>NW_027269314.1:0-600000 GCF_023055355.1 Agelaius tricolor
GAGCTCAAGGCACAGATTAAACCACAAACTCCTCTTGGAAAAGCGGAAAAAAAAAAAAAAAGAAATCCAAACCAGAGGTAGAAAGTGCAGAGCAGGTGAGTCACCAAGAGCAGAGCTCTCCCACATCCCTGCACCATTGGCTGACCATAACCTCAGCTGCATCTCCCCAACCCTACTCCAGCCTTTTGTCATGAAGGGCCAGATGAAAACATCAAACTTCCCCTGTCACTTCAGTGATAATTCATAACAGAGCTCCAAGAGCTGATCTGTTGCTGCTGCAAAAAAAAACCTCCAAAACAAAACAAAAAAAAAACCAAAACAAACAACACCCAGGCACTTTTGAATTAATTCCAGTATTGTATTTTGCAGCCAGATTTCTAGGAAATGTTGTGAATAATCCAAGTAATTCAGTGGAGTGTTGTGGGGGTTTTTTGTTTTGTTTTTACAGAACACAGGAGCATGTGGAGTTTCAGTGCTGCAGCAGAACCCTCAGAAATCAGGGATGTTCCTGCTCCTTTTAGTATTTTATTAAAGGCCTCCTGATAATTCCAGAAATAAAAATGTGTGAGAGACCTGTGAGCCATCTCCTGGTGTTCTCCCACAGGTAGCAGCAGTTCATCTCCTGCTGGCAAACTGGGCATCTCATGGGAAAAAACCCATTGTGAAAGGAGACTTGTTTCACAAAAACATTTAAATTAATCTCCTTCTTAAGAAAACAATTCCAAGACAGATAAAGTCAAATATATTTTTAAAAAATAAAAAAAGAAGAAAAAAGAAAGAAAACTCCCCCAGAACACATACCAAGCTGAACTGCAAACTGAAAAACAAAAACAAGCAGATAAAATATATCCAAACATCCCAAGCCAGACTGGGGCCTTGGGGCCCTTCAACACAACTGTGATTTATTGTGCCAGCAAAACCAATTAATAAGTCAGAGGAGACCAAGCAGTGAGGGATTTGCTCTGGAAGACCAGAAAAAAAAAATAATTTATGCTGCAGGATCTGTTGAGCCAGCTTTAAAACAATGCAACAATTCAGATATCCCCATCACTGCACTGGGATTCCTTCCCTCAGATTTTGCAAGAGGAACCAGAAAACTTCTGGGTTTGTGTCTTATCAGGGAAAGTTCTTGGCTCAGTTAAAAACCTCATCACAATTTGGGCAGAATTTGATCGCTTGCAGGTAATTCCAGTGCTTTTAGAGCTCCACCTCCACGAGGAGGGTGCAGGATGCTCACAAGAGACAATGAGGGGCTTGATGAGTTAATTCTGAGCCCTGATTGCTGAGCTGCATTTTATCAGGGACTCCAATTATCCCCACGTTTGGACTGGGGCTCCACAATCATCTCATTACTCACTCACATTCACCAGGAAGAGAACTCATTTGTCAAAACAACCTTACAGAAGATTTAAGTGACTTTAACATGCAAGGAGGGGACACCAATTACCACCAGGCCCTGCCAGGTTTGTTTGTGCAAGAGGCTTCTTCCAGAGACTCAAAAATATGGATTTTCATCAGCAAGATGGCACAGGACAACTGTTAAAACTGACAGTACACATGGGCTGAAAACAGACCATGGCCATCAGATGCTATCAAATCTGCTGCCACCATCCTCAATCAGAAATGTCCAACTGAGTAGGCACAAATTAATTTCATTTTTTTTCTCTTAATATTGCCTGTACAGAACAAACTCCTCACCTGATTTTTTTCCCAGCTGCATTGTAAGTATTTACCTCATGCAAGGCACTAAAAGCCACAAAAGTTGCTTTCAAGTTCTTCCAGAAATAAGGGAAAACTTGAACTCAAAGCTGATCTCCTTGATGAACTTTCCAGATTTTTAGCTAGTTAGGTTGGGAGATGGTTGGGACCATAACCTCTGAATTTCCCAAACAGTCACATATTAATTCACTAGAAAATCCTTCCAGGGCTTTCCCCAGCTCCTCAGTAATTACAAGAGCTACAAATTACTAAACACTTGAAGTTTTTATGGATGTAAACGTCCAGGAGGTTCTGCTTTGGTGCTGCAGCCAAGATCATGCTTACTACAGTTCTTTCAACTGAAAATGAGTTTTCAACTTTTAAATTTTAACATTGCTGAGAACACAAGAAGGGTAAAGAAAAGTTAGCTGGCAAAAGACAGACCCAGGCTCCAAAGAGAGCCTCAGATATGCTCAGAAACAAAAACATCCTAATTACTAAGAATACAGAAAACCATATGTACATGCAAGATCCCAGGAGGAGATAAGCAAAAAAGCTCCACTCTACACAGAGCAAGAATATCAAAAGATGTTGCCCTGCTGAGAAAAGGGAGGAAAATGTCCAAAAAACAGAATTAAAGAGGTTTCTTTTTTTCTTTGCCCTCTTCAGGGGGACTGGGGATTTTTATTGCTTCAGAGGTGGGGCAAGAGCATCTCCTGCCTGGCAGATCCCCACAAGCTCGGTGATTTCATAGCTCCATTTCAAAACAAGCTGTTTTGAAACCCTGTGAAAAGGTAACATCTTTATCTGTGGTTTCCTCCAGCCCTGATGACGTTTTGGGGTGAAGGCTTTGAGAATCTGAGGGCACAGAACCCCTGCAGAGAGATCACCAGAGCAGCACAGCGGGGCGGGAGCGCTCACACCAGCACGCCCCGGGATGTGCTGCCCATGCACCCCAAGGCCTGGGCTCAGTCAAGCAGCAGAAGGTGACTCATCACTCCACAGCAGCTGAACTCTTCCAAAAGGTCACTTTGTAATGAGGAGTAAGAGTGGCAGCAGCTCTGAGGGTGAAATAACCAAGAAATCCAGTGTATTTCCAATCACAACACGATGAGGGCCGAGGAGGAACTTGTGAGCAATGTTCCCTCCTTCCCCCAACCACACAAGCACAACAGGAAAGCACCACAGAGCTTCTCAAAGCCCTCAGAGGCAGCTCCAAGATACTGCCTCCTTAAGACAAAGGAGGAAGATGAGTAATAACTCAAATACAGGGCAGAAATGCCCATTGCCATGGCACCAAGTCGACAAAAGAAGAAGCCTCTCTCAGAAGATGCCACAAGAACAAAAAAAAAAATATTCAGAGATCTGCTTTGGGGTTTTTTTTTGTTGTTTGTGGGGATAGTTTGAGGAAGGCAAGACTGAGTCCTGGAAGGGGACAGGTAGAGGCACCTAAGGTGTCAGGATAGACAGCTGGGCTGTGACAGAAGGGTTTGGGAAGAAGTAGGGGCTTGTCCTGCCTCCAAAACCAGCAGTGTTTCCCCCCAAGCCCTTACACTGCTCTCAGGCAGATGCTGGGGGCTCAGTCACCTCCCCAGGTCCCAGCCTGGGTCACCCTCTCACATTCCCAGTCCTCAGGAAAGCACCAACCACATCCCAAGATGCCACAAGCGAGGTGGGCAGGAGGGAAGGAGCAGGGCTACCCCAGCCTCACACCCCACATGCCCTCAGAACACCTCCCTGAGGTCAGGCATTATTTTCTGCCCTTCTGCAACTCGACCCAGCCTCCAGAGAACACCTCTGGCTAGAGATGAGAGGACTGGCCTCCAGTTTTGTCCTCTGACTCCCCAAAATTTGTTCTTTGTATGAGAAAGGGAGAGCCAGTGCCAAAGGAAGTACTGTCACCAGTGCTGCTGGATCAGCTGACATCTGGCAGACATTCAACTTCCCCTTCCAGATGTCAACCTAAGGCTTGGCCCCCCCTGGAACAAGAAAGATGAGCCTTGTGACAGCTACAAGCATCTAAGGGCCTAAATAACCAGAGAATTTTAGTCTTTTTTCTCACAATTTGGAAGTCCTGAATATTTCCAGCACTTCCAAGGGCAGGAAGCCCCAAGCCCTCAGGGACTACTTCCTGAAGAGGCTGGAACTCTCCAGAAGACCTCTCCCTAATACCCTAAATACATGCTGGTTTGGGGGAAAACACAGGACAGAGGGTTGGAACATTATCTTTAAGGTCTTTTCCAATCAAAATTATTCCATGATTCTATTTCTCCAAAATCAGCAGAGAAGATGGAACTTCAATACCTCCAAGATCTCAGTCATCTTTGAGGCAGATGATCCAAGTGGAGGCAGATGATCCAAGCTTTCAAATGCCACCATTTCATCTTGCTTCAAAGAAAAAAAAAATCTTTGCAGTAAAAGATGTGTCTGCCAGAGCCATCCAAGTTTTGCTTGATGCTCTTTGGCAGGATGTCTCCAAAGGGATCCAACACCCACGCATGATCCCCACTCCAGAAAAAGACAAGCAGATACACCTGCCAGGCTGTATGACAGGAAAACATCACAAAAGAACTTGAAAAACAAGGAGCCACCCAGAACAGTCACTGATGACAATGTGGAGTTGATTATTTACTGCCTATCTCAAACATCTACAGGATTTAAAAACACGGAGCCTGCTCCCAGTACTGGATTACACAACCACCACACCAGACTGTTTTCACATCACACTTCAGCTAAATGGATTCTCTATCACCCATGTCAGGATTGCAGCTACCCCTGCAGTGCAGCTCTCCCTCCAATAAGGTGTGTGTGCAAAAAAGTCAAATAATACTTGCCACTCTCTTCAAAGAAGTATCCATTCCTTGACATCGCTGCTGGTGGAGACTCTGGAGAAGACAGAAAAAAAATGAAACATGAGAATCATCAAGATGCTGAATGTCTTCACTTTGCAGCACAAAGCCAATCCCAAAATACTGCAGGCATCAGATTTTCCTGAGCGTGGTAAATGTAACTTTTTGCTTATTGATATTATAGCATTTACCAGAAATTTCCTTTACAGCCACAGGCAGTACTTGGAAAAGTGTCAGACATCCTGGGCTGGGACCACAAAAGAGCAAGGCTAAAGATCAGGATGGCTCCGATCATCTCAGGTATTTATCAAATCAGAACAAGTATGTCAGCAAAAATAAAACTAAACATCTGAAAGGATTTTATAAAAATACAAACCACAACTAAGCCAAGGTTGTACCTTATGCTCTGATAAAAAGAACCAGTTTAATTTAGAAAAAACAACTCAATTTTGATGAAAATGGGAATTCACTTTCCATCCTGCTGCTCCTAATCATTAGGATATCCCCCAAACAGTGCTTGGCACTTGAAGATAAACCCCAGAACCCTCCAGCCTTCCTTGGCCCACTTCCTGAGCTGAGGTCCTGCAGGCAACACCATCTGCACCAACAGGCTCTGGTGAGGAAGCCACAAATGGGAAATGATGCTGAGCAAGAGCAAATCCACCAACACAGCAGCAGCAGGGATGGATCCCCAGCATTTATTAGGGACAGGGGTTTTGCTACTGAGTCAGTTCTGCAATTCACTGCTGGCAAAGCAGCTACTGAGCATCTCTTGGTGTGATAACAGAGCACAGGAGCACCTGCTCTCACGTGTGACCAAAGCCTGGTGCCCAAACCCAGCCTGGCTGCTCTGAAGGCTGGCAAAAGGTGACAGCTCAGCCTGCGTGGGCACAGGCAGCAGCTCCCCTGGACAGGTGCACAGCCCATTTTACATCAATAACAGAGCTCTTGATTTCAAGCCCTGAGCAAGAATCACCCAAGCAGCCCCTTGGAAACATGGGACTTGATGCTGCCTCTTCACACACTTCTTCCCAGCCAAAATGCAATCAGAAAGAGGAATAGGTTTGCTGTGTCTCTCCCCAGCTCATTAGGCTAATCAAACATTACCTACGCAAGCCTGGGATGAATTTGGGCCAACAAGGAAAGAGGTTTCGCCTGCCTTATTGTTCTACAGATTAGGCTTCCTGCTTTTCCTTTGAGGTATGACACTGTTTCCCAAAGACCCTTTCTCTGCCCCATCACTTCTGGCTCCCAGGTTGCAGGCTCTTTATTCCCTTGTACAGTGTGCCACGTTTTCAGGGCTCACAATTCCTGCTGGTCCCCCGGGAGCCCTTGCGCACGTGACGGATGTAAAGTCACTTGTCACTGACGGCAGCGCCTCCCAGCCCTGTCACTTGTCACCACTCAGACCTCCCAGTGCCCACAGGTTCCTGAAGGGATACCCTGATGGCCATGGAAAAAAATAAAAAAATAAAAGAGCCAGCACATAAAGCAGAGGGCAATTCCAGTGTCTGGTCCAAGGGAGAAACACAATGTTCCAAAGTTCATCCCAGAACAATGGGCTGGAGGAACAAACGGCACCGAACTGTGGCCAAGGGGCACCCATTACACGAGTCAATTGTTTCCCTCCACCTGGAAGGGAAGGAGAAGATCCATCCAGACTGATTAGCATGTTAATGATCAAAGGAAAGTTTTTAAAGAGGCTCTTATTGTGCAATGATTGCATTTACGTATTTCAGGGAAACAAACAAAATACGCCTCGGCGGCCCGGGCGGATTACCCAAGGAACCCACATTCCCAGCAGGATGGTTTATCCATTTCTCACTCCTCTTATGGATTCTGAGGGAGCCTGAAGCAACTTGTTCATCCTTCACTGGGCAAAATGAGACCCTCTGCTCTTCCTTCAACTGAACACAGCTATTTCTGCGGGTCGATGCTGTCTAATAATCAGGAATTGGTTGGTTTCTTCCTCAGAAATTCCTTCCAGCTGCAGCATCCCAAAGGTTGGCATCACACCTTTATGGGAGACTGGTTTGGTCCCTGCTTGGACCAGGCATGAAAAGGGCAAGGCTGGGGTGTTACAGCAGGCAGTGCCATTTCATTAGGTGCCACTGGTTCCTCTGACTCACTAATGAACCACAGTCCCCCCGGCAACATGCTCGGGTAATTATGGTGGAGGTGCTGTTTTTTTCAGATGAGTCATAAAACAGAGGTCTTAACCTTGTAATTAAAAGATGCAATGGCACGTTTGGGGGAAAAAAAAAAATTAAAAAGCCAGGCGTTCATCCTACTATGTCCTGGCAAAAACCCAGCCCTGGTAATTTGTCTTCTCCCAACATAATGCTGTCCCACAGCACCAACCCAATTCAGACTTCCAAACAGCCTTGTTGGCGCCTTTGGAAAAGCTCTTCCATCCCCCACGGAAGGGGCACATTAACATCAGGAACCTGTGCCTGGCGTGCCCAGGAGGTAAAAGGTGATGGGTGTTTATACAAGCCCAGACACAGGCAGGGAGCCACGGGAGCAGCTGAAAGGTCAGGGATTAGCACAAGTGGAGGTGGGAAGGGTAAATTGGGGGCTACAGCATCTGCACCTCTGATGCACTACAGAATTCAACATTCACCTGACATTTTCATACAAAAATTTGGGTTGGGAGGGATTTCTAAAGGCCTACTCCACCTTCCCTGCCATGGGAAGGGATCCGGTAACCAGATCAGGCTGCTTAGCCATCCAGCCTGATCTTGAACATTTCCTGGGATGGGGCACCCACAAAATCTCTGGGCAACCTGCAAAAAATTTATTCCTTATGTCTAAACTAAACCTCTTTTTGTTTAAAACCATCACCCCTTGTCTTGTCTTGCAAAGAAGCTTTGCTAAAAAGTCTATCCCCACCTTTCCTAAAGGCCCCTTTAAGCAGTAAAATGTCACAGTAAGTTTACCCTAGAACCTTCTGTCCCAGCTTTGGATAAATTAGGAGAAAATGTCTTAAAATGTGTCCTCTAATACAGGACACCTCTTTTCCAGTTTGAACAACCCCAAGTTTTGAACAGAGCAGAACAAACCAGACAGATCTCAGGGACAGCCCAATTAATCTCTTTCCTCCTTATGCCCCAGTCCCTTTCTCCCCATATTCCTCAACCAGCATTCCTTATGCTGAGGGATGCTACCTAAGGACAAGGCCAGCTGGCTCCTGCTGAAGTGCAGGCTGAGGAGCAGCCAGAAAGACAAACACACCAGCAGCTCCACCTGCTCCCCTCTCCTGGCACTTACAGGATTTCACATCCAAGGTCTCGGCTCCTCAGCCGGGTTTTGCTGCGCTGGGTTTGGGTTGCGCAGAGCTGACAGCAAAGCTGAGCCTGCTCTGCTCCAGCAGCCACTGCCTGGCACACACACCAACCTTGTATTTCCTCTCCCCACCTCACCTGCACTCCTGAAATTAAAATGAGTTCAAGCAAGGGCCAGTTATGAAACACCGCAGTGATCGATGCAATTGCTGGGCTTAGGGAAGCCTGGGCAGGAGTACAAGTCTCCAAATTCATCAGGTATCAACATGATAATGCTCTGGTGTTTGCCTGAAGTTGCAGAAGTGTTTCCATGAAGGATAAATTTTCCTCCAGCCTGCAAAGTGCAGGGGCTCAGGGGTTCCCCCTCCACCAATCTCAGATCCACCAATCCCACACTGTCAGTTCTTTCACTCAGGTTTTCTTTCAAAGGCTCCAACAATTAAAGAAAAAAAAATCCAAGCAAAGAAATTTCAGCAAGACAAATGCTTCCAGAGACAAAGCTGGAAAGCACTACCCCAAGGAGCAAAGATGGAGCACAACAACTCATTCCTGTGCCTCTGAGAGGTCTCAGAGAGGTCCTGCCTCTCTTCAGACTCCTCACCCATCCCCTCCAAGGACAACCAGACTCTCCAACTGTTCTCTCTATCCAAAGGCAGAACAAGGTGCCACCTTCCAGTGTCTACCCAAAAGCACATGGTGCAGCTCTCTTTTGACAATTTAAGCCGTGCTCTTCTTTTCTAAACATTAATTTACTCCAGAAAACAACTTCCCACTGTCACCCCAACCTTATTCCCTGCAGGGATGCCTGTGAGATGAGACTAAATTGGAGAGGCACACGGTGTTACCACTTCTTTCCTTCCTCAAAATGAAAATTTCTGAGCTTCCCGAGCGCTGAATTCAGAGGTGAAGAGCTGAAGTGCTGCAAAAGAGAAAACAAAGCTGCTTTTTCTAGACTCAAGGATGCAGCTGGAGATTTCATGGCTAAGCCATTACCCTTTGAGCTGAGGCAACAGCAGCGACCCCAAGAGCCACCAAGGCAGAGCAATATCAGGGAATCACAGAAGGATTTGAGCTGGGAGTTAAAAGACCATCCCACACTCTGCCATGGGCAGGGACACCTTCCACCAGACCTGGATATGACATTTATTTTTTAACTGGCAGCAGAGTCAGGGTTGCTGTTGTTGTTTAAGGTGCTGGGATGGAACAGCTGATCTGCCATGGGAAGCACCAGACAAGAAGTGGGTGTATTTCCTGATTTCTTACATTCTTATCATTTTTACATTTAACAACAAACCCCTGCCATGCCATCCTCCATTATTAAATTCCTGTGCACACTGCATCTCCAACTAATAACCCATTTTGACCCTCTTGTTTTAAAGTTAGCAATAAGTTCCCTTGAGCCTTGCAATACTGGAGGATTATGAATAAAAACACATTCTCGGGATACTTGGGTAACTCAATTACAATGTTCTGGTGCTGGCATCTTCCAAATAAACAGCCCTCTGCAGCACAAGCCTTATACTGAAGTGAAACACAGCTCTGCAAAAGCTTTCTACAAGCACTGCCATAGCCTTTGGCATTTATGGATGGCATTTTTTGGCTTAAATCTCTAAAAATTCTAGTGCCTTGATAGTTAATTGGAGTTTATTTTGAGACAACACCAGTTTGAAAGAGGTACTGGGGAAGACCTTTTTTATTTACAGGTCCTTTAATATTGGCAGTTCTTGGGTAGTCTGTAAACATGGGCAACTTGTACATCTGGAAAATTTAGTTAGCCCAAAGTTCTGATCAAAAAACATCCTGTAGCTTCATTATCCTTTACTCAGGGTGTGCTCCAATACCCTAATTTCACAGAATGGTTTGTGCCAGAAGGGTCCTTAAAGACCATCCAGTTCCAACCCCATATTCCAACACTTTCCACCAGACCAGGTTCCTCCAACCCCATCCAACCTGGCCTTGGACACTTCCAGGGATGGGGCAGCCACGGCTTCTTCAACACCCTCAATTTCCATCATTTCTCCTGGATCTCTGAGGACATTTCTCAGATTCATCAGCACATGCACTGTCCTGCCTCAAAGCTGATAAAGCAAAACACATCAGCCTGCGAGTGAGAAGTCACCACAAAAATCACTTGTTTGTGCTGAAAAAGCCTTGAGACTTTGCCCATTTCCTCCCAGGAAGAATTAGCAATTATTGCATCACACTGAACTGCCCAGTCAGATAACTGGGCAGAAATGGGATGGGTAACTGGAAAGAAATCCACTTCCCAGAAGACTTGCAGGACTTGAGCTGTGCAGCAAGGTTTTGGCCACTTCCAGCTGACTCCAGGAGTTCACTGAATGCAAAATGAGGAATGTTACAGCTAAGTTGCACCCCCTCAAACTGATCCAGGGATAATTCCAGCTTGGACAAATTCATGGTCTCATCCAAGGCTTCAAGCTGGTGGAAGATGATGCAGCTTCCCCCATCCAAAGCTCCCCAGTCCTGCTGTTCAATATTAAACTCTTAATAAACTCTTATTCTTTGCTCTCTCCACCCCAATGTCCCAGGACAAGGGATTCCTGTACAAGGGATTGGGATCTGCATTCAGGTTTCTGCAATTTGGAGCAAGGGGAGAGTCACAATTTATGTGCTTTAAATACCCAATAACCATTTGGTTATTGGGTATTTAAAGCACGTAAATTGTGACTCTGCTTCCCTTCTCCACCCAAAGTCAGCAGAAAGCCAGACTTTGGAGAAAAATCACATACAGAGGAAATAACACCTCAGGGAAAACCTGTAGGAGAGAAGGAATTTTTTAATTATGTGGAGCATTGACTGAAATAGAGTTTAAAAATCTCAGTGTGCAGCAAGAGCTCAACGGGAGGAGGATGAGGAAGCCTCCAACTCCTTTGATAACACAACTGCATCACAGCAGAACAGGACAGGAGCTTGTCAGGCAGCAAATCTGATCACAGCCAAGATGATCAGCTCCAAATACGTCAATGTTATAGTTTTTCTCCAACACAGCCTCTCTTGTGCTCTTAAAACAAGAGATTCTGGGAATTTTCAAGAAGAACCAAGCAGCACAGGCTCTTGGTGGAGACATTCCCTGCAAATCATTTAAAACCACCCAAGTCAGCAAGAATTAATGGACAGCAGCAAGCAAAAAGCTATTCTGGCTGGAGTTGCCACTTCTCATTTCTATCTACACCTTCAGCAGCTGATTCCTTCCCACAGCTCCACCTAATTCAGCTGGAAAAGGCTGGTGAGAGCACAGCTCCTGCTGGCATAGAAATTGGAATATGCCCCTGTGCTGCTGGTCTGGGCAATCACAACTGACAGACATGAGGACAAGGGCTGGAGATTTGACTTGTTTTTCTCCATGCCTAGAGAAGTGTGACCAAAAAAAAAAAATAAAAGAAAAAAAGAAGAATCACAGCAGTCAGGGTTTCCAAACTGATCACTGTCATTCAAGTGGAAGATCAGTGAGGGATGCTTGGAAAGGAAAGTGCAAAGGTAAATGGTGTCTGATGCTGCCTGTGGCAAGCCCAAACACAGACCCTTCCCTAAAAAGCATGGATAAAGGCAAAGAAAAGCATCAAAGACAAAATCCCAGAGGGGCAAAAAGACCTTTTTTAAGTCATCAAATGGGGAATATCCACACTGGGAGTCCCAGGGAGTTTTTTCTTGAAGGGCTGAGTCAAGATCAACTAACAGAGTCTTTTTAGGCACAGCTTTGCAGCCTGGCTGTCCTCTGGCAGTGCAGCCACACATCCATCCCCAGCAGAGCCTGAGGGGGATAATCCTCCCTCCCCAAGGCACAGCAGAGCCCTGTCCCTGCCCAGCTCAGTGCCAGGGCTGCAGGGAAGGGCTCTGCAAGGACACAGCCCGATTCCACAGGCAGCAGCTGGGATCCTGCTCCCCCCGGTTCCATCCCCTCCCAACACAGCTCCCAAAAGCACCAGGAGAAGAGCAAAGAGTGGGCAATGCCCCACAGGGCAGCTGGCACCCACAGGGAGGGCAGCTCCCCTCTGCCTGCATCTGCTGCCCCTCACCTTCCTCAGCTCATCCTCCTCCTCCTCCTCCTCCTCCTCATGAGGCTGGGAGGAAAACCACAGCCCCTGAAGGGAAAAAAAAAAATCCCAGCACACCTGGAGATCTACCAGAGGCAGCAGAAGGGTGCCTGGCATCACTGGGCAACAAAACAGGAATATTCAAGGCAGATTTTTACCTAAATGGGCTGATTAAAACATTATCTGCATGCAAATAGCTACAAGAAATCAACTCAGGAGGTCCTGAAAACAGTGTAGGAGATAGCAATGCCCCAGAAAGATTTAAATCCACTCTGAAGCTCTTCACCCCAGTAAACTTTTGGAAGAGGAAGTGCTGCTCAGAGAGACACTGAGAAGGAAGGTGCTTTTAAAGAGCCCCAATCTGATGCCAAATTGGTGCTCCAGCCCAGAGACTCAGACCTGCAGGGACACAGGCTTTGCCTTCCTGATGTATAAACACATCCTCTAGAAAACCTTACAGGAGGGAATGTTTCTGTTAAATAATTCTTCAGAACTCCCTTTATATTTAACATAAAGGAACCTGAATGCTCCTCCTGCCACAGGGGTGCATGGATGTGTTGCTTATTCCCCTATCCCCTTACCAGAAGTATCCCCAAAGGATTTTCACCATTTCTTTGCTTCCCAGAAGGGTTTCATTCCCCCAGATCCTTGTTTTTAGGACTCAGAACTCAGCATTATCTAAACTTAACATCACACCCCTTGGAAATGTCCCATTTCTGTGATTTTTGGAGAACACAAAGCAGTCCTCTGACATTTCCAGGGCTATCCTGAGTCACTTGGATATAAAGTTTTGCTTCATGGATTTATCTAAACAGTGTCCTCCAGCAGAGTGGGATGACATCCCAGGCAGAAAACAACTCCATGGCTTTGAGGCTCAGCAGGCACTCAAGGCTCAAACCATGGATTATTTGCAAGGAGCTGGGTATTCCTCTGAGGATGGAAATGGTGTGGGGAGGTTTTAAGTTATGCCACGGGGCACTGTGGTAAATGAAACCCCAGAACTCATTTTCACAGTGGCTGGCTGGGAAAAATAAAGCATCATATTGAAGGGATAAAGCAGGAAGCATCCTCCTGCCTGCTCCCTGCCAGGCAAACACCCACCCACACACAGGCTCAGGGATCAGACGTGGCTGTTTTCAAACCAAAGCCTTTTCCTCGCTGCATTGAACAATTCCCCTCCTCAGCTTCCTCCAGCTCACCCACTGCAATAAAACCAGCTAATAAAGAGTCACTGGGTGCAGCAGTGACAGCTCCCACAGACCTCCCCACCCTCCAACCCCAAAAAAAAAGAAAAAAGCTGTTTGGATTTAGCAGGAGCACCACGTTCTCCAGGTTGACTCATCACAATTTAGCCCACCCAAACAATTAATATCCGAGGCTGCCTCCCAGAGGTGAGCTGCAAGAGGAAGGCACCCTGCACATCCAGAGTCATGCAGGAGATCCACTCCTCATCCACTGGATTTCTTGGCCAGCATTTCACAGCTGAGCAGGACAATTTCAGCAGCAAGGCATCAACAACATTTGGGATTTGGCTGTTGGACTATTCTAGCTACTCTCCTCCTTTTTGCTTTTTTGGGTTTTGGTTTTTTATTTTATTTTTTTACAGTTTTTTTGAGGTTTTGTTTTCCTGAGGGGAGATTTTGTTTTGCTGGACCCTCTAAAAAGTGATTTAACTCTTGCAAGGATTTCTTGCTTAAGCACTACATGGAGAGGAGAGACAGCAAACACCTCCAGAGATGCCACAAGCTGGCAAAGGCCCAAGATCAGGCCAGTTGAGGCTCTTCAGTAGACTTTTCCTGAAACATTTAAATAATTTAGAAAGCATTAACTCTTACTGACAGCTTCTCAGGCAGCTCTTTCCCTTGCAGGGCCCTATCAGAAGCTTCATCACTCTTAATCCAAAAGAAAAAGAGATACTGCAACAGCCCCAAACCTTGGTTAGGGTTGAAAATGGATTTTAAAAGATGCCTGAGATCTTTTTCTCTGCTGAAATGCCTTCTTTGTACAGACAGGTCTTCCAGAGGCCACCACCTGCCACTTATCTGCAGTGGCACTGTGTAAACCATGCAAAAATGGTTAAGAGACAGTCTGACAACATTTTACTGACTTGGGGCTATTCAGAGGGTGGGAGCTGCTCCCTGCAGGGGTTTAAATGTGTAATTACTGCAAAAATTAAGCAGCAGAGAGGAGTAAACTGGTGGGAATAAGCCTTTCTTGGGGGTTGAGTGGAAGAGATGCTGCAGCACCACCAGTCTCACTCTGGAACATCCCTCCCTCCTCCAGGGTACCAGGGTCATGTTTTGGAACAAAGTGAATTTCTAGAAAGTTTTTTTCCCCCTGCTATCTTATCACCAGCAGGAATGAAAACAGCTGCTGAAAAGGCAGCAGTGGCTGAGCCAAGCTCTAACAGCAAAGTTGTTCCTGCATCCCTTCCCACCAGCACCCCCCAAAAAGGCACTGAATGCAACAGATCTAACCCATAGAAAACCAGAAGTTAGGCCAAACCTAAGGTCTGTACTGGAAACAGAGCACTGAACCCAGCCACCTGATCACCAAACACATTTTCAGTTGTGCTTCTCATCAAGACTCAGGAAGAAAAATTTCCCTCTGCCACAAAAAGCAAGAAGAGCCCAAAGGATCCCCAAATGGCCACAGAGCTGCTCTCTGCAGCCTCAGAAACAGGGTCTGCAATTCCCACCAGCTTCAGCAGGACAACACAAATCACTCCATGCAGTTTCCCATGTTTGGGAGCCATAAAACAACATCAGTGACAACAACAACAACACCAACAACAACACAGGTGGGGGGAGAGGCAGCAGCAGCAGATCCCATTTTCCAGTCCATCATCAATCCAAAATTAAAATGCCCCAGTCCAGTGATGAAATAACTGCAGACTGACAAGCTGAGAGATAATGTTATTCATTAGGATGTTGTTTGTGGTTCCTCTGCAAGGCTTCCACGGCTACAGCACCAGGGATGATGTTTGGGAGCATTTCAGACACACCACATCCATGATTTTGTCTCCACTCAGCACTGCACTTCCCCCAAGTGAAACAGCTCTATGTAAAGCTCACTGACAGGCTGGGAGGATGTTTTGCCATTAATTAAGAGAAAAACCAGAACAGAGAAGCTCTTCAGTGCTCATCTCCCCATGCATACCTTGAAACTAAATTCAAACCCCGACAGCCAGCGCTCTGGTTAATTTAAATGGAATTCAAAAGGCATTCTCCATCCTTAAACACAGAGACACCCAGCACAGGCAATAGATACCATCACTAAGCACAGCAAAGCCCATAGAAAATACATCAAGCACTGCCTTACTTTAGTGAATTAAATAATTCAAGAGCTGGCAGAGCTGCTTTTTCAGATTTCCTGACCAAATGCATCACCCAGCAACAGCAGCGCTTCGGTCTGGGAGGGGTTTTAAGACCACAACTTACCTGCACTACTTCTCCAAGAGACAGAGATGCCTCTGCTCCCCTCAGGGCTGCTCCCCCCAGCCAGCAGCACTTGTCCCCAAAGGCCACTCGCTCAGGTGGCCGAGGCAGAGCCGGCTCCTGCTTTTTCACTGGCTCCAACATGAATCCATCCAGAGCATCTTTGTCCCTCACTTCCAATTGGCGAGCGGCGGATGGGTGGAGTGAGAGCGCGACCCATTAGCTCCCAGATGGACACCTCCAGCCCAGCTCTGCCAAACCCACACCTGGGCAGCACCTCTGCACATGCCACCACTGCCCCAAACGAGGATTTGGGATGTCTCCTCCTGCAGCCACCCGGATCCCACCACCTCTCAGAGCTGTTTGCCTCCAAGAGCAGAAACAGAGTAGTTAAAGCGACCCAGCGCTCCGGAGAGTTTTGCTGGATGCAGGATGGAGAAAGCTCCTGTGCCTCCTTAAAAAAGAAAAAAAAGCTCTGTGCCAGCCAGAGCTGAAGTGAGAAGATGCTGTACCTTACAGAGAGAAGTACAGGGAAAGCCAGAGGATGAAAAAAAAAAAGGAGGAGGGGGGAGAAAAAAAACCTGCTGCTGAGAGGGAGATAGAGCAAATTCCTTAAAGATACAGCTGCCCTGCCTGCTGGGCTCTGGTGCTTCATCCAGCTCAGCTGCACGGCAGCAGCAGTGCAAGGGTTAATGCATGCATGCAGTGGAATGAGAAACAGGGCAGCAAGTCTGAGCTCCAGCAGCAAGTTGCAGAAATTAGAGCTGAAAGACCTCACCTCATCCGAGGGGACTTAAATCCCAGCCTGTGTGCCCAGCACTGGACCGTGAGGTGCCTAAAAAGCTTTGGAGGGAAGATGCCACATCCTCTCCTCCTGCTCCAGCCTATTCTACACTGCTTCACTTTCCTTACAATTCCAGATTTTCAGCACAATAAGCCAAGTCTCCCCCGGAGACTTAACCCCCAGAGGAATGGTCTAAGCTGGCCAAACAAACAAACAACAACAAAAAAACAACAACAACAACAAACCTCCCCAAAGCAACATCAACTCAGAAAAGGCAGAACCCTACAAGA
Organism: Agelaius tricolor; assembly: GCF_023055355.1. Taxonomy (NCBI): domain Eukaryota; kingdom Metazoa; phylum Chordata; class Aves; order Passeriformes; family Icteridae; genus Agelaius; species Agelaius tricolor. Next base: position 16,398 of record NW_027269314.1, read on the forward strand.
AGAAGACAGAAATAAACAGCAAATTATCCAAATGCTGGCAAGGCTGGGTCACTCCCCTACTACAGCAACTCTGACAATCCCTGTGAGTTCAGTAAAATAATTCCCAGCGATGATATTTACCAGGAGGCAGCAAACACTTCCCAGAGCACAGCAAGGGGAGGCAGCACCTGGCTGGGGAAGGGGCATCCCTTTAGCAGCCACAAGCCCCCATCCCCAGGCCCTGCCCCAGGCTGGTTTCCTCTGCACAGAACCACAGGCAAAGCGTGTTTTTAAACACCTCCCACGCCTTTTCTCTGCTGAGACTGCTCAGCCAGTCTCCTCCATATTTTTTTTTTTCCCCCTTGCCATGCCACCTGACAAGCTTTTCCAGGTAAGGCACATCACAGACTGGCAATAAGATGCTAAGGAGGTAGAGCGTGGTTCAGAAAGTGTTTGAGGATGGAAGAGACCCCTGGAGGTCTCCAGTCCCACTCCTTGCTCCACCTTTAAAGAGAAATCAGGGCAATACAACACCAGACATCTTCCCCAAAGAAAGTTTTATAAGAAGCTGAGACTCCAATCCCTAGGATCAACACTTACAGAGCTCAGCCCCTAAACCAGCAGGATTCACCAAGCTCCCCATATGACATTAAAGCAAGATTTGAACCAAGCTGGAATTTTTAAGGTAACTCCTCATAGTGAGACAAACCTGCAGAGAGCATCCTCAAACCTTCCTGTATCCCCACACCTGATACCTTCACTAACAGTTCAGAGGATACCTGACAGCATCACAGCCCCAGAGGTGAACCGAGCCCGCCGAGCCTCCAGCAGGTATTTCAGGTTTCACACAGTGCCGGATCCATTTCAGCAAGTGAACAAGCTCAGGAAACAAAAGACTGCCTCAGATCAGTTTCTATTTTTAATTTTTTTCCACGCTGAGGTTGTTTATCAGCTCTCCCTGGGTATAGCAGGGACCAGAGCTGCTCCTTGGTGGAGATGCCAAACTGTGGGACCAGGACACCATCACCACAACCACACCAAGTCCCACCTGTGCTGCTCCCATCTCCAAACCCTCCTCAAACCCCACCTGGGCTGCACTGCTGCCCCGTCCCAACCCTTCCAAACCCTGGGCACGCACCATCCACCGGCCTGCTCCACCTCTGCTGCACCAAACGCTGCGGCCACGGGGCCAAATCCTGGGAAGAGCCAGCACTGGCCCCAAACTGGCCATAGGGAGAGCGCAGGAAGGTGAGCCGGGGGTAGCAGAAGGACGCCGGCTCCATCAGCACGGAGAAGAGAGGAGAGCCAGGTACGAAGCAAACCGCGTCTCCCTTCGCCTCCTGCAGCGTGTACTGTTGGGACATGCAGTCTCAGAGCCTTCTCCCAGAGAAGTTCCTTTTTTCCCCAAAGGATTTAGTGCAAAAATAATAATAATAATAATAATAAAAAAAAAAGAGTAATAAAAGAAAGCCCAAAGACGGCGGAGCAGCCCCGCTGCTGCTGTCAGAGCCCAGCAGAGCACACTGGCAAGGCAGCGTCTCCAGGCTGTATTTAAACGCCCCTCTCAGAAAGCAGAGATGCAGCACAGGAAGAGACAAATTCCAGCTCTGCGTCGGGCTGATAAGCCAGGTTTATAATATTCAAGAAGTATTGGCATTACTACAGTTCCTCCCCTCACCCCAACCTCCTCCCGCAACGAATATCTTGTGCAGGAGCTTGTTGTGCACAATAAGCAAAAAAAAAAAAAGAAAAAAAAAAGAAAAAAAAAGAGCCCAATCCCTAAAAAAAAAAAACTAGAAAAATCAGCCTGTTCCGGTGGGAACAGCCAACACGTTGAATAAAACAAACACACGCGTGTTAAGCCCTGGGGACGCAATTAGGCTCGGAGCAGGGGGAAGAGGTGTTTCACTCCTGGAAAAGGAGAATAAACCTGGTGCCTCACACCTCATCCCGTGGGGTGGCTCATCCCAGGGGGGCACTGCAGGGTGCCAGCACCTGCCCCAACACCAGGACAGCAGGAAGGTCACCTCATCCTCCTCCCGAGTTGCTCTGTCCTCCTAATTTCCACTCCTGAGCCCCTCTCAGTGGGTAACACCCAGCAACAACTCCACCTCCACTGTTTGCCCAGCTGAACACCTTGAGACAAACGTTGCCCAGGACTCAGCACTGACCAGCTGAGATCTTCTCTCCACCAGCTTCAAATCTTGGTTTTCCCCAGCACAGCCCCCATTCAGCACTGCTGGCATCCATTCCCACCATGGCACAGCTGCCACAGCCCCTCCAGCCTTTCTCCTGCCACTTCCAACAGCTCCTTCAAAGCTGAGGAACTCCAAAGGATGTGTGGGGAAGCAAAGCCCTCACCCAACCCCAGCATAAAGTGTAACCCACTCCAAGGCCTTGGTTCTCAAGTTTTCCTCCCCATGTTTTTGCACTTTCTCAGCAAATCTCTGACGATTGACACTACTCTTGCTCTGCTCTGTACCCAAATCTCATCAGATTCCCTACCCAATCTCAGAGCTCAGAACCTCCTTCAGTAGCAGAGGTAGAGTGAAGCCCTCAGTCCTGCTGGTTTTAACTGGGAGTCAGAGCCAGGGGTGAATTTAGAAAGAGGGAATAGAAGAACCCATGGAGCACTGAGTGACAGCAAAGCCCTTTGATGGCACAGCCAGCACTGACAGATGCAGGAGCCCTCAGAGCCGCAGTCTGCAGAGAGCCTTTGTGGAGAGCTCAGCCCAGAGCAGAGCTAGGAAGTTGTATTTCTAATAAAAAAGAGAAATAAAAAACAAAACTTGGTTTTCAGCATCGCCAGGTCCCAGCACCAACTGCTGAAGGAGCTGCTCTGCAAACTGCACAGTCACACAGCACTGCTCAGACTCAAGTAAGGATAACTTTGAGGAATTGCCTTGGCATTCCCAGTTTTTTACCACACTGCATCCCAGTTTGGATGGGAATAGCAAAGGCAGCTTGGATTTAACCAGTGCTGGATGTCTTAACAAGGATTTGCATATTTAGAGGGTAGATAACACCTCCACGGTGATGATGATGAGTTATTAAAGTTTCCCAGGCTTTGTTTCCTCCCAGGGCAATCCTACACAAGGAACCAGGACTGAAGTGGGTTCACATTAGGAGGAGGTAGCTCAAGTGCCACCTAGCCTACTGAAACATAAAGGTTCTGAGTACCCTGTGGCTTCCCAGAGACATCTCAATCACAGCACACTATTAGAATGACTTTAAAAAACCCAAAAAAGCAGCTTTCCCCAGTTAATGTGATTTAACACCTGTCCTTAAGTATAAAGTACCAATGCAGAACATGGGTGCAGTTCTGCCAGGATGGAATTGGAGGTTTCAGGCTTATTCAGGCAAATAAAACAGCACCAGGCTAAACTGGGTAATTCCAGACTAAAATCCAACTTTTCAACTAAAGCTTGACCTTGAGCCTAACTCTTACCTCAGCTGCCTCCTGCAAGAATGATCAAACCAAACAACAAGCAGGCAAATTGAACAGCACCAAGCTAAGTCTGATAATTCTGGATTAAATTCCAACTCTGAAGCTAAAATCTGACCCTAACTCTTACCTCAGCTCCCTTCTGCTGAAATATCCAACTTCTCACTGACACTTTCCTTTAAGCCAGCGCAGAAAACTTCCCTTGTGGATCCTTTCCCTTTGAAACCCAAGACATCTTTGTTTTCACACTGACTCAACACAAAAATAAAGCTTGTTTTAATAAATGTTTACAGCCTCAAATGATTTACTAAGCTTTACTAGAAGTCAAGCCACTCTGAGCTTACACACAGATATCTTATGCCACCGGGTGGGTCAAGCAAGGGCTCCAGTTAAAAAAAACCCCAACCCTTCTTTTTATCTGCATTTATTTAAACAAGCTGAAGCATTCAAACTGCCAAGGAACAACAGGAGAGCCGGAGGGGAACTTCCTCTGCGGTCCATCATTCTTAGGGAGCACCAACTGTACAAAAGCCACAGATATTTCAAAACTGGAGGGCTCTGGCTGAGATGGATTAGCCAACAAATCCCGATTATAGCCGGGAAGCGGCGACGCGCGGCTCGCAGGGGGGGTGGCAATCACTGAGGTTGCTGTGCAGACAGGACTCCGAGTGTTGCCTCGCTGTTCCAGCCTCCCAAAAAACCCCAAAAAAGCAGCCACAAACCCCAGAGCAGGAAGCCAGGTGAGGCACAGCTGGATTTACTCAATCCTGGGTCAAGCGGTTTACCCCATGCACCAGCACTTGAGGAGCAGGAATTTGGCAGAGGAGGGACAAGGCTGGGCTCACACCTAGAGACAATCCAGGAGAAATCCTGCAAACACTGAAACAGCTTGGGGGAAAGGAGAAAATTCCCTGAGGGTTCTCCACGTGCAAATCCACACAGAGAAGCTGTGGCTGCTCCTGAATCCCAGGAAGTGCCCAAGGCCAGGTTGGACAGGGCTTGGAGCAACCTGGGCTGGTGGAAGGTGTCCCTGTCCATGGCAGGGGTGGAATGAGATGGACTTTAAGGTCCAAAACCCAAACCTTCCCATGATTTTCTATTCCTGCAGGACAGCCTAAACCTTCCCACGATTTTCTATTCCTGCAGGACATCCCAAACCTTTCCATGATTTTCTACTCCTGCAGGACATCCCAAACCTTTCCATGATTTTCTACTCCTGCAGGACAGCCCAAACCTTCCCACGATTTTCTACTCCTGCAGGACAGCCTAAACCTTCCCATGATTTTCTATTCCTGCAGGACATCCCAAACCTTTCCACGATTTTCTATTCCTGCAGGACATCCCAAACCTTTCCACGATTTTCTATTCCTGCAGGACATCCCAAACCTTTCCACGATTTTCTATTCCTGCAGGACATCCCAAACCTTTCCACGATTTTCTATTCCTGCAGGACATCCCAAACCTTTCCACGATTTTCTATTCCTGCAGGACATCCCAAACCTTTCCACGATTTTCTATTCCTGCAGGACATCCCAAACCTTTCCACGATTTTCTATTCCTGCAGAACATCCCAAACCTTTCCATGATTTTCTATTCCTGATTTTCTATTCCTGCAGAACATCCCAAACCTTTCCACGATTTTCTATTCTTGCAGGACAGCCCAAACCTTCCCATGATTTTCTGCTCCTGCAGGCACCACCAGGTCTCCAAATGCCAACACGGCCGTGAAAAAGCAGCAGAGCTAAGGCAGAACATCAGCTCTAAATGAAAACTTTTCCATTAAACCGGAACGGGGAAAGCTCCGGAGGCACAAACCCACCCTGAACACCGATCCTCACCAGAGGTGCGGGGACAGCACGGGTGACAAAGCTGCTGTGCCACCTACAGTCACTTCTGGTCCAACACAAAGTCCCTGCAGCGGTCCCTGTCACTTCAGCCGGTGTCACCCAGCGCTGCCGCGGCCATGCCGCTGAAGGAAGCGCTTCCTCTGCAGGGCAGCGGGGAGACACCGCACAAAATAACTCTGAAAGTTCACCCGAAATCACACAGAGAGCTCCCCAGTTCATTTAAACCCTTCCTCCCCCCCTACATTTCAAATTAACTCCTTGCTGGGGGTCTTGCCCAGCACGCACAACTGTCCCAGCTCTTCGCATTAAAGTTTCGCTTTTTCTGCCTTTTTTTTTTCCCCTCCCCTCCTTTTTATTGCGGTTTTTACACCAACACGAAGTCAGGCAACCTTATCCGCTCGGCAGAGCTGAGCAGCACCCGGTGCCCTCCGCTCCATGCTGGGTGCAAAACAAGGCAAAGTAAAAACGGGGCATAAAACACCCCCAGAACAGCCAGAGCCCAACTTTCCATCGCTCCTTTTCCCCTCTGTCCTCCTGTCCCACCGCATCCCCGGGGCTGGAACATCCCGCTCTGCTCAAGCAGCTCAACTTTAGGAGTGTCACCAACACAAAAAAATAAAAAATAAAAAAAATTTAAAAAAACAAAGCAAAGGGAAGATTTTTCACCCCCCTATCCCACGAGGGAAAACCAGAACACATCCCCCTCCAAGCCCACCGCATCCCGCCGCGACCCCTGCGCTGTGCAACAAGCAGAAGCCGGGGTGGCAAGCGGGGGTGGCAGGGGGACAGCCGGGTTCCCCCGGTCCCCCCGGAGCCCCTCGGAGCCCTGTCCCTCACCGCAGGGCTGGAGGTGGAAGAGCCGCCGGGCTGCCATGGCCGCGCCGCTCATCCCGTCCGCACCATCGCCGCGCCTTCGCCTTCCCCGCCGCCGCCGACGGGGGCGGGGGGGGCAGAACTTCTTTATTTATTTTCCCCCGCCGAAAATAAATAAATAATGAAGAAGGAAAAAAAAAAAAAGAGAGAGAGAACTGGGTTTTCACCCCCACCCCCCCCCCCCCGCACGCGCGCCAATTAAAAAAAAAAAATTAAATAAAATAATAATAAAAAAATAAAGCTGGAGAAAGTCCCGAGCGAGGAGCGCGGCTGGGAGGGGAAGGGACAGGCGGTGTCACAGGCGGCCGGGTCCTAAAGCCCGCCCGCGGCCCCGGCGGGGACAGCGACACCGCAAAGCCAGATCCGGCCCGCAGAACCCTCCTCGGGCAGCCTACAGAAATTTTTATATCATATATTGCGTTGGAAGGGACCTCAGAGTTCAGCCAGTTCCAGCCCTGGCCATGCAGGGGCAATTTACACCAGCCCAGGTTGCACCAAGCCCCGTCCAACCTGGCCTTGGGGACTTCCAGGCATCCACAGCGTCTCTGGGCACCCTGTGCCAGGGCCTCACCATCCTCTTATTGAAAAAATCCTTTCTAATATTAATTCATGTCAATATGGACGCATATCCTTCAGGTTAAGATCACCCCCCACCTTGTTCCAGCACAACAGGCCCTTGGATTGAGGCTCTTCCCTTCAATGAAAAATTAAATCTTAATTCTTCAGATTAAAACCATTCCCCCCTTGTTCCAGCACAACAGGCCCTTGGATTGAGGCTCTTCCCTTCAATGAAAAATTAAACCTTAATTCTTCAGATTAAAACCATTCCCCCCTTGTTCCAGCACAACAGGCCCTTGGATTGAGGCTCTTCCCTTCAAGGAAAAATTAAATCTGTATTCACTTTTCCAGGGGTGCAGGCTGCTGGAAGCATTAGCAGGGCAGGTGATGTTCATCATTTCAGAGCAGGGGAAAAGCACAGCTCTGACAAATCTTGCTTCTCCCATCAGGTGTGCTCATGGACACCGTGGGGTCCCATCATCCACACTGGTTTTCTCTGCCACTTCAAAATTCCTCTGAAATAACCTGGCACAGAAATTTTGAGTCAAAACCAACCAGCTGGGGGTCAAAATAAATCCCTGGGGCACAGCACAGAGAGGGAGCTTGATGTTCTTGACCAAACCAAGCAGCAACAACAAAGTTTGAGAGCAGGGGCAGAAAAAAGCAACCTGCAGCCTTTGCTGTAGGAAAAACCCGGCACATTTAAGTTCTTATACCATAAATGTTGGACTGGGACTGTTTTGTTTCTATCCATTTCTTGATTTTTCTTTCCTCCAGAAGGGTCTCAGCTGATCCAGCTACAGCAATTTGGGAATCTTGGAATGGTTTGGGTGGGAAGGGTCCTTAAAGACCATCCAGCGCCACCCCACCTGACATGGGCAGGGACATCTTCCACTACCCCAGGTTGCTCCAAGCCCTGTCCAATCTGGCCTTGGACATTTCCAGGGATCCAGGGGCAGCCATAAAATTTGGATATTGGAAATGAGGGGTGAAGAAGGTTTAAAGAAGTCTTACTGACATCTTGGCTTTTGATTGCTACAGATCTTGGTGTAGAGGCAGCATATCCTGAGTGAACCTTCACCATCCTCTAAATCAACAAACCACATCCAGGGGAAAAAAAAATCCCAAATCACCCAGGAAAGCCCTTGACATCATTTGAACTGAGGTGGGAAACACCCAGTCAAAAGTTGAAGGTTAAAGCTATTACTCCAACATTATTCTCATACTAAATCCAAAACACAGCACTTTACCAGCTCCTGAGGAAGGAAAAAAATCAACTCCATCCCAGCCAAAACCAGGACATCACCAAAAAGAGGAAAAAAAGGGGGGGGGGGGATTTGGTTTCAATCCAAATAATTTAATCCAATTTAATTTATGTTGGCTTGGAAGATGCATTTGTTGAGGAAGTGAATGTTTGAGTGGTTTAAACTGTACATGTTTATATACAACATTTAACTCTGTGCCCACACTGAGCACGTGGCAGCTGCCCCAGGTGAGAGGGAGCCCAGGGTGCCCAGGGGTCACCTTGCCAGCTCCTCCTGAAGAGGACAACCAGGAAGGACTATGGAATACATGACAGCATGCAGGGACAACTTCCCAGGGCCAGGAAGCCTCTTCCAGGAGTTTTGAGATCCCTTCCAGTCCTGCATCCTATGGGCTCTGAGCTCACGGTAGAAAACTTGACCCTGGTATTAACTCCCTTTTAATGCACCAAACCATATTTCCCAATTATGATAAATTATCATTAAAGCAGTGCCTGTCCCATGGTAGAAATCTTAGCCCCCCACCAGTACCATTTTCTGGAGGGTATCAGCTTATCTGCCACCATGCCAGGCACCAGAGGGGACATCAGATACTGCAGTGTCTGGCTCTCTCTGGTCTATCCCAGCTCTGCAGACCTGATCTCTGCAGACATTCTCCACTGTCACAGCCAAGCACAGTCACCCAGGGACAGCTGGATCCAAGGAGCAGCAGTTCCACCCTTCCCCAAGCCCATCAGCTGCTGAGGAGCCTCATCCCAACATTCCCCTCCAGCAGGTTCTTAACTTTATGCACAAAGCCAACCTCCCTCCCAGGCAGAAGTTCATTTTCCTCTCTTATTGACTGACTGGTTGGCATTAAGCAGCTCTTTGTAGCCAGGCTGGTTTGTGGCTGGAAAACAGTGGGAAGTGGATTTTTGCTTCACAACCAGATCATACAGGACCTGCTTGCCTGGTCCAGCAGGATCAGCCAAGTATCAGCAGAAGATACTTGGGTTCCCTCCAAGGCAGGGACAGATGCCAGGTGTATTTGCTTTTTAGCAGGATGCTTTTCCAAGACTCTGATTGATTTTTTTTTGTATTTTTTTTTTTTTTTTTCTTTCTGGTGGCCTCACATTGGAGGCTGCAAGAGCCTGGACACAGAAAGTAACACTAGGTGGACCCAAGCATTGCAGAGAAACCCTTATCCCATCCTCATGAAGCAGCACTGGGATTCCCAAGCTGTGACACCGCCAAGACTTGAAACAAAAGCAAAGAAATTGCTTAGGAGATCCAAATTAAAAATTTAGGCCATACCACCATACCTGCAGCCTGGGTTGTTTTATTCTGTTTGCATCATGGACTCCTTAAATCCCACCCTACCTCCTTGCTCTTTGAATGCAGCTCAAGGGAAACTCGAGTTCTCTTCCCATCTCCTGCTGTACATCCTGATTGTGCCATCACCTGCAGGAGACACTGCAATAAAAAAGCACAACAGAGGGAGCAGCGACCTGCTGGGAGCTCCAGGTGACTCCTGCCTTGGAGTCCTGGTCATTTGGGATGGGGTTTAAGTGTTTATCCCACCACTGTTCTCATCAGCCCTCTCTGGCCTCACCCCTGGAGCTGAATGCCACAAGAGCAGCTCTGGGGATCCCATTCCAGGCTGCTCTGAGGAGAACCAGGCTGGTTTGAGGCACCAGGTTTGCTTTCAGGAATCAAAGAAATTAAATTTAGAAGCCAAAGGAGCCAGTGACCTGCAGTTTGAGCAGGTTTTGAGACTTTGAGGTGAGTTTAGCAACTGCCATCTTCTTTTTGGCACAAATAATTATCCCACTGAACAGCATCAGCTCACCCAGGTGAAAGGGAGCACACCAAGCCCTCCTTGAAAAATCAAATATTTTAAGGTTGCCCTCACCTGAGAAACTCATCCAAATAAATAAAAGACCATGAAATCCACAAAATTATTCCAGCAAAAGGCACAACAGTCCCTTCAGCACAAGGGGGATAAGGGGAGTTTAGGAGGCAGCTGCACCAGGAGCACAACCAGAAATATGAAGCTTTAAGGTAAAGGCAATATTCTGCTGCCCCTTGCTCATGCTCCCAACCAGAAGGCAAAGAAAAAAGAAAAGAGAAGAAAAAAATCACCTACACTTGATGAAAATGTACAGAAACACTCACTCCTTTGTCTCCCTCCTGTACAATCTTTTCCCCTAGCGAGGGAAGGAGCCCAGTGAGGGCAGAGCTGGTGCTCAACCGAGAGCTGCTGGGAAGGTCAGGCTCCTTCAGCTGCAGATTGCACCCAGATGGTGATTTCCTCCTGGCAGTGGCAGGAGCTGGGGAAGGCAGCCAGGCTCCAGCAGGCTGTGCCAGAGCTGGAGGCAGAAACTCCCTGGCCAAAGCCATGCCAACATGCAGATCTTATTAGGCCAGAGCCTGCAGCCAGCTCGTGCTGCCCCCGGCTAGAACAGGGAGATGAGAGCAGGGCTGAGAGCTCAGACATCACCACTGTGCTCACTGCACAGGCCTGGCCCTGAACACAGCCCCTGCTCAGGCCCTGAAATGTTGATTTGTAAAGATCTCCCACCTCCAGCAGGTGTTTAGGGACATAAAAAGGGAGCAGCTCCCACCTGGCTGTTACCTCCCTGGGAAGGAGCCACAGCACAGAACTGCAGCTTGGAGAGAATCATGGAATGGTTTGGGTTGGAAAGGACCTTAAAGCCCATCCAGTGCCACCCCCTGCCATGGCAGGGACACCTCCCACTGTCCCAGGCTGCTCCAAGCCCTGTCCAGCCTGGCCTTGGGCACTGCCAGGGATCCAGGGGCAGCCACAGCTGCTCTGGGCACCCTGTGCCAGGGCTCCTCACCCTTCACAGGAAACAATTCCTAATTCCCAATATCCCACCTAACCCTGCCCAGAGAGGGAATTGGGGTAAAAGTGAGAAAGGTCATGGCTTGAGACCACAGAATGATGGAATGGTTTGGGAAGGGACTTTAAATCCCATCCAGTGCCACCCCATGTCATGGGCAGGGACACCTTCCACTGCCCCAGGGTGCTCCAAGCCCTGTCCAGCCTGGCCTTGGGCACTGCCAGGGATCCAGGGGCAGCCACAGCTGCTCTGGGCACCCTGTGCCAGGCTCCTCACCCTCACAGGGAACAATTCCTAATTCCCAAAATCCCATCCATCCCTGCCCTCTGGCAGTGGGAGCCATTCCCTGGCTCCTGTCCCTCCATCCCTTGTCCCCAGTCCCTCTCCTGGAGCCCCTTCAGGCCCTGCAAGGGGCTCTGAGCTCTCCCTGGAGCCTTCTCCAGGTGAGCACCCCCAGCTCTCCCAGCCTGGCTCCAGCCCTGGAGCAGCTCCATGGCCTCCTCTGGACCATCTCCAGCAGCTCCAGGTCCTTCTGATGCTGGGGGAGAGAGGAGCAGCAGCAGATGGACGTGGTTGCTCTCACAGCCACAGTCTGTCCTCAGGCTCCTGAGCACTGCCAGTCCATCCAGGGCAAAACTTGAACCAGAAATAATTGTGGTCAATTCTGGTATAAAGGAAAAAGTTATTTCCTAAGGAGTGTGGGATTGAAATCCACCTCCCAAGCAGCAGCTCAAGCTCTGCCCTGGCCCTTCAGCACCTGGGTGTCAGTTTTGCCTCCTGCAGCAATCAGAGATCTCTCCATGGAGCTTGTCAGAGCACATCCCCATTCATGGCTGGCTAAAAGCAGGATTGGGGTCCCTGTGTCACACAGGGGCTGTCACACACATGCCTGGAGCCTGCAGAGAGCCCAGGCTGCGTCTCCCTACTGCCAGAGACCAACACATCCTTACAGGACACAGCAAATCCTGGCAGAATATGGAATATCCTGAGCTGAAAGGGACCCACAGGATCATCCAGTCCAGCTCCTGGCCCTGCACAGACACCCCAACAATCCCATCCTGTCCCTGGGAGTGGTGTCCAAACTCTCCTGGAGCTCTGGCAGCCTCAGGGCTGTGCCCATTCCCTGGGGAGTGGGGCAGTGCCAGCACCCTCTGGATAAGGAACCTTTTCTTGGTTTCCAACCTCAAGCAGCTCCAGCCATTCCCTGGCTGCTGTCCCTGTCACAGAGACCAGAGCTGCCCCTCCTGTCCAGCACAGTGACATTGCTGAGGCTCAGCCATGCCACCGGAGCCACTGGAGAAGAGGGGGACATTCAGCAGAAGATGGTTTTCCACTGCTCTGGTTTCTTTGTGGGGAAAATCTTGGGAAAATCCTACCCTTAAAATGATGTTCCAGCTACACAAAGAGTCCTGCTGCCTAATGAGCACATCTTGGGCAGAGATAAACACAATAGATTTGCACGGAGCCACAGCTGAATAGCTGACTTCAGCCTTAGTTTAGCCTCAGAGCATTAAGAGATTGTTGATTCCAGTAGAGAACACACTTGCCAACCTTTTTTTTTTTGTGTGTGTGTGTGTAAGAGCACAATTTAAAGTTAAAAACCCTCAGTGACTCCAGGCACTGGCAACCTCAGCCCCTCTCAGGCAGTCAGTGGCCACTCAATGTGAATATTTTCACTTCTGCTGGAGGCAACGTGCTGGTGATAAGGAATTCAGCATGGTGGTTATTTATTTTCAGAACTCAAATGGATTTAGTAAGAAACTCTGCTCCTTGCCCAAGACTCAGCTGAACATGTTCTGAAGCCCAAAGCCCAGAGCAGCAGCTCCAGATGATGTCATGTAAGAGTGCAATAAAGAATTACACAACGAAAGCAGCAGATAAAAAACAGGGACAATCAGCAGCTTCTCAAGATGTAATGAGGAATAACCTTCAATCCCAGCTATGCAGAGCCCCTTGACTAATTATTCCAGTTAAATCACACATCTCCACAAGCATAAATATTTACCTGAAACCTTCATGACGAGGAAGAGGACACTGGGCAGCAGTGAAGCTTCACACCAGGCAAAGACACACAGGAAGCAGCAGAAACGAAAACAAGCCTAATGAAAATCATTTTCCAGGCAAAAAAAACCCAAAAAAAAGCAGATTTTAACTGACTCAGCAGCAGGTTCATGAGGACTTACAGCACAGAGAAGTCGTGAGCAACTGGAAGAGCTTCCAGACTAGCTAAAACTCCCACTTTTAACACAAAAATGGATCAGATTCTGGGATGTGGTTGTGAAGATTCTTCACACTGGGCATGGTGACTTTCATCTCACTGAGCACATACAATTGCTGGCAGCAAACTCCTAAGAACAGAAAAGAAAGAAAAAAATAATAATAAAAAGCCCCTCAAGTTCCACAAGCAACTTCAAAGCCCAACGGGGTTTTCCTCACTGCTGAAGGGGATTCAGAGTTCATTGTGCTCGTGGAACTCAAGTTGGGCTGCAGGGAAAACCTCCTGCTTCTCAACCCTTGAGGTGCCATCCTCCCCCAGCAGTGGGACAGGGGGGGTGAGGGGCAGGGATGCACAGAGCACCCCAATAAAACCATTACAGGTTCACACCTCGAGCTCCCACACAGCAGCCTGGTCCAGGATGGGATATTTGGTGAGAGGATGTGGCAGAGGAGGTGTTCCAAGGCATGTGCCAAGCACAGGTACCAGCAAAGGGCTGGGTGGGAGAAATGGGGGCAGCAGCTCCTGGCAGGTCCTTGAGGAGAAGGAGAATTCACTGTGTCCTCCATGGGCTCACCAAGAGCACAGAGTCTCAGGTTTGGGGAGCCCATCCCTTCAAACCAACAGTAATTTAAAGGAGTTTTGTACTCTGAAATGAGTAAAACAACAACTCATGAAAACCAATGCAGCAGCACAACCCAGCAGTGGGGCTGAGTTACCCTCCCTACTGCCACATTAACCAAAACCCAGCTCTTCTAATGCTGATAGCCCAGCACATGTTCTTCAAATTAATTTGGATCAGCAGCATTCCCACCACCTGGAGAAGTGCATAAATAAAGCCCTCAATGCCTTTAGGAAGCAGTTCAGTATCTTTATAATGATATTTTTGCATTAAATGCCACAGACTATTGATGGCAGCAGGGATTTAGTGGCTCCCACTGAACAGTGACAAAGGAAAGGCTCTGACAGCAGAGAGGGTTTTTCCTCCAGCCAAACACCTCCCTTTTCCATGAGAGGGAAGAAAGAACAACCAGCTGGACAAGCCATTCCTGAGGTAAAGTATTTCCAGCCAAAAGGGACCTACAATGATCATCTAGTCCAGCTGAGAGATTAGATCTGCCTTCTGCAACCCTTTCTGGACAGGAAAAACTGTCCCAGAGGGATCTGGAGGTTTGCAGCTTCCTTTTCAGTCTTTACAAGGCAGAAAGGGAAACTTTTAAGCACTTGATACCCAAAGTAAGAAGCCTGAAATCACCTGCAGGTTTACAAAGAAAACCATTCCATGAAAAAATTCCAAGTAGGCCACGAGTTTTTGCCATGTTTTAGTGCCATGAGGCAGAGGAACAGGAAAGGACCAGTGAATTTTTGGTATTTTGATTCACTAGCAGGGAAGTTTTCCAACATTAGGCCAGTTCAACACCAGTCTGGTCATCATCTCCTAGGAGATTATTCTTCCTGCACAAACCAGAAAACCCCAAAGGTTGTGAACAAGGGGGGGTTTGATGAGTTTTACTCCTTTTTAATAGAGGAGAGCTGGAAGAAAAACAAGTGATTCTTATCTCTGAATTCAGTGCTTCACTATCGGTTCTGTGCCAAAATATAAAATTATTTCCTTGCTACAGGAAAGATTTCTACATGCAAAGAGATGCAAGGCTCCATAATATTTATATTGTATTTATTTCATAGGCAGCCCATTCATGCTCCCCTTTCCTCATTCTCCACCTGGGGCTGCAGAACCATAGGAAATCTCTTTTAATCCTGTTGTTGCCTCTTACCCCAGTGAGCAGAAACAACTTTTACACCCCAAAATGACCAAACCCAACCATTATTTGCCACTTTGAGAGCTGCAGTTCAGAGCTGTCCACCACCTGCCAGGCTGCAGCTCCTGTTTCTGCAGAATTCAGCTGAAATTACAACTCCTGCTCCCTGTCCTTCTCTCCCAGGCTGTATTTTGGCCTCTCCTGGCTGAAGAGAATGTGCAGACTTCAAAGAGCCACCTACAACAGTGCTGGCACCTTCTCATCCATTGAGATGCTTCTCTCACAGACAGGCTGGCTCCTGGCTGGAAATCCTGAGAAAATAGATAGAAATAACTGGAATTAAAGCAGAGAGTAACTTGAGAGTCATTTCCTTCTCTGGAGAGCTCCCACGTGCCCTGCCCTTTCACCAGCCCCAAGTCCCAGGATGTGGCAAGAGATTACACCCAAGGACAGAATAAAACACGTCAGGAGCACAATTCCTTTATCACCACATTCTGTCCTTCCGTTTTTTTTGGGGTGGTGCACACCCCCAAGAGCTCAACCAATTTGAAATATCCCCAAGGACAGGTTTGTGGAAGGAGCCTTGGTGTGATTTCTGAGCTTTCAGCACCAGAAGCACCAAAACAAGGGGTTTTCTGAGAAAGGGAATAAAGCAGTGGTGTAACACCCACCACAGAGCAGCTCTGAATGAAACCAAACATTCTTGGTAGAAAGTCCAAGGTCTTTGCTGCCTCCCCCACGAAGAAAACAGATGAGAAAAATAATGCATTTCAAACCCTCTGCAGACCTCCAGTGTCTGAGAAACTGCAGCAGACTGATAGGAAGAGAGGCAGCAAGATTCAGCTCAGACTGGCCTGCAATTCCTGTTCCCACAGGAGAATGTATTTACACCCTGATAAGCTGGGCAGCAGCTTGACTGGGGAAATGTTTTAGTTCCAGAGTGAGAAACAACTCCTCTCTTTGCAGCACTTGCTTCCCACAAGACAGCACCAGCCTCAGATGGTTTTGTCTCCGAGCACTGAAGCCTGCTGGGAACCAGATAAGCAGCCAAAATTAGGGTCAGAGTTGATGTTATTCCACCAGCTAATGCCCAGTGCTGTTCAGAGCAGGATCTTTTAATGATCAAGTTTACTCTCACCCCACACAGCTCTAAGCTTTGGGAAGGAGAGGTCCAAGGATGCCTTTTCCAGAGCAGCCAAAACTGACCTTGATCCCCTCCCTGGACCAAACACACTGATCCACCTTGCCAAAAACTCCTTCAGGTACCAGGGAATCGTGGCTTGGGTTGGAAGGGATGGTAAAGCTCGTCCAGATCCAAATCCAGATCCTGCCATGGCCAGGGACACCTCCCACTATCCCAGGTTTCTCCAAGTCCCATCCAACCTAAGCCTGGAACTTGTGATATTTTTGTCTTTATCCACAAACATGCCAAGCCCTCACTCAGCAGTTCTTCCCTAATAAAACATAAAAATGTTGAGGTGAGAAGCTGCATTCACATCTACCTCATCTCCTTGTCCATGCAGATCACTTCAGGCTGGTTGAGGAGCCCTCCTCTCCCAGCTCCTGGGGGACATGAACTGCATCCCTTTATCACCTTCTCTGCCCATCCCACTGAGACACCCCCTGAACTGCTGCCACAAACAGGGGAGCAAACAAAGGCAGCATTTGGAAGGAGCAAATCAGGGAGGCTGCTGCCCTGGCATGGTTGTTTTCAGCCTGGAGACACAAAACAGACACTCTCAAAGGTTTTTAATAGAGAGTTTGCCTGCCATTGCAAGTATTTATTGATTAGAGACTGAAACACCACAGCAGTTCATTGCCAGCCACCTTCTGGCTCCAGGGCTCCCCTCCAGCTTAGCCAGGCTGTTTTCATGCTTGCTACACCTGAATTCTCACAGTCACAATGTCCCCTGCACTCTAAAATGATGCTACAAACACCACCAAGTACCAAAAGTTCATTGTGCTTGTGAGAAATGATACTCACTGTCAAAGATCTAAAAGGTTTATTAAAACCTTATCAAAAATACAGCAGAAGACTGAATAGAGAAAATATTATGGTGTTGAGAGTAAAGGATTTTTTCCCACCATGTGCTCATCCACACAATGGAGGTTTCACCTTTTAACCCTTTACTCCCTTCTGTCCATCAACTCCTTGTTGTCTGTCCAGTGGTGGAGATCACTTCCTTAAATCCTGATTGAAGGTCAGATGTTGCTGACCTTCCCAAATGTCCCAAACCCAGATCACACCCTGATAGCAACACAAGGGCAGTAAAACACAACTATAAATCTATAAATTATATTTGCCTTTTAATTGTGACAGTCAGCCATCACATTACTCATCTCTCACCCCAGGCTGTTTTCATGCTTGCTGCATCTGAATTCTCACAGTCACAATGTCCCCTGCACTCTAAAATGATGCTACAAACAGCACTAAGGACCAAAAGTTCATTGTGCTCATGTTGGGTGAGTGATGCAAATCCCCCCATGGCTTCTCTCATCTCCCTGGGCTCGAGGCACTCGTTGGGATGGGGATATTCCACCCTGGTCCACACTGATCAATCAGGTGCTCCTGGTAGTTTTAGCAAGAAGCCCTCACTGAGGGTTTGAGCTGAGTTTGTGACCCAGCTTTGTGTGATTTCAGCACAAGCAGCTCTCCCCAGATGTCACATCCCTGGTTTTTTTCCCCCAGCAGGAGGAAGGAGAAGGGAATTCTGTCCTAGCAGAGATAGGCTGGTTCTGTCCCAATACCAGAACCAATTCAGGCACAGCCTGAGAGAGTTCCAGAAATGCTTGGACAACACTCTCAGGCACAGGATGGGATTCTTGGGCCAGGAGTTTGACTTTGGCAATCCTTGTGTGTTGTATTTGTGGGGTGCCCTATGGCAGGAAGGAATGATGAATCTGACTCCATGTTCTCAGAAGGCAAATTTATTATTTTATGGTACTGTATTATATTAAAGAATGCTATATTAACTATACTAAAGAATACAGAAAGGATTTTTACAGAAGGCTAAAAAGATAATAATGAAAACTTGTGACACAGCTTGGCCCTGATTGGCCAAAGAGTGAAAACAATTCACAGCAGAATCCAATGAAACAATCACCTGTGGTAAATAATCTCCAAACACATTCCAAAGCAGCAGAACACAGGAGAAGCAAATCAGATAATTATTGCTTTCCTTTTTTCTCTGAGGCTTCTCAGTTTCTCAGGAGAAGAATCCTGGGTGAAGGGATTTTTCCAGAAAATGGGAATGCCACACTTGTGGGCCCCTTCCAACTCAGAATATTCTACAATTCAATGATTTAAATTCTACCCTGAGCAAGGTGAGATCTGACAGCTCTAGAGAACCCCAAAGTCTCATCCCTTCTTGCCCAAGGAACGTCCTGCAGCTCAGGAAAGTCTGGCCCAATTTGTGGTTGATTCCAGCCCATATCCAGCTCATCCCTGCCTGGATCTGGTGTGGGCTGGGACACCAGGCTGCATCCAGCCTCACTCATTAAAAAGGTTGAAATCACTGAGTGGCAGTGTTCCCATCACACAAAACACCCTGAGGTGCTGACAGCACCATCCTGGCTGGATTCAAGGTCATTTTCTGACTTTCTGAAAGACTAAAAGGTTCACCTGGCACATTTCCTCTGTCGTGATCAGCAACAAGAAATAGCAACTGGGAGGGAAGAGTTGAGCAAGCCCTGTGAAAACCATGAGGAGCTAAAGGCTCAGCCCCTCTCCTTGCAACATCCACCCAGGGTGAGTGTTCCTGGCCACAATTCCCAAACAAACATCCCATTAAGGTTTTGGTTCTGCAGAGAAAGCAAAAGCCTGGAGCACTGTGGGCTGCCAGCCTTTGAACACAGTGGGAGTTACTGGTGATGGGGATGGAGAGGGAAAAAGGGCATCTCAAGTGGGTAAAACCAGCTCCTTCTACTGATCCATTAATCTGCTCCAGCCCACAGCCCTGGACTGAATAAAAACTACCAAAAAATATCAATTAAAGAGCTTTTGCACCTTCCCAGCCTATGGAGAGGCTCCCTAAGGTGCTGCCAACCTTTGAACACATTGGGAGTTACTGGTGATGGGGATGGAGAGGGAAAAAGGGCATCTCAAGAGGGTAAAACCAGCTCCTTCTACTGATCCATGAATCTGCTCCAGCCCAGAGCCCTGGATTGGATAAAAACTACCAAAAATATCAATTAAAGAGCTTTTGGAGCTTCCCAGCCTATGGAGAGGCTCCCTAAGGTGCTGCCAACCTTTGAACACATTGGGAGTTACTGCTGATGGGGATGGAGGTGGAAAAAGGGCATCTCAAGAGGGTAAAACCAGCTCCTTTTACTGATCCACAAATCTGCTCCAGCCCAGAGCCCTGGATTGGATAAAAACTACCAAAAATATCAATTAAAGAGCTTTTGGAGCTTCCCAGCCTATGGAGAGGCTCCCTAAGGTGCTGCCAGCCTTTGAACGCATTGGGAGTTACTGGTGATGGGGATGGAGGTGGAAAAAGGGCATTTCAAGAGGGTAAAACCAGCTCCTTTTACTGATCCATGAATCTGCTCCAGCCCAGAGCCCTGGATTGGGTAAAAACTCCCAACAAATATTCATTAAAGAGCTTTTGCAGCTTCCCAGCCTATGGAGAGGCTTCCTAAGGTGTCCTCCAAGGGTTTAAAATGAGGGCTCACTCATCCTCCTCTGAGGTCATTTCATCTCCAAAAATCCTGCAGCAGGGAGACCTACAGCTCTGCATTGTGTCACAAGAACAGCTACCTTCTGTTAGATTTTTAAGCAAAAACAAAATTTCCACAATATTTCTTTTTTCCCACCTTTGACCACGCTCTTCAGTCTCCTCCCTTGTGCCCTTGGAGATTTTTATTATTTCATGATTTGTAAGGCAGAAACTCCTCCCTGCACTCCCAGTAACCAAGAGAACCCTCAATCAAAGGGAGATCAGATCAGACAAAGCCCTTCAGATCTCCAGCAGCACAAAGAGGATCAGCTATGGCCTGGAGCAACACAACCTTCACAGGCTATTTCAGGGAGGTTAAGCAAATTTGGCTCAATAACACAAGTTTATGCCCCCTCTCCTCCCTGTAAATCATGCCCCATTCACAACACTGGAGCCCAGATTAAAGAAGACAGGGTTGATTAGCACCACAAAACTCAAAAGAGGTTAGATAATTATCCAGTCATTATCCCAGCAGAATACTTGTGGCTAACACGCACAAAAAAAAATGAAAAATTCCCCAAGTTTGGTGCTTGATGAAGCAACAGCACCTCTGCTCCAAAGAGAGGTGATTTGCAGTGATTTCAACCATCTGGAAGAGTTTTTTCAGGAGGCACAAAGCAGAGCAGAACAGGGAGCTCTGAGGGAAGGAGCTGAGGTGCTTTGAAGCAGCTGAAGGTTTCCCTGTAAGAGGGAGAGATACAGAGGCATAATTCCAATAAATCATCCCTGAGCAGGCTGATGTGGGGTGGGATCAGGGCAGGAAAAACAAAAATCCCCTCCAGGCTCTACAATCCCTGCACTTTGCAGCCAGGACTTCCACGTGCCCTGAGCACACAGTGCCCTCCTGGTGGCATTTCCCTTCCCAGTGTGGGATGGGAGTGCTGGGAATGGGATGGGGACACCACAGCTGGGGTCACCAGGCAGCCCCCAAGATCCAAGAGACCCCAAAGCTGCCAGGACCCCCCTCTTAACAACGTTCCAGTCCTGGAGCAGGGTTTGTTGGCACAGGAAAAGGGGAAAGCAAAGCTCTAGTGGCATCCCTCAGGGCTGGAAGCTCTCCAGAAGTTCAAGACCAGCAATTTTGGGGTGGGTTCCAAGCACTTTTCATGAACAGCTCCCAGCCAGTCCAAACTTCTGAGGGCTGAGGGGACCCCAGGCATGGCCAGCTTGGGCTGCTGCCCACGTACCTGAACCAGGAGCATGGAGGGTGCTGCAGAGCCAGTGAGCTCTGGAGCTATCCAGAGTGTCCCAAAATCCCTCCAGCTCCTCCTTCAGCCACCCTGGAGCTCTGTAGGGCACAAACCTCAGCCCCAGCTGCCCTGCCCACCCCACAGCCTGCAGATGACCCACAGGGCACTCAGCACTGTGACAAAACAGAAAATTAGATTTATCCCCATCACACCAGTCAGGACTTTTCAAGGCACTTTTCATCCAGCCCATGCTGGGACAAGCCCTCCTTGTGCTCCTTAGGCTCTCCCATCCCAAAATTTCCCAGTCTCCAGCCTCACCACCCCAAATCAGAGCTTGGGGTCACCAGTGCTGCCCTCACCACCTCCCCTGGCAGAGCCTGACCATGGCCATGGGACACTCCACCACCTTATCCCAATCCAGAAGTGGTTTTTTTCCTTCTCCACCACAGCAGCTTCAGGCTGGGCTGATCTACAGGAGTTTTACAGGGCTGTGGGACCCAAATCCTCCAAAAATATCCAGGAAAGGGCCACCATCCCTGAGCAGGAAGGTCCCCAAGGAGCTCCAAGGGGAACTCAGCAGCTTCCTGGTCAGGGCAGCTGTTTGTGCTGGCAGCCCCACCTGGGGACACCCCTGCACTTCATCCCAGCCTGGGACAATGCCCCACATCTCAGGCCAGCCCCAGGGCTGTGTGTGAGCAGTGGAACAAAGCTAAAAGGGCGTCTGGGAGCATCCCAGAAGCAGCTCATCCTTTCAGCATCTCCTGAGGAGATGCCCCAGGGCATCCCCCAGCTCCTGAGCATCTAGAAAAAAGGGTTGGAGGACATTAAGACAAAGATAAAGCCAAGTTCAAGAAGAGAATAGAGCAGGAGCAAATTTTACTTCTCTGCACACCCAGCAATGCATCTGGATGATTCTTCCTCCTCTTCCCAATGGCCTGTGGCCTCTTCCTTGCTTGGATAACCCCAAACCCCCAATCCCATTCCTTTTTTGCCCACAGACAGGGGCTATCCCTACCAGGAGCATCAGGGAAGAAACCTAGAGCTGAGAACAACAAATTCCCCATTCCTGGCAGGAATGGAGGGGAAAGAAGAAGAATAAAAATAAAAAGTTAAGAAGTGTGCACAAGAAATGCTGTCATTTATCAAACAGCAAGGTTGTCTGCGAGGCAGATCCCAATTAAGGGTGTCAGTTTGGAGTGACACAATATTCCCAGCACAAACACATTTAATTCTTGGATATAATCAGGTAGCTGGCAGAGGGAGCAGGCAGCAGCTCCTCAGAGCCTGCTCTCGAGGCTGTGAGCTGAGGTGAGCCCCAGGCACAAAATAAATGCATCTGTGCTTTTAAACATGGATATTACAGAATCATGGAATTAATTGGGTTAGAAGGGACCTTAGAGACCATCCACTGCCACCCAGGGACACCTCCCACTAGCCCAGGGTGCTCCAAGCCCTGTCCAGCCTGGCCTTGGACACTTCCAGGGATCCAGGGGCAGCCACAGCTTCTCTGGGCACCCTGTGCCAGGGCCTCACCAGACTCACAGTTAATAATTTTTTTTTCAAATCTCTCCTCTAAAGCTGTTCTCTTGCAGAAAGTCTCTCTATCCATAATAGACTTTAGGGTGCCTAAAAAAGCAATGTGGGCAAATTTTCCCCCTAGTGTTTCCCAGATCCAAAGAAATCTAAGCAGGTGTAGACAGAACAAAGCACTCTGCAAAAAAATCTCTGCAGCTATTTCATCTTCAGTTAAAAATCCCTCTGCACATTTGCCCCAATTTCTGCAGCCTTTAGCCCCAGATCCCAGCCCTGAGCTGGCCTTGGGGGAGGTATTTGGGCTTGTGGTGGGGCTGACCCTGAGTGGGTGCCAAAGCAGATCTGTCACACCCTCCCCAGCTGGACAAGGCAGAGAAAACACAACAAAAAGCTCAAGGTTGAGACCAGGGCAGGCAGAGATCCCTCACTGGTTAAATCAAGGGAAAAGCAGACTCAGTTCAGGGCAGTTTGTTTTATTTATTGCCAATCAAATCAGAGCAGGGCAAGGAGAAGTAAACCCAAATCTTAGAAAAACCTTCCCCACACTCTTCCCTTCTTCCTGGGCTCAGCTGGGTCCACCTTGGAGCCTTCCATGAGACATGGGGACAATTCCAGCAGCTCCTCATGGAAGCCACCCTTGTACCCCTCACCCATCCCAACCCCAGAAAATATTACGGCATCAAAAGCAGAGGATTTTCCCCACCATGTGCTCATCCACACAATGGGGGTTTGGCCTTTTAACCCTTCAGCCCTTCCCAAAGTTCTGTTCATCAACTCCTTCTCTGCTGTCCAGTGGTGGTGATCACTTCCTTAAATCTCAATTGGAGGCCAGCTGTTGCTGTAGTAACAATCCCACCCTCCCAAATGTCCCAAACCCAGATCACACCCTGGTAACAACACAAGGGGTGGGTAAAAAACAACTATAAATCTATAAAACTTCTCCTAACATATATACATACATGATATTTGCCTTTTAATTGTGAGATTGCTCATCACGTTACTCACCTATCACTTCAGGCTGTTTTCATGCTTGCTACACCTGAATTCTCCAACTCAGAATATTCTCTGTGCTCTAAAACGATGCTACAAACACCACTAAGTACTAAAAGTTCATTGTGCTTGTGAGAAATTGTCCTCACTTTCAAAAAAATCTAAAAGGTTTATTAAAACTTAATCAAAAATACAGCAGGAGACTGAATAGAGAAAATATGATGGCGTCAAGAGCAAAAAAACTTTTCCCTACCATGTGATCATCCACACAATGGAGGTTTGGCCTTTTAACCCTTTGGCCCCTCCTAAAGTTCTGTTCATCAACTCCTTCCCTGCTGTCCAGTGGTGGAGATCACTTCCTTAAATCTTGGTTGGAGCCCAGCTGTTGCCATAGTAACAATCCCCCCAGTGCAGGCCTTTCCCTCTTCTGAGGGACACCAGGGCCACCCATGGGGACAGCCTCACCTCTGGAAGGGTCCTCACCCACCTGTCCTGGCCTCTCAGTTCTCCAGATGGAGCCAAGAAAGCCATTGGGTGTTTTGCTCCTGGGGTGGTCCTCTGAGGGAAACCAGAAGGCTCCTGGGAACCCAAGAGTGGGGTTTTTTGTAGTGGTGGAACCAACACTCAGCCTGCTCTGCTCCCTGACTTTATCAGTGACAATGTCCATCATCCTGTGAGCCTGGGCACGAGGGACCCTCGGGCACAGCTGGGATGCTGGGCAGGTGGCACCACTGGAACACTCCTGGAGACCCACAGGGAGCTCAGGGTGCAGAGGCCTGGACTAACACCCCCTTCCCTAATAATTGAAGCTCAGGAGCAAACTTCATTCCTGATTTTGGGAGCATTACCTCAGCCATGAGTGACCAGAGCAATGATTTTACCTTCACACTCCTAAACCCAACCTTATGCAGAGCTTGGAGAGTCCCAGAGCTTGTTTTAGGCAAACAGAAGAGCTGGTAGACGTCAACATTTTCATTTTAAGGCTAGCCATGGACCTGCACCTGAGTGCTCCAGGTTCTTCACAGTTTGTGCAGAAGTCAGCAAGACACCAGAGGCATTATTAAACATGGTTTTTTCCTTCCCATCCACTCTCACAATCAGTGGGGAAAGCAGACTTGTAAATAGTCCAGTCTATCATGCAACACTGTTTATTTTCTAAGAGGTTTCCAGGCAAAACAGGGTGGGTGTTAACTTTTTATAATCCCCTGCTCTGGCCTGGGAGGGGATGAGGACACTGGAGATATGGGATACCCAGGATCCCTGGGATGCTCAGGCAGAGCTGGCCTGCAAGGGGACAGGGACACTGGGCATGGGGGACCCCTGGGAGCCCCCCAGGAGTCCAGAGGAACCCCAAAATCCAGGGCCACTGGTGCCCATCAGCAGCAAGCACAGGGCACAAAGGCAGAGGTGGCCTGAGGGGACGAGGGGCAGCGACCCTGGGCACGTTTCACATCCCCCTGCCCACTCCATGCTGGCACACAGACTCTTCCTCAGGGGTGACCAACACCAACACAGTGACCAAGGCCATTTCAGGAGGTAGCTGCACTTCATTAGTAGTAGTAGTGCACTTTGCAGCAAGGTCAAATCATCAAATTCAAACATCTTGAATTTGTCAGAATGGGCTTTTCTACATCAAAGAGACCCCCAGGGAGGGATAAGGATCAGAGAGGGGCACTCTGTGAAACCACTGAGAAAGCCACAGCTTAGCAAATGGGTTTTATGGAAAGTCCAGAGCGGGTTTGTGCTGCAAACTTAACTCTTCCACACAAAGGAGGAGCCCCAGGAGGGGCACGGCCTCCTTCAGGGGGTCACTGCACAAGAAAGGGAGCCCCAGCAGGACTCACAGCACAGCAGGGCCTGCTTTGTGCTGCACCATGGGACTCCTGTTCTGCACATGTGGGCTTGGACTGGGCTGTAGGGTTCTGCTTTTCCTCCTCAAGAGCTTTCTGGAGAGCCAATGCGTCCCGTTGTCAGCACCTCGGCGTGGCTGAGGCGATTCTGGAGGCAGAGGGTTTGTCCAGCTGATGCCTCAGGTTTTGGCTTTTCTATTTTTCAGATTCTGTGCTGCTTTAGTGTGTGGATCTGGGCTTCATATTATGGGATGGTGAGCTCTCTGCACAGAGCAGGGAGACAAAACAATTCCTGCTCCAGCTGGGGACCAAAGACAAATGATCCAAATCTCAGACCCAAAAGCACAAACAACGTGGGCTTCAGAGAGAAAAACAAGGATGGGACTGCATGGGCTAAAGCTGGAACTGGACAATTAACTAAAGCTATAATTGGACAATTAACTCCAATATGCAAATAGACCAAAACTTATGAAAGTGAGAGACCCCATGACTGGTTGTCCATTTTTGTGACCATTTTAGTTCACCTGGGGTGTAGCCCTGGCTGGGCTCTTGTGCTGCCCAAGGTGGATCCATTGAGGCCTTCTAATAAATCCCTACTTTATTCTTTAGCTCTGTCCAGTCTCTGTTCTGGGTCAGCCTTCACAAGGCATCACAGCCACGAGAGGAGGGACCTCGAGCACCAGACCACCCCCAGCCCAACAAAACAAGGCCCAGAACAGGTACAGAGAATCAGCCCCTTTGGAAAACACCTCCCAGACCATCAAGTGCAACCTTTAACCACATGGTTCATGTGTTTTTGCTCCTCTCAGCTCTGCCAAATCTCCCCTTGGCCTTGCCCTGACATCTTTTGTTTCACAGCAAAGCCTCCTGTGAGGTGACACACACATGATTTAAGCCCTTGGGGCCTCCCCAACCTCACACATCATTGTCACAACCCCCTTCTTGTGCCACCCCTGCCTCTCAGGGCCACTTGGGCCACCAAACCCCCAGCCAGGACTGCTGGGCTAAAATCCCTCTGAAGTGATCCTGAACTCCCTGCCTGGTTGGATTGTGCAGGGATAAATCTGAGATTGTTTTCACACAGCCCCAGCTAAAAGTCTGTCAGATGTAAAACTGGACTTTTTAGCCAGAAAGAGCCCAAGTTTAAAAAAGTCTCAGCTCTGCTATAAATTGCCAGGATGTGTCACAAGGGAGAGAGTCCACAGGGATTAAAACACTCAGTGCCTCAGAAGGAGAAGAGTTTGTTCTGCAGTTGTAACACAGGGTGTTATCCCAGGGGTTAATTTTAGATTTTTAATAAGCAGAAATTACTCACATGGGAGCATTCTTTGAGGGGGATTGCAGACACAGACCTGTCTTGCAATCCAGCATGGCTTTTGCAGTGCTTTAAACTTCAGAAGCTTTAATTCCAAAGAGTTGTTTTGCATTTCAGCTCTAAGTTCATTTGGTTGGAAAGAAGCACCAGGGCCAGAGAAGATGGAAGGAATGTTTGAGGCCAGAACATCCAGGGACATTAATTAATTAACTGAAGGGCCATCAAGATGTGACAACCATGGAGACCTTATCCCTGTTAAACCCATGAAGGGGATGCCCCGCTATGGAAAATTCTTTTAAATTTATCTTTTAAATCCCTCAGGGACTGGTGATTCCAATACTGTCCTAGACAATCCTTTCCTTAATTGAGGAAATTCTGAAAGTGAGGAAATTTTCCTTAATATCCAACCTGAACCTTCCCTGGCACAACTTGAGGCCATTTCCTCTCATCCTGTCCCTTGTTCCTTGTGAGGAGAGCCTGATCCCCACCTGGCTCCACTCTCCTGTCAGAAATCCATGGGTATTATCCAATATTAAAGCCCCAAATGTCACATGGGACCTTCCCCCAGTGCCATTGAAGTGGACCAGGCTGGTGGTTTTGGTCAGCAGGTTCTTGCTGCAAAGTCTCAGCTCCCAGCAGGGAATTTCAGAGGCCTGAGAGGTTATTTTGTGTCATGGAGATACAGCCTAACCCTGAGGGGGTCCTTCAGTAAAATCACATTTTAAGTGCTCAGATGATACCAGGATGCCTTTATCAAGGTAATGCCTGGTAACATAAGCAGGTATTAAATTGTTGTGGTCATTTAACACAAGCCTTACTACCACCACTGTTCCCTAATAATTGAACCCCAAGAGCAGACTGAATTCTTCATTTTGGGAGCATTACCTCAGCCATGAGTGACCAGAGCAATGATTTTACCTTCACACTCCTAAACCCAACCTTATGGAGAGCTTGGAGAGACCACCAGGGAGTCCCAGAGCTTGTTTTAGGCAGGTAGACATCAATATTTTCATTTTAAGGCTAGCCATGGACCTGCCCCTGAGTGCTCCAAGTTCTCCAGAATTTGTGCAGAGGTCGACAGGACACCAGAGGCATTATTAAACGTGGTTTTTTTCCTTCCCATCCACTCTCATAATCAGTGGGGAAAGCAGACTTGTAAATAATTCAGTCTATCATGCAACACTGTTTATTTTCTAAGAGGTTTCCAGGCAAAACAGGGTGGGTGTTAACTTTTTATAATCCCCTGCTCTGCTTTTGCTAACACTTGGATGGAGAAGACTGTTTGTATTTATTCATAGGAAGACAGCACACATACAAACCAAAAAAAAAAAAAACCAACAAAACCAAAAACTCCACCACAGATTAATTTTGAAGCTGCCAGTGCCAGATTGCCTCTTGGTTGGACTCTAGGTGCAGCTAAAAATCACATGTATATGGAATTTTTTGTCTGAAATCGTGTTGCAGATGTATTTGAAGCTGCCCTGTCCAGCCTTGTGTCACCTCAGGAGGAGCTGCTGGGTGACTTGTACAAGGTTGTTCCTTCTCACACTGTGGAGGTAAAATAAAAACCAATGATCTTAGGTTTTAGTTACAATTTTGAAGCTATAGTTTTGAAGTTACAGTTTTAGTTATAGGTTTTTGAAGCAGCTCATGCTTCAAAATTCCCCCAAGCCCCTCAGAAGTGAAAAGCAAGGCTAAGCTCTCAGTGCTGCTCTCCAGGACACCTTTTTCAAGGTTCCCCTCAGTTCTTCCACACCAACCTTGTGAGTACAAGCAAAAGCTGCAATGAAATAGGAGCTCAGCAGCCAAAGGCCCTGGGGGGGTCACAGGGGGTGTGCAGCAGAGCTGGGTTCCTACACTGAACATTTAAACACAGAGCTCATTAAATAAGCATCAGCCCCACCCCACATCTGCCACTGGAGCTGTTGTGAGAGCTGCTCTCCAAATTCCCATTTCATACTACAAGTGGTGGCTCCAAGCAAATAAACTCACACTCCCCTCCAAGACACACAGCTCTGCTGCCTCCCCAGATGCAGATTTAAATATCAAACCAGCCTGTCCTTTCAGACTCCTCCAAAAACATGTCACTGGCACATTCCCTCATCTGCAGAGCTGGAGAGACCCAGCGGCCCTGGCGTGCTCGTGACATCTGAACGCCCTCCAGCTCGTTTTTATCTGCTGTGAACTTGGAGTCAAGGTCAGGGCTGCACTCACAGACCTTTTCTCCTCCAAGAACCTCTGCTCTGCTCCAGGCAGTGCCTGCATCACACCTTCCCCCATTCCTGACAGGAGGCAGAGCTCCAGCATCAACATCAGGGTCCACCAAACTGCCCATGGGGCATGGGATGAGAACCACAGTGCTGGAGGAGGCTCCAAGGAGAACCTACTGCAGCCTTCCAGGGCCTGAGGGGCTCCAGAAGAGCTGGAGAGGGATTTGGGACAAGGGATGGAGGGACAGGACAAGGAGGAGTGGCCTTCTACTGAAGGAAGAAAGGTTTAGATGGGATATTGGGAATAAATTCTTCCCTGTGAGGGCGGAGAGGCCCTGGACAGGAAGGAGTCCTTTCTGTCCACACAGGTGGGGAAAGCTCTACAGTTCCTCACATTCCCATTCCTCACTCTCTGGTGAGTCTCTCCAAGGCAGTGCTCTGAGGATTTCCCTGAGGGGGAAGGATTCAGAGGATTCCAAACACCAAACTGCTCACGGGGCATGGGATGACAACCATGGTGCAGGAGGAGGCTCCAAGGAGAACCTACTGCAGCCTTCCAGGGCCTGAGGGGCTCCAGGAGAGCTGGAGAGGAACCTGGGACAAGGGATGGAGGGACAGGACAAGGAGGAGTGGCCTTCTACTGAAGGAAGAAAGGTTTAGATGGGATATTTGGAATAAATTCTTCCCTGTAAGGGTGGAGAGGCCCTGGACAGGGTGCCCAGAGCAGCTGTGGCTCCCCCTGGATCCTTGGAAGTGCCCAAGGCCAGGCTGGACAGGGCTTGGAGCCACCTGGGACAGTGGAAGGTGTCCTGCCATGGCAGGGGATAGCACTGGGTGACTTTTAAGGTCCTTTCCAACCCAAACCATTCCACGGCTCTGTGATTTGGTTTCTTGCTGCTCTGTGCAGAGTGATGGATTTGCAGAGCCCTCACCTATTGGTTTTTTTTTTTTGAGATGAAAGCTAAGTTACTCCTATTTCTAAGCAACTGGGTTTTCCTAAGAGCCTCAGCTTTCAGCTGCTCTATTTTCAGGGGCAGGTATTCCTGACAAACACCATCCCAGCTCCTAAAGCAGCTGGAATACATCAGGGGCATCATAATTAAAAACTCTCACAGGTGAGGTGTTTGTGTGGCCAGAAGAAGACACTATAAAGAGATGCCTGTATATTTAAAAAAAAATCTAGATAAATAAACAATCCACCCCCTACAAAGTGGAAACTGTACTGAGCAAAAGGATCTTTTAGGGAGCAAAATATGGGAAATTTATGGTTTACAGGGCACCCTGGAAGAGCTGAACAGGAGGGTTGGGGTCATTGGGTGATGCAGAATGCACCACATTAAGATTAAACCATGCCAAGCTCAGGTTGAAAGTCAGCTCCACACTTCAGAGGCAGATTTTTAGCTCTGCAGGGAAGTGACAATTTACTGATGTGTCTGTCAGCATGAAAAGAGCTGAAATCCTCCTTCCAGCTAATAGCAACTGGAGGAAAAAGCAGAGGGACTCACAGGACTAAAGAACCTCCTCAAAAATAATTCATAGGAATAAGGAGCACTTAAGATGGGTAAAGCATCCACAGGATGAATTAATGGTGAACCTGGCTCTCAGCTTGGTAGAACAGCTGAAAATTCCAATGTTTTCAAAGAGGACAAGGGATTAACCAAGCTAACAAGTCATCAGTATCAGCTGAGGAAAGGGGGGTGAAGTCATGGCAGTGAAGACAAAACAAACACGAAATGTGCAATCACAGAATTAATATTCAGACTTTCCTTCCTTCAGTAGAAAGGAGCTGTCACCCACAAATGCACAGTGCTGAGGATGGAATTTAAAAATATCTTTTTCCCCTCTGCCAAAGCAGGTTTGCTTTAAAAAAAAAAAATCATCCTTTTTGCTTATTTAAAACCAGCTTGAGCAAGACTGATATCACCCTCACAGAACTTGTATTTAGCTTTGTATTTTGCTAATTCTGATCTGCTAGGAAAGGATCCACACTTCCCTTCCCTACAAACCATCTCTCAGCCTCTGGTACACCATGTACTATTTAATATACCCACAGAGATGAGTGAGGCAAAAGCTCCAGCTGAAAATTACTCAAGGAACAGTGGTGTTAATAGAAACCTGCCTGGGGGAATTAATGCTCATCATCCCAACCTTCCTGTGCCTGCCTGGATTGGTCTCCTTCCTGGATATCTGTGTCACACTTGGGCTGCAGAACTCCCTGCCAGACCTCCATCTTTTACTATTTTAGGTAATAAATGACTCAAATACCAAAAAGCATCACATTCTTTTTTTTTTTTTTTTGCCAGTAGCCAGAAGTCTTATTTCCTAATAGTTACAGCAGGATTTAATGCTTTTGACTTAGTGCTTTTGACATATAAAGTGTTATTTAAGTGTCATCATAAAGTACTCATGGAGAAAAGCCAGTTTAAAAAAAAATCAAAGATAATTCAGCAGGTTTAAAAAAAAATCAAAGATCATTTAGCAGGTTTAAAAAAAAAATCAAGCATAATTCAGCAGGGAAAATAATTTAAGCTTTTCATAAAGAAAAGATCTCACTTCCAAATGCTTTTCCAGCAGAGGTTCCTTCTCAGGGCTGTTTTCATCCCCTGATAATCAAGATGGGAGTCACGCATAGATTTAAATAAGATATGGTGGGGAGCACTACTGTGGCTTGTCAGAGCTCTTCAGGGAACCTAGATCATCTTCATTACCAGAAACAAACCAAAAAATACCTTAAATTGTCAGAAACAAGTATTTATTGCTTCAGAGCTACCCTCATTCAGGTTCACTGTTTCTCTGCTCTGCATGAGCAAAATGATTAAATAAAAATCAGCAACTGAATTCTGTTGTTGCTGACAGAAATTCAATGCTCCAAACTTCTCTGAAATATGTGATTTAAAGGTAATTCTTGTGTTCTCTGGTCAGCTTTTCGGCACTGAAGAGCATTTTCAGTAGACAAGAACTGGTCTCCTCCCCTTCATGTGGAGTCTGTAAGAGGAATACTCAACTCTTCCAGCACAGAAGTTGAAGCCTTTCTAGGTTTTTAGAGGTAACAGCAAAAAAAAACAAACAAAAAAACCCAAAACCAAAACAAAACAAAAAAATAAACTGGAAAACCAACCAGCTTCAAGTGTACAAGATGTTTTGTCAGCCTTTAAAAGTCAGAGTAGATTAAAAAAAATAAATTAAAAATAAATCTGACCAACCCCAGCCAGCTATCACCAGACTCTGATGACAAATGGAAATACTGGGGCTTTGAGGAAATACCATTTTCTTATCTTTTGTCCTGCTGGCTCCTCCATCCCACACTACCAGCAGCAGAGAGATGGTCATGATGAAATCCAAATCAAAGAATGGTTTTGGGGTTTTTTTAAAAGAAATTCCAGTCCCAGATGTGTGAGGGCTACCTGGAACAGCCATGGCATGGATGTGCTCATTCCTGCCCTTTCTTGGTGCCTTTCCAAACTCACTCTGGAAGCCCTGCAGAGGAAATCTCATTCAGCAGGGATTTGGGGAGGACCAAGACCTGGGATTTGGGGAGGACCAAGCCTTGGGATTTGGGGAGGACCAAGCCTTGGGATTTGGGGAAGAAAGACCTGGGATTTGGGCAAGACCAAGATGTGGAATTTGGGGAAGAAAGACAAAGACCTGGGATTTGGGGAAGAAAGACCAAACCCTGGGATTTGGGGAGGACCAAGCCAAGCCTTGGGATTTCGGGAGGACCAAGCCTTGGGATTTGGGGAGGATCAAGACCTGGGATTAGGGGAAGAAAGACCAAGCCGTGGGATTTGGGGAAGAAAGACCAAGACCTGGGATTTTGGGAAAAAAGACAAAGACCTGGGATTTGGGGAAGACCAAGACATGGAATTTGGGGAAGACCAAGACATGGAATTTGGGGAAGAAAGACAAAGACCTGGGATTTGGGGAAGAAAGACCAAGCCCTGGGATTTGGGGAGGACCAAGACCTGGGATTTGGGGAAGACCAAGACCAAGCCTTGGGATTAGGGGAGGACCAAGCTTTGGGATTTGGGAAAGACCAAGACCAAGCCTTGGGATTCGGGAAAGACCAAGACCAAGAGCAAGCCTTGGAATTTGGGGAGGACCAAGCTAAACCCTGGGATTTGGGGAGGACCAAGCCCTGGGATTTGGGGAGGACCAAGCTAAGCCTTGGGATTTGGGGAGGACTAAAGTGGTGGAATTGGCTGCTCCAGCCTGAACCTGTGTCACTCCTGAGCCAGGCATGTGCTCCTCCAGCTGCAGGGCTGTTTTATAAGAGTGACTGAGCAGAAGTGGCGATTTTTCTTATTAATGCCATTTCTGGTTACCATGGAGCTCTGCTGGGAGTTCAGAGCTGCTCACCCACGCCAGGCACTGAGGAACATTATTACAGGCAAGACCCTTCAAGGACTTTTCAGGAAGATCATTCAGCCCACCCAAAATGCCAATTTAAAGTTCCCAGTAACAAGTGTAACTGGAATTTGAAGTGACCACTTGTGGGGTGGAAAGAGGGGGAGGAAGCTGGTGGTGGAACTGGGTTCATCCCAGGCTGATTATTAAACACTCAGCTGCTTTTTAAGGCTCAGAGAATGAGGAATTTGGACAGTAAAGGAAGGCAAAATAATTAATGGTGCCCTGGGCAGGGCCTGGAGCCACTGGATGATCCTTTTGGGGCTCTTTCAACTCCGAATATTCTGTAGTTCTATGATCAGCAAGCATAATTCAGGAAAAGTTATCCAGAAGTGCTGTTCAGAAAGGGTTATTCACAGGGCAGCACCTCCCAGTGAGGAAACAGGAGGGCAGAAACCCTGGCAGAGAAGAGAAACCTGGGCAGGGGTTTCTCATATTCCAGTATCAGAGATGTGAGACAGTAAAAAAGCAGCAAGGGAAGAAGATGAAGCTGTGGTGGGGCATCACCATTATTATTTTTTCCTTCTTTCCCAACCAGGATGAAGGATGGCAGGGATCCCCCAGTGCTTGTGGGGCTTTTGGACTGCAGAAACTACAAAAATCCTACAGCTCTTACACAAATCACAGCAAAACCCATGGAAAAAAAACCAAAAAAACCACCAAAAACCAAGTTACAGAATGGTTTGGGTTGGAAGGGACTTTAAAGACTGTCTGGTTCCTGGACACCTCTCACCTGCCCAAGTTACCCCATGCAGCCTGGGCTTGAACACTTCCAGGGATGGGGAGTCCACAACCGCTCAGGGCAACCTGTGCCTGGGACTCATAGCAAAGAATTTCTCCTCATCTCCAATCCAAACCTACTTTCCTTCACTTAAAGCCATTCCCCCTTGTCCGCTCACTCCATGCCATGGTAAAAGTCTCTCCTCAGCTCTCTTGGAGGCTGCTTACACCTCGTGGAACCCTTCAAAAACTAACAAAACCCACTGTGAAGCCTCAAGCAACAGACCATAACCTGAGCTGCCAGGCAGAAAAAAAATCCCATAGTCCCATAATTGGATAATAAATAAAAAAATAATTTGAAAAAATTAAATAAAAAATTTAAAAATAATGATTTGATAAAAATAATCCCATAATCTCTCTGCATCTCTTTTTCTTCTCCAAACCCCCAAAACTGGGAGGACACAGCCCTCTTCTACCAGGCTAATCCACACACAAGCTCCTGTGCTGCCTGTCCCAGAGCTCACACACCCCTGCCAGAATGGAAATCACCACTAAGCTCTCACAGCAAACATCTCCATGGCAAGGCACTGGCTGGAGTGGGTCAGAGGGCCAGAGACTGGTGGAGGCAGAGAGGACAAGGAGCAAGTCTTGAGATCCCAGCATTGATAAAACCTCATTCAAAACACTGAGGTCTGGCATATTCACATTTTCTGAAAAATCCCTTCGCCCAGGATTTTCCTCCTGGGAAGCTGAGAAGCCTCAGAGAAAAAGGAAAACAATTCTTATCTCATTTACTTCTCCTGTGTTGTGCTCATGTGGAATGTGTTTGGAGATTGTTTACCCACAGGTGATTGTTCCATTGGATTCTGCTGGGAGTTGTTTTCACTCTTTGGCCAATCAGGGCCAAGCTGTGTTGGGACTCTGGAGAGAGTCAGGAGTTTTCATTATTATCTTTTTAGCATTCTGTCTGTAACCTTTCTCTATTCTTTAGTATAGTTTAATGTAGTAATCTTTGATATAATATAGTACTATAAAATAATAAATTAGCCTTCTGAGAACATGGAGTCAGATTCATCATTCATTCCAACATTGAGGCACCCTGCAAATACAATAGAGGCCAGCCAACTCCAGCCTTCCATTGAAAGAATCACCAGATCAACACCAGGCTTATTCCTTACCATACAGACAGTAGGGGATGAAGTCTTTAAAAAGCTGTTGAATCACACCCATTCTTAAAAATAAATTGATTTTTAAGAGGCATGCTGCTTTGGAGGTACGTATTCCTCATTGTCCTAATGACAGAGCTGGCCGAGGGCAGCCCTTTGGAGGCTGAGCTGGGGCTGCTGTCGTGCTGTTCCAGCAGGGTGGTGTGGCAGAGGAAGTTCTCCAGCAGACAATGCTCTCTCAGGGTCTGATTGTGGAGCTGAGGCAGGGCCACATGGCCCGTGACCCCTGAAAGGCACAGAATGGCTTCCATTCCTCCTTTGTGCTGTTGTGGTGGAGTGGAGAACAACTGGGATGTTTAAAGGGGATTTTGTAGGGGCTGGGGAGGTCTGGAGCGTGGCAAGCCTGAATTCATTCCATCCTTCACATCCTTACAGGAGCTCAGCAGGACTTGAGTTATTTTTTAAGGCTATTTTTTAAGAGATAACCTTTCTTCCAAGAGTGCATCTCCAGGCAGGGTTATCAAGGCTGCCTGACTCTCCCCAGCTCTGCTTTCAGTTGGTTATAAATTCATCAAGCCCTGGCTGTTCAGGGTAGGAGTTTGCATGCTAGGCTGGGTCTGCCTGGGGCACAGTTCTCTTGGAACATGTGAATCCAACTGCTTCTCAGAAAGCAGCATGGGAATAAACACATTGTTTTGTTCAATTTCTGGTGGCTTTTTCCATTTTTTTTTCCTTAGAGCCTTGGACCCATGATTTAGAACAAGGGCTTTAATGAGCGAGGGACAAGCTTTTTGTGTCAAATTTCATTTTTGTCATCGCCAAAAATCCAGGCAAATTATAAGCCTTTTGAGAGGAGGAGAAAAAGCAACTAAATTGCATATGCTCAACAGCCCTTAGAGTTCAGGATTTAAAACTCAAGGGCTTTGGCTTTGCTGAGGAAAAATTGGAAGCAGGTATGGGGCAAGCAGGAGGTAACGAACAGGAGGCAGTGAAAAAGTCGAGGAAATGTGCAACAGCAGGGGATACACCAGGAAAATTGGTGACTGGAGGAGATTCAAAAGCCAGGTTTGAAGGCAACAGGGCCAGAGCAAGTGGGAAGAAGAAGGAACAGCATCAAGACAAAGGTGCCAAGAAGTCCTCCACTGGCTCCAACAAAAAGTACAAAATCATGGAATGGTTTGGCTTGGAAGGGACCTTTAAGATCATCTTTTGCATCTTGTTTCCAACCGCCTGCCATCATCAGGAACACTTTCCACTAAACCAGGTTTCTCAAGCCCCACCCAACATTCTATAGGATGTGTGGGAGCTCATTTCACCCTTTCTCCAGCAGTGGCAAGAGCCATTTACCAAAGTCTATTTTGTATGTCCGATTCAGGGGGAAAAGGGCTCCCAAAAAGCCCTTTGCAGCCTGAGCCTGGAGCTTTGCTGCTGGTTGATTTTCGTTGTTTTAAGGTTATTTTAAGGAGCAGGATCTGCCCAGCAGCCCTGCAAACACAACCCTGCTGCTGGGCAGCCCCACCACCAGAGGCACAGAGCAGCACTTTCCCAGTAGCAGGCAGGAATTAGCAAGTTTTATTTCTGATTTGGGGAGTGAAAGAGCGCCAGTCAGTGTTTAATTATTGCCCCATAAAACATCCAGCTTTAGTTCCATTCTTCTCGGCTCCCCAGAACTGCTTTGGTGGCCTTCAACCATCTGGCACCAAGTTGGGTGTTGGGCCTTGTGCTGGAGGGAAAGGGATCCAAAACTGTGGCCCTGTGAAGCCTTGCCCAACATTTGTCTAACCTTGGATCTGAGGATTATCCAGTTTTCCTTTGTGCTTTGGGACAGGGGTGGAAAAGCACGGGGTAAAGGCAACAGCCGATGGTTCTGCCACCACAGGAATAAACTGCTCCAGAGATTTCCTGTTGGACTGGGTCCAGAGGAGACACCAACTTGATTTGAGGGCTGCATCACCTCTGCTGCGAGGGAAGGCTGAGAGAATTGGGATTGTCCAGCCTGGAGAAGAGAAGGCTTTGGGGTGACCTAATTGTGGCCTTTCAGAATATGAAGGGGCTCCGAGAAAGATGGAGAAGGACTATTGACAAGGGTCTGGAGTGACAGGGGAAGGGAAAATGGATTCCCATGCCAGAGGGCAGGGTTAGATGGGATATTGGGAAGAAATCCTTCCCTGTGAGGGTGGGGAGGCCCTGGCACAGGGTGCCCAGAGAAGCAACCTGGAAGTGTTCACCATCCTTGGAAGCGTTCACCATCCCTGGAAGTGTCCAAGGCCAGGTTAGACAGGGCTTGGAACAACTTGGTCTGTGGAAGGTGTCCCTGCCCATGGCAGGGGGTGGAATGGGATGATCTTTAGGGTCCATTCCAATCCAAACCATTCCACAGTTTCCACATTTTTCAATATTCCACATTCCACAATTTTCCCTCTAGCGAGGGGTTCTACACCGTACTAAGACTTAAATCAGTTGTGCACCAGCAGGAGTTAAAAAGGCTATAAATACAAATCCCCAGTTCAAATCCTGCCCATCTCATGTGCAGAACCTCCAGATGGAGGTTGCACCTCCAGTTCTGAGATTACAACACCACAGGCACAAGGTTCAAGCACTCGATCACTTGTGGGGTAGAGGAAAAGTCAAAGCTCTGATCTCATCCTCTTCCTTCACAGGAGCTTCAAACAGAATCTGGTAACACTCAGCTCATTTCATGCTTCAAATGAGCCTCTGCTAATGTAGCTGCAGGGGCTGGGCTGGAGTGTTTGAGAACTTCACTATTTGCTGGTGGAAGCCAAGGGTTCCTGCTTCTAATCAGGGGCAGAGCAGAGCTCTAAAGCCCAAAATCTCCTCAGGACCAAGACTTACACACCACCTCTTCTCCTTCAGTTTATTCCTCTCACTTTCGAGCTGAAAACAAAAGAATTTTGTCAAGTGTTTTGAGGTTTGTTAGAAGTCTAAGCAACTAGAAGTACACCTTATGGAAAAGTTAACTTCAGATCTGACCCCAGCAGCCTTTCCTTCCCCTTTTGTCAGCCCACACTTTTAAGAAGGTCAGTTTTATATGCTTTTGTCTTGTTTTTCAAGCCCCTGCCAACTTTCCATACACACAAAGTTTATCATACCTTGTTCAGGGTACAATAAAAGCATATGAGAGCATCTAAAAATGAGGCAGAAATGGATCTATTACATTGCTTTATTCAATTTATGGCTTGCAGGGAAAGGTAATGAGACCTAAAGAGAAATAGATAGAACAGGAGTCTACCCCTAAAAGTTACCCCTCACAGTTCAGTTTCACATTTGCAATTCCACAGCACTTGGTGTCTATTTACTGAGACAAAAAAAAAAAAAAAAAAAAAAACAAAAAACAAACAAACAAAACCCCCCACTTTTTTACAATAGGATAGGTTTCATAAAAACGAGATTTTTTAGCTCCCCAGCCTGGGTAGAATCCTCATTAGCAATTCCACAGTCCTGCTGTGCTTCAGACAGCTGTACTTTTAGTATGAGGCAGGTTAATAGCCTCTCTCCCAGTCACTGTCAAGCCAAGTGCTTGTTAGTGGTCTCAGCTCTGTCCCAAATCTGTCAAACAGCTTCCACTTGCTCAGCCACATCACCCTTACAACAACTGCTGGGCACAGCAAATCCCTTTAAAAACAGTCCTTGTAGGTTTAAAGGTAACAAGGAGAGCAGCAGAAAGGTGAAAAGGACAAGCTCTGAAGCTGATGATAACAAGGCAGGGAATGTGTCTCATCCACTTAGGGTCCCTGGGCTTTCCAACCAAAAACAAGTTGAGGAACAAGTCAACACCAATACTGGGGGAGGTTTGACCCTCAGCTCGGCCTGTTCCTGGATTTCCACTTGTTTCTGTCCTAGGCTCATCCCTTTTCTCTCAGCTCTTACACAACCTGGCTGCATCCTGCTTTCCTGGAGTGACAGAAATGTGGCTGTGTCTCCACCAAAACATCCTTTTTCCCTGTAACCACATATCCATAAATACACTTACACAACTGCTTTGCATGCTCCAAGGTCAGGGTGAGCAAGTTTTTTAGGGGATTGCATTCCCATCTCACATCAACACCCACGTGCTGTGGATCAGTTTTGCTCTTCTGTCACAGAATCCCAGAGTGGTTTGGGCTGGAAGAGACCTTAAAGTCCATTTCATTCCACCCCCATCCATGGGCAGGGACACCTTCCACTGTCCCAGGGTGCTCCAGCCTGGCCTTGGACACTTCCAGGGATCCAGGGGCAGCCACAGCTGCTCTGGGCACCCTGTGCCAGGGCCTGCCCACCCTGACAGGGAAGGATTTTTATTCTTCTTATCTCATCTAAACCTTCTCTCAGCTTGAACCTATTGCCTCTTGTCCTGTCACATACCATCACTCATCAGGAAATGCTCCAGCCAAAGGATAAACTGTACAGAATTAAGGAGTTTGGCAGAGTAGAAATTGAATACAATCACACTCCCTCCAGCAAATATTATCTAACATCACCACAACACTCTGAACGAGAAAAGGACAACTTCCAACCCTCCCCAACTCCAAGGTGCTGGGGAGAGGAGATTAGGAACAAGTGGCTTCATAATCCACGCTGGACAGTCTGGTATTTGAGAGTGGCATTGGACAAACAAGTATTTCCTTGAGAAGAGAGGTTGTGGAGTCCCCATCCCTGGAGGAGACAGGTTGGATAGGGCTTGAAACAACCTGGGATAGAGCAAGGTGTCCCTGCCCATGGCATGGAGTTGGAATGAGATGATTTTCAAGACCCCTTCCAACCCAAACCATTCCATGATTCTGTTTATCACTTGTGGGATAGAGGCTGTAGGAAAAGTCCAAACTTTATTAATTTAATACATTTATTATTTAATTGTTACAACATTATAATTATAATATTAATAACATATTAAGTATTATTAATATGATTATAATAATGTGGGCTGTATTAAATTTTATTTATATATATTATAATTATATGAATAATTATATTAATATAATTTAAGGCTTAAATTTATCCCTGGATTCCAAACCCTCAGCATCCACTGGACTGCAAGGAAGCTCCTGCAGCAGGAATGCTGATCAGCAGCTCCCCTTTGCTCTTAGCCTTGCACGAGGCTTTGGGATCACCTGTCAGCCCTGGCTTGCTGCAGGAAGGACTCACGTGGCACCATTACATAAAACCCACCTTCCTCCAGGGGGAAAAGCAGCTGGGAACAGCTCCTCCATCCTTATTATCCTGCTTCAAACACCCAGTGCAGAGACCACGGGAGATCTCAGAGTGACAAGATCTGCTGGGGGCTCCATCAGCTTTGATTCTTCCAGCTCCTGGAGCACACGAATCCAGGGGAGCGTTTCCGAGGATGAAGCACCTCGTTCAGGCACAGCAGCAGCTCAGGAAGACTCTGACATTTGTTTTTATTTCAGTTCCAAGTGGAAGGCATCCCCAGGCTGAGCGAGCTGCCAGCCCCAAGCCTGCAGAGAGCACAGAGCAGCCATTCCAGCTCTGCTGCACGGGGCATCCCCGTGCTGGCTCCTGATTAGAAACTCATTCCTCAATTCCCTTAGCTGGGGAGAGGCTGCCAGGGGGGCTGATGGGGCCAAACCCTCGTGTCCAAGGGAAGAATGGCTCATTTGAAGGGAATCTATAACAGCAAGAACACAGGAATCCAGAGATTAATAAACAAACAGCTTCCAGTATTAGCCCAAGGATCATTTTGCACAGGCAGACTTGAAAAGATATCAATTCCAAGCATGTTTGTTTTGATGTGTGGAGGCTCTGACTATTCCAGATCCCAACCCAATCCTTTTTTGCAAATCCATATCTCCATCAACAGCAGCAGACACAGACATGTTGGTACTGGTGGGACTGGACCAGCAGCAGTGCTCTGGAGCAAAAGGAAACTGCAGCTGAACCCATGGCCTGTGATGGGCAGAAAAAGGAAATCTGGGAGCTGTAGCAGAAGAGACAAACACTGGGAGAAACTCTGCAACACTAAAAGGAAAAGCCCAGCACTCACTCCTTTACCTTTAGCTGATTTAGCCAGGTGATTCAGTCACCTAGCTTGGTAAAAAAATACAACTCTAAATAGTCCTAGGGGCAGTTTGAACAGACAAGGCCTTGTCCAGCTGTTCTGATGGACACAACCAGGGTGTGTTCACATCTAGGGTGTGTTCCTCAACATGCAAGAAACCACCTGTGACAGACTCACTTTGAGCCACCACCAAAAACAGGCAGAGAGATCCAATTTGGGATGTAAACACATCCATGCCTGAGCAAATCTGGAGCAAGGATTCATGTTTGACTTCCCAACAGAAAATAAGTACAAACAAACCTTAACAGAAAGGGGTTCAAACTTCTTGTTAGGACTAGAACAAAACTTTTGCATAACGCTGATGAAATCCTCCTGAGACATCAGATACAGACACTTCTCCTTGAAATCAGTGTCTGTCAGAAATCAGAGTCACCACCAGATTAGGAAACAAGGGAGGGCCAGGCCAGAGTTGCCACATTAATGAGCCTGACCACATGCAAAGGAATCCAGGCAATCACCCAGGGAGTCCTCTGCCCTGTCTTTGCAGGTGAAATTCTCCAAAGGCAGCAGGGTGATTGCCTGCAGGAGCTCGTGGTTTTAGTGCTAAAGCAGCAGTTGGTGCATAAAAGTTTTAAGCCTTTCAATTATGAGTAATCTGAGAGCTCATACCAAGCTCCAGCCTGTTTGCTCTAGACTTAAACCTTCTGTTTATCACCTGAAAGCAAGACAAGAATGAGCCTGAGCATCAGCTCACCTCCCTCACAAGCAAGTGCGTCATCTCTCCCACAGCAGAGGGGGAAGAGAGTTATTTGGGGAAATGCCAATATTGAAATCTATTGAAAGAACGTTCTGAGGTGTGGGATGGCTATTGTCATTCTTGAGGTATCTTGGAGGAGGCCATCAGACACTTCTGATCCAGCAAGTTCCAGAGAAGCAGCCAGAGCTGTGGGTTTGCTCATCACAGAACGGTTTGGGTGGCAAGGACCTTAAAGGTCATTCCCATTCCACCCCCCTGGATGCCCAGGGACAGCTCCACGAGGCTCCCAGTCCTGCCCAGCCTGGCCTTGGACACTTCCAGGGATCCAGGGGCAGCCACAGCTCTGGGCACCCTGAGCCAGGGCCTGCCCACCCTCACAGGGAACAATTCCTAATTCCCAATATCCCATCCATCCCTGCCCTCTGGCAGTGGGAGCCATCCCCCCATGTCCTCAACCCCTTAAGAACCCACAGAAATTAAGACAAGGCTCAGCAGCATCAGCACCATTCCTTTGTAGATTCACAGCAACTTTGAAATTTAAACCCTTTTTTTTCCACTGATCTTCTGCTATTTTGGGTTCAGCTTTATCTAGAGCAGGAGGAACTTCTGAGGAGAGAAACTGAGCTCTCCTCATCAGTGCTGTGAGATTTTTAACCTTAAAGCAAGCAGCTGTGAGAGACAATAGAAGTCAAAAATGGAAATGCCAATTCCATCATCAAGTGGGAAATGCCAATTCCATCATCCTGGGGTTTTCTCTCTTTCTGGCCAAGTCTAAGCACTGGATCAGGGTCCCAGTGAGGTGGGAGAATCCCCCATCCTTCACTCTTAGGAACCTGACCTTGCTTTAAAAGCCACCTTGGAGCAGAACCAGAGACCCCCCCCAGACCTCCCTGGCACCATAATTTATTCCATAAATCCCATTTAAGTGGTTACTAATGGGAGATTCCAATCTCCCTGCCCAAGGAATTAAAGGCACTTTCCCTTCAGCACAGCAGGCACACGGGTAAGGCACAGCCCTGCTCCAGACTCCTCCATCCTGCACAAATTAGCAATAATCACATTGCAAGAAATGCTGCCCATTTCTGCCATTGCTGCTGCTGAAAGCACCAGTGACTCAGAGCTCAGAGAGGGCCCAAACAGGTCCTGGCCCTGAGAAAAACTTAAAATCAGGCTTGGAAATTCACCTGGAGTGACCCCAAAGCAGGCACTTCTGGGGCCAGAGTGATGCTGGTGCTGTGATTTGATCTTTCAAGATGGCCAAGGCAAAGATCTCAAGGATTTCTTCCCATTTCTTCTCCCACAATTTCCATTAACATCCCACTCCCAGCCTTTTCCCAGGTTCCACAGGGAAAGCAGATTTACAGAAATATAAATTCCCTTTCAGCCTTGTAGCATAAGATGAACCAGAGGGGTTTGGCAAGGCTTTGGTAGAAATTTTTATATGTATAAATAAAATAAATATATAAATGTTCTATATATAAAAAATCTGCTGCCAAACCCCTCTGTTTTCTCTCACTTATGCATTTTAACCCCTCTCTTAGGAGGGTTACAGACAGTCCCAGCACACACACACCTCTTCCATAGCAGATTCCCTGCTTCCAAGCACTCCCACTTGGAGCAAATGGCATTTCTGACAGCTGCAGATCACAAGCTTTCCTCTCAGATTTTGTTGCTAAATGCTGTCAAATCAAAGGAAATGCTGCCTT
Source organism: Agelaius tricolor (assembly GCF_023055355.1). Taxonomy (NCBI): domain Eukaryota; kingdom Metazoa; phylum Chordata; class Aves; order Passeriformes; family Icteridae; genus Agelaius; species Agelaius tricolor. The sequence goes on from NW_027269314.1 coordinate 59,752, forward strand.
GCCTGCCAGGAGATAAGAGATCAGAGGCAGACAATACAAAATCTGCTGGGAGAACTGAGTTTAAAAAAAAAAAAATCCAGTCCATTTGCAGAGAATGTGGCCAAGTCATGAAGTAGTTTCTTGGGATTTGAGTTTGTGGCTTGAGCTGTGGGTTTTGTTTGGTTTGGGGTTTTTTGTTTTAGTTGGTTGGGTTTTGATTGGTTTTTTTCTTGGTTTTTTTTTCACTCCAGGATGCAAATTCTGTTTACAACAGACATTGCAAGACAGGAGATCCCAAGGAGCACTGGTTAGTCTGGCAAAGCACAGAATCAACCATCTGGGTTGGAAGGGGCCTTAAATCCCATCTCATCCCACCCCAGCCATGGCAGGGACACCTCCCACCAGCCCAGGTGGCTCCAAGCTCCATCCAACCTGGCCTTGGGCACTTCCAGGGACCCAGGGGCAGCCCCAGCTGCTCTGGGCACCCAGGGGGGCAACTGATACTTTAGGTTTTCAGTTTTTCTGTTCTTTGATGTGCAGAGTGTCCCTAGGATCTTGTCACAGGGAAGGTGAAGACAAAACAATCCTGTTCCAGCAGGACACTCAAGGACAAGCTATTCAAACTTCAGGCACAAAGCACAAACAACATGAAAAGAGGAGGGTGGGCAAGCAAGGAGGATGAAACTTCATAATTTGAAGCTCTTAATTGGACAGTTAACTCCTATATACAAATGGACTAAAACTTATAAAAATGTGAGATCTCATGACTGAGCCCTCTTTTGCTTCCACCTTGGAGCCATCCAGGCAGAGCCACAACTGTGGCTCTGATACTGCCAGGGTGTGGCCTTTGAAGGCACAATATCAATAAATATCAATAAATATCAATAAATATCCACTTAATCCCTCTTAACTCCCTCTAGCCTCTGTTCCAGCTCCTTAAGGCATCAGTGCCAGGGTGTCCCCAGCCTCCCAGGGAAGAATTTCTCCCCAATATCCCATCCATCCCTGCCCTCTGGAACTGGGAGCCATTCCCTGGCTCCTGTCCCTCCATCCCTTGTCCCCAGTCCCTCTCCAGCTCTCCTGGAGCCCCTTTAGGTACTCCAAGGGGCTCTGAGCTCTGCCTGGATTTTTCCCTTCTCCAGGTGAGCACCCCCAGCTCTCCCAGGCTGGCCCCAGAGCAGAGGGGCTCCAGCCCTGGAGCATTGCCATGGATTCCTCTGTATTTGCTCCAGGTCCTGCTGCTGTTGGGGATCCCAGAGCTGGACCCAGCACTCCAGGTTACTTTAGGGATGGGTGAAAACTGACATCCAACAGTGCTGTTTGCCAGCCAAGTACCTGCAGGCAAGGCAGACAGGCTGACTGCAGCCAAGGAGCTCCCTGAAAAGGCTCCACGAGGATCTGAGCAGCTTTCCCTGCCCCATTCCCACTGCAGCCAAGGAGCTCCCTGAGAAGGCTCCACGAGGATCTGAGCAGCTTTCCCTGCCCCATTCCCACTGCAGCCAAGGAGCTCCCTGAAAAGGCTCCACGAGGATCTGAGCAGCTTTCCCTGCCCCATTCCCACTGCAGCCAAGGAGCTCCCTGAGAAGGCTCCAGGAGGATCTGAGCAGCTTTCCCTGCCCCATTCCCTGCCCTACCCAAGGCAGCTCAGCAGAACATTCACTCTCCTACTGCTGTCATGACTGTGGTTTTCCCACCAAGATCCCTCCACCTCACCCCAGGGCTTCTAATAAGGGGCAGAGATTTCAAACAGAGCCCCCAAAGCCCTGATGAAAACCAGAGAGGTCTTTCAAAGGCAGAGCAACATCCAAGTTTGCATTTCCCTTTGTGCTGTCTCTTGGGGAGCCAAGCAGCCCACAGCAGCACTGACAAGGTAACAGCAGCCCTCCCCAAAACCAAAACCATCCAGCTGGGATTCCAGCAGCCTCCCCAGGCAGGAGCAGAGCTGCTCCCTGAGGATGGGCATGGGCACCCCTGGGAGCATCGTGGCTTCACATCAAAGCTCCCAAACAGCAGCAGAATTGCTGAACACAGACATGAAACACAAAAAGTGTTAACCAAGGCTAGACTGTGGCTTGCTGTCTGTCCTGGAGCCACTCTCAGCTGCTCTCTGGGGCATTGAGTTTGGAGCAGTGCAATTGGGAAGCCGGACGCCAGCAGGAATGGGGAGCTGGGACTCACTGCAGGGCTCCTGGAGCCTCCCTAAAAGATCTCCTCACCTGCAGGCATCAGGGGGAGGTATCCCCAGCACCCCAACATCAGCTCCAGTCCCTCTTCCAGGTGGGACAGTCTTGTGTTTGCAGGGACCCTCGTGGCAGGAAGGAATCACAGAATGATGAGGTTGGAAGAGACCTCTAAGATCACTGAGTCCAACCTGTGCCCTCACACCTCAACCAGACTCTAGCCCCAAGTGCCATGGCCAGGCTTTTTTAAACACATCCAGAGATGGTGATTCTACCCCCTCCCTGGGAAGAGCATTCCAGTACTTTATTATTCTTTCAGTGAAAAATTTCTTCCTAATATCCAACCTACACCTTCCCTGACATAGCTTGGGACTGTGTCCTCTGGTTCTGTCAGAGACCGACCCCAGCTGTCTGCAACCTCCTTCAGGAAGGTGTAGAGAGCAATAAGGGCACCCCTGAGCCTCCTCTTCTCCAGGCTAAACAGACCCAGCTCCTTCAAACGTTCCTCAAATGATGAATCTGACTCCATGTTCTCAGAAGGCTAATTTATTATTTTATTATACTCTATTATATTAAAGAATACTAAACTATACTAAAGAATAGAGAAAGGTTACAGACAGAAGGCTAAAAAGATAATAATGAAAACTCCTGACTCTCTCCAGAGTCCTGACACAGCTTGGCCCTGATTGGCCAAAGAGTGAAAACAACTCCCAGCAGAATCCAATGGAACAATCACCTGTGGGTGAACAATCTCCAAACACATTTCACATGAGCACAACACAGGAGAAGCAAATGAGATAAGAATTGTTTTCCTTTTCTCTGGGGCTTCTCAGCTTCCCAGGAACAAAATCCTGGGTGAAGGGATCTTTCAGAGAATGTGAATGCCACAGGACAGGGACCAAGAGGCTCCTCCAGTGTCACACAAGACATTTCCAACACCATCAGCAGATTGGATCTGCCCCAGAGCCACCCCAAAGCAGCCTCCAGGCTGCAGCCATCACATCCCAGCTCCTCCACACTGGGAGGGAGGCGAGTTGTGAAATGAGGTGTCCCTGCTGCCCCTGTGACCTCACCATATCCAAATGGGTGTCAGGTCCTGGTTTTTCAGCCTCACCATGGCTGCACACAACCACCCTGGCAAGAGCTGGGGATGCTGCCAGCACCTCCTGTCCCCACCCTTCCTCAGGGGCTCTTCAGTGACAGGGAGCCATCCCCACTGATTTGGGAGGCAGGATATTGAGCTGATATCCTGTGAAATGAGAGAACCCAGCCTGATCCACATCCAGGGGTGCACAAAAGCCAGAGAACAGCTGTGGACACCCAGCAGCAGCATCCCCACAGCTCCATCATTGCCAGGGCGCTTGTTGCCCATTCCCTGATTCCTGGGACTCAGGCTGGGCCCTTCCAGGGGGCTCCCCTGTCATGGTAGACCCTCCTGGAGTGGCTTTGTGCCAGGAAAGAGAGACACACTGGATCTTTTCAGTCTTCAGGTTCTTGTTTATTGCTATCTAAAGTTTTGCATGCTGTCCACACCAGGCTCAGCACACTGGAAAAGCACCACAAAAATGGCCAACAATCTCTTGTTCCAAGGTCTTTTAAAGCTAAACTATCCAATTAAGAACTGACACCTAGATTATTTTCACTTTTAACCCAATAACTGATCCCCAAGAGCCCACAATGCAGACTTTTCTGCCCAATTACAAAATGCCACCCAAACCCATGAAGAAGGAGGAAGAAGAAGCGTGAAGCAGAAACCCAGGATGACACCCTGTGCCCTCCATCTTGCCTCCATCCACTACATACAAAAAATCCCAAACCCTCAATTTCTCACCTAAGTGATACACCTGCACTGCTCTCTACAATCTACTTCACACCCTAGTGGATTCCAGTCTGTTTTGGAGTTTTGGAAACTTTCTCCATGAATGAGGGTCAGAGTCAGTGCTGCCCTGGGGGTCAGAGCACCCCAGAGCAGACAGAGAAATATTCCCTGTGTGCCCTGGGTTTCCACACATCCCCAAGAGCTTTGCTGCCTCTCCATTCCCAGCTTGCCTCCTTTTATAAAACACCACTCATCCAGAGTCTGTCCTTGAATTCTAACAGTAAGGGCACAAAAAAAAGGGTTTTAAAGCAATAAAAAAGCACCTGTGCCAAGGGCTCCTTGTTAAACCCATCTCCACTCAGTCTCTGCTACGTGGGGCAAAACACAAAGGTCACTCACCACCTGCAAGTTTCATCAGAGCAATCATTGTAATGGAACAGCAGGGACTCTCCTGAAAAGGAAAAGTCATGTCCAAAAATGTTGTCTACTGGAGGAGCAGTCAGGAAAAAAAATATCAGAGAATAAGGGTTTGCCCAAACTGAACTTTCCAAGCAAAACTCCTTCAGCAGTGCCAACTGCTGAAGGAGCACAGGAGGTTTGGTGGCAGTTTCCAAACTTGAGGTGGAGAAAGTAAAAGAGTCCGAGGGAGAATAAACCCAATTTTTAAAGTTGCTAAACTCATGGCAGGAATCTGGGCTAGAGGCAGCTGTAAAGCTGTTTCATGTGAAGATGGAAATTGAGTTAAAATCACTGAACTGCAGAGCAGAGACAGCCCCTGGTGCAGCAGTCCTGGAAATCAGAGCTGAGGCTGCCCAGAACAGAGCAGCTGCACCAGGTACAGGAAAAACTCCCAATTTCCAAACTCCCACCAGACACCTTCAGCACCCAGAGTTCAGGTGTTCTGTGGCTGCACAGCCCAGTGTGTCACCTACTCAAAGGCTTCCAAAGCTCAGCAAGCCCCTTGATAACAAAAACTTCTCAGATTATATTTTATTCTACTAAAACAATCCAGATTTGAGTTGTTCCACACCAGAGATCCTGCAATTCACCATCAGGGCTAAGCCACTTCTCAGAAAGACCAAAAAGCAGGGAAACATTTTTATTTTTCTCTGCAAACTGATGCTTTCTTCAGCCCCACATGGGTCTGAGGAGCAGATTATCTGCAGCTCAGTGTTTTTCCTCCTGGTGAAGGCTAAGGAGGAACAAAGCAGCTCCTGCACTATTCATTCCAGGAAACTTCTTCCAGAGAATCAGGTGTCACTATGACATTTTCTGAAAAATCCCTTGGCCAGGATTTTTCTCCTGAGAAGCCTCAGAAAAGAAATGTAAACAATAATTATTTGATGGCTTAGAATGTGGTTTAGAGGTTGCTTCCCAACAGGTGCATCTTTGATTCCATGTGAATTGCTTTTAATTAATGACCAATCCCAGTCCAGCTGTGTCAGACTCTCTGGTCAGTCACAGGTTTTTATTATTCATTCTTATTAAGCCTTCTGATGTCTCCTTTCTCTTTCTTAAGTATAGTTTTAATATATAAATTCTTTTACTATAATAATATAATAAATCAAACTTCTGAGAACTTGGAGTCAGTTCTCATCTCTCAGCTCATCAGGGGGACCCTCACAACACCACAACAATCAGGCAGTTTGAAAATAATCCCAGTCTTGATAAGATACGATTTCAACACTCACACAACCATAAAAGAAAATCAAAATCAGTGTTTTTTTCCCCTCACCAAGTCATTTTCCTTACATCACAGGCTGTTAGCTGCACTCCCCAGGTGATGTTTCACCTGATGGAACAGAGCAGGAGTTCCAATAACATCTCCCCCAGGGGCCATTCCCCTCACTAAAGGAAGGAAAGCAACGCAGAGAAAATAGAAATATCTGTACAAACAAAGAGCAAGCAAATCCCAGTACCTGCCAGCATAGGAAGAGCAAAGACAGGGTTGGAGCTGCATCACTTCAGTCACTTTTATCTTTTATCTGCACCCACCTTTGGCCCAGGACTGCCTTGGCCAAGCCCAGGCAGCACCAAGCTCCTGCCAGCCACGAGCCTGGGCCAAATTTATCTGTGCCAGCTGCAACTTTGCAAAGTCATGCAAAGCCAGGGACCTGCCTGCCTTTTATTATATCAGAGAAATGCCTGTCCTGTTGTATTTGTGTTCCCCCCAGATGAAGGAATGAATTATGATGCCGACTCCATGTTCTCAGAAGGCTAATTATTGTTTTAGGATACTATATTATATTAAAGAATGCTATATTAACTACACTAAAGAATACAGAAAGGATACTTACAGAAGGTTAAAAAAAATAATGAAAACTTGTGACTTTCCAGAGTCCTGATTGGCCAATGAGTGAAAACAACTCACAGCAAAATCCAATGAAACAATCACTGTGGGTAAACAATCTCCAAACACATTCCAAAAGAGCACAACACAGGAGAAGCAAATGAGATAAGAATTGTTTTCCTTTTTCTCTGAGGCTTCTCAGCTTCCCAGGAGGAAAATCCTGGGCAAAGGAATTTTCCAGAAAATGTGAGTGTGACATCTGTCCCAGGGCAGGGGGTTGAGATTCCAGCCACGATCAACATCAGCAGCAGAGCAAAGCCAAGCAGTGTGCATTTCTCAGCCCTCCCAGATTCAACAACTGCAGTTTACACAGCAATTATTCAGATGTCATCTGTCACACTGAAAAAGAAAAAAAAATGCAGCAAGCTGGGTGCTCAGTGCAGGCCAGTTTTCCCCATGAGCCTTCCCCATCAGGATTTGAAGCTCAGCTGGCTCCAAAATCCAATTTCAGAGCAATTTCAAGATGTTGTGTTGCTGCATAATCAGTGCAGCATCATTAAGAGGAAACTCGAGTTTATTTTCTTTTTAATTCAGGATTTTTTTTTTTCACTTTCCAAGGTGAGTTTTGATATCATGCTTAGCAGGGAACCAGAGCTAAGCCCCGTGCTGGGTGAGAGCTCTGATGTTTTTATAAAGCATCTTTCATAAGGCAGTGAGGCAGATTTAAACAGGAAGTGTTTATTGACTTTAAAACTCACTTCATAAAACATTTACACGGACAGGAGGAGAAACAGGAGCTCCCAACAACCCAGTTAAAACAAAGATGAGTCCATGCATTGTTCTAGATGTCAAACACTCCAGGCTTTAATGCTGCAACGACAATCCTAGAAAAATAAATAAATAAAATAAATGGAGCCATCCCAGTCAGGGCTTCTCAATCCTTGGCCATTATGGTCACAGTTATCTCCCACTGTTCTTTAGATAATGGTGAGGGGGGGAAAAAAAATCACTTTAATACAGTGAGAATGGCCATGGAAATGTTACAAAATGAGCAGGTGGAGGGAAAGAGGAGCTGCTGTTGAGGGAGCCCCCAGTCACTGCAGGATTTCAAAGGCTTTGGAGGGAAGCTGAAGACTCCATTTCCCAAGAGAACCAAAAAGGCAATGGGAGCCAGTTTGGGACTTGATCAGCACCACATTAAATCAGCAGAAATTGGTCCTCAATGGGCATCCCCCAGAGGGACAATAAAGTTCCAGAGCCTTCAGCCTCCTTCTACTCCTGGTTCTGATTTCAGTCAGCACCTCTCCTCAAAAAGATCCTTAAAATGTTCATGGCATCCTTGAGCTACAAGTTTTGGGGATTTTCTCATTAGCAACTATGAGTACAGAAGGTCTGTCTAGGTAATTTTTTAAAAAAATTCTTAAACTTTGTTCCTTATTAAGCTGACAAAGGAGATGTTCTTTACTGGCACCCAGCTGTGCAGCCCACTCCCAGTCTGGCAGGGAAGTGTGGAAATCCCCAGACCTAATTAAAGGCATTTCCCATGAAATATGACATCCTAGGAAATACTTCAGGTGCTTTGACCACCACACAAATTGCATCCCTACCTCCTTCTGAGGTGACAAAGGCCAGATCCTCATCTCACATCCCCCTTTTTGAGGAGAGGTGCTGACTGAAATCACAGCCAGGTGTAGAAGGAGGCTGAAGGCTCTGGAACTTTATTGTTTGTCCCTCTGGGGGATGCCCATTGAGGACCAATTTCTGCTGATTTAATGTGGTGCTGATCGAGTCCCAGACTGGCTCCCATTGCCTTTTTGGTTCTCTTGGGAAATGGAGTCTTCAGCTTCCCTCCAAAGCCTTTGAAATCCTGCAGTGATTGGGGGCTCCCTCAACAGCAGCTCCTCTTTCCCTCCACCTGCTCATTTTGTAACATTTCCATGGCCATTCTCACTGTATTAAAGTGATTTTTTCCCCCCCCCATTATCTAAAGAACAGTGGGAAATAACTGTGACCATAATGGCCAAGGATAAAGAATCCCTGACTGGGATGGCTCCATTTATTTTATTTATTTATTTTTCCAGGAGTGTTGTGATCAAGTCCCTGATCAAGTCCCAAACTGGTTCCAATTGTCTTCTTGGTCCATCAATCAAGCTCATTGCTTAATTGAACTGAAACAATTGAGATGTTTAATTGAATTGGAGCAGTGGGTCCTGACCAGCCCCCAGCTGAGGGGCTCAGACATTTCCCACTCGTTTTTGGAGGCCAGGCACCATCAGCAAAGATGCTGAGAAATCCTGTTACAGGTATTCCACCTGAAATATCCTCAGCAACTTTATTGTCCCTCTGGGAAATGCCCATTGAGGACCAATTGCTGCTGATCAGGTCCCAAATTGGCTCTAATTGTCTTCTTGGTCCATCAATCAAGCTTGTTGCTTAATTGAACTGAAACAATTGAGGTGTTCAATTAAATTGGAGCAGTGGGTCCTGACCAGCCTCAGCTGAGGGGCTCAGACACTTCCCACTCATTTTTGGGGCCACAGGAGGCCAGGCACCATCAGCAAATTCCACCTGAATTCAGGTATTCCATCTGAAATATCCTATTTTGGGTTGGTCTGCAGGCTCCCACATGTTATTAATCCACCCATTGCCTTGATGGATGTAGCCCCAAACCCTCACACCCCCCACCTGTGGAAAATGGATTTATAGAAAATTTTAAACCTCTAGTAGAAGGTTTACATAGTGTGTATTTGTATGCAAACTTTGAGATAAGAAATGTTGATTTAGAAATGGTGTAGAGCAAGACAGACATTGTTGAGAGAGAAAGGGAACTAGAAACCAGTTTCAAAGGATGCAAAAAACACTAGATACTTGTTGCATAGTCCAACACACACCAGCAGGCATTACATCTTTCAAAACACATCCATTTCTTTCTAACCCAGTGCAGATTTCTGTGTTTTGTTCTATTCATTAGCTGCAAATGAAGGAAGAGCTCCTATAGTCACACAAAGATTTTAAAAAAACCAAACAAACACAAAAAAACAAACAATGCCTGACATCTGGAGGCTTTGGCCTTAATTCCAGTGATGGGAACAGCTGATGTAATTTTCTTTTTTGTTCTGGGAACATCCATCCATGAGTTCTAACTGCACAGAACTTTTTAGGAAGAGCCTAAAAAGGGAGATGAGAAAATCCCGGGCACGAGAAGGACTCAGGGGGAGATGCCTGGAGGGACCTCCAAGCTGTTCTACCACGGAATTCCCATAGCAGGCCCAATTCCCATCTTGTGCACGCACCAGGTGTGTGGTTGGAGACTCCTCACTCACTGAGAAGAAACGCACACAGCCCTGGAGCTGCTGAGCCATCATTCCCAATCCCTCCATTCCCACTCTGGTGCTGGTTGCAACCTTCTTTCCACAGAAAACCAGCTCCCTCCTTGGGAATTCCCCACTTTAACAAATAAAACAAGAATGAAAATAATTTGTGAACTCACTTTTAATGACAAACAGGATAGGGCTCGTTTTTCCAAAGAACCAACAGTTTGAGGTCTCATGAGAACACCTCCCTCCAGACAGGCCACAGATAGCCCAGACCAGACACTAAAAGGTGTTTCTCACTCTTATCCTATTAAAAAACCCACCCTGTCCCATTTCCCCCAAACCAATATCTCTGTACCTCACACCAGCCCAAGGGACAACACCAGAAGTGTCAAGTGAGCACCAGGGAATAAATAAGAGTTGTTCCAGGCACAGTTTTCATGGGATGGGATCCCCTCCTGTCCTCTGTATTACAGTTCTGTCCCTTTCCAGACCAGGAGAAGCCTTTGGCCAACCTGGAGCTCATCCCATCCCATCCCACTCATTTGCTAACACAGACAAGGAGCTTTCCAACATCCACCCTTGGTTTTGCCAGGGAAAAATCCTTCCCTGGGTTAGAAATCCAGGAAGTCATTGAGGCTCCAGCTTCACTTCCTTCCCTGATGGGGTTTTGGGGGTTTCACGTTCCCAGAAATGTTATTTACAGAAGTATTTGGGGTGAATCATCTGGATGTGGTGGTACCCAAGTGCCTTTGGGCCATCCACTGCCATTAAATACAGGTAAGATGGGCTAAACAGTGGAAGATTTGGGGTTTGGCTTTTTTGTGGTAGGTGATAGAGGCCACTCAGGAGTGGAAGCTGAAGAAAAAGCAGGTGATGTACAGGCCTTGTGCCATCAAGGGATTATTTTAAGCCAGAGGTTCACTTTTGGTCTGTTTTTAAGGAAAAACTCTGCAGCAGAGTGGAGTTCTACCCGTGGTCACCCTCCAAAACCAGAAGCTGTGAAGCTCAGGGTTGAAATTCACCCTTTATCCAAGGCTTTTGCAGGAAATGGAGATTAATTTATTAATTTAATTAGGTTATTTCCAAGCACAACTTCCCTGAAGGGAAGTCCTCCATCACAACTGATTTATGGAGGGGAAATCTGACTTTTCTGCTCCCTTGGGGATCCCACCTGAGTTCCATCCTCCCAAAATATGGGGACAGACACAGGGACATATTCATTGGAAGGGAACAAGGCCCTCAGCAGAGAGACTGTTCAATATTCTGGGTCAGTTCAACAGCTCACAGCTGCTCAGCAAATTAATTCTTGCTCTGAAGCTCAAATTGTGGGCAAGTTCAGGGCCACATTTCCTCCCAGGCCATGCAGAGAGAGGTTTTGCAGTTCCTTGGAGGGGGACAAGGGCACTTTGCTCCCCTACAGCTTTTCCTCAGCCAGGGCAGAGGACACAGGGATAAATCAAGGTCCCTGAGAAGGAGTTCAGGTGCCTCTTTTCAAGAATAAAGTCCTAAGCAGCAAAAAAAAAAAAAAAAAAAAAACCCTGAAAAACATCCAAAATTTAATTTTGGATGGGTGATTTCCAGGATAGATCTGAGCTCCAGAGCAAGAGACACACAGGTGGATGCAGGAATAATTCAACACCTGCTGCTTGATAAAACCTCTTCCAGAGACCATCTCTCCTTCTTTTAGATAGAAAATCCACATCAGCAGCCTCAGGAGCTGGGGGGATTTTTCTAGACCTGCCAGGGAATTTTTTTCCATAGAGCTCATCTAAATCTGTACCCCAGACTGAACCCATTGATTGAAAAAGGGACCAGATATTCAACCCTCTTCTTCTTGTGTTTCCCACATCCCTCATTCTTTCCCTTCAGAGGGAACAGCGTCCATCAAGATCTATGCAGGAGAAATGTTGAGTTTTATCTTCTTCTTCTTGCCAGGATTAAATATGGGAGATGGTATTTCTTGTTTGGACTCAGATGTTTGTTAGTTCTTATCTATGTCACAATCTCACAAACCCCGAGTTCTGCAGCACTTCACTCCAAAAAATTAAAACTGGAGCCCCATCTCTCTCTCTACAAGGCCTTTTAAGGATAAGCTGCCCAATTAAGAAATGACACCTGAATGATTTTTAATTTTAACCCAATAATCAACCACCCATGGCCTGCAATGTGGACTTTTTGATCCAATGACACAAAACCACCCAAACCCATGGAGGAGAAGGTGGAGAAGGTGGAGAAGGTGGAGAAGGTGGAGAAGGTGGAGAAGGTGGAGAAGGTGGAGAAGGTGGAGAAGGTGGAGAAGGTGGAGAAGGTGGAGAAGGTGGAGAAGGTGGAGAAGGTGGAGAAGGTGGAGAAGGTGGAGAAGGTGGAGAAGGTGGACCAGTCTCTGCCCTAAAACCTCCATCTTGCTGTATATCTGTTACTGTATTTCCACCCTGTGATATCACACATTTCTAGTCACACTCCACACCCACAATCCCAGTTCTATCATTCCATTTTGGAAGCCTTCTCCATGCCCTCAGGTCAATGCAGCGTTCTCTTGGGGATCAGTGCCTGGCAGTACAGAAAGTCTAAAAATTCTCAGCAGCCAGAGTTCCAACAGAGAAACAGCACCTAGAGAAGAGAAATGACTCCTAAACCAACAAATTTCCCCATTTCTCACCACCAGCACTCATTCAAAGGGGCTCCTCAGCCAGAGCCAAAGGGAGTGGAATAATCATCGCACAGGAACCATCCCCATCCTTCCTTCATCTCCTGGAAGCTGCTCCAGGTCCCACAGGTTGTGGCCTCATCCCTGGTGATGAGGGGCTCACAGCTCCTGCCACACCTGGTTTAGTTCATCCCTTTCCAGCCCAGACTCTCATTAGGAATTCCACGGAATTGGCTTCTCCTGGGGAGGGAAATCTTGCTCCCTCAGCTCATCCATCTCCCTGCCCACAAACTTCTGCTCCCACAGCAGGCATGAGGAGCTTTCCTGGCCATTCCTTCCAAGAATTGCACAGAAATTTCTTCCCAGAAGCTCCTGGCAGCAAATTCCTTTTCTCCCAAGGAGCACAGCTCCATCCAGGGGGAAGGGACACAACCTTTCACCACCTTGGCTTCCCCCTCTGCCCCAGATGTGCTGGGGCCTCTCTGCCAGTGGTGTTGTATTAATTAAAAATAATAAAACACCATTACAATTAAAAATAATAATTTAAAATAATTTTAAAAACCAGTGAATTATTTCCCTGATCACAGAACTGAGATGAACCAAACAGTTCCATTAGAGTCCCTCAAATAAGAATAATAAAGTTTGCTACACTTTGGGGTGAAATCCATGCAACTATCAGCTTTAACAGAACGTGTTTCACGTGCCTGCAGAGATCAAGGTGGGACTGGGGTAAATTCTTTTTCTCCCCAGGAGCACAGCTGGAGATGCCACAGCTCCATCCAGGGGGAATCTTTCACCACCTTGGCTTCCCCCCCTGCCCCAGCTGTGCTGGAGCCTCTCTGCCAGTGCTGTTGTATTGATTAAAAATAATAAAACACCATTACAATTAAAAATATTAATTCAAAATAATAAAGCAAGTTGATTGCAGGATGCACAACAGGGCGGGGTGGTTTTTAACAGCAGCTTGGTAGTGGAAGAGCTTTCAAGAAATACACACCCCCTACCTCAACCTCTGGGTTACAAGGGAATAAATTGATGTCTCACCTCTGTCCCTTCCATTGTTTCACACCATCCCACAGCTTTTCTCCTCCCTTTACAGCAAGGTCTCCACAGTCAGCACCCCTGAGTGTTGCTTTTGCATAGAAAAGGCAACCAGGCCTCCTCGAGAGCAGATTTTTAAAAATCTTATCCCTTTAAAAATCAAAATGAATTCATAAAACCCAAACAGAAGCCTTTAACCAAGCTGCTCAGCAGTTTTCAGCTTCACTTGCATCGCCTCCCTTCACTTCAAACAGCCACAGAGAGATAAAAAACAATCAGCAAAAGACAAAATTAATCAGCCAAAGACAAAAATCAGAACTTACCTTGCTGGACAGCCAGCCCACCTCCATGAGGCAGAACCTCTTTTGGTTCATTCTTCACCTTCCCAGGGTTCAGGGGGTGGAGGATGCAGCCTTCTCCCTCTCCTCTTTTTCTGCTGCCTCCCAGAGGGGTCACCCCATTCATCACCACAAATCCTGGAAAAAAACAACAAAACCCAGCTCCTCTCCACCCCAGAGAAGAGGGCACAGAGTAAAGAGGTCAGGGCCTTTAATGAGGGTGGGGAGGAAAACAATCTCTTTACCCACCCTCCCCTTTACCCTCAGCCATTTCCCATAAGCTCATTTCCACTTTGGGAAGCTCCTCAGCTGCCTGGGTTGAAGCTCAGTGGTCTAATTTGACCATCCTAGGGAGGTTAATATTCAATTATTTAGTGTTTAGGCAGTGTTACCCCTACAGACAGGGAGGAGGATCCCTGAGGAGCAGCTGGAGATGTTCAGTGTGGTGCTCTGGGGGTGATGTTCAGCTGCTGCTTCCTGATGTCCTCCTGGATTTTGGGAACACTCCTGGAGCAGGGTGGGACTGGGGTGGGGAGAGGTTGCACAGGTGGTGATGGGGAAAATGGGTTCATTTGGGCAGAAAAAGGGCTTTTTTGCCAGAAATTCTCCCCCCATGGGTTGGAGATGCTGAGAAAAGCCACAGGGAGTGACAGCTGAGGTGAACAGCCTCCAAAAGGACTGGGAGTTGTGGCTGTGAGGTGTTTTGGGGATTCCCAAATAGGGAGAGCTTAAAACCTATGGTTAAATTTGTTTTTAGTTCTTATTTCCCTGTTTTTTTCAGTGTTGTCCCCAAGGGATGCTCATGTGGGTTGTAATGAGGGTGTCTGATAAAGGCCCACGCTCCTGATACCTCCCAAGAATTAATTCTTGCCCTGATATTCTTTATGCTTTGTCTCCTGATAAATAAAATGGGCAATTTCAAGGAATCATGTTAAAGATAAATGGCCATTATCATTACAGACTCCATATCTCAGGCAGAGGCTTTAATCTCATATTTTGAGGAGAGGGGAGGAGGAAAAATACACAGCCAAGCACCTATTTGGGTGACATTAAATGACAGAGGACCTCATACTTCTGTGTTATGGGATTAAAAATTATTTTAATTAAAAAATAATAATTAAAAATAATATTAAAAAAACCAGTGATGACAGAACTGAGATGAACCAAACAGTTCCATTGGAGTCCCCCAAATAAGAAGAATAATAAATATAAAATTTGCTGCACTTTGAGGTGAAATCCATGCAAATATGGGTGGATTATCCATCTAAGGATGTGTTACAAGGATGTGTTGCAATTGTCCATCACCTGCTCCTTATCCTGGGTCTGAAAAAATATTCCAAAAACTTCCTTTGCAAAGTTGCAAAGCTTCACCGCAACTGGGTTTTAACTTCTCTTCACTCTGATCTGCTCAGTTACGGACAGCAGAGCCTTCCACTAGAAGGAAAATTATTTGGGTTGTTTTTTTCATTCCATCCTCAATGTAAGGTTTTTATCACTCCAGTTTTGCTTCCTGCAGGTGATTCCATGTCCCTGCAGGAGCTGATCCCTCAGCTGGCACCTCCCTGGCCGAGCATCTGTGCCCAGGGATGGGGAGGGCGCATCCTCCGACCCCTCGGCTTGGCAGAACAGCTCCTAATTAACAAAATGCAAGAATTCCACTGAGAAAATCATTTCCACCCAGCATGGAAATGAGCTCAGCTCTGGAGCACGCTGGCCCTGACAGCTGAGGGGATGTGCTGCTCATTTGCAGTGGGGTGGTTGGGCTCAAATCAGAGATCAGGTCACCCATCAAGGGGGATTTCCTCTGGCTGCTCTCACTTTCAGCCCCTGTTTGGGTCTGTCTAACACCAAGACCAATAACTTCATGGAAATGTTCCTTCAAGAGACTCTCTGTTGATGCCACCACAAATCTCAGCAGCTCTGACATAAAATCAGATTGGAATCAAATAGTTCTGTCAATCGCTGCTTTCCTGTAGGTTTGAGGTCGCGTGTTGCTGTCCACATGGGCATCCCATGGGATGTGTAGGAGATTCCTGAGGTCTCTCACCCCTGCTCAGGTGTCTGTTCTTGTGAAACTTGAGAAAATCAGTGGTTTTGTGGCTCTGGAATTGGAGAAAGGGTTGAAAGGTTACACCAGGGAGGAGTGGGACAGGAATAACATCTACACCCACACATCACACCCCGTTGTGTTAGAAAAGTTCTCTGGTGTTTCCTGTTTTTCATTTTCTACACCAACAGCATCGTTGCTTCCTGCTGGAGATGCCTGGGAACTGCTATTAGTTGCCCCTATAATGAAGAGAATAAACACCTTTGCAGCAGAGAAATGAGAATTGGGTGAAGGCACTTTCAGCACCTTCAGCAGGACAGAGGGGAACCCCAGCCCCAGTCCCACCCTGCTCTCTGTAGGCACATGAAACATGTTCTGTGTTTCATGTTAAAGCTGATATTTGCCTGGATTTCACCCCAAAGTGCAGCAAACTTTATATTTATTATTCTTCTTATTTGAGGGATTGCAATGGAATTGTTTGGTTCATCTCAGTTCTGTGATCGGGGAAATCATTCACTGATTTTTTATTACCAGGGAATGAGGGAAACAGGTAGAGGATTTTGATTTTTTTCCCTTGGAAGGCAGTTTCCTAAGGAAATGAGGCCTATTCCATCAAGCTGTGTGGAGGGGGAGAGGTCAAACAGTCACAGCCTCAGGGAGTGCTGCCTGCTGGAGGTGCCACATTTTTGAGGTGAGGTGTGGGAACCAGACAGAGGCTCCTTTTCTCTCCTCTGCAGCTCAGCACTTGTGAGACAGAGCCTGGGGGTCTGGAGCAAACATTGGCTGAACCTTGGAGGCTTCAAAAACACAACATTCTTTGCAGACAATTGGGAGTGACCGCATTGTTGAGGACATCAAGCCTTTTATAGACCCTCTGGAAACCACATGGAGCAATGTCCCTGTCAATCATAGGAACTTCCAATGGATCTCAGCATAAGAACTCAGCCAAGAGACTATTATCTGTGTGATAAGGATAGGAGTTAAGCTTTCTGTTGTTCCCTGAACTCCTCATTTCCCTCTTCAGCTTCACCACACTGCCCTGGAAAGGATAAATCCAGGGAGCTCCCTGAAGGAGAGGCACTCAAGCACTTAAGAGCAATGAACATTTACAAAAACTGGATCCTGTAATAGCTCCCCGTGCATCCAGGGCCATCATCTCAAATGGCAACAGCACAAGACAAGTTAATAATAGTCATTGTTCCAAGATTAAATTAGGTAGACAGGAATGATTTTTGCAAGATTCATAATGGTTTTAATGATACTATTTAGTTACTAAGAACAATATATCTTTTCTATTCATGAGTTCCTGGAAATCAAGGATGGTGGGGCTGTAAAATGTGTTTTTAAAGGCGGAGTTGTGAGCTGCAGCCTCTCTGAAAGTTGGTTATACCTTATCTTGAGCTGTCTTTATCCACAAAGGAGGAGCAAGATGTGGATGGGAACGGTGGGTCTGTGCATGGCATCTTGGGGAAATTTGGCTTTTGAGGCAGGAGCCAGACTCTGGAGGGATTTGAGGCCAGCTCAAATGCCAGAGGACACTTGCAGCCACCTTGCTGTCATTGCTTTGGAGGAAGTGGTGCCATCATGACCCAGTTTGGTATTGATGTATGGCTGCAGAGCATCCAGCAGCTGCTCAGCCCCACTTGGGTCACCCATAGGGGCCCTCAGGACACCCTGAGGGTGACATTTCACCTCACCAGATGTGGCGGCAAAAAGGTCCCAAGGCTGGAAGTGAGAGAGGAGCGTGGTGCTCTCACACTGGACTTGCTTTGGGCTATGAAAACTGGGGCCTGCTGAGTGCCCTGCACCAGAGGAAACATTTCTTTCTTGGGAATTGTCAGCAGAGGCGTTTTCCTAGAAATTCTGCAGCGTTTTGTGCTGTGCATTCTCTGTGAACCCATAAAACTCCAGAGGATCTCCAGCTGCAGTGACACCGCCTGGTCACAGCGCTGGCGTTTGGCAACGTCCTCGCTCTGCTGGGAATTATTTCAAAAGGCAATTTGCCATGGAAATGCACACTGGGGTGGCCTGCAGCAACAGCAGATGGATGTGGGATCACATCAAACCAGGCCTGAGGGCTTTTTTCCTCACGCTGGTCCCACTTAGAGGCACCTGAATTCTCAGCTGGGTGAACCAGCAGACACACAGTGGGTTGGTTGCTCCACCAGTACCAGCCCAGTTGGGTGAAAGCTGAGGAAGAATATTTGGGAGGAAGCACAAAATGTCTGGAAGAGCAGCTCAGTGTGTCCCCACAGTGTCAGATCAGTCTGTCCCTTGATGGGACAGCCAGGTGAGCGTTGAGACCCAGCTTTACCAACATCAAGGGGCCACGATGACTCTGGTGGTGAAAAGCTGGGATTGTGCAGGTGGATTTGCCAAGGCAGGTGTTTTTTTTAGGGAACTGAATATCCATCCTTGGCAAAAAAACAGCAGGAGGGAAGGAAAAGCAACGAGGCTGAGACTGGTGAGGAGCACAGAAGAGACAAATCCTGACTTTGGAGCAGGGAAACAATCTCCATGTGGTTTGGAGGCACAGGGAATGACAGAGAAACATCTGTGACTCCCAAAGTTTTCCTTTCATCACCTTTCAGCACATTTTGCCAAGATTTTGACAACTTTTGTCCCAGTTCACAGCCTGGTTCAGGCTGGGAGTGAAGACACCCAGCTTTCAGCTCCTTATGGGAGCTCACACCTTCTCCCAAGAGCAAAACCAACTTGTTTGTGTTCTGGGAACCCAAATAAACATTTTCATGGAAGGCTGCTGGCTGAGCGTGCCAGTGGGGACATCTCCTCACACCAGCCTCCCCTGGCAGGGCCAGAGGATGTTGTACAAGGCTCTGTGTAGATTTGTCAGCAGCTCTTAACGAGGAGAACTCCTTTTCTAATTTCATGATTAGATTTAAGCATATCATTCCAAAGCTGCTCACAGTAGGAAAAAAAGAATTACAGAGAGGAAGTCACCATAAAAATGTTCCTGACAACGTGCACAGGAGGGTGTAACCCTCTCATGGTGGGGGTTTTGAGGTTGTCCTGTGCAGGGCTAGGATTTGGATTTTATGATCCTTGCAGGTCCCTTCCAACTCAGAATATTCAATGATTCTACAAAAAATTTTACCTTTTCTCCACAGACAAGAATTTATTTCTTTTTTTCTGTGATAGAGAAGTTACTTCAGCCATCAGCTGCTGAGCCCTTTCAGCAGAATCCAAACTGATCCATTTCAGCTGTTTCTTTTTTGAATTTTCAGATCTTCTTTTACCTTTTAAGATCTTCCCCTTTTCCCAATGAGGGCTAAGCCCAAATTTCAGTCGATAATATGGAATTTCATTTCAGAGAAGACAAAGAGGCAGCAGTCAGTAAGTGCTGGTGGGAGCAGCCCTGTACTAACTCTGTCCCCAGACTCATTGGGGCTGTTAGAAATATTAGTAATGCAGAAGGCACTGGAAAATTTAAAGATATTGTCCCAGAGAGTGCTCACAGGGTAGATTTGCAGGCAAAAATGGGGGAAATTTTTCTAAAAGTCACGTGCATCTTGTCTCACCACACCTGCCCCTTGCTGCAGTGGAATTTCCAACCCCAACTCTGCAGCTCTGAGCTCTGCATGCCTGAATCCCTCTCTGTGCTGGATGAATGTTATCCTGCAGTGGGTTGATGAAAATGTTATTAAAAGAAACCATTTCATCCCTAGGGAAAAAAAAAAAAAGAATAAAGAAGAATTTGTCAAACCTATTTGAATCTGCAGTGCCCACTTGAAAAAAGTTTGAGGAGCCAGCTGGAAATCCTTCAGGTGTTGATGGCAGGAGCTTGTTTGTGATGTCCCAGAAAGCAGTGACCACAAAAAGAGTTACAGAAGGTTTAGGAACCCACAGCATTTCTGTTTGATGCTGTATTAATCTCCTTGAGAACAATAATCACATTCCATTTCTCCCCACTGCTTTTTGGTTCTTATTCACACTCCTTCTGTGATCTTATCTTTCCTATCCATTTGTGAAATCATATCTATCAATGTGAAAAGCAAATAAAAGCAGGTGTTGTCCTGGCAGGGGTGGGAGAAAGCAGGGGACAATTCCAAGATGTGCTCAGGGGGTTGGCACAGCCAGGTCTAACATCTCCTGGCCCTCACATGTGGAATTTCTGGGGTCCTCGGGATGAAGGAGGAATTGAGAATCTGACTCCATGTTCTCAGAAGGCTAATTTATTATTTGATACTAAAACTATACTAAAGAATAGAGAAAGGATACAGACAGAAGGTTACAAAGACTGATAATGAAAACACCAGTCCTGACACAGCTGGATGGTGATTGGTCATTAAGACAAAACAATTAACATGAAACCAATCAAACACCTGTTGGATAAAACAATCTCCAAACCACATTCCAAAGCAGCAAAACACAGGAGAAACAATCAGATAATTATTGTTTTCATTTTTCTCTGAGGCTTCTCAGCTTTCCAGGAGAAGAAATCCTGGCAAAGGAATTTTTCAGAAAATATGACACTGACACTCACAGGTTTTGGTGAGCTTTGGATGAGGGGGTGCCCTCAAGAGAATGAAATTTCCCTCCTCAGTGATATGAAGGTCACTCAGGTACACCATGGCAGAGTGAAAGTATTTTCTTAGGGAAAAAAATAATAAATAAGAAGAAATAAGTTTTTCTTTGCTTGACACAATCAATGAATGTGGCAATCAGTGCTGTGCTGCCTTTTGGGTTGTGTTTTCAATGTGAACTGGAGCAACAAGCTCTGGTGCCCTGCTCTCCATGCAGTCATTGCCCTGCCTGTGTCCAGGTTCAGGATTACCTGAGTGTGGGAGGTTTTGGAAATGCCACCAGCACAGAACAGCATTGTCACCTCGTGTGTCCTCACACAGGAAACCTCTCTGTGAGGGAGCCTCCAGCTCTGGAGCTGCCACTGAACAAAGCTGGGAGTGCAGGGAACAGAATTTCAGGAGCAGCACTCACTCCACCCTGGGGATCAGACTGACTGCCAGGCAGTGGAGCCTGTCTGTGTTGGGAGGTTTCCTCAGCCCAGGGCTATTCCTGATGGCACTGGCCATTTTCTGATTTTTTGATTTTCCAATTTTCTGATTTTCCAATTTTCCGATTTTCCAATTTTCCAATTTTCTGTCTAGGTGGCCTCAGGATCAGGGGGTGGGGATTGTGTTTCCTTGGCACAGCGTGGGGCAGTTTTTCTTTGCTTGACACAATCAATCAAGGTGGCATTCCATTTTCAGCCAGCAGATCTCAGCTGCAGGTTGGAGATTGAGACCTGACTTGATGGTTGAGGCAGAGCTTTGGGAGCAGGGAATATTTCTTGTGAAAGAGCTCTGTGTCCTGGGGTGCTGGGTCCAGCTCTGGGATCCTCAACTGCAGTAGGACCTGGAGCTGCTGGAGCAAATCCAGAGAAATCCATGGAAATGCTCCAGGGCTGGAGCCAGGCTGGGAGAGCTGGGAATGTTCACCTGGAGAAGGGAAAAATCCAGGGAAAGCTCAGAGCCCCTGGCAGGGCCTGAAGAGGCTCCAAGAGAGCTGGAGAGGGACTGGGGACAAGGGATGGAGGGACAGGACACAGGGAATGGCTTCCCACTGCCAGAGGGCAGGGATGGATGGGATATTGGGAAGAAATTCTTCCCTGGGAGGATGGGGAGGCACAAAGGGATGTTTTTGTGAGTTGGTATTGAACAACAACTTGTTCTGGGCTCTTCTTGAATGCCAGAAAGGGGAGATACACCTACAGACAGCAGGGGAGCCCCAGCTAGAAGGGACAGCAAAGTAAAGAAATTTCCTTTCAATTTAAATTGCCTCTGCTCTTCTCAAGCCCAGTTACTGGGGGGCAGGGAATCACCTCCTCTCTCCTGGGTGAGATCAAGCTGCTCAAGGGACTGGGGCACCTCTCCTGTGGGATGGGCTGAGAGAGCTGGGGCTGCTCAGCCTGGAGAGGAGAAGGTTGTGGGGAGAGCTCACAGCACATTCCAGGGTCTGAAAGGACCACAGGGAATCCAGAGAGTGACTCTTCATCAGGAGCTGGAGAGACAAGCCAAGGGGAATGGGTTCAAACTGAGAGAGAGGGAATGTAGATTAGAAATGTGGAAGAAATTCTCCCTGGGAGGGTGGTGAGGCCCTGAGGCCCACAGAGAAGCTGTGGCTGCCCCTGGATCCCTGGAATGCCCAAGGTGAGGTTGGACAGGGCTTGGAGCCACCTGGGATAGTGGAAGGTGTCCCTGCAATAGGATGAGATGATCTTTAGGGTCCTTTCCCACCCAGGCCACGCTGCCATTGCAGGATTCTCTGCCTGCAGACGTGCAATGCAAAGCAGAGCTGTGGGACAGGGCCCTGCCAGCAGACAGAGCTGGGGCTGTTCCCTCTCACTCCAGGGTCATTGCATTTGAAACTTGCTGCTCTGTCAGGGCCCAGAGCCACTGACCCCCAGGGGATGGTTCCTGAAGAAGAAAGGCAATTTATATTAGAAATGTGGAAGAAATTCTCCCTGGGAGGGTGAGGAGGCCCTGGCACAGGGTGCCCAGAGAAGCTGTGGCTGCCCCTGGAGACCCAAGCCAAGGGGAATGGGTTCAAACTGAAATAGAGGGAATTTACATTAGAAATATGGAAGAAATTCTCAGACTGAAAGAGTGGGAATTTAGATTAGAAATGTGGAAGAAATTCTCCCTGGGAGGGTGGTGAGGCCCTGAGGCCCACAGAGAAGCTGTGGCTGCCCCTGGATCCCTGGAAGTTCCCAAGGCCAGGTTGGACAGGGCTTGGAGCCCCCTGGGATAGTGGAAGGTGTCCCTGCCCAGGGCAGGAGGTGGAATTAGATGTCTTTAAGGCTCCTTCCAGCCCAAACCACTCCATGATTCCGATTTTCCCACTCATCTCCAGTGAGTTGGCAAGAGCCAGCACAGCAGAGATGTCAGCACAGGGCACGAGTGAGGGGGTTTCTCTGGATTACAGGGTGCACTTTGGTGTTCTCTCCACAGTAATTAAAGCCAGATGAAGTGGAATGGGACATGAAATCTTTTTTTTTTTTTTTTTTCATAGAGCAAATGAAATCCTCCAAGGGCAGTGGAGTTCTCTCTTGCTTCACTTCTGGAGTTCAGAGCTAAAGGTCTTACTGCAAGAGATACCCTGGACAAGCACAAGCTCTGGGTCTCCTCACAAAGGCTAACAGGGTGAATTGAAAAGGTCTCTTCCATACAGGGATTTGGTCTTCTTAATTTAATTCTCTTGTCCAGCATTAACAATTACCATTTTATTGATTTAAGGGAAGTAGCAAAGAACATGTGGGCAGCTTGTGTATTTCCTGATACTGTCTCACAAATCAGGCAAAAGGTTAATTTTCATTCAGGGAAAAAAAAAAAGCATCTTGAAACTGAAGTAAAATTATTTTTAAAAGGAAAAGAAAATCAGGGACAGGATAAAAGCAGGAAAGACTCCTTTTTTTGCATTAAAGCTCATGTTGGACTCTTGTTGCCTTTCAGATCTTATTTGTAAAGATTTGGACAAGGTTTCATGGTGACCACAGAGCTCAGGGCCAAGGTTCTGGAAAACAAGATAATGCACCAAACTTCTGTCAAGGGGCACATGACCTTTCCCAATCCCAAAGGAATTGTCCACTAAAATGTTGGAGCTACAATTCCTCCCAAGGTGAACATCAGATGGGAGAAAGTGAAAGGATGACAAAAGTTGCCCTCAGGCTCTGAAGGAAGAGTTTAAAAAGGAGTTTTTCCTAAATTGTTTGATGATTTCTTCCATCACAGAGGAGCAGAGGGACCTGCAAAGGTCAGCAGGGTACGACTGATAAAAAAGACAAAGTTTAGGGTCTGTGTGAGGGAAACACTGCTGAACATGAGCTGTGCCTGCCAGAAGGACACAGAAAGATCTCTCTGCACCACTCAGTAAAGTGCAGGGTGGATTTCCTCTCCACAACTCCCTGGCAGGGCCTGGGGGGACTCAGCTCCCAGGGAACAGTGACAGGACAAGAGGAAACATCCTCCACCTGTGCCAGGGTATCCTCAGGTGGGGCATCAGGAGGAGTTTCCTCCTGGAAGGGTTGTTATGCATTGGGAGGGGCTGCCCAGGGATGTCCCCATCCCTTGAGGTGTCCATGGAAGGACTGGACATGGCACCCAGTGCTCTGGGCTGGTGACAAGGTGATGATGATGGATCAAAGGTTGGGTTCAGTGGTCTCAGAGGTCTTTTCCAACCTAAATTATTCTGTGATTCTGCAGTCACACAGGTTGGAGCAGCCCAACCTTTGCCATCCCAGGAGCTCCAATGATGGGCTCAGCTCCCTGGCATGGCCATGCTGAGTCTGGGTCTGCAAGCAGCAAACTCAGGAGCCTTCAGACCCCTGGGCACTCGTGTCTGGAGGATGTGTGGCAGCCCTGTGCCCATGTCTTGATCCTGGGGCCAGCAGGCACTGCCAGGCAGAGCTCCACACTCCCCTGTTCACCAGGGTAGGATTTCACTGCCCTTTGCACCTACAATGGGAGGAGTTTCCTCCTGGAAGGGTTGTTATGCATTGGAAGGGGCTGCCCAGGGATGTCCCCATCCCTGGAGGTATCCAGGGAAGGACTGGACATGGCACCCAGTGCTCTGGGCTGGTGACAAGGTGATGATGATGGATCAAAGGCTGGATTCAATGGGCTCAGAGGTCTTTTCCAACCTAAATTATTCTGTGATTCTGCAGTCACAGAGATTGAGGCAGCCCAGTTTGCCATCCCAGGAGCTCCAATGATGGGCTCAGCTCCCTGGCATGGCCATGCTGGGTCTGGGTCTGCAAGCAGCAAACTCAGGAGCCTCCAGCCCCCTGGGCACTCGTGTCTGGAGGATGTGTGGCAGCCCTGTGCCCATGTCTTGATCCTGGGGCCAGCAGGCACTCCCCTGCTCACCGGTGTAGGATTTCACTGCCCTTTGCACCTACAAATTCCAAAATCCCCAGGGGAATTCCCAGAGTGGTCCTGCCTTTGAGCTTGGAGCTGTGAGCTCAGAGCACAAGAAACCAAACTGTCTGAAAGCCATTTCTCCTTCCCACAAATCATCCCAGGCCTCTTCCAGCCCTTTCCAGCTGCCAACGCTTTCCACAAGCTGTGTCTCCCTGAACTTCAAAACACCCTCCAGGACTGTATTTTTGGGGTGCCCAGACAAAGGAAGGAAGGAAGGAATGATGAATGTTCTTCCATGTTCTTAGAAGGCTAATTTATTATTTTATGATACTATATTATATTAAAGAATACTAAACTAAACGATACTAAAGAATACAGCAAGGATACTTACAGAATGCTAAAAAGATAATAATGAAAACTCCTGACTCTCTCCAGAGTCCCAACACAGCTTGGCCCTGATTGGCCAAAGAGTGAAAACTCCCAGCAGAATCCGATGAAACAATCACCTGTGGGTAAACAATCTCCAAACACATTCCAAAGGAGCAAAACACAGGAGAAGCAAATCCGATAATTGTTGTTTTCCTTTTTCTCTGAGGCTTCTCAGCTTCCCAGGAGAAAAATTCTGGGCAAAGGGATTTTTCAGAAAATGGGAATGTGACACTCCGGTGCTGCTTTCAGGACTGAGCCTGCTCCTTCCATCCTTTATGTTTCCATACCACGTTCACCTCCATCCTTTGGTCCTCAAACAGCGGTGGGAGCCCAGATCCAGATGGTTCCCACCACACCCCCACATTCCCAAAGCCCTTGCCATGGATTTTTGCTGTCTTCCCTCCCACTTGGCCATGTTCAGCTCCATCCTCATTGCGTGTCAGTGAATGAATCAACATTTTTCTGCCTTGCACAATAATTCCTTCCTCTATCGTTTATGACTTCCCTGATCTCTGGGTCACCTGGAAGGTTTTATCAGCAGCCAGTGTGTGTTGTCTCCAGGGCATTAATTCAAAAGTTAAAGAGCATGGAAATGCTTTTGGCCCTACCCCAGTGGGAACATGGTCACTACTTTAATTACTGCCTTTACAATTACACTTTGAATCCCATTAATTAACTGCTTTGAGGGCTATTTAATGTCTTCCTCATGCCTTGCTCACCATTGTTACTCAAACTAAACCCAGGACTAACTTAAAGCACCAATTTCTCTAACTTTTTACATGATCTTTAAGATCAAGCCCGTTACAATTCTGAAAAACTTCATAATCTTATTTTTCTAAGGTACCAAATTCACTTGACAGCATTACTACTTTGTCTTACTTTTACCCTCCTTTAATTTCCTTCCTCTATTAATTATTTTCCCTTAATTTATTGCGTCCTGTGTGAGATTATGTATTTTTTAGCCTGGGATTAATGCCAGAGCAAGGGACATACACTTTGCTAGGATATCCCATTTACCTTTTGGAAAACACAGTTATGACTTTAGCCCAGTTCTCATCAGTCAGAACCACCCAAACCAATAATAAAATAAAAACCATCATTTATGTTCCAAAGACCTCCTCAGGATGCTCTTTGAAAACTCTTGGGTGCAGTTAGAGCTGTGTGAGTCAAGAATTAATGCTTGCTGGCCCAGCCCCCCTTCACCATCCAGGCTGGGATTCCATCATCTGGCTGTTCCCATTGCCACAGCAGAAATATTTAGGGAATTTTTCTGTCCTCATCACTATCAACACCTTCCCCCCCCCCCATTTCAGTCTCATAATGGCTGAATACAATTGTGAAAAAAAAATTCTCATGCTTTCAGTGTCATTTGGTGCCTCCCCATTGTCCTCAGCCCTCTTGGATGTCGATTTCTCCCCAAATCCTTTCCTCTGTGGCCACAGGGCTTCCTCAGTTTAATTTGAAATTTTCAACCACAAGAAGGATGTGTAAGTGGCACCAGGTGTCCTCTGGGGCTGTGCTGGGCTCTGTGACAGGGAATGTCACCCAAAAGCTGAGCATTCCACCTCTGCACCCTGGATTTGCTTCTCACTCGCACTCAGTTCCACCCTCAGGTATGCTACAAGCGAACTAAAAGGTCAGAGGAAGAGTTTGTATGTGTTCAAGTAATGTTTGGCCAACCCAGACATTTACCTCAAGGATATGGAAAGTATTTAAAATAAAAATATTTTTTAATAAAAGTATTTTCTAGACATAGACACTGTCTTTAAAGAATAACTGCTGAAAATAAATAACTGAATAAATAACTGCATTGTTTCAGTCCATCTCTTTTTATTTTTAATAATTAAATAGTTCAAGTGAAATGTGGAAAGTCCAATTCTTTATTTATATCAGAACTCCTTAAAATTCTCACGGTATTATTGCAAAAAAAAAGCTCTCCAGGCTCTGGTTTCAAATCCTCTTTCATCTTTGTGGGTTTTTCTGAGCCCTTTAATGCTCAGGTGGAGCTGCCTCACCTCTTGCACAACCCTCAGCCTGCTGCTTCCCTCTCTGGCTTGAATTAAACCCTCCTTTTCCAGCTTCCCTCCCCCAAAGCTTTCACTGCTATAAAGGAAAGAAATTCTGAATAAAAAGAGAACAAAACAATGGCCAAAGTCATGCATCCCACTAAGAGTTCTGGAGAGGTCACTTGCCTCTGCCAAAATATTCTCTACATCCCTGGATATAAAACTTCATCTGGGTGAGGAAACAACCCTCCACACTTGGGGAAAAAAAAAGGTAGGCATGTTTAAATTCCTTAAATTCCTTTTCTAATTAACTCAGATGTATATGATTTATTGTAAGTTTTTATAAGGTTTTCTACCTTTTGTTGCACTTGTTGCTCTTGCTGTTACTGATATGCAGTTAAGGGTTCTCAGCCTCATTCTTTTGCCATACATTCTTACAATGACAGCTGTTAAATCAGGACTAAAACAGGACTGAAATAATGATAAAAATAAATTAGAAATCATTAATATTCTGAATATTAAACTTTTTGCTTCAGCCAATTCTTTGGTTGAGAGTCTCCTTTAGGAGAAATGAGAGGATTTGGGAATACAACATGGCTCTTTCACCTTAGAGACTGGGAAATTTCACTTCAGGTGCAAGGTAGTGGACAAAGTTAAACCAGTCTAGTTTAAAGCTCAGCTAAAGCTAAGTCTAGTGGTTGTGAGAAAAAAGGATATCTCAGGCACATGGGTGAAAATTCAGCACTTAAAGGGCACAACTTCTGTCCACAAAGCTTTTGGCCTGTGAAAATAAATCCCAGGCTGATGAGAAACCCAGTTTCTCCAGTTTCCTCCTCCTTTTCACCTTCCCACTGGAGATGCTCAAAGAGTGAAGCAAAATGCCAACACTGCAGGTGTTTGTTGGCTTTTTTAGCATCCAGAGACGCAGGAAAATGGTGAGGTTGGAAACACAGAAATGAGGTGTTGGTTGCTTGGAACAATATGCAAACCCAGAGACCTCACAAACATGGGGCTACCAGCCCAAAGAGCTGAAAAACCCCGATAAAATCCAGATGCAGATGAAACACAGCCTCAGAAAATGGAGAGATGATGTGCTGGGAGGTGTTTTCCATGGATATATCCCTTACCCACTCCCTGCAAAGGGACAGCTGGGCATGAGGGGAGTGGAGAGGAAATAAATGGCCAAAACCTTTGAAGTCTTTCACTGCCACCATCCAAACTTCATCATGGAT
The DNA here is from genome assembly GCF_023055355.1 of Agelaius tricolor. Lineage (NCBI taxonomy): Eukaryota > Metazoa > Chordata > Aves > Passeriformes > Icteridae > Agelaius > Agelaius tricolor. The sequence continues at coordinate 87,953 of NW_027269314.1, forward strand.
TGGACTCTGAGAACCCCTGTCAAGGCAAGCACCAATTGTGTGTCTACAAGTCCCTGACAGGAGGGTGCAGCTGGAGGGGGATCAGGCTCTGCTCCCAGGGAACAGGGACAGAAGGAGAGGAAATGGCCTCAAGTTGTGCCAGAGGATGTTCAGATTGGATATAAGGGGAAATTTCTTCATGGAAGAGGTTGTCCAGCCCTGGAAATGGCTGTTGGGGGAAGTCATTGAGTAACAACCCCTGGAGGGATATAAAAGATATGTGGATGTGGCACTTAGGGCCATGGGTTAGAGGTGGCCTTGGCAGGATGGACTCCATGATCCTACAGGTCTTTTCTAACCCAAAGGATTCAATGATTCCATGAAAAGAAACTCAAAAAGAACCCCATTGTCTCATACCACGAGGAGCATTAGCAGGGCTGGAGCTCATTCCAGCCTGGCTGAAGGGAGAGGGAAGGATGGCAGGGAATTCCTTTGCCTCCACTGAGACTCTAAATCTTGGTTTAACAGCGCTGTCCTCTCCAGATTTGAAACCCCCTGCATTTATGGATGTTCTGGGAAAGTGGCAAAAGACATCTATTCACAATAGGATTGCTGGAGACAGCTGAGGGACTGTTTCCTGGAATGATGGAAAAGGCTGCTTTGTGCAGATCTGGCTGCACTGTTTCTACTAGAGTGATGACTTGATTGCTCCTGGGGTTTGCTGAAATCTTGGTTGTATATTAAGCCATGCTGACCCTTGGATGAGCATGTTTTTGGTATTATTTGAATAGAAAGAAGCTGATGAGCATTTGGGCTCAATAAAGGCAGCAATATGTGGCTGAAGGGAATATATTGGATTGGGAAAGGGCCTGGGTCAGAGATATCCAATCACTCCTCTAAATGGCTGAGTTTTGAAGCTACAGCCTGGGTTGTCCCTACAGTGCTGTGTGTTAGAGGTGGTTTTTTCTGGGGTGAGATGGAAAATGCATCCCAGTTTTCCCACAGGCAGGTGCTCTGCACGTGTTGGCACTGCTGTGCTTTGGGAATGGGGATTTCTCTCATCCTGCAGAGTTTCCAGCAGGCTGCTCAAAGCTGTAAAAAGAAAGCCTTGCTGTGTCTGAAATTGGGGGATTTTCCTGCTTGCAGGGAAGAGAGGAGGCTCCAGTGCTCCCTTGGAGATTTTCCTGTGCCACCTGCACCCCTTCCATTATCTTCCCTCCTTCCCTCACCCCTCTCCTCTTTGTACACAAGTGCATCACATCCTCCCTCCCTGCTGCAGGAGCCTCATGGAATCACAGAATTATTTTGGGTGGAAAAGCCCTTTGAGATCACCCAGTCCAGCCATTCCCCCAGCACTGCCAAGGCCACCACTGCCATGTCCCCAAGTGCCACATCCACATGGCTTCTAAATCCCTCCAGGAATGGGGACTCCATCACTGCCCTGGGCAGCTGTGCCAGGGCTGGACAACCCTTTTCCATGAAGAAATTTTCCCAAATATCCAATCTGAACCTCCCCTGGCCCATCCTGAGGCCGTTCCCTCTGCTCCTGTCCCTGTTCCCTGGAGCACAGCCCGACCCCCCCGGCTGTCCCCTCCTGTCAGGAGCTGTGCAGAGCCACAAGGGCCCCCCTGAGCCTCCTTTGCTCCAGGCTGAGCCCCTGCCCAGCTCCCTCAGCCTCTCCTGGGGCTCCAGACCCTTCCCCAGCTCTGTTCCCTTCTCTGGACACCCTCCAGCCCCTCCATGTCTTGTTGTGAGGGGCTCATGGTTCTTGCACCATCCCATCCTTCACTTTGATTCTAAAGGAGCTCTTCACCCCCCAGCAAAGCCAACCCCAACCTCAGTGGGGTCAGTCCCTTCTGCCACCCATGGTCACCACCCCAGCAACACCCTAGACCCAGTCCTATCCCCTGAATCCCCCACCAAGGCTCTGTCCAAATCTCCTAAAAAAAAAAAATTAAAAATCAAAAAGAATCATACTCCTCTTTTGCTTGAGGAAGGCCTTTTTTCCAACCCTTTCATCCTACACCTCAGCTGCTGGGAGTTGATGCCTTGATGGCAACACCTTTTTCCTCTCCAGCTGATGTTTCCAGGAACATCCCTCTTGGCTCAACCCTACCAATCCCCATTTATGGCCCTCCAAGAACATCCCAAGCTCCCCCTCCTTTCCTGGGATGACAAAACCACTCCTGTCTGTGTCAGATTGGCCAAGCTTCACACTGCCCATCCATTTTCTGATATATTTGTTTATATCCCAAGCTCCCCCTCCTTTCCTGGGATGACAAAACCACTCCTGTCCATGTCAGATTGGCCAAGCTTCACACTGCCCATCCATTTTCTGCTCTATTTGGAAGATTTAGGCATCATCCCCTCACTCTGTGCTCCTCACATCTCCCCTCACCTCCAGCCCTGAGCAAACAGACAAACAACTGGTTTATGAAAGGGAAGAGGGAAAACCAACAGCAGCTGCTTTAAATCTGCTGTAATGCTGGCAGCAATTGCATAAGGCAGAGGTTTTGCTGATGTCCCCACCCCATTCCTGAGAAATATTTGATTTATTTTGGTGTCACTGTGCCCTCAGCACATTGGCAGTGCAGGATCCAAGGACAGCATCAAAGAGCATCTCTGGATTCGCTTCTGCCCCGACGCAATCCCACAAGAAAAAGGGCAAGATTCAAAACAGCCTCCTGAGCCTATTCCTTGGCATGGAGGAGCTCAGGAAACAGATGGGGCTCACCATCCCCTGGGGGTCAGTGGCTCTGGGCCCTGACAGAGCAGCAAGTTTCAAATGCAATGACCCTGGAGTGAGAGGGAACAGCCCCAGCTCTGTCTGCTGGCAGGGCCCTGTCCCACAGCTCTGCTTTGCATTGCACGTCTGGAGGCAGAGAATCCTGCAATGGCAGCGTGGTCTGGGTGGGAAAGGACCCTAAAGATCATCTCATTCCACCCCCTGCCATGGGCAGGGACCTTTCACTATCCCAGGTGGCTCCAAGCCCTGTCCAACCTCGCCTTGGGAACTTCCAGGGATCCAGGGGCAGCCACAGCTTCTCCAGGCACCCTGCGCCAGGGCCTGCCCACACTCACAGTGAGAATTTCTTCCACATTTCTAATCTAAATTCCCACTCTTTCAGTTTGAGAATTTCTTCCATATTTCTAATGTAAATTCCCTCTCTTTCAGTTTGAACCCATTCCCCTTGGCTTGGGTCTCCAGGGGCAGCCACAGCTTCTCTGGGCACCCTGTGCCAGGGCCTCCTCACCCTCCCAGGGAGAATTTCTTCCACATTTCTAATATAAATTGCCTCTCTTCATCAGGAACCATCCCCTGGGGGTCAGTGGCTCTGGGCCCTGACAGGGCAGCAAGTTTCAAATGCAATGACCCTGGAGTGAGAGGGAACAGCCCCAGCTCTGTCTGCTGGCAGGGCCCTGTCCCACAGCTCTGCTTTGCATTGCACGTCTGCAGGCAGAGAATCCTGCAATGGCAGCGTGGCCTGGGTGGGAAAGGACCCTAAAGATCATCTCATCCTATTGCAGGGACACCTTCCACTATCCCAGGTGGCTCCAAGCCCTGTCCAACCTCACCTTGGGCATTCCAGGGATCCAGGGGCAGCCACAGCTCAGGGCCTCACCACCCTCACAGGGAGAATTTCTTCCACATTTCTAATCTACATTCCCTCTCTCTCAGTTTGAACCCATTCCCCTTGGCTTGTCTCTCCAGCTCCTGATGAAGAGTCACTCTCTGGATTCCCTGTGGTCCTTTCAGACCCTGGAATGTGCTGTGAGCTCTCCCCACAACCTTCTCCTCTCCAGGCTGAGCAGCCCCAGCTCTCTCAGCCCATCCCACAGGAGAGGTGCCCCAGTCCCTTGACCAGCTTGATCTCACCCAGGAGAGAGGAGGTGATTCCCTGCCTCCCAGTAACTGGGCTTGAGAAGAGCAGAGGCAATTTAAATTGAAAGGAAATTTCTTTACTTTGCTGTCCCTTCTAGCTGGGGCTCCCCTGCTGTCTGTAGGTGCATCTCCCCTTTCTGGCATTCAAGAAGAGCCCAGAACAAGTTGTTGTTCAACACCAACCCACAAAAACATCCCTTTGTGCCTCCCCAGCCTCCCAGGGAAGAATTTCTTCCCAATATCCCATCCATCCCTGCCCTCTGGCAGTGGGAAGCCATTCCCTGTGTCCTGTCCCTCCATTCCTTGTCCCCAGTCCCTCTCCAGCTCTCCTGGAGCCCCTTCAGGCCCTGCCAGGGGCTCTGAGCTTTCCCTGGATCCTTCCCTTCTCCAGGTGAACATTCCCAGCTCTCCCAGCCTGGCTCCAGCCCTGGAGCATTTCCATGGATTTCTCTGGATTTGCCCCAGCAGCTCCAGGTCCTACTGCAGTTGAGGATCCCAGAGCTGGACCCAGCACCCCAGGACACAGAGCTCTTTCACAAGAAATATTCCCTGCTCCCAAAGCTCTGCCTCAACCATCAAGTCAGGTCTCAATCTCCAACCTGCAGCTGAGATCTGCTGCCTGAAAATGGAATATTGGTTTGCTCTTGGCAGGTGGGACAAGGGTTGGACACTCTCCCAGATGTGCCAGCAGGTCCTGGCCATGCCAAACCTCCATTGGAGCAGGAAAGAGCCACACCACAGTGGGAGAGCATTTTGATTTCCCTTTGCTCCCCATCTTTATGGGTCATCTTTGTGCCCAAGGATGGCTTTTTGGCATGAAAAATCCATCAGCACAAAATAAATAGTGGCAGTTTTCAGAGCCCACCTGCAATTCCTGAAAGGCTGATGTTGTGTCCATCCTGCAGCTGGGCACAACCTCCTCTCTGCTCTGCAAAGCATCTGAGGGGAGGTGGGACCCATTTTCCAGCTGCATCAGTGCAGGGAAAATCCTGCAGTTGTGGAGGAAAGTGTAATTTGTCATTTTTTCAGCTGGAAGTTGTGATTGCCCTGTGACTGCCCCATCCCTGGAAGTGTCCAAGGCCAGGTGGGACAGGGCTTGGAGCAACCTGGGATAGTGGGAGGTGTCCCTGCTCATGGCAGGGGGTGGCACTGGATGATCTTTAAGATGTCCTCCAACCCAAACCATGATTATTGCATTATTTTACCTGCAGGTATCACAGAAAAAAAGACAAGACCCAGTAAACTAAAAATGAATTAATCTAAAGCAAAGATACCCCCAAGTTTTCTTTTATCACAACCTTTCCCTCCTCTAAAAATTCTCTCCCAGCCTCTCAAATCTCTCTTTTCCCTGCCTTGTGTGTTGTGAGGAGACTGGAAGGATGAGGTTTTTTCAGGAAAGGGGAATGTTGAATGAGACAATCTGCTAGACTCAAAATCTGCTGCTCCCATATGTCTGTTTTCCCTGGCCCACATTCCCTTCTCTCTGGGAATTCAGTCCCACTGCAGGCAGTAAACACCTCAGAAATGGGTAATGAAGCGCTCAGGACTGGGATCTTTAAATCCCTGCTAAGATTTATTTCCCAGTGGCTTGTTCAGAGCTATTGAGGGTATTTGTAAGCCTGACAGGAAATAAATCCACGTTCCCTGAGCCCCAATAAGTTTTCTTAACCACAACATAACTCATTCTATCTCCTGATAGGAATATTTGGGGTTTTTAGTCTGGGCTTCCTGAGCAACAGGATATTTGTTCCTCCAAACATTTAAAATCACTATAAAAATAAAATTAATTATAAGGTGGATGTTTGAAATCTGTCTCCTTTTTTATCTCATCAGCTATTGGGAATTTTTTTTTAATCACTATTTTAACTTCACAGCATCTTGCTTCATCTTGTTTTGACTCAGTTTAGCCCAGAAGTCAAAATAAAATGAGATGATGAAGTCTGAATGTCATTTCCCTCTCTCTCCTCCCTCTTTCAAAGGAAAAAGCTGGAACAAAACACTTTGTCTTCATCCATGGAGAAAGGTGGATTTTTCTTGCCATGTTTCAAAAGGATTTTAGCTCAGGACATAGAGAAAGGCTTTTCCCTGCCTTGGGGGATGCACAGAGCAGAGAGGGAGAAGAGGTGACACGAAGAAGACACAAAATGATGAATGGGCAGGCTGGGAATCCCGTTCTCCACTGTTTTCATCATGTCTAGAAAAAAACCTCAAACCCATCCAAGTCAGTTCAAAGGCAACCAGAGCACCTCATCAATTTAAACTGTGTGATTACAATGCCTAATTAAGCTGTGGAACTCATCACCAAGAGCGATTGTGCAAGCTCAGAGGTTAGAAAGATTGCAAAAAAAAATTTTTTTAAATAAAAAAAGAGAAAGAAAATTGAATTTATCTCTGTTTTGGAGCATCTACAGCTCTGCTAGATTGGTCTGAAAAGGGATATCAATTCTCATGCTGCAGAGCACAAACAAGCTACCAACAGCCCATTAGGATGAAACTTCTCCTGTGGGAAAATTGCATAATTTATCAAGTGGAGCATTTCTTCCATCTTTCTTTGAAGCAGCTGGGAATGATTAATGTCAAAAGCAGGGTCAGGAGTAAGGCTGGCCACTGATTTTGGCACACTCTGGCCCTTCCCATGTCACTGAGGAATTAAAGCTCAGAAAACTCCAGCAGGCTGGGACAAGAGTTAAATCATTCTATAAATTAAGCACTTCCCATCTGAGTGCAGAAATTTGCCTTTTGCAAAGACCTAAACCTGGGAAAAGTAGATTGGAGGTAGCTTCAGGAGGTGTTTCAGAGCCAGAAGACAAAGCCACGTGTGTCCAGATCCCTGGAGTGAATGCTGAGGTTGCCTTGGCAACACAGGGATGTTCATGTGGTGATTGCAGCTCCAGAGGGTTTGAACCCACGGGATCAATCTCCCAGCAGGACAGACAGGCAGAAATATGAGGCACTGCCATGGCCTTTGTGTTTGCCAGCCCTATGAATTGGATGAAAAACCTGTGATATCCACCAGCAAAGGTGTCTGGTTATCAGTGGAAGCTGCCAGGAACCTTCCTGGAAAACCATTTGAGAGTCTCTTGTCTGGCACATCAATTGCAGGGCAATTTGGGACCAGGACTGTCCCTCCATCCCATAAATTAGCCGGATCTGTCTGGGTCATCCACTGGTACTTTTGAGTTTTTACAATAATACAAAGAACAAATCCAGACTAAAGACATTGACAAGTCTTTTCTCTTTTTTTCCCCATTTCTTGGAAAAAGTGTTTTACTTCTCACTGAAAGGTTTTTAGCTGGGCAGAAGATTCCCTGAGGCACCAAAGCCCCAGAAAATGATCATGCACCCTGAGGGGACCTGGCAAGGGATGGAAAAACCCATAAGCCTTGCTCTTGAATGGTGCAGAAGGCTCAGAAAAGAACAACTTTTAAAACTATTTCCAAAATTTGGTGCCACCCTGATTGTGTTACAGGACAGCAGTAAATTCTTTAAATGACAGATTGTCACCTGAGCCACCCAGCCAAGCTGTGAGTCCATGGCAAGGTGGGAAGGTTCTGGTTTAATTTAACCCCCAGACACAAAAAGTGCAGCACTGAGCAGACAGACACAGGTGGGTGCTGTTCTCACCTGAACCGGGATCTGCTGGAGCTCAGTGCCTTGGAAATCAAGGAATTATCATAAAATCCTGGAATGGTTTTGGGTTGGAAGGGACCTTGTTCCATCTTGTTCCAACCCCCTGCCAGGACCAGGGTGCTCCAATCCCTGTCCAACCTGGCCTTGGGCACTTCCAGGGATCCAGGGGCAGCCACAGCTGCTCTGGGCCCTCCCCACCCTCACAGGGAACCCTATCCACAGGCTTTTGGGGTGATGATGACATTTCTGGAGGATAACTCTTCCTCCTTCAATAAATTGGATGTTCCAGCTGTCATGTCTGGCCCTGGAGCTCTGACCTGCTCATTGCTGCAGGGGATGGACCACTGTGCTTATCATCTTTTTTTTTTTTCTCTGTTTATCTAATCATCCCCTCCTTCCCTCTTGGGGATGGGGCACTGTGCTCAATGGACCCTGGGACAACAACATTTTGCCATCCTTCTGGATGGGCTCTCTGTTTGGTGGTGGCCCAGAATTTCTGAGGTGTAGGAAATGCTTTTTTCACACCAGGTCAGGGTCTGCTTGCCTTTTATCCTTGTCTCCCAGGCACTGTATGATTCCTTCCCTTTCCTTCGTGAAATTTTGATGAGAATCCAATTTCAGTAGAAATCTGTCCCTTTCAGCTTCCCAGAGATGGCAGTGAGAGGGTGAAATCACATGAAATCCTGTGGTGCCTGCAAGGAATTCTGGATTCCCCAGCAAGGAGAGAATCCCTCCGAGGTGCCAGAGCCCCTGTTGTGCTCAGGAATATCAACTGCAGCTGACTGCACTAATAACATTAACATGGGCACTTACTCCAGCTAAATAGGACACTTAATTCCCATTAATGCTGGACTAATTAGAGCATGGTGAACAACCAAAGAGAAAACACCATCTTTGTGTCTCTGCAAAACTATTTGCAATCATCTCCCACCCAAAATGTAGGCCACCCTTCCCTTCCTTGAGCTCAAAGGGGAGCCTCTGCTCCTTGATGAGAACAACCCTCAGCAATTCTCAAGATTTCATCTTTCATCTCTCATTTTTGGGATGCTTGAATATCTACAAAGAAAAATCTGTAGATATTCGTGAGTGCAGGCAGAGACAACCACATCAGTCAAAAAAAAAAAAAAAAAAAGCCTGCACTGCTAAATGCTAAATGCAGTGTGTGCACTGAGAGTGACCTAAATATGATTAAATTACCCTGCCTCATTTCAAGCAAGAAAAAGCTACCTAGAATTACTTTAATTAGCAGAAAGTGATGCTGTCAGCCACTTTCTGGAAGCAAATTTAATGTTCTGTGTTACTTGTTGTACCCATGGCATCCTGTGGTAGGAAAACAAAATGCTTGTCTACTCCTCCTTGCTAAAATCACCATTATTTATTCCTATCCAGGTCTCCTTAGGAAATGCAGCTTGTGCTCCGTGGTGTTCTCCATCTGTTTGCCCCCTAAGGTGTTTCAAAGCCACTTGGCAGTTCCCAGAAGCTGGAGGAGAGCTGCCACTGACTGAATCTTCCAGAAAAGTCTGGATCCTTGCAGCTGCTCAGCACTGAGGTGAGTCAGAGCTCAGCATCCCCAGGAATCCTGCCCAGTGACTTGGAAGCATCACTGAGGTAACCTGGGGTGAGGTAGGGGCAGAATTTGGGGCTCCAGATAAATATCTGTGCCTTGCATGTGTTCTAATTGATGGGAGAATTCAGGGAAGAAAAATGTGGTTGAGGATGTTAAACATGCACACAACTCGGGTTTGGGAAGATCCTAAACAAATGGTTGGAGGTTGGGAGAGTATCATAGAAATAGAAATAGAAATATTGAATTGTTTGGGTAGGAGGGACTTTAAATATCTCATTCCATCCCCTGCCAAGGGCAGGGACACCTTCCACTATCCCAGGGTGCTCCAAGCTCTGTCCAACCTGGCCTTGGACACTTCCAGGGATCCAGGGGCAGCCACAGCTGCTCTGGGCACCCTGTGCCAGGGCCTTATCACCCTCACAGGGAACAATTTCTTCCCAAATCCCATCTCTCCCTGCCCTCTGGCAGCTTAAGGCCATTCCCTGTATCCTGTCACTCCATCCCTCGTCCAAAGTCCCCCTCCAAACTCCTTGTAACCCTCCTTTAGGCACTGGAAGGTGCTGGAAGGTCTCCCCAGAGCCCCCTCTTCTCCAGGCTGAACAGCCCCAGCTCACTCAGCCATTTAGGAAAGCATCACAACAACATTCCTGTATTTTTCCTATTGTCCCATGGCAGAGAATGGGCAAGATGACATTCCAGTCCAGGATGAATTACAATTTTAATGTCCTTGTTTGCAAACAGCTTTTTCATGCATTAATCACACCGCACTGGGCTGGAGCTGGACCTCAGTGGGATGCCAGCCATTTTAGCTGGATGGATTTCTGGGATCAAACCCAGCATTTTTTTCCTCAGAAAAATCCCTCAAGGAGTTTCCAGGTGTTCCAGCAGCTCCCAGCCCATGGTCTGCAGCCCAATGGCCATGAACTCTTGGTAGCTGTGGGCAAACAAGGGGAACATCAATAACCACCCATGAGGTTCATTCTGAGTTCCAGGGTGTGACAGCTCAGCTAGGAGCATTTTCTTGACTGAGTTTTGAGAGGAGAAGGGACAACATGTTCTGCTCTCCCCTCTGGCTAAGGAAGGGATCAGAGGAATTCCTGAAGTGCTTTTGGGGGAGAAGAGATGTCACACACATCAACAGCAAACTGGAAAAGGCTGGGAAAACAATCCAGCTTCACAGGGAAATGCAGCCTTCAGCACTGCAGGGATTCAGAGCATCCTTCCCATCCCAGGTCTGCTTCCTGAAGAAAAGGGATCTGGAGTGTGTGAGGCAGCAGAGAGGCTGAGGAAACAACCAAAGTGATGGAGCCAGAGCCTCCCTGTCAGGAGCTGGGAGAACAAGAGAAACCCCAAGTGCTGTTGGGGTGCTTGCTGCCAATTCTCTGACTTCTGGGACTCAGGCTGGGCCTTCCCCAGTTGGGGGAGACCCTCCTGGAGCAGTTTTGTGTCTGGAAAGAGAGACACACTGGATGTTTTCAGTCTTCAGGTTCTTGTTTATTATTATCTTATCTAAAGTTTTGCATGCTGTCCGTACCAGGCTCAGCACATTGGAAAAGCACCACAAAAATGGCCAACAATGTCTTGTTCCAAGGTCTTTTAAGACTAAACTATCCAATTAAGAACTGACACCTGGATTATTTCTCCTTTTAACCTAATAACCAATCCTTAAAAGCCCACAATGGGGACTTTTCTGCCCAATTACAAAATGCCACCCAAACCCATGGAGAAGAAGGAAGAAGCAGCATGAAGAAGAAACCCAGGATGACACCCTGTGCCCTCCATCTTGCTTCCATCCACAACATACTAAAAATCCCAAAACCTAAATTTCTCCCCAAGTGATACACCTGCACTACTCTCTACAATCTATTTCACACTTTTGTGGGTTCCAGTCTATCTTGAAGCCTGGGAAACTTTCTCCATGAATGAGGGTCAGAGTCAGTGCTGCCCTGGGGGTCAGGGCACCCCAGAGCAGACAGAGAAACATTCCCTGTGTGCCCTGGGTTTCCACAGAGCACAGCCCAGGAGCAATGGGGGAAGGAGGAGAGCTGAGCCTCAGGGGAAGGAGGAGAGCTGAGCTTTGGGGCAAGGAAGAGAGCTGAGCTTTGTTAATCATTCCCAACTGGAATTCCCGCCTGGACTGGGCTGAGGGCAGGCACCCCACCAGAGTATCTGCAGGCAACCCCCAATGAGGGGAGAGAATGATGCATCTGACTCCATCTTATCAGAAGGCCAATTAATTACTTTATTATACTATATTATTCTATATTATATTACACTATGATGCATTACATCTAAACTGAATCTGCCAAGCACTCAACTGCACACAACTTCACTGAATTTCACACACACAGGCTTGGCCCTGCTAGGCCAAGGAAACAAAACCCCATCACTCTGGGTACACAATCTCCATACTGCATTCTACTTTTGCACAAACACAGGCACAGCAAATGATAAGAATTGTGTTTTCCCTTTCTCTGAGGTTCAGAGAATGTGAAACCCAGAAATATTCTTGGGAAGAATTGGGCCTTGCTTTTCTCTGGGAAGAGAAATGTGACAACAATATTCCACTATATTGTCCCATAGGGGGGACAATATGTCCCGATGAGGGGAGAGAATGATGCATCTGACTCCATCTTATCAGAAGGCCAATTAATTACTTTATCATACTCTATTATTCTATATTATATTACACTATGATGCATTACATCTAAACTGAATCTGCCAAGCACTCAATTGCACACAACCACACTGAATTTCACACACACAGGCTTGGCCCTGCTAGGCCAAGGAAACAAAACACCACCACTCTGGGTAAACAATCTCCATATTGCATTCTACTTTTGCACAAAATCGGGCACAGCAAATTATAAGAATTGTTTTTCCTTTCTTTGAGGTTCAGAGAAGGTGAAGCCCAGAAATATTCTTGGGAAGAACTGGACCTTGCTTTTCTCTGGGAAGAGAAATGTGGCAACATCCCACCAAGGCACCATTGCCTCTCCCAACCTGATCTTCTTCTCCCCATTCCTCCCTCCCTCCTGCCTTGGGATCAGCCTAGACAATGCCCAAATGAATAAGGGCAGATTTGGACCCTCAGAAAAATCCAAGTTGAGGCCTTCCAGGTCAGGCATGGAGCCTTCGTGTCCCTCAGATTTTCTAAAGGTGCTCACTGGCAGCCAAACCTGTCCCAGAGCTGATGTTAGGGGTGAACAATCCATGAAGTTCTGGGGGAGATGGAGAGAGGCCAGAGGGTCACCAAGTGGATTAGGAGTCTGGGGCCCGGCTGGGAGAGCTGGGAATGTCCAGCCTGGAGAAAGGAGAGCTCCAGGGAGAGCTCAGAGCCCCTTCCAGGCCTAAAGGGGCTCCAGAAGAGCTGGAGAGGGACTGGGGACAAGGGATGGAGGCACAGGACACAGGGAATGGCTCCCACTGCCAGAGGGCAGGGATGGATGGGATATTGGGAAGGAATCATTCCCTGGGAGGGTGGTGAGGCCCTCCAGAGAAGCTGTGACTGCCCTTGGATGCCTGGAAGTGCCCAAGGCCAGGCTGGACAGGGCTTGGAGCACCCTGGGATAGTGGAAGGTGTCCCTGCCCATGGCTGGGGTTGGAATGAGATGATCTTTAGGGTCCCTTCCAACCCAAACCATTCTGTGATTCATTCTACAATTCTAAGATTCATTAAGCTCATGGTGCACAAGGGAAGAAGAGAAAACCCCATGTCTCAGCCCAGCCATAAATAAATGAAATACCAAGTTGGCAAGCCCTGACTGAGAGGGTGAGGGGCTCCCACCTCTCTGAGCACACTAAACTGCTGCTTTCCTAATGTACTTTAAGGACTGGAGTACAAATAAATAGGAAATAATCAACTTACATGGCTAAAGGCACTGCTGCAATCTGGGGTGACTTCCAACACTTCACGTCCCCATCACCTGTTGAACCCCAGGGCTGGCTCAGTTCCTCTCTCATTCCCCAAATTTATCTGTTGGCTTAGGAAATAGGAGAGGATCTGTGAAATGCAAGCAGGACCAGAGCTCAACAGAGCCTTCCCAAATCTGATAAGAGCTCCTCACTGCAAAATAAGATGAATAATTAAAAAAAAAAAAAAACATATTTGCAAATCAAAGCCTTTCCCTCACCCAGACCAACAAATGTTTTCCCTCTCACACCTGGACCCCCAAAAATCCCCTTCACAGGAGCATCCAGCAGAGCTGGAGAACCAACAGGGTCTGGAATATTTCACCCTTTTTGAAACCCAGTTTGTCATAACTCAGTGGCACAATGGCTCTCCTGGGAGTGCTTTGGGGAATGACCCAGAATCACAGAATTTTTAAGCTGGAAAAGAGCTCCAAGATCACCAAGTGCCCCTCAGCAGATCCAGTTTGCCACCAGTCCCCCTCACCCTTGGCTTTGTCTGTGATGCTCCAGAATTAGGAAACCTTCCAGATGGAAATGTAAGGAATGTAAATTGATGTCTTCTCTCCAGCATGAATTATCTGACTCCTGCAGCCGTCTCTGCGAGATTATTTCAGCTGAACTCGACTGTTGCAGTAATTAATTTCCAATCAAGCAAATTTGCGTAAATCTTCCCTTTAGAAATCTGCCTTAAATCAGGGCTTTAGGCACCACGTTCCAGCTTGGATTCATTAAAAGTAGATTGCTATTGAAAGCTGCCAGCACTGTAAATACAGGCACCACGCCACCCTGCAGGACAGCTTGGATACACGCTTTCCACATAATGAAAACCTGCCCTAAAATCCATCCCCACAGCAAATGTCCCCTGGAACTGGGTGTGCTGGGCTCTTATCAGCAGCCCTGGCAGCCTCCTCTTGTTGACAGATCTGGTCTTGCAGGGATGGCTTTGAAGGAAGCAGGGTAAGGGTGACAAAGGCTCCAGGAGAAGGAGAGAAGGTCTTGGCAATTTGAGAAATCTTCGTGGAGATGTTTTTGTGTGCAGCCCCCAAGTCAGACCTCAGGAATCATGGAATTCCTCTCAGAGAGGAGGAATCATGGAATGGTTTGGGTTGGAAGGGATATTAGAAGTTATGGGATCCAACCTCCCTGCCATGGGACACCTTCCACTGTCCCAGGGTGCTCCAAGCCCTGTCCAGCCTGACCTTGGACACTTCCAGGGATCCAGGGACAGCCAACAACTCCCTGTCCTGTCACAACAGGCACCACTGAAAACTCTCTTCATCTTTTTCACAAACCACCTCTAAGGAAGAGAAGAAGGGAAGTCCCTCTCTGAAGGACACGAACATCATGAAGGCCAATCAAACACATTGTCAGTGAGGACAGACCCTGGGAGAGGAGACACAAGGAAGGGTGAAATTAGAGCTCTCCATCTCCAAACCTGTGTGAAATCCCTCTCCTCTGCAAATTTGGGATTTGCCAAGGGTATGGAGTCAGGGCTGCCCAGTTTTGGGAGGAAAGGGGTGGAAACAGCATTCCTGGGGCCTGTGCTGAGCCTGCAGCAGCCTCCACCTCAGCAGGATGCAGGTGGGAGATGTCCTTGAGAAGGGATCATAGAATCATGGAACAGCTTAGGTTGGAAAAGATCTTTAAGGTCATCGAGTCCAATGAATGAGTGGAAATTTTTTTCTTTGCTTCTTTTCCTCACCCTTCCTGTCCCAAATGCTCAGCTCTACCCCAATGCCCTGCTTGGGGCGTCTCCCCAGAGGGAAGGGTACCACAGACCAGCTCTGGTGGGCACTCACATCACAGAAAAGCATCCTGGAGTGTGGAAAATCCATCCCAGCCATCTCTGGAGACAGAGGCTTGACTCACTCAAAGACCAACCCCATGATGCGCCAAGCAAGGCCAGTGCTGAAACCTTGCACAGAGCCAGGCTGTGTTAGAGAGAAATTCAGCAAAATGCCCTGAAAAATTAAATTTTGTTCTCTTATCACTGTCCGAGCCATCACCCAGGATTTAGAGACAAGGCCCAAGTGCTCCAGCCACCACCAAGGTTTGTCTTGCCCACCTGCAGCCCTGGAGAAAGGTTGATGTCTCCGATGTGTGGTGGAGCTCTGTCAAAAGGAGATTTTTGTGTGGGAAAAGAGCAGGATGATGTGGAGCTGGGCAGAGGAATATCAAGTAATCCCAATTTCCAGCTTCCTGTGCTGCCAAAACCACAGGGAAGAATGAAAACTTGACAGCACAAGCCTGCCCAGTGGTTGGAGCACACCATGTATTCCAGGCCTGTGAATGAATGAGAAACCTCCTGGAGGAACTGGTGCCTCACATGCTGTTCTGAGACCTACCACTGGTGTTTAGTCAGAGCAAGGGATTTGTCATCTTTCCTCCACACCAGAATCCAGGAGAAGATACAGCTTGTTTCTAAAGGAGACATTTTCTTTTTTTTTCCTTTTTTTTCTTTTTTTTTCTTTTTTTTTCTTTTTTTTTTTTGAGATATTAGTGCACAACTTTTCTATTACTTTTTAAACAAAACACTCCGTTGCTTCTGTTTTGTTGGTTTGGGGTTTTTTAAAAGAAGGAAAAATGCAATCAAATATGCTTCCACACCTTGATCACCACAGCCTTCCACACTTCTCAGACCCTCAGGAGACAAAAATCCAGCACCTGCTAATCCTTTCTCCTCTTGTGAGCTGCTGATGTCAGCAGCAGGGCAAGACACTGAATATATTCAATTCCAATAATATTCCAGGTGGGCTTTGGGGTTGGTACTTCTTCAGTGCCCCAAATTAAAAACTCGGAGGAGTCTTACTCTTTTTATTTCCCTTTCCTCAGTGAATATGTAAAATCCACAATCCACCACTCCAGGAAACCCTTTGGCTGATCAATATCTTGGATAAAGACCAAGTACCAAGATCAGTGTCTTGGATAAAGGCTGAGGACTTTCCTTCCAGGGCATTTATGTTTCCCCCTCTTTCTCCAGGATAGAGGATCTGAGTGATGCTGGAGCCACCCACAGCACAGAGGGTGACAGGATCAGATTCAGCCCAGCTCCCCTGTGACTCCATGATAAAAATGCTGCTCTGAGAAGTTTGGGAGAACCTCTGAGGGGCAGCTGCAAGGTCAACCCAAACCTCCCACATGGTGGGAGGTGAAAAAGCCAGAGAGGAACAGCATCTCTGGGTTTGGGATGAGCTCCTCAGCCAAAAAGACAGCACAGAGAGGTGTCCCCTGGCCAAGGAGAAACAGGAGAGCAGTGGCAGGGATAGAGGATCTGAGTGATGCTGGAGCCACCCACAGCACAAGGGGTGACAGGATCATGTTCAGCCCAGCTCCCCTGTGACTCCATGATAAAAATCTGCAGCTCTGAGAAGTTTGGGAGAACCTGTGAGGGGCAGCTGCAAGGTCACCTCAGCCTGTTCCACCTCCCCTGTACGTGGTGGGAGGTGACAAACCCAGTGAGGAACAGCATCTCTGGGTTTGGGATGAGCTCCTCACCCAAAAAAGACAGCACAGAGAGAGGTGTCCCCTGGCCAAGGAGAAACAGGAGAGCAGTGACAGAGTCCAGCCCTGCTGCCTCTTTGTTCAGCCAAGTCTGCTGAGCTCTTCCTCTGCTCCATTGCAGTTGAATCATGGAGCATCTCCCCTGGGAAGGAGCCTGGACTGACAGCTCACCAGGCAAGGATCAAGTTCTGGGGGTGTGAAGTTGTGTTCTGTCCTGCCACAGAGAGGATAATTTATGTTCTCCAGTCACCACAGCTGCTGGGAGAAGGGAATGGAGGAGAAATCAGGGAGAAAACATCAGGGAAGGGATGAGGGTCCTGGATTGGTTTGTTTTTCCAAAGCTCCCCACCACATTTAGCAGTTCCCCTGAAGCTGCATTGCTCCTCAGAGCTATTTAAAAGCCTGTGCTGGAGAGCTGGGACTTCTCCTCTGCCATGTGCTGCTCTAAAGCCACTGTCACTACTCCATAAATAACAGGGATGTACACTGAAGGCTTTCCTGCCATTCAGCACCACCAAACCCACATCCCCACCAAGTGCATTGATAACACATCTACCATCCAATTCCTGCTTTGAGATGCTTTAAAAAACTCTGACTATAAGGTTTCTTATTTTTCTGGCCTCTGCCTGCCTGGCTGTGTTAAGAGACCACTGCAAAATTATTTTCATCAGCTACTGTTCAGTTGGTCTCAGGATCTATTTTCCAGACTCTAAAGCAAAATTACAGTCATTCAATATTAAAGTATTTGCAGAGTGGCATTAAGCAAGGGTGCTGCTGTATTACTTACCATGGCAACTCAGGTTGCTAATTTCTCTTTTTCCTGAATATGAAAGAGCCAAGACACTCAGCAATGCTCTGTCCCTGATGTGACAAAATGCATTTGTGCTGCACAAAGCATTTCCTTCACCAGGGAAGCCTCCCTGTCACACCAGGACAGGCAGAGCTGGGGAGGGAAAGGTGTTTTCCTGCTGATTGGGTGACATGGGATTGCCTGGAGCAATCAGGATGTAGCATCCTTTATCCTCCCTCTAGGGGAGGCAGGAGGATCTGGGTATCTTCTGCAGACCAGCATGGGTCCTTTCTCCAGGAAATCTCCCCCTGGCTTTTGCCTCAAAATGGGTCATTTTTGACTATTTCACAGGGAGGGGGTTCACCCTCACAATTTTTCCATGAATCAGGTACGGCCTGAAACAACTCCGAGGCCTAAAAGTGCTTTCATTTGATTTAGCTGGGACACCTTTCACTGCATCCAGGGGTTTGCTGCTCTCCACAGCTGCTGTCAGCACTTGTGGTGCACAGCAGGACACACAGAAATGCTGACAGTCCTGCTGAAGGAGCCTGCAACGTCCCCATTCTGCTGAGGTGACACCAGGTGAAGCAATTTATTCCAGTTTGGCAGAGCCTCTGAGTCCCAGCCTGCTGGGTAAACTGGTCTGGTAGTGCCTAAATATAATTTACCATTTTGGACCCAACAAACTTCCCATTACTCCTTCACCCTAAGCAGTCTTGGTGTCTCCAGCATCTTCCCATGGTGAGTTTTTCCCTGCTCATTCTGTCTATGGTGTAGACATGTCCCAGGTGTCCTTTGGAGCACATTTTAAGTGTTTTCCCTGATAAACCCCTCTGGAGGATGAACTGCAGTGCCCTGCATCTCATCCCATCCCTGCAGAGCCAGATCTCCCTTAGGAACTCACCTGGACAAGGCCCTGGCTCATGACACAAAGTCCAAGCACGGCCAAGGTGGATGAGGAGCCTGGGGAATTTCATGGAATTTTGTGGATTCTGCTGTTCCCCCAGAGTCAGTTCAGTTTCTCCTCCCAAGGAAGGAGGCCAGGACAGGCTGTCCTGTGGGAAAGAAACACATTTTGCAGCAATGGCATGATAATGTCTGATTATTAGCAGAGACCTCGCTCACCCTGAATTTCTGCTGTGGTTTGTGTGCTGTTCCTCTTCCCATGGCCACTGGTGTCTGAGGCTTGGGCTGACAGGCTATTCTTAGCCTACTTCAACATTCCCCTTGGATTTCCAAGGCACAGGGAGACGTGTCCACAGCCCAACAGTTCAAACTGTGCATATCCCTGTGTCCATTTCTCATCCCTGCCTTGCTGGTCCAGCCCAGCACCTCGCAGTCCAACCACCACAAGCACCTTGCAACCTCCTGATCAGAAACAAGGCAGGCAGGAGTTGTCAAATCAGCTTCATCAAATCCTGGATTTTCCCTTTTGGTCAGTGGCAATCACAGATCCCTGAGTGAAAGGTGGTCCCACTCCTGAAATCTGTCTTTTTGACACCTCAACAGCACCTCAACACCTCAACTCTCAAACCCTTCTCCTCTCACCTTTCCTCTCATCCCCTCCAGATCTTGACTCAACTCTTCTCTCTCATTCCTTATCCTTTAAAAATTAAACTTCCTTCTGCTCTGCCTTTCACCAGTCCTCAAGAGCTCATCCCTTCTCTCTCTCTCTCCTGCCATCTCCACCACATTTTTCCCTCTTGGTCACCCCTGGCACATCAATGGCATCTCCCACCACACTCCTCAGCCCTTGGCTGCTCTGCCATCCTCCAGCCCTGCAAACATCTGCTCAGTGAGCCCTGACTCACACCCCATACCCAATTCAGGAAGAATTTATCCATGGAAAGGGTTGTAGGGCATTGGAATGGAAAGTTCCCATGCCCAGGGCAGAGTCCCCATCTTTGGAGGTGTCCAAGGAAAATTCCCATGCCCAAGGAGGTGGTGGATTCCTCGTCCTTGGAGGTGTCCAAGGAGTGCCTGGATGTGGCACTCAGTGCTCTGCTCTGCTGACAAGGTGGGGATCAGGCACAGGTGGGACTCAATGACCTTGGAGGGATTTTTCCAACCTTAATGATCCCAGGATTCTGAGGTTCCAGGTTCTCTCTGCCACTGCCATCAATCCCCCCACATGGCCTTAATCCTGCCAATCCAATTCTTCCCACTCTTCCACCTTCCTCAACACTTCCAAAACCTCTTTATCACAAGTCACACCCCATTCCCACCCTCCTCCAGCCACCTTCCCTCCCCTCCTCCTCCTCTCCTGCCCCATCCCCACCATGCACCCACCTCGTGTGTGCCATTCCCAGTCCCAGCTGGAGCCTTCCTGCTGACAAGCCACACAAAGCCCTTTTACATCACTCCCTGTGCTGGTGGCCAGGAGCATCTTTCCTGGGAGACAGGCACAACAAAATCCTTCTTTTTGGGCTCTCCATCCCCGTGGCCCTGAGAGCACTGTGGCCAAGGGAGCGCCATGAATGGAGCTGTGAATCCAGCGGCACCCCCAGCCCCAGCCCACAATGTGTAATGCAGGATGAATGCCCCAGGCCCTGCAGAATGAAAGGCTCCCTGCCAGCCCACACAGCCCAGCCCTGCACAATAAAGACATAATTATGGCTTCAGCGGCTTGGCTTGGCTCTGGGGTTTGCACCAGTGGTGAAATGTTGTTCCGTGCTGACCTCGGGGAAGCAAATGATCTCATGAGCTCACACTGCCCGGGCCATGCTCACCAGGGAGCTGATGGAAATGGGAGAGCTCCCAGCTCCAGTCCCCATCCTCTGACTGGAGCAAGGCAGCCTCTGATGTGCTGTGAGACCCTCAGGTTGCCCAGAGAAGCTGTGGCTGATCCCTGGAAATGCTCCAGGCCAGGCTTGGAACAACCTGGGATAATGGAACATCTTTAAGGTCCCCTCCAATCCAAACCATTCCGTGATCCTTTGCCTTGACCTCTGGAGCAACCCTCCTATTCCTGTGTTTATGTGCTAAGGTGCAGATTTCTGGCTGTAATTTTTAATTTTTCCCTAAGCTGGGAAGCTGTGGCTGCCCCTGGATCCCTGGAACTGTTGCAAGCCAGACTTGGAACAACCTGGGATAATGGATTGCCCTTAAGGTCCTCTCCAATCCAAACCATTCCACGATTCTTTGCCTTGACCTCTGGAGCATCCCTCTTACTCATGGACCTCTGGCTGTAATTTTAATTTTTCCCTAAGCTCAGCACCCAGTTCTTGTCTCCCACCCCTCAGATCATCAGCCTGTTCACCACCTCACACCCATGCTGTTAAACAGCCACCTTCCAAACCTCACCCAGAATTTATTCCCTCACAGTTCACACCACAAGTGTTGGTGCAGACAGTCTGTTACCTTCCATAACTCTCCTCCTTCCCTGCTATTTACACCAAACACGCCCTCTCAGTCCAACCAGGCTCTATAAAAACAGCACACCAGGCAGGGCCAAGCATTGAGTAACAAATTAAACATGGCCAAGGTCTCCCCTCTGGCCCTGGGACACAGGGAGAAGCAAGGCCTGCGATCACACGCTGCCCCTTACTGTAAAATAGGACATTTTCTCCATATTCCCCACAGGTGACAGCCCCTGGCTCTTGCTGGCCCCTGAAAAGCTTCCAGATTTGTTAGGGAGAGCAAGATATGGCACAGAGCAGGCCAAAATACATGGAGGAGATGAAACCATTGAGATGATCATCTTACAGGTTTTTAACCCATTTTCCATCCTGGTTTTTATGGCATTATAAAATGGTCAGCAACTCTTGATTTGGTTTGGATGGGGGGATTTTTGTTTGGTTTTTTTGTTGTTGTTGTTGTATGGGGTTTTTTTGAGTTTTTGTTTGGTTGGGTTTTGGTCATTTTGTTTGTTTGTTTGTTTGTTGTGTTGTGTTGTTTTGGTTGGTTGGTTGGGCTGGTTGGTTGGTTGGTTGGTTGGTGGGTTGGTGGG
The DNA here is from genome assembly GCF_023055355.1 of Agelaius tricolor. Classification (NCBI taxonomy): domain Eukaryota; kingdom Metazoa; phylum Chordata; class Aves; order Passeriformes; family Icteridae; genus Agelaius; species Agelaius tricolor. The sequence goes on from NW_027269314.1 coordinate 109,164, forward strand.
TTGGTTGGTTGGTGGGTTGGTGGGTTGGTTGGTTGGGTTGGTTGGGCTGGTTGGTTGGATTGGTTGGGTTGGTTGGTTGGATTGGTTGGGTTGGTTGGTTGGTTGGTTGGTTGGTTGGTTGGGTTGGTTGGTTGGTTGGGTTGGTTTTGGTTTGGTTTTTTTTGGTGGGGATTGAGGTTTGGGTTTCCTCTCTGTCCCTCCTCTTTCAATTCCAGTTCATCTCCCTTGACCATGGAAAGGAGGAAGAAAACAGAGGAAGCCAGAAATGTCAGGATGAAATTCCTGCAAGACCTTGCCAATCACCTTTACTTGGTGGTCCTTACCTATGATGAATTCCAGCTCTCTGCAGATCATTCAGTGAGTCTTAATCTTTTTTACCTTGTTTCTGAAAATATTTCATGGAGACAGGGGTTTGAGTCCAGCTGTGGAAGGATCCTGAAAAGCAGGATGGTGAATGTGCTGCATGACAACAGTCAGAGTTTACTAATCCAGTCCAGGCAACCCCAGTCTGTTTCTAGGCTCTACATTCATTTCCAACTCTGCCCTGAAAGGCATGTTTTGTTGTAAAGCTTTTTTTTTTTCTTTATATGACATTCAGGGGTTTTAAGAGACTACAATTAAACCCAGCTTTTACCAACAACAAACTATTTCCAACAGCACGTTCAGATACTCCAGCAAACATTCCCCAGCTCCAGTCCTCCTCTCTTGCTGCTTAAATTGACTCTGAAAACAATGCATTTGTCATGGTTAACCATTCACAAGCTCTTCCCTTTCCATGGATTTCAGTACCCAAAGAACCCCCTCACAATAACACCATCAAACCCCCAAACACAAAGTGGGCAGAACACAAAATTTTAATCCCATCAGCCCAATGAGCACATTTCCTTACAAGAAAACACTTTTTCTTTTCCACAAACCCCACATCCAAACTCCCCAGGTTGGTGAGGAGGAAACCATGGTAACTGGACAGTTTAATTGGATGTGTGTTGGCTGGAGAGAATGGGAAAGATTGCAAAATTGGTGCTGGGGAGTCTACATAAACATGGCATGGTTTGGAGAGCCCACGGATTCTGCTGTAGGGGAATGAGATGCAGCACATCTGGCACGGGGGTGTCTCCTTTATGTAACATAGAACCAGAGGGGGTCAGGAGCTCTCTGGGGCTCCTGGGAAACACAAGTCAGCCCCTGCTCCCTGCTCCATCAGCGACCTGGACGTGGCACCAGAGTGGGAAACAAAAATTAGTGATTTCTCCCAGGTATTCTGAGCCCTGCCTGCTTCCCTGCAAGGAGGAGCAGAGCTCAGGGCAGCCCCAGCCCCTCAAACACAACCCCAGAGTGGCCAACAGGCAGCAGACCTTCCATCATGTATTTCGTTTGCTAAAACACAAAAAAAAATGCAGAATAAATCTGGTTAAAAGTGCTGTCTGCTCTGAAAAAAAAAAGGAGATTTTTAACCTGTCCTGTGAAGCAGCACTGGCATGCATGAAAGCAGGTCCTGAGATGCTTTAGGACACAAGTGGAAATCCCTTTGAGTAAATTCAGTGAATGAGGTTTCCCCTGAGCATTGAGGGGCTCACTGGAGATAGGGGGCTGATCTTTCCTCTCTAGATGTAAGGGCTCAAGGTGGCAGAGTGGCAAACATGTCCAGTTCTTTTGGTTTTTTGTCCATTTGACCACCAGACAACCAGGAATAGTGGAAGGTGTCCCTGTCCATGGCAGGAGGTTGGAACGAGATGGTCTTTAAGGTTTCTTCCAATCAAAACCATCCTGTGATTCTGTGACCTCAGGTTTCCCACCTCTACAGGATGAACTGACAAGCTTTGGGCTGACTCAGTGCTCTGCCCTTCCTTCTTCTAAATTTCTTCTTTTTCCTCTCTTTCCTTCTGCTCAAAATACAGGTCCAGCCACTCTTTCTCAAACCTTCTCACTGAGCAATTCCTTATTGCCCGCTTGGCTGAAATTCAGCATTTACCCCTCACTCAACTGCTTCTGCTACAGTTTTTCAGCTCTTTGGATGCTGTGTCCCTTCTTCCCATGGCTGACAACAAACCCACAAAAAGGGACGAGAGTGCTTGCACAGGACAAGAGGAGATGGCCTCAAGCTGTGCCAGGGGAGGCTCAGGTTGGACATCAGGAGGAATTTCTTCATGGAAGGGGTGGCCAGGCATTGGAAATGCCCAAGGGGGTGGTGGCCTCCCCATCCCTGGAGGTGTCCAGGGAACACTGCATGTAGCACTCAGTGCTCTGGGCTGTGAGGGTGTTCACAGGGGTCTTAGGTTGAGGGAAGAGACGAGGATCTGAATCCATGTTTCAGAAGGCTTGATTTATTATTTTATGATCTATATTATATTAAAACTGTACTAAAAGAATAGAAGAAAGGATTTCATCAGAAGGCTGGCTAAGAATAGAATAAGAAGGAATTATAACAAAGGCTTGTGTCTCGGACAGAGAGTCCGAGCCAGCTGACTGTGATTGGCCATTAATTAGAAACAACCACATGAGCCCAATCCCAGATGCACCTGTTGCATTCCACAGCAGCAGAAAATCAATGTTTACATTTTGTTCCTGAGGCCTCTCAGCTTCTCAGGAGAAAAAATCCTATGCAGAGGATTTTTCATAAAATGTGTCTGTGACACTGGGCTGGTTGACAAGGTTGGCAAGGTCAAGTTGATCAGTCAAAGGTTGGATTTGATGAGCTTGGAGGTCTTTTCCAACCTCAATCACTCCATGATTCTGTAGAATCTTCTAGTTTGGAAAAGACCTCCAAGCTCATCAAGCCCAGCTGTCAACCCAGCCCTCAAAAAAAGCTGGGAAGAAAAGTGACCTGGCCACGCCAAGAAGATGAACCACAGCACACCCCTGACCCTGCCAGGAGAATGGAGCCCACCCTTGTCCCAGGATATCCCAGAATATCCCAGAGGTGCTCAGCCGCCCTCCGTCCCCGCCGTGCCTCTCGCGCGGCGTGCGCGGAGCTGGCGGGAAGGAGCCAGCTCGGAGCCAAGCCCTGCGTGTTTGGGGAGTGAGCAAACCCTGCTCAGTGGGATCTGGCTGAGCTGTTTGTGTTGCTAAAGAGCAGCACATGGGGCACGGATCCGCTCGGCTCCGCCGGTGGGTGAGGGAAGGCTGGAGCCCAGCTGCGTTTCGAAACGCGAGACGTAAACAATGATTTGCCAACGAGAGTAAAAGTAAGAGGCTCTCAGCAGAGGCTGTAAACAGCCTTGCACATTGTATCTGGAACCAGAGGGCCATTAGGCCTGTTATTGATACCCCAATAATCAGAACCAGGGGGGGATCACTGCCAAATTGCTCTGCTCCATGGCACGTCCTCGTCCGGTAAAGGCCGCTCTTCCCTTCCGTGCCATCGGCAGAAATTGCCTCTTTCTGCTCTCTCTGGTGCCCGGGTTGGCTTCTCCAGAGCAGTTAAAAACTCATTGCAAGCTCTTATTAGATGTAGAGTGAATCTGAACCGAGAGAAAGCACCTGATATCCACCAGGGAGGTTCTGTGCCATGCTGGAGCAGGATGAGCCCTTCCACAGTGGATTTGGAGACAAATGCACTCCTTGCAAGCACTTCCAGGGGCCTCCTGACTGAAATCCTGCCACTGCAGCCTCGTTTATCCTTGCCCTTGGCTGTACAGGACAGATGGGCTTCCCAAGCCTCATCAGTGCATCCAGGAGGGTGACAGGGCAGGAGGAGATGCCACAACCAGGATTCACCTCTACGTGCCACAGCTGAGGGTGAGCCTGGACTACAGGGAGCTGCTGACCAGCTCTGAATCATGCTAACCCCCCTTTTGTTGGCTTATCCCATCTTTAAACCCCAAATCTTCCCAGCCAAGTGTGGAAACATCCTCCCTGCCCCTCACCTCTCCCTCCCTGCTGGTCTTTGTGCTTCATTCCCTGATTTCCTCTTTCCCTGTGCTTCAGGAGGTGCTGACAGCCATGGAATGGGAGCAGAGAGGAGAAGGCTGCTGACAGGGAGATGTTCAGCTGATGGGAGGCCACCAGCATGGTGCACCTCAAAGGATGCTGCTGTCCACATCCTGCTCCTTCTGCAGGTTCTCCATCAGAGCTGGTGCATTTCCAAACCTGGCAGGGAGCACGGGGAAGTGGAGGGATGCAGATGCAGGCAAAGGAGCAAAGAGCAATTTTTAATTAAAGCCAAAGAGTGCAGGCAGGCACAGATCAGCAAATCCCAGAGCTCTGAGCAGTGGGGAAAGCTCACACAGATTTACTTGGGACCATGTGCAGCCCTTTTACAAAATAGTTTGCTTTTAATCCTTTACAGCAGGGCTTCAATTAAAGAAGAAAGAAAAGTAAACAACAAACCAGAAATGGCTGAGGATTATTATCTAAAAAGAGGGAGACCTGCATAAATGTTTCCCTTCACCACTAGATGAGATGTTTTGTTTTCTCTGGCTTTGAGGGCAAAACAGATTAAAGAGGAGCCACCTATTTCCCATGAGAATGAGGCCCACACTCACCCCATGCTGAAATCCCAAGGGTTTGGTTGTCTCAGTCCCCTTGGGGCTCCTTTAAAGTCCTGTTTTAGCAACACAACGTGAATGTTGCATCAACAGTGAAAGAACGGACCCTGCATTTCCTTGGCATTTGTAATTCCCAGTTAATACAACACAACTCACAGCTCCAGGGAGATCTGGGCTGGATCTGCACAAGGTGAAAAAAATGGCTTTGGAGGCCATTTCTGGGATGAATCAGGAGGAATTTTTTTTTTTTTTTTTAAATTATGATGTGTCCAAAAATTTTTTATTTTCAGACTCCATTTCTTGAAGCGAGGTTGAGTTACCTGAGGTCACCTTCCTACCTGAGCTGCCCCAGGGCACACACAAAGAGCCCTGAGAGCTTTTTTTGGTCACAGCATCCAACTGGGAACAAGGACTCAACAGGCCAGTCCCCAAATCCTCCCAGGCAGCATTCCCCACCATCCCAGAATGGCTTATCTGATGTTCTTCTGGATTGATGGTGTGGAAATAAACACATTTAGGCCATGAGTTTGTGTTTCAGGGGCTTTTCTGAAATCCCAGAGGCCAATCTTCTGCACAGCATCGTGGGATGCTCTGTAGACCAGCAAAATTGAAGAAATTTGTCCAATTCTCTTCGTAAAACCTTCTCAGGAACCTTCTCAGGCTGCCACTGGAACTTCTCATGAATAGTTGGAGCACTCTACAGATGTTATGGAAGTCACAGAATCATGGGATGGTTTGGGTTGGACTGGGCTCAAAGAGGAGTCCACAACCACTCTGAGCAACTGAATGTTGCCAAAATCCAAAATGTCTCCTGATTATTATATGGAGATTTTTTTCTGGTTCTTTCCTTCCAGACTAGAAGTACAGAAAGGAGAAGAAGACAGAGTGGAAAAAAACTGAAGAATTAAAGCTGGTTAAAAACCCACAAATTATTACTGGCTTATTTTCACACCTGGCCTCAGATGATTCTCTGCACATCCAGAGAATGTGCTCACATTTCCTCCCCCTGCCATGTGTTTTCTTTTCACTCATCCCTCAGCAGATGCAGCCCTGCTCAGAAAAGGGTTTTCAGTCCCCAAACCATGCAGCACAAAGGGATTTTCCCCAGAGCCACCTCTGACAGCAGCCTTGCACTGCCAAACCCTGGGATTTTTTTTTTATCATTTGTTCAGAGAAAAAGAAAATTAATTAAAAGTGTGATTTTCTTGCAAGTGTTCAGCCTAAATAATTAAAATTTGGGGGGTTGCACAACATGGAGGCCATGGGGGGCACCCTGCCCTGGATTTTCTTATTTTAATTTAGAGAGATCCATTGCTTGGGGGTATCTGGGAGCAGCAGCAGTGCCCAGCTTTGGAGGGGGGCACAGAGCCCAGGGGCCCCAGCTCTGCATCAGAAATGTCACAGAACTCTCTGTCCTCCGCCCCCAGAGTTCAGCAGGTGCCCAGGAGGGTGAGAACACCCTGCAGAGAGTGGCACCAATTCATCAGAGGCCTGTTAATGAACTGACAGCCAGCCAAATCCATTCCCTTATCTCTCAGCACACAAATGAGGCTGGTGAGACAATTCTGCCAGGGAGTGGGCTTCATTAATGGCCAGTTCTGGAAGGAAAATACGCAAGGAAATAGAAAATATAAATTCACGGTCGCGTCTCCAGCGTTTCCACCTGGGGTGACAAAACAAACCTCAGCCTGTGCCTGAAAGATTTTATAGTGGGAAAAAAAACAGAGATGGAGCAAAGTTCTTCTGTCCTGGGGACTGTCAGCAACAGGTCCACGTGAAGAAAATGCCAATTAAAGGAAATTCAGTGCTCTGAAAAATTCAACAAGACTTTCCTGCCTCTCATCTCAGCTATAACAAGGGGATTCTGACCCTATAAATGGGTTCATTCCCCACTGAATATTTTACTTGCACCTGACACATACACATTTTATATTCTCTTCTCTTTCTTGGGTGCTTTATGGGAAAATTTATCATTTAGGGGGGGGCTTAGTGTAAGTCTGGGGTTGGTCTAGAAAGACTGGAGCAACATTTGGCTTTGTAGCACCAAGGTGTAAATGAAAGAGGAGAGATTTAGGAGATATATTGGGAATTAGGAATTGTTCCCTGTGAGGGTGGGCAGGCCCTGGCACAGGGTGCCCAGAGCAGCTGTGGCTGCCCCTGGATCCCTGGAAGGGCCCAAGGCCAGGTTGGACAGAGCTGGGAGTGACCTGGGACAGTGGAAGGTGTCCCTGCATGGAAAGGGGTGGAACTGGATCGGATTTAAGGCCCTTCTAACCCAAACCATTCCATGATTTTATCATGGAATAAAATTCATATTTCAGAATTCCTATCCAGAATTCCTTCCCAGTATCCGATCCAACCCTGCCCTCTGGCAGTGGGAGCCATTCCCTGGCTCCTGTCCCTGCAGGCCTTGTCCCTCTCCAGCTCTCCTGGAGCCCCTTCAGGCACTCTGAGCCCTCCCTGGATTTTCCCCTGTCCAGGTGAGCATTCCCAGCTCTGCCAGCCTGGCCCCAGGGCTGAGGGGCTCCTGTGGGATTCATCCCTGTGGGCTCATCCCCACCTCACTCCTGTGCTGCCCATCTCCTGCCAACACACAGTTTGGGGATTTAGCATTTTCCCCATTTTTAAGCCACATTTAAAACATTCCCATGCCAAGGAACCATCCAGGGCTCAGCCTGGAACAGTTCTTCCAGCAGCTGAAGCTTTTTTTTTTTGTTTAGCCTGCAGGGAATAGACAAAGCTGTGGCATCACATCAATGAAATCAGTGAGGGACAGACCTGGGCCTGCTCCTCCTCCTGAGCACCAGGGATTCAAACATCAAAAATCAGGAGGGAGGAACCCCAGTTGTCCTGGTAGGAAATCAGCTGCAGCTCAGGACGTTTGCTCCTGACAGCAGGAGCTGCCTCTGTGCCTTTTCTCCTGTGCCTCCATCCCTGATTTGCTGCCACAAACCAGAGTTTTCCTAGAAAAGTGCATTTTGAGAGGTCTCCTGTCTGATCTATTTCTGGCACCTCATTTATCCCAACAAAAGAGGATTTGCTTGGAATCTGTGAGGATGAGGGAGCACCAGGGGGTGGACAAAACCAGGTTTTGATGGGAGAGGAAGCAAGGGATGGGAATTGAGCTCCTGATGGAGTTGAAATGTGGGACTTTGGGCACCTATCTTAAAAAAAATACATTTTCACTAATTGTTAGGACTGAAGAAGGAGCAGGAAGCTGATGGTTGCTGTGGGTAGAGAGATAAAGATTCTGCAGAGGGAAGAATTGGAAATTATCATAAAAGACAAAAAGCCTGAGAGCTAAAATGGGTGGAATTTAATAAGTTATGAGAGCATGTGCTGGGGGGATCAAACAAAACTTGGATTAAAAGGGGGAAAATTTCAGTTTGGGGATGGTGGAAGGGGAGAAAAAACAGACATGGGGGATATTTATCTTTGGGAAACTGAGGCCAGAATTGTCATCCTGGCACATGGGGTGCTCCAGGGCTGGTCAGGAAGCTTTGGTGACACCAAGACCACAACTGGAGCATCCTGGGCGGTTCTGATGAGATTCATTTTGCTGAGAGGCTGAACCCAAACTGTCGTGCTTGGAGGAAAGAGGTTCTGGAGTGGTGCAAGGGTGAGGGGAAATGGAAAAATCAAAAAGTTTTCAACCAAATCAAAAAGCTTTCAGCTAAAGACCTTTTTCCAAAAAGTTTTCAGCCAAAATCAAGATGCTTTCAACCAAAGTCATAAGTTTTCAGCCAAAGACCTTTTTTTCAAAAACTTTTCAGCCAAAATCAAAATGTTTTCAGCCAAAATCAAAAAAATTTCAGCCAAAATCAAAAAGTTTTCAGCCAAAGACCTTTTGTCCAAAAAGTTTTCAGCAAAATCAAAAAGTTTTCAACCAAAATCAAAAAAATTTCAGCCAAAATCAAAAACTTTTCAGCCAAAATAATAAAGTTTTCAGCCAAAGACCTTTTTTTCCAAAAAGTTTTCAGCCAAATCAAAAAGTTTTCAACCAAAATCAAAAAAATTTCAGCCAAAATCAAAAAGTTTTCAGCCAAAGACCATTTTCCAAAAAGTTTTCAGCCAAATCAAAAAGTTTTCAATCAAAATCAAAAAGTTTTCAGCCAAAGACCTTTTTTTTCAAAGTTTTCAATCAAAATCAAAAAGTTTTCAGCTAAAGACATTTCTTCAAAAAGTTTTCAGCCAAATCAAAATGTTTTCAGCCAAAATCAAACAAATTTCAGCCAAATCAAAAACTTTTCAGCCAAAGACCTTTTTTTCAAAAAGTTTTCAGCTAAAATCAAAATAATTTCAGCCAAACCAAAAAGTTTTCAGGCAAACTGGGTCATCCTAAACCTCCAAAGCTTAAAAAGCCATTTTTTCCCCCCAAATCCTTGCAGAGCAGCAGTTCTGTGCCAGCTGGGGTGAGGAGCAGCACAGGCACAGCAGGATGGGAATCTGCTCAAGGGGAGGATACACACAGGGCTGTAATTAGCAGGGATTTAATTAGGAGCCTGCATTGAGAGGAGGGAGGATCCTCAGCTGCCCTCCAAAGCTCCGTGGCTGTGGCATCACCGGGTTTAGGAGCTGGGGAAGGGGCTGGAACACCAGGAGCTGCTGAGGGGGCTGGAAAGGGGCTCAGCCTGGAGAAAAGGGGGATCAGGGGGAAACTTGTGGCTCAGAAATAACCAGAGCATCAAAAAGTGAGCTCTGGTAGGAGAGGAGCTGCCAGAGCATCCCAGCTCAGACAGAAACTGGACATCCCTCTGTTTCTTTTCCTCCTGCCAGGAAAGACAGACGTGCAAAAGGGGGAACTCTGTGGAAATAAAAAATATAACAAAAACTGAGAAGAACTGCTCCAAGCTTGAATAATCCATGTGGGCAGCAGTTCCCACAGGCAGAAGCAGAGCAGAGGACTCCACAGGAAAGGCCATGAGATAGCTCCCTAGGAGTGGCAGGGAAGAGAGATTACAGAGATTTCCTCTGTTTGTTACTCAAACAATGTGAGGAGGCTCAGTTCCACCGGGAGCAGCAGCACCGCTGCCCTCTCTCCATGTGCTCCCTGCTGTCCCCGAGTGTCCCATGGGCCAGCAGGGAGCAGAGGTGAGGATGGAGATGGACTGGGGCGGCTCCAGGGTGGTTTGTGAGCGGGGCTGGCTCAGCACAGGGACACAGAGCCCGCCCAGGGTGATCCCACAGAGCCCAATCTCTGCCCTGGGACACGCACAGCACCCGGGGAAGGGCTGGAGCTGGGTCAGGGGAGGTTTGGTTTGAGTAGCAAGGAAAGGTTCCTCGTCCAGAGGGTGCCCCCAGGCTCCCCAGGGAATGGGCACAGCCCCAAATCTGCCAGAGCTCCAGGAGAGGTTGGATAATGCTCCCAGGGTGGGGTTGTTGGGGTGTCTGTGCAGGCCCAGGAGCTGGATCAGTGATCCTGGTGGGTCCCAGCCAGCTCAGGACAATCTGTGATCCCATTAAACCTGTCTGTGTCACACCTGGGGCATCACCCTGTTCTTCTAAAGTCCTTCTGATGCTTCCATCCTTGTCATGGAGTTTCTCACACACTTTTATGTAAATAATTATTGGTTTTGCATTCCTCTCTAGAGGAGGAAACATTTGATGGACTGTTGGTTTTTCCAGTGTCATTGGAGAGGTGGCAATTTCATCCTCCAATCCACTGTCACTTTTGAAAGTCTATAAATATTGGGGCCAGGAAATAAACTTCTTTCTTCTTTCTTCTTCTTTCTTCTTCTTCTTCTTCTTCTTTCTTTCTTCTTCTTTCTTCTTCTTCTTCTTTCTTTCTTCTTCTTTCTTTCTTCTTCTTTCTTCTTTCTTCTTCTTCCTCTTCTTCTTCTCTCTTTCTTCTTCTTCTTTCTTCTTTCTTCTTCTTCTTTCTTCTTCTTCTTTCTTCTTCTTCTTTCTTCTTCTTCTTTCTTCTTCTTCTTCTTCTTGCTTCTTCTTCCTCCTCCTCCTTCTTCTTCTTCTTCTTTCTTCTTACCTTGGAATTCCAGTGTCCATATTATTTTATTTCATTGGGGAACTCTAAAAACCCCACCTGAGGGAAGGAGGGAGGAAAACTCTTCCCCTCCCACAGGGAGAGCTCTCCAGCTGCCTTCCCAGCTTTTCCCACCACTTCCAGCCAAGTCAAACACCTCTGTGCAGATCCCTCCTGCCTTTCTGTTTCACCCCACGTGTGGTGCCCTGCACAGGCAGCTACAAACACTCACAGGCTGGAGTAGAGCAGGAATCCCTCTAAAAATTCTCTGTCAGAAAGCCTCCAGGAAAGAAGAAAATAGCAGGAAGGGGGTCAGGCTGTGGGAGAGCTTCTGACCCCTACCAAAATCCACAGTGACACTCCCAACCCAGCCCACGGCCACATCTGGAGCCCCCACTGGACACCAAGGCTCAAAAGCAGAGCAGAAGTTGAAGTCCAGCTTAGCAAAACCTCCCTGGAGGGGTTTAACAGCCCTGTGGATGTGGCACCTGGGGACATGGGGCAGGGCTGGCCTTGGCCGCGCTGGGGAATGGTTGGGGTGATGATCTCAGGGGGTTTCCAGCCTAAACAAAGCTATAATTCCATGATTCCCAGGCATTTTCCACAGCTGCAAGTGTCATTCTAAGGCTGAGGTCCTGGTTCTCACCTCAGGTGCTGCCTGCACGACTTGGAGATGCAGTCCTGGGCCAAGTTCAGGAGTGCCTTGGAGCCTGCACTCATTTTCTTTTCCATGGGGAGCGATGCTGCCTCACACATTCACAGAGTTCTGGAATGGCTTGGGTGGGAAGGGCATTGAAGATCATCCAGTGCCACCCCTGCCATGGCAGGGACACCTTCCACTGTCCCAGGCTGCTCCCAGCCCTGTCCAGCCTGGCCTTGGGCACTGCCAGGGATCCAGGGGCAGCCACAGCTGTTCTGGGCACCCTGTGCCTCACCACCTTTAAATTCAGGAATTTATTCCTATTTCTTCCATTTTCCTACATTAATTATTCTTGTTTTCATCCCTGACTATGATTATATGGACTTAACCTTAGATTTTTTTCAAAGTAGAGGTTGTCTTTTGAATATTTTCAAAGCTCCTGCTCCGCAGGAGGAGCTGCAGCTCCAACAAGCAGGTGATTAAACATGGATTAATCACAGAACCATGGGATGGTTTGGCTCAGAAGGGACCTTAAAAACCAGCCTGTGGCTCCAACCCCCTGAAGAAGAGACTCAGTCACTCCTGGGCTGTTTCTTTGGCTGGAAAATGGGCAGAAAATGGATTTTCTGATCTCCTGGGGGTGTGCATGAACCTCCCAGCACAGGTTCCGTGGGTGCTGCAGGTTTATCACGACTGCAGTTTCTCAGGAAAAAAAAAAAAAAGAAGTTCTGGCAAGACTGAAAATTTCTCTTGGAAATCAACAAATTTTCCAGGAAAAAAAAATATAATAAAAATATTTTAAAAATAAAAATTGCACCTAACAATCTGCCTGGGACAACAGCTGGGTGCCAAGTTCACCCAGAATTTCTCCGAATTTCTCCTGCCTGCCTCCCACTCCAGCTCCTCATTTTTCTGCTTTTCTTTTCTCCTGCTATCAATTTTCCACAATATTGCAAGCAGCTCCAGCTCTAATGAAACATCTTATCTGCTTGTTTGAGGTGTGTCTTGCTGCTGGGAGTTGTTTGACATTTTGAATTAGATGGTTAAAGAAGCTGTTTCACTCGATGTTAATTAGAGTAGCAGCTGTGGTGGGTTTTTTTAACACAACACTAAGAGTAAATTAAAAGAAAAATAGTCTGGTCTCCCTTAGAGCAGCTCAAGGTGCAGGTATTGAAATAGCTGAGAAAAAGAAGTTCTGGGGTTTTATTTCACTATTCCTGTTTTCTTAAGATTTGGTAATTCTGAATCACTGTTTTCCAGAGAATTGAACTTTCCAGTAAAAAGGAATGTCTGAGTTTTGCCTGGTGGTAACTGTGATGCACAGGCACTGCTATTCATTTTCTTATCCTCCAGGGATCCTAGAGATTACAATGGGGTTTAATGGGTCTGTGGGGACCCATAAAGAATAAGAGTTATGATTGCAGAGCTGCTGGTTACACCAGCAAGGATAATCAATCCAATGAAACAGTCCTGGGCTCAGAGCACTGGATCCGCAGCTGATGCCAGCCAGGATCAGACCTTGCCTTTGAAACATCCAGAACCCACCCAGCCCTTCTAAATGGGGCAAAACCCTTGGAAAACAGCATCCATGGGTGCCCACAAATCCTGCATGATCCAGGATTAGACATTGGGAGGAAATTCTTCTTTGGATAAGGAATGGAGTGACAGGACAAGGGAATGGTTTCCCAGCAGAGAGCAGGGATAGATGGGATTTTCTGAAGGAATTCTCCCTTGTGAGGGTGGTGAGGCCCTGGAATGGAATTCCCAGAGCAGCTGTGGCTGCCCCTGGATCCCTGCAGTGTCCCAGGCCAGGCTGGACAGGGCTGGGAGCAGCCTGGGATAGTGGGAGGTGTCCCTGCCCACGGCAGCTCCAAGGTCCCTTCCAACCCAAACCATTCCATGATTCCCTGGTGATTCCCTGGTGATTCCATGGTGATTCCATGGTGATCCCATGATCACAGCCTGCTGTGCTGATGGCCAGGCTCCATCAGAGGAAGAGGATCCATCCTCTTAGCCCGTGCACAAGGCCAAGCTCCTTCTCTCAGAGCTTTCTCCTGCCTGGCTTTCTCTTCTCCTGCTTGTGCTTGTGCCCATTTTTGTGGTGGTGTTTGAGGGCCCCCAGGACGAGGGAAGAGATGAGAAGTTTGACTCCACATTTCAGAAGGCTGATTTATTATTTTATGATATATATTATATTAAAAGAAAATGATACATTAAAACTAGACTAAAAGAATAGAAGAAAGGATTTCATCAGAAGGCTAGAAAGGAAAGGAATGGAATGATAATAAAATCTTGTGACTGACCAGAGTCCCAACACAGCTGGATTGTGATTGGTCATCGAGTAGGAACAACTCACATGGACCAATCAAAGATGCACCTGTTGCATTCCACAGCAGCAGATAATTATTGTTTTTATTTTCCTCTGAGGTTTCTCACCTTCTCAGGAGAAAAAATCCTGTCACAAGGATTTTTCACAAAATATGTCCGTGACACATTTTCCTTATACAGTCACCTCTGAGCCCAATCATGCTTTAAAATCCAGGCTTGCTGCTTTTCAAGCCTGATCTTGCCTTAAAATCCTGTTTACTTCTTCCCTCCCTTCCAATCTGCAAGGACGGATCATTTGCTCTTCCCACACGAAGCAGGAATGGGTAAAAATAAACATTTCTGTGCCAGCAGCCTGCCCTGGCTGCTCTGGGCTGGGAGGGTGAAAAGGAGAGAGGAACCAGCACAAAACCAGCAGACAGCACAGGGTGACATGGGCAGGGCAGGCTGGAGGTGCCTTTGTCATCTGGAGGAATGTGCTTCTTGTTGATGGAGTGACAAAATTATCCTTTGTCTCCTAAAAAAAGGAAAAAAGCCCAGAAGTTTCTCTCCTCAATGAGGTGAAAAGACACCTCATAGGAGTTTGGGGACTTCACCTCAAAGTTAAGGATGGTCAATTGGACAGGAGCCAGAAAGTCCCACCTGAGCAATTCACTAGAAAAAGAAGAGAACAAAAGGAAATAATGGCTTTTGTGAGGTGTTTTACCAAGAGCAAGAACCTCTCGTACCTGGCTTGGTTTTTCTCTGTAAAGAGTTTTGCTATTTTGCCTGTTATTAAAACTGTTCTGTTTCCAAACTGCCACAGAAGCCATCCTGCTGATTTTGTGCCATCTGAGGTGGCTGAGCTGTCTTGGGTGTGAAATAAATCTCCAAGACTGAGAAGAGACCCTTTTATCAATCATCACCGTCCTGGTGGTGGTCACATCTTAGTTCCAGGTCTGGAATCTCATGTTTGACCCACATGCATCCCATGGTCTCTCTGCCTTTGGCAAACAGACCTCAGGGAACTGAAGGTTTAGTCAACAATTTTTTCACCCCAAAAGTTGCATTTGGAAATTTTCCCAGCACTAAAAGCCTTACTGGACATCCAGCACATCTCATTTTTTCTGGGATACAGCATATGAAGACATTAATGGCTTTAAATTAAATTAGGTATTAGCTGTTTAGATTAGGAATTAGGAAGGAATTCCTCCCTGAGAGGGTGGGGAGGCCCTGGCAGAGGTTTCCCAGAGAAGCTGTGGCTGCCACATTCCTGGAAATGTCCAAAGCCAGCTTGGAGCAACCTGGGATAGTGGAAAGTGTCCCTGCCCTCAAGGTGATCCTTAGAGTCCCTTCCATACCTCACACCACGGGGTATAAAATCATGGAAAAGCCTCAGGAACCCCATTTTCTCTAATTCTTGGCTGTTCTTCCCACCACTCCAACATCCTCTGGACAAAAAGGTCACTTCCATTGTTCCTTCCCTTTGTTCTGGCAGCTCCAGCACGGTGACACGGGGCCAGCTCAGTGATGTCAGCTAAATACTTGTGCAGGCTTCAAAGCCTCCAGTGTGGCACTGGAGCCAGGAGCAGGGGACAGCTCTCTGCAGTGGCATTAGGAGCTCCTCAGACACATCCTCCTCGTGGTGCGGTGCCAGCACTGAGCTCAGAAAGCAGAATGTGCCCAGTCCCTGCAGGACATTCTGTGCTTTTGATCAAAAAAGAAAAAAAAAATAAATAAAAAGAAGAAGAAGTTTGATTCATTTCTGGTTCAAGAATTCACCTGAAAGAAATGGCAAAACAAAGCAAAGGCAAGCAAAGGAAACGATGACTGAAGGGAAGTGTCACAGGCGCTGTGCCCCTCCTCAGACAGCAAAAAATAACTGTTCATTAAGAGAAAGCTCTTGAGAAAGGTCATCAAAGACAGTGATGCATAAGATGGGGCAACCTGGTGACAGAGCTGTCTGATTTGTTATTTCTCTGTTGTTCTTTAAGTTCCTTGGCACCACAGCAGCTCCTGGTGAAGAGCGGTGAGCTGGTCCCACCACCGCCTATGTTTGGTTGGAGTGGCCAAACCTCTGGGATTTGTCTCTTTGCTGTGGCCTTCCAGGGCCTAAAGGGGCTCCAGGAGAGCTGGAGAGGGGCTGGGGACAAGGGATGGAGGGACAGGAGCCAGGGAATGGCTTCCTGTTGCTATAGGACACGAAGTAACACAAGGTGGACACGCAGCTTTCTGATGGTGAAAAGAGAATTTTTAAATTTTGACTCTAATATTTATAGATTTCCAAAAGTGACAGTGGGTTGGAGGGTGACAGTGCCACCTCTCCAATGACACTGGACAAACCAACAGTCCATCAAATTTCTCCTCCTCCATAAAAGAATGCAAAACAATGAGTTATTTACATAAAGTGTGTGAGAAGGTTCGTTACAAGAATGTAAACATCAGAAGGCTTAGAAAATCTTACAAAATCAGGGTGACAGCTTCCCACTGGGCATGGGGAGATTTGGGTGGGATATTGGGAAGGAATTCCTGGCTGGGAGGGTGGGAAGGGCTGGGCTGGAATTCCCAGATTTGCTGTGGATCCCTGGAAGTGCCCAAGGCCAGGTTGGATGGATTTGGATCCACCTGGGATGGCGGGAGGTGTCCCTGGTGAGGCTGCATGGAATTTAAGATCCCTTCCCATCCAAACCATTCCAGGATTCTGGAGCCCCTCTGCTCTGGGAAAACTGGGAATGTTCCCCTGGAGAAGGGAAAATTCCAGGGAATCCTCAGAGTCCCTGAAGGGCTCCAGGAGAGCTGGAGAGGGGCAGGGGACAAGGCCTGCAGGGACAGGAGCCAGGGAATGGCTCCCACTGGGAAAGGGGAGATGGGGCTGGGATCTTGGCAAGGAATTCCTGGCTGGGCTGGAATTCCCAGATTTGCTGGGGCTGCCCCTGGATCCCTGGCAGTGCCCAAGGCCAGGCTGGACAGGGCTTGGAGCAGCCTGGGATGGTGGAAGGTGTCCCTGCCCATGCATGGGGGTGGAATTAGAAGTCTTTGAGGTCCCTTCCAACCCAAACCATTCCATGAGTCCATGATCCAATATGACCTTATAGCCTCAGGTGGGAAAGCAGAAATTCCAGCTTTCAATTTTTTTTCTTTCATGAACATAAAAAACCCCTTCAAAATACAGTGTTACACAGACCTCCAAATTAACACATTGTGAAGCATCACTTACTCATCTCTTTGTTTGGTTCGTTGTTTTTTGCTTATTTTTTACATTTCCTGCTTTCAAATACAGCCCCAGGACACAAATCCTTCTCCAGCTGGGATTTCTGGAAACACAGAGATGAGCAGCATCCCTCAGACACTGACCCCAGCCCAGCAGGTGTGGTACAAACAGCACAACAAGGTGACCCTGACCCACAAAATTGCACTTTTCATAGAACATTTTCACAGATTCAGTCATTCAAGCACAGCCCAGTGCTGGTTTTCCAGCTCTGGATTTCCCTGCTTGGATCTGCCAGGTGAGGGAAGCTGCTGGCTTGGAAAGCCATCCCACAGCTACTTTAGGTGTGAAGGTGCTTATCTGGAGGGTTTTAAAACACTGGGTTTGATTTATTTCCATGTATTCCTCCCCTCTTTCCAGGGAAATACACTGGAAGAGTGGCTTGCTGCCAGTGTCTGAAGGGTGAGTAATTCTCTCTTGTCTCTTAAATTCTGGATTCCTGCTGAATTCTTTATACAAAAAAACACCAAAAAAAAAAAACCAGCTCCAAGCTTTTAAGCCAAGAGATTCCCTGAGTCTGGAAGGATGCAAAAGTAAAAGTATTAAAATTAAAATTACTGTGCATGTGGGAGCTGCAGGACCACCATCCACAGCCTGGCCTGGGAGCCCACAGCTGGTCACAAACTGGAATCCCAAATTTCTCGTGGTTCTGCAGAGTTTGTCTGCCTGAAATTCCTCCTTGCTCTGCAGGATGAGCAGAGCCCTGGCTCTGGGATGGGGATGTCCAACCCAACAGGGCATTTTTATCCTGTTCCATGTGCTGGAATCAAGGTGAGCTCAGCACAGCTCTGTTGATGCCAGCCTGATCTTCAAACACCCCCCCACAGCTCGACCTGAATGGAAAAATTCCCTTTCCTGTGGAAAACCAGGATCAAATCCACAGCAGCCTCAGCTGGGGTGGGCAGGTTTTCCTCCATCCCTGGAGCCTTCATCCTTGCCCCTGCAATTTCAAGGCTCTGCCAACAGCTCATCAGAGCTCTTGCTCTGCATGGGGTTGCTGCCACAGCCTCTCCTCTGGGCTCCTCTGGTGTAAATTTGCCTCCATTGCACCTGCAGAAAAACCTCTCTGCAAGGGGGTTTTTAGTGGTCAGGCCAAGGTTGGTGTGTCCTGACCCCTGCACTGTTTGCCCCTGTGAGAGGAGGGCAGAAGGGACTGGTGTCTCTGCTCTCTAAAGCCTCTGTGTCCCCTCCTGTCTCACCTCAGCTCCCACCTCCATCTCCAGGCTCTGCTTCAGCCTCTGCAGCTGCTGGATCTCCAAGAAAGGAATTCTGTGGTATTTTCCAGTCTGGCTTCATGGTGAGGAAAGCCCCCAGATACAAGCACAGCAGCACCTTCTCCCTCTGTTTCAAACCCTCTGAAAATTCACCTTTTCCTACAAACCCCCTTTGCCTCTGCTGGGTCCTCAGTGGAGCTGCCCAGCCTGTGTTGGCTCATCCCTTTTTGGTAAAGCCCTTGGTCAGGCTGGTGTGGGTTTTTCCTTCAATTTTCCTTCAATTTCCATTGCAAAATTTAATTCACCCTTCAAACACCATGGAATCATGGGATGGTTTGGGTTGGAAGGAACCTTAATGATCATCCCATTCCAACACCTTCCCCTATCCCAGGTGGCTCCAAGCCCTGTCCAGCCTGGCCTTGGGCACTGCCAGGGATCCAGGGGCAGCCCCAGCTTCCCTGGGCACCTGTGCCAGGGCTCAGCACCCTCACAGGGAGAATTTCTTCCTAATTTCTAATCTAAATCTCTTTTACTCATCTGGTAAAAGAGCTGCTCAGCAAGGACAGAGACAACTTCCTGTGTATCAGAGCTCATCCTCACTTGGTTCTTTGGTGAGCATGGAAAAGCCAAATCATGGAATCACAGAGCTGTTTAAGCTGGAAAAACCCTCTGAAATGGAGTCCAACCATTCCCCCAGCACTGCCAAGGCCACCACTGCCTTAGTATCATGCAACACAGATTTCAATAAATCAGAGATCTTTAAAGGTGAGATTAATTTGTTTTCTTTGATGTGCTGGTGGCAGCAATGGAAAAGGCAAATTGGATGCTCACATTGCAATGCAAGTATTTCTCACAACTTTACACTCACTAGCAATGATCACTACTTTTACTTATTAAAAATAAAAACCTTATTAAACACCTAGAAATTCTAGCTGTGCTCTCATAGTTGTGCATAATAGTACTAAATAAGACACTGCAATTGGCAATGTAGATTTTTTTAGAACCGATGAGCATGGACAAGCCAAATCATGGACTCACAGAGTTGTTAAAGCTGCAAAATCCCTCTAAAATCACTGAGTCCAACCATTCCCCCAGCACTGCCAAGGCCACCACTGCCCATGTCCCCAAGGGCCACATCCACAAAGGTTTTAAATCCCTCCAGGGATGGGGACTCCACTGATACCTTCGGGTTTCAGTTTTTCTGTTCTGTTTTGGTGTGCAGCTTTTAGCTTTATATTAAGTGTCACTGGGATCTTGTCACAGGGTGGTAAAGACAAAACAATCCTGTTCCAGCTGGAGACTCAAGGACAAACCTCAGGCCCAAAGAATAAACAAATTGAGAAGAGGAGGGTGGGCAAGCAAGGAGAATGAAACTTCATCATTTGAAGCTATTAATTGGACAGTTAACTCCTACATGCAAATGGACTCAAACCTATACAAGCCCATTTTATTTGAGATCTTGTGACCAAGCCCTATTTGCTTCCATCTTGGAGCCATCCAGGCAGAGCCACAACTGTGTGACCTTTGAAGGCACTTCAATAAATATCAATAAATATCAATAAATATCAATAAATATCAATAAATATCAATAAATATCCACTTTATTCCTCTTAACTCCCTCCAGCCTCTGTTCCAGCTCCTTAAGGCATCACCACCACGGCCCTGGGCAGCTGTGCCAGGTCTGGACACCCCTTTCCATGAAGAAATTATTCCTAATACCCAACCTAACCCTGCCCTGGTGCCATTTGAAGGAATTTCCTCTCTTCTTTTCCTCTCTCCCTTTGCTCCAGAGCCACATGGGGATGATGCCTGTCAGAACCTCTGCAGTGTTTCCTTGGCTCTCTGGGCTGGGCAGGGACCAGCACAGGGTCACTCATTTCAAACCAGACCCATCACTGGAAACACCTTGGAGCTCTGGAATCTCCTTCCCTCTCCCCAAAGGCTCCCACTGGCTGTGAAAAATCTCATTTTGAATACATTTTCTGCACATTAGAAAGGTCTCAGTGCGGGGACACAAATGACACAGTGGCTGCTGGACCCAGAACAGAGCCAGCCCTGCACTGGGGGGAACCTGAAGCACCAGGAGCCTGAGCATTCCAAACCTCAGGCAAAGGGAGCAAGCCAGGAGGAGAGTTTAAATTAAATATTTCTTTTTTTTTTTTTTCCCCAAGGCAATTGTTCCTCCTTTTTTCAGCCACAAACTGGGAAAAAATTCCTCGAAAAACACATTTCCCTTCAGTTGGCAAAGATTTTTTCCTCCCTTATTATTTTCTGCCTGCTTGATAAAGAAAATTCTCAATATTTGGATACAGAGGGAATAGAAACAAGGGATATGATGCCACTTAGTGGAACATGAATAATAAAAAAGAACAATATTCCAACATCCATGGTGCAAATTTTTGGTCACCTCTATGAGGCTGTGCTCCTGATCCTGATGAGCAGCGGGGACTTCCCAGAGCACAGGGCTTTCAAAGCAGCCTGAGCTGTCAAAACCAGAAAAAAGAGTCTCCCTTGCAATCCTGCAGGTGCAGCCTGATGGCACTGGGAACTTTGCAGAAGAGTGGGAAAATCAGAGATGCAATAAATTCAGGGATTGCAATGATGAGTTGCTCCATGGGCATCCCACAAGACATCCAGAACTTTCCAAGCAGTTCTAATGAGAGGGAGAAAGGACAATCACACCAGCTCATGGCTCTCCCCAGATCCCTACCAGGGCAAAGCCAGGATGATGAAACTCAAATCACTGTAAGGACACAGTGAAAGATGCTCAGAAATGAAACCAAGGCAGGAGGAGCCCTGCAGGAATACCCAACCTGGCTGCTTAGGCAGCTGCCCTCCCCATGCAGGGGGCATGGACATGAGCCAGCCAGGCTCTCCTGCCAAAAGCCTGGCCACTGATGAGGGAAAACCTCTCCTCTCCCCCCAAACCCCCTGCAAATACAGCCCTGTGCTCAGCAGAAGCGCCAGGGCTGCTTGGCAGCAGCTCTGCTGGCACATTCCTCCATGCTTTACAGCATTTCCAGCCCTCCTGACATAAGCAAGGCACAAATAAAGGAAGAGAGGCTTGGTTTGGCACCTGTGTAAAAGGGACAGGGGCTGGCAGGAGGCTCCTGCCTTCTGCTCCTGCCAGGGAGCCAGGGCTGTGTCAGGGGCAAGGTGAAAAGGAGCATCCCCCTTTCCCAAAGGCTGTGCTGGCTCTGCCACTCTGGATCTGCCCAGGGTCTCCTGCCACCCCACAGACCCTCTGGGGACCCTCTGCCAGGTGTTTGTCACCCCTCTGCAGTTATTCCCTGGGCTCCATCCACTTCATTCCCTGTGCCACAGCAGGAAAAATGTCACATCCCCATGTGGAGTGGGATCCTGGCTCTGCTTTGGGGCTCTCTTTATCACAGAATCACAGAATTCACAGAATCACAGAATTACAGAATTCACAGAATTCACATGATCACAGAATTCACAGAATCACAGAATTCACAGAATTCACAGAATTCACAGAATTCACAGAATCACAGAATCACAGAATTCACGGAATCACAGAATTCACAGAATCACAGAATCACAGAATTCACAGAATTCACAGAATTCACAGAATTCACAGAATCACAGAATTCACACGATCACAGAATTCACAGAATTCACAGAATCACAGAATTCACAGAATCACAGAATCACAGAATTCACAGAATTCCCAGAATGACCAGGTTGGAAGAGACCTTCAAGATCCTCGACTCCAACCCAGCCCCAACCCCTCACCCAAACCCTGGCACCCAGTGCCACATCCAGGCTTTGTTAAACACACCCAGGGATGGGGACTCCACCACCTCCCCAGGCAGAACATTCCAGAACTTTATCACCTTTCTGTAAAAAGCTTTTCCCTGCTATCCAACCTGTATTTCCCTTGGTGCAGCTCGAGGCTGTGTGCTCTGGTTCTGTCAGTGCTGCCTGGAGAAAGAGCCCAGCCCATGATGGTTTGTGTTTGAAGGGACCCTAAAGATCATCACAACTCCTGACCTCCTCCACCTTCCTTGCCCCAAATCCTCTGCACCCCAACAGGTTTTTTTGCCAGCTCAGCCCTTCCCAAGCCTTCCCCCTTTCCCTCTCCAGCTCTTTCCAGGCTGGCTGCCACAGCAGGGATGCTGCAGGGATGTCAGATGGCCCCTTCCTCTCATCTTGTGGGGGTTTTCCACTTGATCCACTTCACCTCTGAGCTGCTGCCATTACAGCCCACAAAAGGCAAAGCAATTCCTGTGCTCCTGATGCTGCCACCACACAGGGCTGCCACAATGAATGCTGCCCAGGGTGCTCTAAAACTGCATTTATCTGCTCTGAGCAGGCTGGAATGCCTGTCTGGGATTGTGAGTCAAGAGCCTGCTGATAGCACAAGTGTCCCAGGGATGGCACCTGTCCTCTCCAGCCACAGATTAAACTTGTGGGGAAAGTAAGGAAGCAGTAGACCCCTGTTATCCTCTGCTCTGACTGCTGGCAAGCAGTGATTTAGGGATTTCTCAGCCAGAGGTTGTTGTGTGAAGCATGAGGGGAAAGTCTTTAGGCTGTTATCAAAGTGGTGCTTTTGCCTAAATTCCTTTTGGAGCCACAGATGCACAAGCAATGTGGAACTGAATGAAAATATTGGTTCAAACCCAAGGAAAAGTGCTCAGATTAAAGAATAGAACCAGGCAAAAAATGAGGATTTTTGCATTTTCAGTCAGCAGAGAGAACACAGGTTTTCCAGTATTTCTGAGATGGGCTGTGTACTGTGGAGGCATCTTTCACCCTGATCCCAAACTACTTATCCCAAATGCCATGAGGGAAGGCAGGACAGAATCTTGTGCTCATAAAGAACAGCTGTGAAAAAACTTTGGCTTGAAACCCCCAAATTCCACACTCAAACAAAGAGTAAAACTCTGCGATTTTCCTGCAAAGGAAACCACCCCATGCACTCAGGATGGATCCAGGGCACATCCTGCATTGGGTGTAGAATCATGGACTCACAAAGCTTGGAAAAGACCTCCAAGAGCATCAAGTCCAACCTTTGACTGGTCAGGAAGTGAACCTGAGCATCCACCATGGATTAACCCTTTGGAGCTGTTGGAAACCTCTCAACATTTGAATGTTTGAGTGTGTGTTAATAACTGATGCCTTGTTAAGGCTGACCTAGAGCAGAGGCTGGACAGAGCTAAAGAATAAAGCAGGGATTTATTAGGAGGCCTCAATGGATGCACCTTGGGCAGCACAAGAACCCAGCCAGGGCTGCACCCATGGTGAACCAAAATGGTCACAAAATGGACACCTGGTCATGGGGTCTCTCACTTTGATCAGTTCTGCCCCATTTCATCTTGCAGTTCATTGCCCAATTCCAGCTTTAGCCCATGCAGTCCCATCCTTGTTTTTCTCTCTCCAGCCCACGTTGTTTGTGCTCTTGGGCCTGAGATTTGGATCATTTGTCCTTGGTCCCCAGCTGGAGCAGGAATTGTTTTGTCTCCCTGCTCTGTGCACAGAGCTCACCATCCCCTCATATGAAACCCAGCCCCACACACTAAAGCGGCACAGAATCTGAAAAATAGAAAAGCCAAAACCTGAGGCATCATAACAAAAAAAAAAAAAAAAAAAAGGCAAGCCTGGAGTGGCCACAACCTCTTTATCCCTCCTGGCCAAGGCTGTGGAAGCCTGAATCCCAGGCAAGGAGGGGACGAGTAGGGTGGTGCAGGGAGGGATGAGTGACATCGCGCTTTCCTGGAAGAGCGCGGCCGGCGCCCCAGTGCAGCTGTTGAAAACCCAGCATGGGAGAGGCTGGATGAATGTGCAGAGTGACATTTCTGGGCTCTGCTAAGTGGCTCACAGCAGGCTCTGCTATTTGCATTGCACAAATAGTCATTTCATGATTAAAAACAACAACAGCAAATAGAAGCGAAACCGAGATAAAACTGGCGAGCGCCGTGCAGAGGTTGAGGGGGTGCAAGGGCTGGCTCTACCCACAGCTTTAACCCCTCACTGATCCTGGACTGAACCTTCCCCTCCACTTTTTCATGTGTTTTCTCCTGCAAGCTTCTCACCCAGCACACCCACATTTCAAGGGTGAAGAAATAATGCCAAAAATGATTGGGTTTTTTCTGCCTGAGTAGCAGAAGTGGATCAGAGCAAAACAGGAACATACAGGGGGAAGGGAGGTGGGATTTCTCCTGAGGGACAGATTTTCATAGAATCCCAGAAGCTCTGAGGTTGGAAAAGGCCTCCAAGATCACCAAATCCAACCTGTGACCAATGCCCACCTGGTCACCAGCCCAGAGCATTGAGTGCCACACCCAGGTGTTCCTTGGACACCTCCAGGGATGGGGACTCCAAACCTCCCTGGGCAGAAGTTGCCTGTCACTGTGGGAAGTTGCTCTCCAGGTCTCTGTGATGAAGAAGGGCTTGGCAGCTTGGAAGAGGAGAAACAGGCTAAAAATTCCCAGAGGAAGACCAGGAGGGATTTCTGCTCTGACTGGAAGCTTTTCAGCCATGTAGATACCTCCTGTCCTACAGATGGGCCAGCAGGGAGGTCCTGGTGTCACTCAGCAGGAACAGATATGGTGCCATCAGCAGACACAGCCATTGAATCATTAAAGGTGGAAAAATATCCCCAAAGATCACCCAGTCCAACCATTCCCCCAGCACTGCCAAGGCCACCACTGACCATGTCCCCAAGGGCCACATCCACATGGCTTCTAAATCCCTCCAGGGATGGGGACTCCAACATGTGACCACCTTTTCCATGAAGAAATTTTCCCAAATATCCAATCTAAACCTCCCCTGGCCCAATTTGAGGCTGTTCCCTCTCCTCCCGTCCCTGTTCCCCCGGCTGTCCCCTCCTGTCAGGAGCTGTGCAGAGCCACAAGGTCCCCCTGAGCCTCCTTTGCTCCAGGCTGAGCCCCTTCCCAGCTCCCTCAGCCTCTCCTGGAGCTCCAGACCCTTCCCCAGCTCTGTTCCCTTCTCTGGACACCCTCCAGCCCCTCCATGTCTTGTTGTGAGGGGCTCATGGTTCTTGCACCATCCCATCCTTCACCTTGATTCTAAAGGAGCTTTTCACCCCCCAGGCCAGGCCCAGCAAAGCCAACCCCAACCTCAGTGGGGTCAGTCCCTTCTGCCACCCATGGTCACCACCCCAGCACCCCCCTAGACCCAGTCCTATCCCCTGAATCCCCCACCAAGGCTCTGTCCAAATCTCCTAAAAAATAAAAAAAAATATAAAAATCAAAAATAATCATACTCCTCTTTTGCTTGAGGAAGGCCTTTTTTCCAACCCTTTCATCCTACACCTCAGCTGCTGGGAGTTGATGCCTTGATGGCAACACCTTTTTCCTCTCCAGCTGGTGTTTCCCCGGCTGTCCCCTCCTGTCAGGAGCTGTGCAGAGCCACAGAGTCCCCCCTGAGCCTCCTTTGCTCCAGGCTGAGCCCCCCAGTTCAGATGGAGAGCTGGATTCATCATACCCAGGAATTCTTCAGGATCCCAGACAGGATTGCTGGGGCTGGAGAGATCCTGGAAAACCTTCTGGAAAAGATGCAAGAAGGAGAAGAAAGGAAGGGACGCAGAGCACAGGATACCCCGAGGCAGAGCAGGCTGTGTTTTTCCAGTGTCCTTCCTCCATAAAAACCCCACGGATCAAGCAACAACCCCTTCACCTCTTTTGCAGCCCAAATCCTGTTTTTCCTCGAGGAGGAAGCATTGGCTGTGTCCTTTCAGGCTCTCTGTCCTTACATGATGCTCCTGCTTTCTGGATGCTCTGGAGCCTGGAGGGAAGGAGCTGGATCCTGTAATTCCTCCACAGGAATTCCCTAACCCAGGCCTTGTCTGAGTAATCTCTGCCCCAGGGTCAGCACAACCTCCTGAGCAGCAAATGCTGAACCTTTGCAGCTCCCGTGTCAGCTCATTAGCGACAGCCGAGAGGCACAAGTGCTAATTGTGCCCTCCCTTATTGTTAAACCTGTAATTTCTACCTCGCCCGAGGCCAAATATCCCTCGGGGAAGAAGGATGCTTGAGGATTTCAGAGTCTACCTGGTCTAGTAAAAAGAGAAGAGAGAGGAGGAGGGATTGGGAAGATAGGAACAAGAGGGTAATAAACAACCAAAAATACCTGCAAGGCAGTGGGGAGTCATGGGAACGAGCTGTTTTCCCTGTTTATTCCAAGCTCCAGCTGCACTAAAACCTGGGGCACTTTGGAATTATTGGAGCCAATAATGGAGGAGTTTACTGACCACCCACGAGTGGGGTATTGCACCTCAGCAGCCTTGGTTTGGTGCTGTGGGGCACAGGATTGTGCCCTGTCCCCACCAAGCCCTGCTGCCACTGCCCAGGGCGATGGAGGGAGAGCCCCAGGCAGGGCAGGTGCAAAGGGAGCTGGGCTCTTTCTCCAGGCAGCACTGACACAACCAGAGCACACAGCCTTAAGTTCCACCAAGGGAAATACAGGTTGGATATCAGGGAAAAGGTTTTCACAGAAAGGGTGATAAAGTTCTGGAATGTTCTGCCCGGGGAGGTGGTGGAGTCCCCATCCCTGGGTGTGTTTAACAAAGCCTGGATGTGGCACTGGCTGCCAGGGTTTGGGTGAGGGGTTGGGGCTGGGTTGGACTTGATCTTGAAGATCTCTTCCAACCTTGTGGAATTTGCAGGCAACCCCAATAAGGGAAGAGATGAGAATCTTGACTCTGTTTTAGAAGGCTGATTTATTATTTTATTATATATTTTATATTAAAAGAAAATTATATATTAAAACTATACTAAAAGAATGATATATTAAAACTACACTAAAAGACTAGAAGAAAGGATTTCATCAGAAGGCTAGAAAGGAAAAGGAAGGAATGATAATAAAATCTTGTGACTGACCAGAGAGTCCAGGACAGCTGGACTGTGATTGGCCATTAATTAAAAACAACCACATCAGACCAATCACAGATCCACCTGTTGCATTCCACAGCAGCAGATAATCATTGTTTACATTTCGTTTCTGAGGCTTCTCAGCTTCTCAGGAGAAAAAGATCTTAGCAAAAGGATTTTTCATAAAATGTGCCTGTGACACAACCTGGTCATTCTGTGAATTCTGTGAAAGCTGAACCTGTTTCTTGGCCATTTGGGAGTAGTTTCCAGAGTGCTTCCAGCCATCCATCCATCCTGGCCATGGGAAGGGTCTCAGCAGGATCATTCCTGGGTGGTTTTGGAGGAAACAGCTCCATCCTTCAACTCCAAACGCTGGACCAGCAGCTACTGCGGCACAGAATGCTCTGCCCCATTTCTTCAGGATTTTCCAAGTCCAGTTTATAGTGGAAGATGTTCCTGCCCATGGCAAGGAGGTAGATCTGGATGACCTTTAAGGTCCCTGCTAACCCAAACCCTTTGATGATTCCATGATAATCAAGGCTGGGATTATTTGGGAACATTGCAGCTCTCACTCGAACTTCCTCCTTACCATCAGCATCTGAAACAAAGAATAGCCCAGACTTGGGATCAGTTTGAGATGTTCAGACAGGCAAGGAGGTAGATATTGGATGGCTGAGTAATAGTTTTTTCCCTTGGGAATAACTATTATTATTATTTGTTTGCCTTGCAGCTGCAGGCTGTGCCACAAGAGCCTCGAGACAGAAACGTGGATGAGCAGCAGGAGCACCATCCTTTAGACACAGGTGCTCTCCTGGCTGCATCAATTCCTTCCAAAACCCAAGGAAAATCTTCAGCCATTACAACGCCAACATTTCCCAAAAGCTAAAAAGAAAGGAATTTCCATCTGTGTGAAACTATCTTACAGATGGTTGAGACAGGAAAGTCTTTGAGGAATGAAATAGCAGAGGCAGGACGTCGGAGGAATGAGGTGGACTAAATTTAACCCAGGGAAAGAAAAGCCTGCTGCTAAAAATGCTTGTGCTATCACAAAGGAGGGAAGAGCCCAGAAATGGGAATGTTTGAATGGGAGGAAGGGGCAGGAAGGCTTTCTTTGGGGTCAGGTGGGGGATTTAAAAAGTGAAATTTTAGTGGTAGGGCAAAAAAAAAAATCCCTTTCCACTCAGTTTGGTGCATGGGTTTGAGT
Source organism: Agelaius tricolor (assembly GCF_023055355.1). NCBI lineage: Eukaryota > Metazoa > Chordata > Aves > Passeriformes > Icteridae > Agelaius > Agelaius tricolor. Next base: position 137,113 of record NW_027269314.1, read on the forward strand.
GAGGTTTCACAGCCTCAAAAAAAAAAAAAAAAAACCAACCAAAAAAACAACTGAGCCACCAGCCTGGTTCTCTTCTGCATAAACACAGGGAGATGATAATTGGGGAAGGGCTGGAAGCTTTTTGGCAGTGCTTGAGTGTTGCAAAGTAGCTCCACTGGAGAGATCCATCTCTAGGACGAGATATTCTGGGCCAGAGGACACGCTGAAGTGACAGAGAGGGCACCAGAGCAATGGCACTGCCCATCCCAACCCGCTGATCCAGAGGAATGGGAAATGCCACCTTCATGTCCTGCAGCCTGCAACCCCAGCCCTGAGGCTTTTATAAAACCAGGCCTAGAAAAAGGGGGGGAAACCCCTCATTCTGCCACAAATTGTACTTTTGCATTTTAAATTCAAAGTGTGGAGGAGGAAAAAAGTGCAGGTTTGGGGGGTTTGTGGTGTGCATTGTTTTTCCAGCAAATCCAACACATGGAACAGTCACCCACCCACCCTGTTCCCTTTGACTCACCCATTCTTCCCTCTTCAGATGAAGTCTGAGTGTTCCAGGACGTCCATCCAGGTCACCATCATCCCACTGATCCCAAATCCCAGAGAGAGATGCTGTGGGCAGTATGGTCCATGGTTTTGTAGGCAGGAAAGGTCCCTTTTATCATAATCCACCTCCTGGGTTCAGGCTCTTTGTGTCCTGCATGGAATCATTAAGCTTGGGACAGACTTTTAGGATCAAATCCAAACAGGGAGAGCAGAACAGACCCTACAGTATTCCTGCTGCAGATGTGAATTGAAATGTCTCCCTCTCAAATTCAGAAAGTGCCTGGAGCAGGGATTGATTCCCACCATGGAACCACCATGATTCCAGCTCCCAGGTGAGCCCAGAGACCCCAGTAAAGCCCCCCTGCTGCCCCCTCAGTGCCCTGGGGGTTGTTTCCCTGATAGTGGGAATGCAGCAGGGCTGGCAGCAGTCATCTGGGGACACAGGAATGGCAGCACAATGCCAGCTTTGTGTCCTTCACCCTATGACATCCATGTGTGGCAGACAATGCCAGTGTCCTGTGCTCCCCTGAATGGGGCAGAGCTTGTTCACATGGGAGCTCAGCAGCCCCAGGGCCTTGGCAGCTCTCTGCTCCTTGAGTTATGATGGATGAAAGAGCTCTCATGGCTTCCAGGGTGGGTAGGCACAGAAATAGGGCTGGGCAGAAGGAATGGGATCATTTTGGGAATAATAGGCTATATGTTGGCCTGAAATTCAGTGGTGTTTTCCCTTTCCTAGAATAGGATGTGGATGGATCTTGGGCCTCTCTCTCAGAAGATGCACACACCACAACAGGTCCTCCCAGCCTCTATGTTCTGGTTGTGTCCATTTTTGCCAGGAGATGTGCAGGTAAAGCTCACCTTGGGCTTTCTCCCACAGGCCCTTGAAGGTCTGAGGAGGGGACACACATCTGACATTCTGTGTGGCATTTGCCACGCAACCAGAATCATTTCAACTGGCAGAGGGCAGGTTTGGGGTGAGATATTGGGATGAAATTCTTCCCTGGGAGGGTGGGGAGGAGCACTGGCACAGGGTGCCCAGAGAAGCTGTGGCTGCCCCCGGATCCCTGGCAATGTCCAAAACCAGGCTGGATGTGGCTTGGAGCAACCTGAGATAGTGGAAGGTGTCCCTGATCATGGCAGGGGTGGCACTGGATGATCTTGAAGGTCCCTTCCAACCCAAGCCTTTCTGTGATTTCATGGACTCACCATTTCCTTGGGTAAAGCAGCTGCCTCCCCCCTCCTCCTCCTCCTCTTCCTCATGGATGGAGGAGCACATCTGGCTCTGACAGATTAACCAGAATCAGGAGCATGAGGGATGAGGGTTGGGAGTCACAGTGGGCACAGAAGGACCAAAGCTGAACTTGACCAACAGCACGAGAGGGGCTGTGGCTGTAGGAGGGAGGAGCTGTACTCACCATGAAGGTTGGGTTGCTCTCCAAGAAAGCAAGAACAGAGCAGGGTTTGGTCTGCATTTCTGTCCCTTGCTGGCTCTGAGGGAGCTGTGTGGGGGTCCCAGGGTTTGGCTGGAGCCCAGGCTCCCGTGGGGACGGGTGGTGCCAGCATCAGGACAGCAGCACATCAGGAACGCCGCGGAGACAGACGGACAGCACAGCCTGCAGGCTCCCCAGCACACAGGGACAGGGCTCATCCTGACTTTGGACATAGCCCAGAGTGTCCATCCCAACCCTTCCAACACACTCTGGACTCACCTGGAGCTCCTGTTTTCAGGGACACCTCCGAAAAGCTCCATGGAGTTATTCTGCTCATCCTCAGCTATGGTGGAGACTCATGGAAACATGGATGATCTCCATGGAAACATCACCATTCCTGGGGCAGGAACTTTCCAGATGATGACCTTCCCCCTGCAACTTGTTTTTAATCTGTGGTGAGTGTCATTTACAAAGTGACAAATCCTCATTTTCACAGCAACTCTGCTCTGATGTGGCTCCGTATGTAATTGCCTGGGATTCCTCAGCCCATGTTCAGCAAATAATGACTCTCATGGAAGTTATTTGTAGAACTTAATAATTTCCATTAACTGCATGATGGGACTGCATTTTTAATTTTTTTTTCTCTCTGTAATAATACATAATGAAATAATTGTGGAATTTCTAATAGGTAATTATCTCGCTGAGAGCTGTTTAAAACACCAGTGAGTGTGGGTTGTTTTTAGCTGAGCATGGGGAAAAGAGAAGGAGAATGAAACATCACCTAGAGCAAGAGGCAGAGATAACAGCTTTTTGTGCATCCAACAGAGTCCTCAAAACTTCAGGTCAACAGGACTGCACAGGATGAATCCCAGAATCACTGGGGTTGGAGAAGACCTCCAAGATCACCAAATCCAACCTGTGGCCAGTCCCCACCTTGTCACCAGCCCAGAGCACCGAGTGCCACCTCCAGGTGTTCCTTGGACACCTCCAGGGATGGGGACTCCAAACCTCCCTGGGCAGCCCCTGCCAATGTCTGACCATGCCTTCCATGAGGAAATTCTTCCTGATATCCAACCTGAACCTCCCCTGGCCCAGCCTGAGGCCATTCCCTCTCCTCCTGTCCCTGTGCCCTGGCAGCAGAGCCTCACCCTCTCCTGTCAGGGAGTTGTGGACAGCCAGAAGGTTTGAAAAGTCAGGCATAAATTGGAATCAAGAGGGCTTTTGGTTATTAAATCACACATAAATTCTTGGAAGAGCTTTAAACTGGGATCAGATGGAATATTGGAATATGTCCTCAATTACAGGCCTGGGCAGGGGAATCACTCCATAAAATCATCTCCTCTACAGGTCATCCCAACAGTCTGCTGGGAAGAGCTGGGAACTGCAGTCTCTGGGCATCTCCATAATGAAAACAGAGAGAAAAATAAGGGCAGGGGGCAATGAAAGCCAAATGTGAGCTCAGCCCTCCTTTCTGGAACTGGTGAAGCTCTGATGGTGTGGAGGAAGCTCCCTTCCCTTTCCATCCATCCCATCAGGACCACTTGGGATGCTGAGGGTTTTCCTGCTCCTTCCATGGTGTCTTCTCATCTCACCCTGCAGAAATGATGATTTTTTTTCTCCCTTTCTGACCCTGAGCACTTCACTGAGACCCAGTGTCCCTGAGAGCCCTCACTGGCAGCTCCTCCAGCCCTTCATGTCGTAAAAACCTTTGAGCAGAGAGTTTTTAAAACATCAGAGCCCTTCAGACTTCAGCTCTGCCTCCCTTCTCCAAAAGCAGGTAAATGAAACACAAGGGCTAAATCTGACTGATACAAAATCTCATTTGGAAAACATTTCTCCTTCCAAAATGGCCCATCTGCCTATTTTTATGCACATGTTTAACATCAAGCAGAGCAGAGGCACATATTTAAGCAATTTCTGAAATCAGGGCCATTGTGTGATACTCTGATTAGTAAACTGGGAATTAGGGTGCATAAATTATAGTTAATTGAACCAAATCACTTAAGCCCTTTTGTGCCTGACTTTTCCCATCTAAATTCACCAACAGTAGCAAAATAGCTCTGACATACCTGGGACACAATCCTCATTGTGTTCCCAAGCTGGGAAGGGAGACTCCCAGATAAAACATAGCCTGAAACATTCCTGCTCCAGTTTTTTTAAAATGAAAGGAGGGGGGTGGAGCTGGTTTTCTGTGACTGCAGCTTTGTAATGATTTTTCAGATGGAATCAGCACAATATTCATTTTCCCCAGGCACCCTTTGTACATCCACTCCCCTGGATTCTCCTAGGAGTATATGGATTTTTCCTGCAATTTATTTCAGCGAGAAAGCAAAGCGGGAGATAAAGCAACCTCAGGTTGAGGGGAGTCATCTGCCTTATAGAAAATAAATGAACAGCACACAAAGCACCCTGGAAAGCTTTTGACTGAGGGAGGTTATTACTTTGCCAGAAATCAAACTGCTCCAGTATTTCCAGGATGCCAAGATGGGCTGTGACAGAGCTTTTGAGCAGAGAGGGGCCTGTGCAAATCACATGAAATTTGGAATGGTTGAGAAGTCAATTCTGCCTTTTGTGTAAAGGTCTCGTGGTGCTTCTCCACCTCAGAGCATCCCAGGGAGAGGATTTCACCTCTCACCCAAGGTCACCTCTGGGGCAAAAGCAGGAGACCTGGAGAAACTCCTTCCAGACCCAGGTCCCCAGGGAGGATCCCAGGCAAAAATAAACCCCAAACAACACAACAATGTCTGTGACCTCAGAGGGAAAAGAGGGGACCAGGAGTGCAGCCAGTCCCTTCATCCGAGTGCCAAAGTGATAAATTGCAAAACTCAGACTCTCACCCACTGCCATTAGCGGTGCCTCAAAAGCCTGAAGGGAAGAACGAGGGAAGAGAAGTATTTTGTTATTCTGTCCCCTCCCTCTCGTGGTTTTTGACAGTCAGAGGACACAGAGATGGAGTCCAGAGGCAGCTGAAGGCTTTGGGTCCTTGCTGGCTACAAGAGATGCCAGGGGAGCAAACCTGCCTGGCACATCCCAACCTCATCATTCCTTGGAACTCCTTTGGCTGGAGGAGTTCTTGTCCCTCAACTACAAAATTCACTGGGTGGCAGCCACAGTTTCCTTTCTCCCCCCAAAACTGAGGTGAAAGGAGATTGTTCCATTAGAAGCAGGAAAAAAGAGAAATTCAACTTTTTTTCTGTTTTTCTTTGTGAATTTCCTACCTTGTGGAGGGAAAGAACCATAATTCCTGGATTTGACCTGAGCTTTTCATCACTGCAAGCAGCCTCAACAGCCAACTCCATACCAGAAATGTGCCTTAAAGAACAAATTGCAAACTTGGACTGAGGAAAAAACCCCAGATATCTACACTAAACTCCGTATCAGAAATGTGCTTTAAAGAACAAACTGCAAACTTGGACTGAGGAAAAAATACCCCAGATGTCTTCACCAAACCAGTTGTTGATCCAAAATTATGGTTATATTGATCTAGGCTGATGGGAGCAAGATATCACCTCACAGGGTACACTTGAAAAATCTCAGTCTAAAACCTCTTGAGATCTTCAGTGCAAAATCAGCCTATTTTTCCTCTTTGACTACTGTGGATCAATTCCTGCTCTATTAAATTTGAGCAGCTCCCATTTGCTTCAAGTGCTTCCAAACTATCAGCCAAGATTCCTGACACAAATCACCCTCTCTGATGGGATCTGGAGCTGGGACACCTTGAAAAGGGACCTGATTTTCAGGAAATACCTGGCACCCACCTGCTGGATGCTCAAACTTTTTAATTTTTATCATGGCCTGGACAATTAGGGTTGGGAACTACAGCAATGCAGGCAATCAATCATGAGATTAAGAGTTTATAAGATATTTATTTTGTATAGAAAGGCTGTCATTGGCGGCGTGCTGTCCATACAATAGCTGGGATGGGAAAAGGGAAGAGTTTAAACAAGGCTCTGAGAAATTAGAAACAGGCCTCTGCTTTAATGGTGGTTTTTCTCCTCCCTCAAACAATTAATACAACATACATTGACCTCCCACAGCCCTGAGTGTGCTGACATGGGAACACATGCCCAGCTTCACCTGGAAACCAGGAATCTCCACGGGACGGCTCGAATTAACTCAATAAACCAAACAAATGTTTGTTTTAAAACGTAGCAATTAATTATCTCCTTGGGTCTCCTTTCCCAGTGCTGGCTTCCCTATCACCTCATTGCTGGCTGTGCTGCAGACAATGTTCTGTTCCTTTCTTTCTTCCTAAAGATCCTAATGGGATGCAGCCGGCCGGGCCAGCAGCTTCGGAAACAAGCACAGAGCGAATTTAATAACAAGCAAACCTGCACTTAATAAAGTCTGTCATCAGTAATGTCTCCACTGAACACTTGCCAGGAGAGAATTGTTTGCACTTACTGTGTGAGCCAAGTCACAGCTTTAACAGGCAAAGCACAAATAAAACCCAGCCTTTCCCATTCTTTTCGCATCTCTGTTTCAACCTACCAACAAAAACTCCGGGGCAAACAATGAAAAAATCCAGATTCAAGCAGGGGGAAAAAAAAAAAAAAAGCCAACGTCCCCCCCCCCCATTATTCATTACATTATGAAACACATTTCATAATCTAATAATTAGCAAGGGGACAATTTTGTTCAGCATGAATCTGGAGTCTTTTGTCATTTCGTGTTAGCACCCAGAACAAATGGACATTGTGCAGAGCGCGGGTGCCGGGCCCGGCCGAGGGCTCCCGCTGGGCCGAGGCTCCCTCCTCCCCTCTGTCCAACAAAACCGTGGTGAGGATGGGAGGATGCAGAGCAGCCACAGGCTGGATGTGAGACAATCCATCCCTGGGCACTGGGGGAGCCTGGGGAATGCAGGACAGGCTTCATCTGCACGGCCTCGAGGGTACCGGGTCAGCTCAGCTCTGTGCCACTGCCAGGCTCTGCAGAGCTAAAAGGACTCCAAGCCTTGCTCTCTGTGCCTGTTTTCCTCATGGTTTTGGTTATACTTGGAAATAAAGAGGTTGAAAATATCATTTAACAAGGGTTTTCTAGCCAGGCTGCTCCATACCTGTGGCTTCGTGTGGGATATGGAGCTCGTGAGGTGCTCAACCTCAACTTCTTCAGGGTTGTGAAACCTTTTTCTGTCCCTGTTGCAAAATCAGGCAGATAACCCTTCTGCCCAGGAGCAGAGGGAAATCCCTTGAGAAGGCTCCCTGCACCCAAAACTGGTCCCTTGTACTGCAGGGTGGGTTTGTGAGGAGCAGGACACAGCACACGAAGGGTTGGGGTGAAACCAAGGCCTCCACAGCACTTCCCCTCCATGGTGACCTCCCCACAGGCTCTTTGTTTCTGCTGGGAAGGTGGGTCCAGGGGGGCTTTAAAGCCTGAAGGAGCAGACTGAGCTGCTGCTGGTGACCATTGGGTGGTGAGTGATGATCCTGAGCTGAAGGTTGGTTATGTCCACCCAAGGAGCAAAAATTTTTGGGAAAGACCCCCAACAGTGCTGTACCACCAACACCTCTCCTTTAGTCCTCCTGTTCTCCCCTCCTCCCTGGTCAGCACACACACCCCGAGCCAGAAGCTTGTGGATTTCTGTGATTTGGGAAGGCGAAAATTTAGAGAAAAATTACTTTAATAACACTACTAATGATAATAACGGGAAAATTAAATTAGTTCCTAAAACATGGCAGTGATTTGGGATCTCCTACAAGCAAGGAACAGGGTTCACCTCCAGCTCTCCAAAATCCAGGACACCACAAGTGGAGAGGATGTTCACGGGATGGTGATGGTGTCCAAGAACAAGTGACCATCAAGGTGACTCCCCCAACCAAGGGCCTGTTTGACCTCACTGACTCCCAGGACAACAGCTGGGTGTGCTTCTACCAGGTCCAATGCCTGGGGCCACTCAACAGGGAAAAATTGTCCAAAAACCCTTTTAATTTCTGGGGTTTTCACCAAAAATTGATAGATTTTGGCATCAAGGAGAGCAGCCCAAAGGGGAACTTTGCTCCTGACTCTCCAGACATCCCAACCTTTTTCTGGCCATGTCTGAGCTGGTTAATAAAGATTTAGATGCTGCTCTGAGCAAAAAATACCTGAGGAGCTCTGGCCTCTCCAGGGTCACTCCCAGCTGTCCATGTTTGTGCAGGATTTAGGAGGTACCACATCAGGAACGTGGCCAAATTCCTCACTCCTTGTTTGGGGCCCATCAACCAGAACAGGCTCTGGGGGCTGAGCCTGGACTGCAGGAGTGCGACCAGCTCCAGGAGCCAACCACAGCCACTCTGCCCCCACTGTCACCTTCCACATGTCCCCAATGCCAAGATGGCCACCAGCTCGAGCAAGGACAAAGCCACAGCCACTCTGCCCCATTGTCACCTTCCACATGTCCCCAGTGCCAAGGTGACCATTAGCTCGAGCAAGGACAAAGCCACTCTGCCTCCACTGTCACCTTCCACATGTCCCCAGTGCCAAGATGGCCACCAGCTCGAGCAAGGACAAAGCCACAGCCACTCTGCCCCCACTGTCACCTTCCACATGTCCCCAGTGTTGAGGTGGCCACCACCTCAAGCAAGGACAAAGCCACAGCCACTCTGCCTCCACTGTCACCTTCCATGTGTCCCCAGTGCCAAGGTGGCCACCAGCTCGAGAAGGACACCAGCACCAGTGCCAGCTTCAGCTGGAGAGGCCCATCCTGGTCACCACCTGAGGAGGAAAGTCAGTGTGAGCATTGTGGTCCCACATTTGGGCATCTAAAAATTGGGAGAAGCCCAATTTTTAGAAGGAAAATAAGGAGTTAGAGGAGAAGGAAAATAAGGAATTTAGAAGGAAAATAAGGAGTTTGTCGATATCTGTGACTGTTATCTGCTTCTTCTCCCATCCCAGGTAGGATCCCTTCCCCAGGGAATACAGCCCATGGAGGAGAGGGGGTGATGCTGGAGCAAAACTGGGAAGGGGATGTGCTCACCAGGGCTGCAGGGACAAACATCCAACTGGTCAAACTGGTCAAACTGGGAGCCAGTGCTGCTCCTCCCTGGAGGCCATCCCAGAGCTGGAGGTGAGGGAAGGCTCACCTGCCTCCCTGGATGTGCTGGGAAGGATCAAAAACCCCAGGGAAGGAAGCAAATGCTCTCAAAACTGGAGGATGTTGAGGAGACAGGGACAAAACTTCCAGAATTTTTTTTTCAGGGGCAGTCAGGGTGTTACCCACTGAGCTTTTCTTCCCACAGGATATCCAGATACTCACTGGGGCCTCGGGTCCCTCTCGGAGACGCTGCCGCCGTTCAAATCAGCACCAACATATGGAAGGCTCCTAATATTGTGCTTCTGTCAGAGGAAACCATTGTTCAGCTTCTCTACAGGAAGGATGTCTCACTGCTTATTACCAGCTTGAATAATTGTTTGGAATGTTTTATTTGACATTTATTCAAGGAACTTGGAAACCCGCACGGTTTCTTTCTCTCCAGAGGATAACAACAACAAAAAAAAAAGAATTAAAAAAAAAAACACCCAAGAAAGCCCAAACTAGAGCCAACAGCTTCAGATGGCAGCAAGATTTTTTAAAATGTAAATATATAGTAAAACAGCTTCAGATAGCAGCAAGGTTTTTTAAAATGTAAATATATAGTAAAACAAGTAAAGACTTCTTTTTTTGGGCAGAGGACAGGGGAAAGAAAGTAGAAATGCAGTATTTTATCATCCATATATTTAAATTATCTTTCAGGCTTTCATTATCAAGGATGATGTGGAAATCTTGAGGATTCATATAAAAAGGATTGAAATAAAGAGAGGGAACAGGCAAGGAAGCAAAATATCCCATCACTGGACAGAAAGCACTGGCAACTCTGCCCTTAAACTCTGACAACCCCCAGATTCCTGAAGGACAACCCCATGTTCCTACTTTGGTGGGTTAAAAGATGCACAGAGGGAATACTGCTCCACACCTGGCCTGGACTGATGCTTCAAAGGGGGATTCTGGTTGCAATAATGAAGGAAAAAACATTGGGCTATTTTTTGGATGCTGCACCAAAGGTAGTGGGGGGACATGGTTTGCTTTCTTCAGGTCTGGCAATTTAAATTTGAGTTGTAATAAAATCTCAAGTAGGTTTGAACCTTTTCTGGGCCAGGAAATAATTATTACAGGTAAAATACCAGGATCCACATTGGACATGGAACCTGCTGGGGCCACGCTGCTGTGTTGGAAGATTTCCCTGAAGAACAAAGTACAAGGACCAGTTTCACCCAGGGGAAGAGCTTGTATCAGTCAGAATCAGCTGAACTCCTGCCTGTGGTGCTGGAGAAGTTAAGAAGTTCCCCAGATCTTTCTCTTTTCAGCCATGTTCTCAAAATTCCATATCAGAATAAGGGATAAGGGAAAGAGAAGCATGTGGGACTTGAGACCCCGTGTGTGTCTTTCAGAATCAGACTCACAGAATCATTTATTCCATCATTCCACTCAGATCATCCAGTCCAACCATTCCCCCAGCACTGCCAAGGCCACCCCTGCCCATGTCCCCAAGTGCCACATCCACAAAGGTTTTAAATCCCTCCAGGGATGGGGATTCCACCACTGCTCTGAGCAGCTGTGCCAGGGATGGGAATAACCCTAGACAAAAAAACCCTCTGCTCTCCACAAGGCTCAGCAGTCAATCCAACCCTTCCAGAGCCTGGAAAATTGCTGGAATTGGCTGTTGTCCTCCAAACTCCCCCCATCAGCTGAGTACCTGTGCATGAGCCTTCCTTTCCAAGGAGAAATGGAATGCTGCTCCTCCAGAGCTCCTGGGAGCTTCCCAGCTGTTCATTGTCCAGGAGCAGCTCTGGAAGGGAAATTGTACCTGCAGACCCAGCAGGCTCCCAAAAACTTGTAATTTCTCTTGGTTTATGTGGAAGAATTTTGTATGGGAGAAGAAATAGACTGGCACAGGGTGCCCAGAGAAGCTGTGGCTGCCCCTGGATCCCTGGCAGTGCCCAAGGCCAGGTTGGACAGGACTTGGAGCCACCTGGGACAGTGGAAGGTGTCTCTGCATGGCAGGAGGTGGCACTGAGTGATGTCTGAGGTCTCTTCCAACCCAATTCCATGACACTCAGCTCCCACTTCCATCTCCCTCTCCATGTCCTTTTCCTTCCCAATCCTTTCCCCTTAACTTTTGTCAGCTGTGCTGCCCAGCCCTCCTGAGCCTCTCCCTGTGTCTGTGTTCCCACACAGGATTTTAGCTCCAACTGTCCCATCTTTGCCCAAATTTCAGCAGGCAGGTCATGGCCACACACCTCCAGGGAACAATCCTGCTTCCAGCTCAGTGATTAATTCCTCTTTATCCATCATAATGAGGTCCAGATTAGAGTTACCTTGAATTGTGGTCCAAACAACTTATGTCAGAATATAATTACCTGGAGGTGCTGAGGACTTTAATGACACTCCCCCCCACAAATGGGGGATTTTTTAACTTGAAGTATCTGAAGTCAGTCTACTCATATTTCCTCTCTGCATACTCAGGGAGAGCATGCAACCTATTTTAAAATGTCATCCTTATTTTTTTATTTAGATTTATGCACCTCAAAGCCCCAGAGCTCAAGGAGCCTCCGCAATAAACACGAGCACCAAACTCTCCAAAAATAACAGCCCTGGGCTGAGCGTCACTGGTGAAACAACAATGAGAACAAACCCACACATCTCTGCTCCTCTCTGCCCAGCAGGATTAAATCAGGGGGAAGGAGATTACAGCACATACCTGCAGCTATAAAACACACCTTGTTCCGAGCAAACTCGGTTCAAAAAGTCAGGAGGAGGAGGCCTCCAGGCAGGCACCGAGCTGTGCACGGCCAAAAACTGAACAGGAATCACTCATCAGTTACTGCCATGGGTGAAACAGACTCAGCTGGGGGAATTAATTTAATTTATTCCAGCAGCTTCCCAGAAGCCAGCCCTGTAGCCCCTGGCTAGCAAAACCTGGCCACACAGACCCAAAACAAGGAGGTTTCACCCCACTCTGTGGTCCATGGTCCATATTGGATGAGAGACTCCCCTGTGCTGCCTCCACAGAATCCTTAAGGTTAGAAAAGACCCCCAAGGTCATCCAGTCCAATCATCAAGTGTGGGATACAGCAGCAACAATATCTGCAGAGGGGTAGGACACACAGCTTTAAAATACCAGACTAAATAAAAGCCTGCACGTCATCAAAAAAGTTCCAAAATTAGTATGAGAACAGCACAAAAACTTTGGTCAATCAGGTCAGAGAATGCACTGGGAAAAACAGGCCTAACATCGCCCAAAGGACTTCAAAATACAGAAAGATGAAAAAAAAAATTTTAAAAAATCATCCACTTCAAGTTAAAATTCAAATAGGCTTCAAACTTCCCCTTGTTGGCCTGACAACTGGGATTTCGTGTGAAAATGTAAGGGAACAAAACTGGGTATAGACAAGAAAAATAGGTGTAAGAAGTTTATTTCTGAAAGCAGAGCTGAGCTCTTCTGTGCAGTCACCAGAGACTCTGTAAGTGAGAACAATCTTGTTCCAAGAGTTCCCAGGGGATCTGGCTTGGGAAGACGAGTGGGAGGCAGGAAGGGTTAAAAATATTTTTTCAGAGAAAGCTTGGCTGTGAGATGTGTCTCCAGAGGGCCCGGAGCACAGGAGGGGCTGGAGATAAACAGACATCTGGAGGTGCCATCCTCCTCACCAGACTGGAGACACAACATCGGGAGCACAGGGAAAGAGGAGTCTGGGAATTCCCTGAGGAGGAGAAGGAGGAAACAGCACAAGTCACAGCTCTGGCTGTGGAAGTCCCACTTCCAGCAGGAAAAGGGAGGAAATTATGAGCAGGAATTTCTGCACAGGCACTGGAATTTCTGCCAGACCAAAGGAAAGCCACAAAGGGGCATTTTTATAACAGAATCCAGGCATTGTCCTGGGTAGGCTGAAGAGTGGGCAAAAATACCTCCCAAATCCAACATGATTAAGGATTTAAAGCACAACCCCCTTTTTACAAAGCCATCTGAGCATGGACACCTTGTTAGCATTTTCACTCAGAGGTTGTTTCATGTCCAGGAGCTACAAAAACAAATCTCCACGGGACGTAAAGTTGGGCAAGAACAAAGGGGAGAAGGAACAACTTCTCCTTGTATCAAAGAGTGGAATTGCTCAGGAGGGACTTGCCAAGAGCACTGGAGTGATGAGAACCGCGTGACTCCACATTGACAGCACTTTTGTTGTCTCACCAGAGTCCTCCTTGCCTCCTTGCTGTGCTGCTTCCCCTCCGTGGGCACACGGAGTGCTCGGTGCATCCATGAGGAAAGGACTTCTCCTCCCAGCCTTTCTGCTCAGCACAAATGAAATGTGGTCACCAGGGTTACTGGGGCTCTGCTCCTGTGAGTTTTGTTGCCAGAGAAAGCAAAATTCCCCCTCCCTCTTTTTGGTGGTGCACTGATGGGATGGAGCAGGGCTCTGCTGTACCAAACCCTGAGCATGGGTAAACAGATCCCACACCCCAAACAGAGCAGCCAATAAATCACAGAACCGTGGAATGGGTTGGGTTGGATTGGATTGGATTGGATTGGATTGGATTGGATTGGATTGGAAGGGGTTGGATTGGAAGGGGTTGGATTGGATTGGATTGGATTGGATTGGATTGGATTGGATTGGATTGGATTGGATTGGATTGGATTGGAAGGGGTTGGATTGGAAGGGGTTGGATTGGATTGGATTGGATTGGATTGGATTGGATTGGATTGGATTGGATTGGATTGGAAGGGGTTTAAAGACCATCTTCCAACTCCCTGCCATGAGCAGGGACACCTTCCACTGTCCCAGGTGGCTCCAAGTCCTGTCCAACCTGGCCTTGGGCACTTCCAGGGATGCAGGGGCAGCCACAGCTTCTCTGGGAAATCCATTCCAGGGCCTGCCCACCCTCAAAGCCAGGAATTCCTTCCAAAATCCCACCTAACCCTGCTGTCCCTCAGCTTAAGGCCATTCCCCCTTGTCCTGTAATTCCATCCTTTGCCCAAAGTCCCTCTCCAGTCTTCCTGTCTGGAAGAGTGGAGATTCCAGTACACCTTTAGGTACTGGAATGTCTCCCCAAATCCTGCTCTCCACCACCAGAGCTTCACCTCTCCTCACCCTTCCAGCTTCCAGCATCCTGCATGCCCACCCTGGCACACACCAAATTTACCTTTCCATTTTCCTTACTGCCTCCTGAAGGAGGAGTTCTTCTCCAATTCTTTTGCAGCACAGCAGGAATTCCTGGGCTGGACTGCAGATTGCTCCCAAGAGAACCCCAAGGGACCCCAGGGGTATCTCGATCCAGCCCTGCTGGAAAATATTGAGATTTTTAATGTATGTTTTTTATCTCAGGGCAGCTCCTGCTGCAAGGAATGGCTGGGAACTGACCCAGTCCTCACATGCAGTGATGGATTGGTGGCATTCCTGATTATCCAGCTGGAGGAGAGGATGTTGCACTGCTGATTCTGGGAATGACCACGAGCCAGGTGAGGATCAAGAACCCCTGAACCCTCTGGGAAGAGGCTGCAGATCTCAACAGCAACAAGGGAGCCAGTGATCAACAAAATTCCCCATTTACACTTTCTAGCCTCAGGCTCCAAGGATGTGTCCAGTTTCCCCTTTCCTTGAGCTGAGAGAGGATCCAGCTGCTGCACCCAGAATTTTGTTCACCTGTGCTTTATAAACACAACAGAATGGATTTTTAATATTTTTTTAGGTATTTCAGGGGATTTTGTCTCCAGAAATTCTCCTTTCCTTGGAGAACTTGGTCATCTGTGGCCAAGGTGGCATCACAAGATGGGACAGCCAGGCTGGGGGTCCGTTTCCAGGTCATGTTATTAACATTTAAATTCAGGTTTTACTTCAGTAACTTTACTAGAAATGTGCTGAATCCATTCTTTTTTTTTTTCCTCTAAGCCATCCCCTGAGACATTTTGAACTGAACATTTCAGGTATCCCGAAAAGGGAACAAAACACAGCTCAGATCCCAAAATAACCCTGAGCAGAGGCAACACAGGAGCAGGGAAACAGCTCTGCTCTTGGTTTTCTTTCTCTTACCTCCTTTTTATCTTCACTTGTGAGGAAAACCAGAGGAATTTCTGCTCCTTGCTCTGCTGATTTGGGGCAGGGGCTCCATGCAGGGGTCTGCAGCCCCACAGGAACTTCACACTGGGGTTTTTAAGCACTTTGACCTGGATTTAAGCAGCTGAATCAAGGCTGTCCCCTTCCTTTTCATCATCTGTAGGATCAACTAAAAAGCAGGAGCAGATGGGAGGATTTTGGTGTTCAGAGTCTTCTTTAGCTGAGCTTTTCCTCCCAAGCCTGAGAGGGGATTCACTCTGCATCTTTTTCCCATTATTTTGCTTTTTCCCTCCACTTTTCTCCCACATGAGGCAGCTCCACAACAGCTCTGAAGCCGAGAATAGATTTTTAACACAACAGAAAAGTTCAAAGCCCCCCCTGTGGACCAAGTGACCCCTTCAAGGAAAACAAGGATGAGACTCCATGGAAGGAGGAATCCAGAGGGTTCTCTCCATGCAAACCAGGAGTGATACAGCAGCAAAAAGCTGCTGGTGAAACAAAGACACAAACAACTCAGCACCAGGGCTGGGCTTTGAACCAGAAACCACCATTTCCCCCAAAGCCCAGCAGCTTTTCTTTCTGGACAGGGTTCACCAGCTCCCTTTTCTTCCACTGGAAATGAGAGGAAATCTGGCTTCACATGATACGTAAATAACTGAAAGCCTCTGACTTAGAGACAAAAGAAAGGGAAAAAAACAGGGAAAAAAAGGCCATTCAATTAAGTCACAATAATTTATCTGGTGTGATGCCCTGGTTGAGACAGGTTTTCCCTAAATTTTAATGTTGTGCAGGTGTCAGTGAACTCATCAAGTGCTGACTGACAGCCTTGAGGATGTTTCCAACCCATTAAGCAATGTTTTATCCTTAGAAAAAGCTGAGAGCATCCTTCACCTTTGCTTTAGAATTCCAGAATGGGTTGGGCTGGGAGGGACCTTAAGGATCATCTCATCCCACCCCTGCCATGGGCAGGGACACCTCCCACTGTCCCAGGTGGCTCCAAGCCCCAGTGTCCAACCTGGCCTTGGGCACTTCCAGGGATGCAGGGGCAGCCCCAGCTGCTCTGTGCCCACATTTGGGGGAGGAGAGGAAGGAAAACAGGTCTGGTATGAGGTTACACAGACAACTGCACACCCAGAGCAGAAAAACAGGGATTTAAATGATCACAAAACCCCTCCAATGTCCAGGTCACAAAGAAAATGTTGATTTGCTGCTCGCTGCCCTGTTGGTAGGGTGGGAATGTGGATTGCAGGCCTGGGCAGCAATCCACATTGGGCCATTCCCCCTTGTCCTGTAATTCCATCCTTTGCCCAAAGTCCCTCTCCAGTCTTCCTGTAAACCCTCTTTAGATCTCCCCAAATCCTGCTCTCCACCACCAGAGCTTTACCTCTCCTCACCCTTCCAGTTTCCAGCATCCTGTATCCCCACCCTGGCACACACCAAATTTACCTTTCCATTTTCCTTACTGCCTCCAAGCCCTGTCCAGCCTGGCCTTGGGCACTTCCAGGGATCCAGGACCAGCCACAGCTTCTCTGTGTCCACACTTGGGGGGAACAGGAAGGAAAACAGGTCTGGTATGAGGTTACACAGACAACTGCACACCCAGAGCAGAAAAACAGGGATTTAAATGATCACAAAACCTCTCCAATGTCCAGGTGACAAAGAAAATGTTGATTTGCTGCTCGCTGCCCTGTTGGTAGGGTGGGAATGTGGATTGCAGGCCTGGGCAGCAATGGGAAACCTGCTGGGAGAAAACCACGAGTCCCAAACCAGTGTCCTCATGGCTCAGCCTCTGAAGGCTCTCTGCAACAGTGCAGGAATTGTGCTGGAAATGCTGGATGGACTCCCAAAGGCACAAAAGGGATGAGAACACCTCCATGGAGAGCAAGAGACACTGGGCCACGGCAGGCTGGCTGCAGACAGTCAGAAATGTTCGCTTCCAACACAAGGTTGTGCCAGGACAGGGGGAAAACTCCTCCTGGCCCACTCCAGCAGCCATCCTCCCCCACCAGGGGCTGTGCCAGAGGAACCCTCGGGGCTCTTTGTGCACACACCAGGCTTGGATTGAAAAGGATTGTTGTTTCTCCCCTCCCCTGCTGCCAAGACTGAGCAGATGGGTGAGCTCAGCTCTGTCTGGGAGCCAGAGGCAGCAGGAGCTTCCCAGGAACTGAATTCTGCATCCCAGAGGGAACAGCGAGTGCAGGATGGAGTTTAGGAGACCCTGGGTGATGCTGAGCTGTCCCAGGAGATCCTGGATGGTGCTGAACCATCCCAGGAGATCCTGGGTGATGCTGAACCATCCCAGGAGATCTTGGATGATGCTGAGCTGTCCCAGGTGATCAGCATCATTGCTGGATGATGCTGAGCTGTCCCAAGAGATCCTGGATGGTGCTGAGCTGTCCCAGGAGATCCTGGGTGATGCTGAACCATCCCAGGAGATCCTGGATGATGCTGAACCATCCCAGGAGATCCTGGATGGTGCTGAGCTGTCCCAGGAGATCCTGGGTGATGCTGAACCATCCCAGGAGATCCTGGATGGTGCTGAGCTGTCCCAGGAGATCCTGGATGATGCTGAACCATCCCAGGAGATCCTGGATGGTGCTGAGCTGTCCCAGGAGCTCCTGGGTGATGCTGAACCATCCCAGGAGATCCTGGGTGATGCTGAACCATCCCAGGAGATCCTGGATGGTGCTGAGCTGTCCCAGGAGATCCTGGGTGATGCTGAACTGTCCCAGGAGATCCTGGGTGATGCTGAGCTGTCCCTCCTCATGCCCCCAGCACCAGGTAGAGGGGCTGGCTCCTAGAAGTGGTGCTAGGAAGAAACTCTTTGCTGTAAGACCCTGGCACAGGGCGGCTGCCCTGGATCCCTGGAAGTGTCCAAGGCCAGGTTGGACAGGGCTTGGAGCCACCTGTTCTGACCTGAGCATGGGATTTTTCTCTCCCTGTTTCAACCAGGCTCAAACTGCAAGTTTCCTTCCTTAAATTGCAACGATGGAATGGTTTGGGTGGAAGGGACCTTACAGATCATCCAGTGCCACCCCCTGCCATGTGCAGGGACACCTTCCACTGTCCCAGGGTGCTCCAAGCCCTGTCCAACCTGGCCTTGGACATTTCCAGGGATCATCCATAGCCACCCTGAAAGTTAGAATGCAGGAAGGTGCTGCATAGAGGAATCAGAGTCCAGAACAGGATGTATATAAAGCAAATATTGAACTAACTTTGATAACACAGAAAAATGGAAGATTTTTGGTGGGGTGCTGCAAGGGCTCCATTGGAACCATTAGAAATTTCCTGTTTCACTCATGTGGGGAGGTTTTGCAGTGATCTATACAATGCATTGTGTCCCTGCTGAATTCCTAGCCATGAATGGGTCACCCACACTTTAATTTCCATGCTTTTTTTGTTGTTTTGTTTTGTTGTTTTGAAGATTTTGTTGTTTTGCTTTTCCCCTCTTCTCTCACTCCACACTGGTTTAACCCCTTTAATGATTTACCTTGGCAGGAGGGGCTGAAAGGACACAAGGCCCAAAGGGATGATCCTCTCTGCCTGTGAGGAGGATGAGGCAAACACAGCAAGGAGCACATCCCAACCCTTTCTGTGCCCACTCCATCCTCCCACATCCCCCCCGGGATCCCATCCCATGCCTGCTGCTGGTTTCTCCTTCTTCCCTGACCTCTCCCATGGTGTTCCCAGGAAAGTTTATTGTTAGAACTTGCACCCACCTCACCTAAGCAAACAAACAGCAGCCAGAGGAAGGGACACCCTTCCCAAAGCCAGCCAAGCCCAAAACATTTGTGTTTCACTGGCTTTGCAGCAGTGATTTTAATCTGCAGCACAATCCAAGCCTTGCCTTTGAGAAGAGAAATCTCTTAGCAGCCCTGCTCTGTCATGACCACATCCCAAAGCCAGGGATAGGGCAGGGGACAGCAGAGCCTTTCAGATTTTAGGGGAAAATTGAACAATTCAAGGAGATTTTAGGGGAAAAATGAACAAGTCAAGGAGATTTTTTACTCTATCTTCAGAAGAAAGAAAGTTGCAGGGAATGCAGGGAATCGTGGAATGGGTTGGGTTGGAAGGAATGTTAAAGATTGTCTCATTCCACCCCTTGCCATGGACAGGGACACCTTCCACCAGCCCAGGCTGCTCCAACCTGGCCTTGGACACTTCCAGGGATCCAGGGGCAGCCACAGCTTCTCTGGGCACCCTCAGAGGGAACAATTCCTTCCCAGTCTCCCATCCATCCCTGCCCTCTGGCAGTGGGAACCATTCCCTGTGTCCTGTAGTCCCATGGTCCATTCAGGATGGAACACAGGCAATGGGGCAGGTCAGCTCTGACAGCTCAAGGCATTCAGGAGCCACCACAATTTGCAGTTTTGTCTTTGTGTCTTCTTTGTGCCAGCAAAGGGAGGAGGGATGTGTCTGATACAGGAGGAACTTCAGCACTTACCTCAAGAGGTTCCACAGGGAAATGGAGCAGAATTCCCTATTGATGCACAGGAAACACATCTTCAGGAGTCTTCAGCATCCAGCCTGCCTCTGGGGCCTTCCCTGAGGGCTGGTGACATCCACCCTGACCTGGAGCAGAGAACTCCCTCCTCATTGCCCTGGGATGGGCAAAAACCCCAGAGCATGGGGAGGGCAGGGATCCCAATGCAGCACCACAGCTGGGAGGGGTGGGAAGGATCCAGATCCTGGAGAAAGGTCTGGGGACACTTTCAAACACCTTCCAGGGCCTAAAGGGTCTGGGGACACCTTCAAACACCTTCCAGGGCCTAAAGGGATTTGGGGACACTTTCAAACACCTTCCAGGGCCTAAAGGGATTTGGGGACACCTTCAAACACCTTCCAGGGCCTAAAGGGATTTGGGGACACCTTCAAACACCTTCCAGGGCCTAAAGGGATTTGGGGACACCTTCAAACACCTTCCAGGGCCTAAAGGGATTTGGGGACACCTTCAAACACCTTCCAGGGCCTAAAGGGATTTGGGGACACCTTAAAAGACCTTCCAGGGCCTAAAGGGATTTGGGGACACCTTCAAACACCTTCCAGGGCCTAAAGGGATTTAGGGATACCTTCAAACACCTTCCAGGGCCTAAAGGGTCTGGGGACACCTTCAAACACCTTCCAGGGCCTGAAGGGATTTGGGGGCACCTTAAAAGACCTTCCAGGGCCTAAAGGGATTTGGGGACACCTTCAAACACCTTCCAGGGCCTAAAGGGATTTGGGGACACCTTCAAACACCTTCCAGGGCCTAAAGTGTCTGGGGACACCTTCAAACACCTTCCAGGGCCTAAAGGGATTTGGGGACACCTTCAAACACCTTCCAGGGCCTGAAGGGTCTGGGGACACCTTCAAACACCTTCCAGGGCCTAAAGGGATTTGGGGGCACCTTAAAAGACTTTCCAGGGCCTAAAGGGATTTGGGGGCACCTTCAAACACCTTCCAGGGCCTGAAGGGATTTGGGGGCACCTTCAAAAACCTTCCAGGGCCTAAAGGGATTTGGGGGCACCTTCAAACACCTTCCAGGGCCTGAAGGATCTGGGGACACCTTCAAACACTTTCCAGGGCCTAAAGGGGCTCCAGGAGAGGGACTGGGGACAATGGATGGAGGGGCAGGACACAGGGAATGGCTCCCACTGCCAGAGGGCAGGGATGGATGGGATATTGGGATGGAATTGTTCCTGTGAGGGTGCTGAGCCCTGGCACAGGGTGCCCAGAGCAGCTGTGGCTGCCCCTGGATCCCTGAAAGTGTCCAAGGCCAAGTTGGATCCATTGGGATGATGGAAGGTGTCCCTGCCCAGGACAAGGGGTTGGAACTGGATGATCTTTAAGGTCCCAACTTCTGATTTGATGCACTCAAGCACCTTGGATATTCCAGATTCCTGTCCTAAAAATCCTATGACCCGTCCCTACAGCCCCTGTAGCCTCTCCTTCACTTCCAGCTCCTCTTTTATCCTTTCTCCAGAGCTTCCCAAAGGCAGCAGAGGCCCAAGGCAAGGCTGTGGCCAAGGCTGACAAGATAAAGAGTTAAAGCAGGCAAAGCCAAACCTTTGGAAGAACAAGGGCTCTGCAATAAATCAGATATTAGAAGGCAGGAAGGTGCTGTATAGAGGAATCAAAGTCCGGAACAGGATGTATATAAAGCAAATATTGAACTAACTTTGATAACACAGAAAAATGGAAGATTTTTGGTGGGGTTGAGCGAGGGCTCCATTGGAACCATTAGAAATTTCCTGTTTCACTCATGTGGGGAGGTTTTGCAGTGATCTATACAATGCATTGTGTCCCTGCTGAATTCCTAGCCATGAATGGGTCACCCACACTTTTAATTTCCATGCTTTTTTTTTGTTGTTGTTGTTTTTCTGTCTGTCCTGGAGCAGTACAGCTATTGAAATCCTCCAGGCCTTGCCTGTTGGGTGTTTTCTTTCCTACCAAGACATCAAACTGCCCTGAAGGTTTATTTTAAGCCAATTCAATAGGAGGGATCACACAAGCACCTTGTGGGACGTGTACAATGGGAGCCTAACCCAGGGCTATTCAATTAACAAGTGCTCCCATTTCCATGCAATTCCTGTTGGGAATTCATTCCTTTAATTAGGTTGGTAATTTATGAAGCTAAAGAGGCACCATTTGTTGGTGGACACGTAGGCAAAGAAATTCCAGATGAGTTCACATGGAAGGAAGAGGAGCTCATGAAAAGCCAAGGAGAGCTGGAAACCTCTCCAGATACAACCAGACTGACGAAAATGAGATAATTAAGAGCAAGAAACTGGACTGAAAATCCTGATTTGGGATGTGCTCAGGAAAATCTACCTCATCTCTGTTAGGAAATAAAACTCAGATAGTTCCCCATCATTTAAATCCTCTCAAAGCATTTTTAACTTCCCTTTTTTTTTCATGGAAAGGGTGTCCAGCCCTGGCAGTGGTGGAATCCCCATCCCTGGAGGGGTTTAGAAGCCATGTGGATGTGGCACTTGGGGACATTGATCGGTGCTGGGGGAATGGCTGGACTTGGTAACCTTGGAGAGCTTCTGAGCAATGAGTAGCAAACCCTTCCATGATGAAATGTTCCCAATATCCAATCTAAAGCTCCCCTGGCCCAGCCTGAGGCCGTTCCCTCTCCTCCTGTCCCTGTCCCCTCCTGTCAGGAGCTGTGCAGAGCCACAAGGGCCCCCCTGAGCCTCCTTTGCTCCAGGCTGAGCCCCTGCCCAGCTCCCTCAGCTGCTCCTGGGGCTCCAGACCCTTCCCCAGCCCCCAAAACCACCCCCAGCACTGGAGGTGCCCCCAGACAGGCACTGCCCTGGTCCTGCTGCCACCCAAATTCCTGATTTACAGCTGGGAGCTCTTCCCAAACCCAGCTGCACAGCAAGGGAAAACTCCTGGATTTCAATCCAAAATCCACGCCCCAGAAGCTGCTGCTTTATGTGCACACCTGGAAGATGCAAAGCAGGCTGGATTTACATAAACTGTCCATAAAAACCAAATCAAGCACAAAACCTCCCCTCAAAATGCAAAAGTGATGTAAAACAGAGACACAAAATCAGCTGCAGGCTCAGCTTAACCAGCAAAAATGTGATTCATGCTCAGCCCCTCAGGGAAAGCAGGGTAAGGTGGGATTGCCCTCTCCATGGCAGCCAGATTTGAGATCCACAGATCCTGAAGCTGCATCCTCGTTTCTGTGAGCACAAGGAGGAAGGTTTAGCACCTCCCTGTATTTGTAAATCTGTAAATATCAATTTATGCTCACACACAGCTGCTGAAAACAGAGACAGCAGCACAAAGCAGGTGAATCTCCTTCTAGTTCAAATTTTACCCAATTAAAAGCTCAAGGAAGGCGGTCTAAACTTAAAATAGCAGCTAAAAAATACCCCATAAAACTTTACATTTTTCTATTTTAATTTGAACACAAATAACTCACCTTTCTGCCAGTTTAAAAATTTTAAATGAAAACCACTTAAAGTTTAAAAATTCCAGTTTAGGAACCTGTGAGTTTATTAAGGGAGTCAAAGCCAGGAAGTGGATGGAGACTGTTTATTGGTTCTTTCCATCACATCTGAGTTACAGGTGTAAAAGTCACACAAACTGCAGGTATAAACATGTAAAACAATACAAAAATAAATGGAAAGGTAATTTTATATTTACTGAATCAAGTTGTGTAATAAATACGAGAGGCAAAAAGCTTCAATCACACCATTCAGCTGAACTGAAGTTACAGTAGTGTTTGTAAATAACACGTTTTTCACTTAGACTTGCAAATATTAAAGCATTGAGAACTAGTATAAAAGTGAATTTTGGCACATTGTAAAGTGAGAAGTGTTACACCAGGATCTGGCTGTTGGGTAAAAATGAAGCAATTTCTCACAAGCTTTCTGAGGTACATTTTTAACAACCTAAGATTAGATCAACCTTGTGGTTCTACCAACTCACAGTTCACAATTCACTATACTAGTCACAATTTTTTTTTCCCTTTTCAAGAATACCAAAGTATTCCAGAGCTTAAATCTGTGCAAATTCAGACAAGTTTCAATTAAAAAATAACAATAATTAAAAAAAAAAAATTCAACTTATTAGAGAACCCTGACATGCAACTCAACTCCTCCCTGCAATCCAGTGTGTTAATTGCAAAGTGTAAAACTGGATTAATCCCAAATTGCACAGCTTCAAATTCAAATACTCCCAGATTGCAGAGCAGCTCAAGTTGCAAAGGTTCCCCTGCTAAGTTTGTCACATTTGAATCCTATAACTTCAGTAACTTCTGATCACACTCATTCTCGGTGAGGAGAAATCAAAAAACACCACCACAAGCTGCTAACAAAGGTCAGCAAAGCGTGGAAACCCCTTGAGGACTCTTCAGCACTTCCCAAGCTCAGGAATGCCTGGACACAAATTTTTCCAAGTACAATAAAAAGAGAAAAGGAAAGGTGTAATGGCACTTTTGCTGTATCCAAACATCAGTGGGTTAGAAATGGTGCTTTTTTTTTTTAATTCTACAGTAGAAAAAATTGTTCAAACCTCGAGCTTCATCCTCACCTCGACTTCCAAGGAGTGAGGACACCAAATCCCCTGGGCTGGGGATTCCATACAGTACAAACAGCTCTGACCAGAGTACAAAAGTTACACTCTTCTTAAAAAATAAAAATAAAAAAAAAAAAATTCAAAAAGCACTGCTGATTGTTAGAATTGACTCCCAAAAAATCAGCAACTGCTCTTCAACAGCAGCAGCAGCATCAGGCATTTCAGTCCTCAAAGAGTTTTCTTTTAAACAGTTGAACCATTTGTGCTAATATTTGTCACTAGGTTAAATTTTTTTTTAAGTCCTTTCACCAAAACCGTTATTTTCCTTTAAAAAAAAGAAAGGGGTGGTGCAACCCCTGACACCCATTTATTTGGGGAATAAATGGTGTCATCTGCAAGGCACTACTACATTTAAAGGATACCATTGTCACAGTTTCACTATTTCGGTATTTTTATTTTTTTTATTTTGTTCTGGTTGAAAGTCACAGTTTAAAAATAAAGGAGATAAAAATTGAGGTAATCAATTTCTTTCAATACCAAAATACATGAATTGAGCCAGTACCAGTCTGGTGAAAGGTCTTTGTAATACACAGCTATGACCATAGAGCACATGCAGCACAGCACAGGAGGGTTCTAGGCCTTTGTTCCGAGCTCTTCTGCTCCAGTTTTTAAGGAACACCTCAATTTGCACACTCACAACCCAATTATTTCCTTTTTTTTTTTTTTGTTCACAGGGCTTGGAATTCCAGCTGGACCAAGCCCCATCCACATTGATTTGAGAGCTGCACAAATTGGAGTTCTTAAAAAGAGTTCAGCAGAGCAATAATCAGCTACAGCATCTTCATCTATTTTCAATCAATTGCACTTAAATCTACTCTCTATCCACTCAGGAGTTGGGACAAAGCCTCCACCACGTGCCTGCTGTCCCAACCACTGGAATTTCTTCCCACATCACATCCCACTACTCTAAAAATATGGCTTTGCAGGTGAGAGAACTGGGACTGGAACAGCTGGGTTTACACTGAGTTCATTGGCAAAACAATTCCAACTGGAGCTCCATTTCCTAATGCCCCTTTTTATTGCAGCCCCACCACCAGAATTTTGGCATTCCTAAAAATTCTGGGCTGTGAAATCATTTCATGCAACCAACTGGATTTAGTTGTAAACCCCTGGCAGCCCTCCCAAACCCACTGCTAGCTACCTTTGCTCTACAGGCACTACAGGATATTAAGACTAAAATTTAGCCATGCATAGATAAAACTCACGAGCTTTATCAGGATGCTCCACACTTGTGATCCAGGGAATACCCCAGGAAAGCCTAAAAACACAAACTAATTGCTGGCTTTTACTGGCCTCTAACAGGATACAAGTAGTTTTTATATAAAGTCTCGTGGTGTGCAAAAAAAAAATAAAAATAAAATACTAAAGTCTTCACTTCAGACAGCTTTTTAAATCTAGGAGGAAAGCAAGGAATGAAACCTTATCAATATTTCTATCCCAGCTTGCAGCACCTGGAATTCCACCTCTGCACTGTGCAACACTCACAGGACAGGCACCCAGCAATGAAGACCAAAACCACCTAAAATGTGCTTCACGTTACTGAAATTTCACTTATTTCATATTCCAAAGGTAAAAAATACATCTCTTAGCAAAGCATAAGCTCTAATTTAGCCTCAAGTTTGATGACAGGGGTTCAATCTCATTTTCCTGCCTTGGGATGAGGCTGTGCAGACACATTTGAAGTATTTTAAGTGTCCTGCAAGAGATTTTTCATTCCATTTCTTGCTGTATCACAAACATCTGGTCAGAAAGAAAAGCTGCAGTTGCAGTAAAAGATTGAGCTGTCCCTAAGGCAAAAGAATATGAAAATAAAAAAATTCCTGCTGGGCTGCTCTCACCTAAATTCTGAACACATGCATGCTACAATAATCTGCTTATTCAAATAAACTCCAATAATTACCTGTAAGTAGCTGCTAAGGTACTTTAGAATCCTTCAGGCAGGGATTTATAAAGCCTCCTTTAAAATGATACTGAATTAAGTCAGGACAGGCTACCAGCATTCCTGTTCTATCATTTAGGAACTATAAAAATTCTGTTGCAAGTACTTAAAAAGCTGATTTCCCACCAGCACAGGGAAATGTTACAGTGTGCAAACTCTTCTGGAAGCTCCACAAACAAGTTCCTGCCTCTTTCAAGTAACATCCTTTGCTATTTTTTACCTTTGGAAATCATTTATCTTCATGAAAAGGAATTCCTCAGCTGAAGAATCTCCCCCTTGCCTTGCCTTGCCTCATTTTTAGGACTGCAATAGGAATCCTCCAGGGATAATCTAAGCAAGGTGCACATTGCAGCCAGCCAGGAAATATTTTCCAGAATCCCAATGAGAGCACTGGGAAGAAATTAAGATTTCTCCACTGATTTCACCCTGAAATGTATAACTAGCTTTTCTTTAAAGTCAGAATTTCGAGTGCAGACTCAAACTGTGCTGAGGTTTGAGATGGGCTGAGCCCTGGCAAAGCTGGGGGTGGGAGTGTTCCCTCATCCCTCTCTTTGGGGACACCCTGGCAGCTCTGGGATCAGGGACTTTTTTGAGTTGTTCCCACTGTTTCCACAGTTTTCCCTTTGGGATTGCCCTGACAGCTCTGGGATTAGGGACTCTGAAAAGTGTTCCCCCATTTCTCACTCTGGGAACACAACAGCAGCTGTGGGATCAGGGACCCAGTTCTGAGTTTTCCCCATTGTTCCCCCATTTCTCACATTGGGAACATCAGACAGCTCTGGGATTAGGGACTCAATTTGGAGTTGTTCCCACTGTTTCCACATTTTCCACTTTGGGAATGCCCCAGCAACTGTGGGATTAGGGACTCAGTTCTGAGTTTTCCCCGCTGTTCCCCCATTTCTCGCTTTGGGAACACCCTGGCAGCTCTGGGATTAGGGACTTTTTTGAGTTGTTCCCACTGTTTCCACAATTTTCCCTTTGGGATTGCCCTGGCAGCTCTGGGATTAGGGACTCTGGAAAGTGTTCCCCATTTCTCACTCTGGGAACACAACAGCAGCTGTGGGATCAGGGACCCAGTTCTGAGTTTTCCCCACTGCTCCCCCACTTCTTGCTTTGGGAACATCCCAACAACTGTTAATTAGGGACTCTTCTGAGTTTTTCCCATTGTTCCCCCATCTGTCACTTTGGGAACATCCTAACACTGTGGGATTAGGTGCTCATCCAAGCTTTTCCCATTCTCCCATTTCTCACTTTGGGAACACACCAAGAGCTCTGGGATTAGGGACTCTTCTGGTTGTTCCCACTGTTTCCATATTTTTCACTTTGGGAATGCCCCAGCAGCTCTGGGATTAGGGACTCAGAACTGAGTTCTTCCCAATGTTCCCCCATTTCTCGCTTTGGGAACATCCCAAGAGCTGCAGATTCAGGGATTCCAAGTTTTGAATCATTCTCCCATTTCCTGCTTTGGGAACACACCAGCAGCTCTGGGATCAGGGGCTCTTCAGAGTTATCCCCACTGTTATTCCCCCATTTCTTGCTTTGGGAACACACCAAGAGCTCTGGGATTAGGGACTCTTCTGAGTTTTTCCCATTGTTCTCCCATCTGTCACTTTGGGAACATCCTAACAACTGTGGGATTAGGTGCTCATCCAAGCTTTTCCCATTCCCCCATTTCTCACTCTGGAATGCTCTGACAGCTCTGGGATTAGGGACCCAATTCTGAGTTTTCCCCATTGTTCCCCCATTTCTCGCTTTGGGAACATCCCAAGAGCTGCAGATTCAGGGATTCTAAGTTTTTGAACCATTCTGCCATTTCTTGCTTTGGGAACACACCAAGAGCTGTGGGATTAGGGACTCTGAGAAAGTGCTCCCCCATTTCTAGTTTTGGGAACACCCCAATAACTGCTGATAAGGGACTCAGTTCTGAGTTTTTCCCACTATTCCTCCATTTCTCACTTTGGGAACACAACAACAGTTGTGGGATTGTTTGGAATTGCTGGACCCAATTCTGAATTTTTCCCATTGTTCCCCCATTTCTCGCTTTGGGAACACACCAACAGCTGTAGGATTAGGTGCCCATCTGAGCTTTTCCCATTCCCCCATTTCTCACTTTGGGAACTCTCTGACAGCTCTGGGATCAGGGACTCCATTCTGAGTTCTTCCCATTGTTCCCCCACTTCTTGCTTTGGGAACATCCCAACAGCTGCAGATTCAGGGATTCTAAGTTTTGAACCACTCACCCATTTCTTGCTTTAGGAACACACCAACAGCTCTGGAATTAGGGACTCAGTTCTGAATTTTTCCCATTGCTCCCCTATTTCTCGCTTTAGGAACATCCCAGCAGCTGTGGGATTAGATGCTCATCTGAGTTTTTCTCTCTGTTCCCCTTTTTCTCACTTTGGCAATACATCAACAACTGAGGGATTAGGGACTCTGAGAAAGTGTTCTCCCATTTCTCACTTTGGGAACACACCAAGAGCTGTGGGATTAGGGACCCAATTCCGAGTTTTCCCAATGTTCCCCCATTTCTCATTTTGGGAACATCCCAACAGCTGCAGATTCAGGGATTCTAAATTTTTGAACCATTCTCCCATTTCTCGTTTTGGGAACACACCAAGAGCTGTGGAATTAGGGACCCAATTCTGAGTTTTCCCCATTGTTCCCCCATTTCTCACTTTGGGAA
This sequence comes from Agelaius tricolor, assembly GCF_023055355.1. Classification (NCBI taxonomy): domain Eukaryota; kingdom Metazoa; phylum Chordata; class Aves; order Passeriformes; family Icteridae; genus Agelaius; species Agelaius tricolor. Next base: position 165,833 of record NW_027269314.1, read on the forward strand.
CACACCAAGAGCTGTGGGATTAGGGACTCAATTCCGAGTTTTCCCAATGTTCCCCCATTTCTCATTTTGGGAACATCCCAACAGCTGCAGATTCAGGGATTCTAAATTTTTGAACCATTCTCCCATTTCTCGTTTTGGGAACACACCAAGAACTGTGGGATTAGGGGACTCAGTTCTGAGTTTTTCCTGTTGTTCCCCCATTTCTTGCTTTGGGAACACCCTGGCAGCTCTGGAATTAGGGACTCTTCTGAGTCATTCCCACTGTTCCCCCATTTCTCGCTTTGGGAACATCCCAATAGCTATTGTTAGGGACTCAGTTCTGAGTTTTTCCCATTGTTCCCCCATTTCTCGTTTTGGGAACACACCAAGAGCTGTGGGATTAGGGACTCAGTTCTGAGTTTTTCCCACTATTCCCCCATTTCTCACTTTAGGAACACACCAAGAGCTGTGGGATTAGGGACTTTTCTGAGTTGTTCCCCTTGTTCCCCCATTTCTCGCTTTGGGAACATCCCAACAGCAACTGTGGCATTAGGGACTCTCTTACTTTTTTAAATTATTCCCCCATTTTTTGCTTCAGGAACACCCAAAGAGTTCTGGGATTGGGGACTCTTCCGAGTCTGTTCCCCCATTTCTTGCTCTGGGAACCCCAATCCCACATCCTGAGCTCCCCCCTGACCATCGATGCTCCTGTGCAACGATTTCCAAGGGACACCCAGGAATTGTTTGATATCTGCACCATGGCCCAATTCCACAATTACATTCTGACCTTTTTCAGGAAATAAATCCAGTTTTGCTTCTTTTCTCCTCCTTCTTCTTCTTTTTTCCCACGTTTCCACCACAAGCCAGAGATTCCAGGTGATGCTTTGGACAGTCTGGAATTAAGGTGAAGTGGAAGCAATCCTGACAGTACAAACAGCTAAGCAGTTACCATGTTAAATGCCAACCTTAGGGGAACAATCCCTTTGTTTGGGAAGGAGTGCTGAAAACAGACATTTCACTCGATTTCTTGTGAGCCAGAAGGACAAAACAGCATTTTTGGTTCCTGACACAAGGACAGGAACACTCAGGATCCACGTGCTTAAATCTTCTGCTCAAAGAGGTCGTGGTACTCCTGCTCCTCCAGCTCCCTGTTGTACTTCTCAATTTCCCTGTTGGCTTCTTCCAAGTAATCATTCATGAACTGGTCCATTACTGGTTGGGACAGGTGAAGGAAGAACATTTGTGCAAATGGAATTTAGTAGAAAAGAACATCCAGGTTTGAAGGAAGTGCCAATTCTGGGACACTCAGTGAAAGCAGAATTTCAATATAATACTTTCTGGAAGTTCTAGAGAAGTTCTCTAGAACTTCTAGTTCTAGAAGTCAGAGCTACCCCAACTCAGGGAATAAAGGAACTGCACAAGGGATATTTCCCAGCCAGGAGGAAGATCTAAGAACAGCAAAACCATAGCAGGGTTAAATGAGATGTTGGGAAGAAATTCCTCCCTGGGAGGGTGGTGAGGCCTTGGCACACGTTGCCCAGAGAGGTTTTGGACTCCCCATCCCTGGAAGGTGCTGGGATGAGATCAGCTTCAAGGTCTCTTCCAACCCAAACCATTCTGGGACTCTGTGAACACATTTCCAGCTGTTTAAAAGTTTAAAACTCTGCCCAAAACTCAAATCCCCCAGAAAGGCTTAACCAGGCCTACAGCTTTCCCTGCCAAACACCAAGGGGGAGGTGGAGTGAAGAATCCTGGAATGGTTTGGGATGGAAGGAGCTTAAATTCCATCTCATCCCACCCCCTGCCATGGACAGACACCTCCCACTATCCCAGGGTGCTCCAAGCCCCATCCAACCCGGCCTTGGACACTTCCAGGGATGGAGCATCAAGAATTTTCCAGCGAAGTCCAAGTTTGCTCTTGGGTTTGGTGTCCTGCAGACAGAAATCTGCTTAAAATTTTCAGGTTGTCCCACAGGGCACAGAAAATAACTCTGCTCTTATTCCAAAGCAGCACCACCTGGATTTTTACCAAGTTTGGAGAAATTACTGTGAAAAGTAAACTGGGAATATAAAACCAATTTGGAAGTTGGTGACCAAAGACAAAAGCACAAGGAAGTTATGAAAATGAGACAATCACAGAATCATTTAGGCTGGAAAAGCCCTCTGAGATGGCCAAGGGCAGCTGTTAACCCAGCACTGCCATGGCCACCACTGAGCCAGGGCCCCAGGTGGGGACCAAGGACAAGAGGAACCTTGGCAAGGAATCCCAGGGTAAAACTAAGGACAAAAATATGATTGTTTTCACTGGAGTGTGTGCACACATGAAATTACATTCATTTGGAAGTTTTATCAGTCGTGCCCAGGCATTCAGTGCTATTACAGCACTATTTGGTTTGAAAAAAAATTTTTGACAAGCTGTGGTCCATAAATTATTCCCTGCATGAGCTCATGGGCAGTTTGGGGTTTGTTTTGTTGCTTCTATTCTGTTTCTGAGATCTTATCTCTCAAGAAAGGCTTTAAAACTAAGCTTTAGCTGGCAAGGAACTGGTTCTTTACCATATCTGCTTTGGCACTTAGCATTTCAGAGCTGCACAGTTCATTGCCTACCTAAAACCTTCCCCAAAATCCCCCATTTTAAAGGATACATGGATGATAATCCATTTTGTCACCAAAAAAATTCACAAATTGAGTCCCGTTGTAAAAATAACCAGCTGGGAGTGGATCCAAGTGGCGTTTCACCTGCAGCAGGAAAAGAATTTAAATTAAACACCTGTAGAAACTCAAATATTAAACACCTATTAGAAACTCAAATAGATAAAAGAAAATGGAAGGGCCATTACAGCAACCAAAGATGGCCAATTTTACATCTTCTCCTACTTTCCAGAGTGAATGTGGAGCTCTGAGATCAGATTTATGTCTCAAATCCCTCCCTGACAGCTCCAAAAGTGCTGTAATAATTTAGTGCTCAGCACACTTGTTGTGGCAGGTGCTCTGTCATCCAGATGGAGATTTAAGGGAAATCAGCCAAAAGAAGGGTTTGTAAATTATTGCTTCTACTCACGTGGATGTTTTTGATTTCCTGAAGGGTTAACATTCCTCTGGTTTTCAGGGCTTTCCTCTGAGGTTTCTGTAGGAAGAAGGAGATTGCAGTTATGTGACTACAGTGATAATGTGATACCACAGCTTAGTTGGTTAAAAAATAAATTAAAAACAAAAAAAAAAAGCCAAGCCACCACATAGAAACATGTATTTAAAAAAATTAATTTCTAAAATTATGCAGTTCCATGAAGGTACTCACAACTATGTTCTGAAAACAAAAGTAAAAATTCACCGATCTTACAGAAAACACTCAGAAATTTAAAATTCTGTAACTATTTTAAACAAGACAATTTAAATACAGCTTTACTGTAAGAAAGCTGGCACAGGAACAGAAAAACAACTTAGTTTTGAGCCTGAGAAATTCTGTAATCCCTTTCTTCCTTGCAGCATGTGGTAACTCTTAGAGCTATCTGAAACCCTCAATTAGCCATGACTGTATAAAAAGTGTTTATAGTCCTGAATTGCTCAAAGAGGAAACACTTCACACTTGAGATAAGCATTTAAGTTCCAAGTTTTCATAAAATTTAAGTAGTATTTCACCAAGAGCTTTCTTACATGGCAAAGCATTTGTCTCCATATATTACCCCTGTGGTAAGAACAGAGCATGAGATAATCAGCACAGAAAATGGATTAATTCCCTGAATTAACACAGGGGAACAGAAGATGAGAACCTGAGCATCTCAGAAATCTTGGAACTTTAGCAACTGCTCCAGCCACAATCTGCAGAAAACCCTTTTCCCTTCCTACACAAATTTTTAGAGGGAGACATTGTGCAAATCTTAATCCATATAGACTTAAAAATAATTTTTACTTAAAAATGTTCCAAAAAGTTGCCCAGAGAAGCTGTGGCTGCCCCTGGATCCCTGGAAGTGTCCAAGGCCAGGCTGGACAGGGTTTGGAACAATTTGGGATGGTGGAAGGTGTCCCTGCCCGTGGCAGTGGGGTGGAACTGGATGGGATTTAAGGCCCCTTCCAACCCAAACCATTGCAGGATTTTATGGATCTGTGATTCTGTCAATCAGCTGTGGCAGTTTCCCTGTGCAAACTCTGCCTTCTGAGCTCCCTACAACAGCCACATTCCCTGTTCCTCACTCCTCATTGCATGGATACATCAGCCATGCAGAAATACACTAATTAAAGATGACAAAGTGAACAGGACTCTACCCTCCATTTCAGTGGATTACTTCCAAGGAGGTTTAATTTAGTGAATCAAAACAAATTTTCAGTTTTGCCAGCATTCAGGTACTGGAAGAAGATTTATTTCACAGCACACTTCAGCCCCTGGCAATCACAGCTCAGCTAAATCATCCTGTGTTTATCCTGGACATAATCCATTTGCTCAAGCATTCAAGAGCAAATCAATCCATGAATAAACTGTAGCAAGCACTAAAACAATACAGAGATTACAACACACATTTGTAAACTCTTAGTCCCCTTCCTGAAATCCATTTGCACCCTAGAATGTCAATACCTTGGTAGAAGGGAAAAAAAAAAGAGATTAATTAAGAAACCCAAACGTTTCACTGAGCCACTCAGACTTTTCCTTTGGGTGTTAAGAAATGCCAAGCACTGAACAAAAGGAAACCTGCCCACAAACCTGTTTTGCAGTTTCTCTGAGCCAATCTTTGATATCCTCTTCCTTCAGGGAGCAGCCAATGAACACAAGGAAATATTCCTGTTGACTGCTGCAGTCTCTGGGATCATTTCTGGAATCAGGAGGAGTTGGCCCCTCTGGAACAGGCACCAGGCTGAGGGAATTTGCTGCTGTGTTGTGACACACTTCAATGACTTTATCAGCATCTAACAAGGAGAAGACAGAAGGAAAGGTCTGACAATTGCTAATCTAATCTAACATCAGCACCGGTGCAGACAGAATCCAGGACAGAAATACTTTTTTAAACACCCATAAGGTGCAGAGTGATCACAACACCTCAGAGTAATTTGCCCTTACCTGAAAACTTCACTTTGCCCATGATGTGATAAATGTTTCCAGAAAAAGGACTTGGCTTGAGCAACGACTTAATTGCTGTTTGAAACAGAAGAGAAACAGATTATCTCAACTTATCTTTCTTCTCCTTGGTGGAGCTTCAGGTAAAACCTGTGCAACTGATCCCTAACCCACATCCCAATGCTTCCAAAGGAAAAGCTGCCATGTGCCTTGGAGTCTCACTATGTAAAATCTATTTTCTCATTCTTTGCCATGGAGTTTGGGAAATAAGGTGTGTTTGGCATAAGGAGCTCTCACAGTGTGGGTGGGAGGTAAAATCCTCTTTAACCCTACTTGGCTAAGGAGAGGAGATGTTTGATGATGTATCTACTCTAGAGCTGAGTCTGTTTTCTAGGAGCTACAAAGAATTATTTGGCATAAAAAGTAGAAGCCGATGGTCACTTATAAAATTGTATTTCAACACTCCCAAATACAATGAGACATAAAATAAAAAAGCAAACATGGGAAGTTGTCTCAGTCCTACAAACCAAAAATTCAATTAGATTTTCATCTGAACAAAAATCATGGGACAATTTTCCAGAGCTGACACTAAGGAACAGAATTTACTGTACTTTTAGGAAGGAAAGCTGAGTTTTCAATTAAAAATTAACTTCAGCAGTGATTAAATAACTGTGTTACGTCAGTGCCTTCCTTCCCCTCTATCCCTCAGCATCCCAAACTTGGATTTCAATCAAGTCAGGCAAAGTTCATTGGTACCTTTGCATTTGGTGACAAATCTTGTTTTCTCCAGAGGGCGGCTGAACCACACACAGATCTGAACCATGGGAGGGAACACGGGCCCAGCCCCGTATCTGCCCTCATACCTGCACACAAAAACAACAAACACCTTCAACACACAGAAATCACAGCAGCTTCTGCTTCTCATCCAGCAAAAAAAAAAAAAAAAATCTGTTCTTTCACCACAGATGAGCCTTGCTCAGAGAGGAAGGAAAACACAGAGATTTCTTCTCTGTGAAACTTAGGTTGGTCAAAGTGCTCAGGACTCCTTTTCATGGAGTCTTGAAATGGTTTGAGTCAGAATGGACCTTAAAAATCATCTCATTCCCAGCCCTGCCATGGGCAGGGACACCTTCCACAAACCCAGGGTGCTCCAAGCCCTGGGGTTCCAACCTGGCCTTGGACAATTCCAGGGATCCAGGAGCAGCCACAGCTGCTCTGGGCACCCTCACAGGGAAGAATTTTCCCTAAAATCTTATCTAAATCTCTCTTCTTTTAGCTTAAAACCCTTCTCTATGTCCTGTCACCATCTACCCATGTCAAAACTCATTCTACTTCTTTTTTATGAGCCCTCTTTAGGTACTGCAAGGGTGCAAAAAGATCTTCCTGGATGCTTCTGATGCTCTTCCTGCTGCTCTCCTTCTCTTTCACACTACCCAGATCCAATTTTTGCATACTGTCATCAAATAGATTAACAGCTGCCCAGAAGTTTGAAATATTTTCTTTTCCTGCTCTCTCTCTTTGGCTCCATGCAATCCACAAGCAGCTCTGATGATATTAATTCAACATCCTCACCCCAAGCCTTGTGCTTCACTCCAGTAGCTTTACTTGGCTCCTTGCATCCAATTCAGAACCAAATTTATTAATAAAGAGATACAGAGGGCAGCAAGGTATGATAAATAAAGGTTTCCAGCATAGAGCCTGGTCAGCCAGGAGTTATGATTGCTGAGAGCTGCACATCTCTGCCAAAAAGGTGCAGCAGAAAGAATTGCAACAAGATGTGTGAAGAGCCCTGAGCCAGGAGAAATCTCCTTCAGTGCTCAGTGGAAATTCGGTGCCACGTGGGTTTGTGGCTGAGCTGTGCCAGGGCTGTCACTGAGGTTCCTGGTTTTTGTGAATAATTGCTCTGCTAATGGCCAGACTGACAGAGCAAGTTCATTCCAGTAATGCTGAATAGCTGTCAGGATGAAATTACTCCAGTCATTATTGACCTCACCCATCCCAATCCTTCCCAGTTTATTCCCAAAGGGTTCTTGCCTATTCTTCTGGAAAGCAACAGTAATCTTGCCATTGATTTAAATGGTGGCCAAAAAGGAGCTTTTTCCCCCCCCATAAAAGGGCAGCAATCTTGTATCCACTAAGAATAATCATCAGCTCTCTTAAAAATGATTTACAAAGCTGCTGCCTGTTCCAAATGAGTAGTCTTAGGGAAAAAAATATATATATATAAATGAAGTTAGTGAAACATTTTAATCTTCAAGTTAATTAGAAAAATAGTTTTAATACTTCTCAGTCTAGATACTTGCCAGCCAGGGTACATTAAATATCGAGCTCTCATCATCTGAGGACTTGAAAAACTGCTTTCTGAGAGAATTAGTTCAATATCCTCGTTCCTGTAAAGAGATAAAAATGAAGATTTTTAATTTTCTAAGTTGAATAAAATGGCCACCATCTACTTACATAAAACATAATGTGCTAGTGACAGTAAAATTAAGAGCACTTTTCCTTTAGTATGGCAGTAACAGCAACATAAATCACACTCTGCCAACAAAACACATTTCCTAATCCCTGTATTTATATGCCCATAAACGTAAAGGGAAAATCCCTTTTGCACGAGAAGCAATTAAGAAAAAATCTGCATTTCCTTCCTATAAATCACCAGAGTAAAAACATGAGAACAGAAGTTTCTGAGTGCTGGTGGCCCATGTGCCAAAAGCAATAAATCCTGCTGGAAGTTACCTTGTTACAATCCCATTTTCTGCCAGGATGAAGGAAACTCCAGGATTTGCTGCTCTGATCAGGCTCTGCAGCTGCACCAGCAGTGGGTGCCTCTGCTCTGTGGCATGACTTGTGAAAACCACATTACTCACCAGTCCTGTGGAAGGAAATCAGGGGATATTTTACACTGTTCAGGCATGTAAACAGTGACTAATAAACCATTCAGTGATATTCCAACCATTCTTCTCTTATTTTCCGTCCCTTTCACTGCATTCTTTCATTGAAGACAAAAAGAAAATCCACTACAGCAAAAAAAAAACCAAGCAGAGAATCTTTCATCTAACAGAATCAATTTAGACTCAATCCATAGAACTAATTAATTAAAATAACAAATCCATACAAGAATCAATTTGACCAGGACTAGTTAAAAAAAAAAAATAAAAAGAACACTAAGGTGTGATGAATTCAATGTGCAGTAAGAGACTGAACAGCTAAAATCATTACTTTGGACACTCAGTTGCCACAAGAGAAGGGTTTAAGCTTATTTTTTATCTTTAAAGACTCCAAAAGGTTATTCAGACAGCAAGACTGAACCCATGAAGCATCAAAAAGATAACAGAAAAGCATCCAGTTCATTGAGTTCTAGGATCCCTGCTTTCCAATTCTACATGGTTTGACTTTCAGCCCAGTTCCTCAAAGAAATTGCAGTGTCAACACTTGGTGCCTCCCTAGGATGTCTGCATTGTCCTGAATGGGAGGGATGGAGAGGAAATGGAAAGGAAACAGCCTCAAGTTGTGCCAGGGGAGGGTCAGATGAGATATTAGGAAATATTTCTTCATGGAAAGGGCTGGACAGCCCAGGGCAGTGGTGGAGCCCCCATCCCTGGAAGTGTTCAAAGAACACTTGGATGTGGCTCTTGACAGGGGTAATGGGGAACTGGGCAGTGGTGCTGGGTTGATAATTGGATTTTATGGTCTTAGAGATCTTTTCCAACTTAAACAATTCTGTAATTTCACAAGAAATGTTATTTCTTTGCTCAAGATGTGCAGCCCTACTCGGACACTTTCCTGTGACTCCAAGTGGAGTGGAAGGAAGAACAGAAAATCTCCAATATCCAGGAACAGCTGAGCATTTCCTCTGCCTCCAACTACTCAAAGCAAAGATGAAACAACTGATCACACCAACTCCTGGTCTTTACACAAGTCTTAAACCACATTTATCCATGCAAAGGCTGCTTCACACACAAATTCCTGCACCAAATATTTCTGGAGCTGTTGAATTGCACCACACGCTCCCAGTGACTGCTCTTTGCATCACTGACCCTTCCAAGGCACAACTTCATTACCAGCACAAATCTCCATCACTGGATTTCTCTTTTAACCTTGCAAAGAAGTTTCCACTCCACTTTCAGCAACATCCATGTCTTCAATACACACTTGCTCTTGGAGGAGGGGGAAAAAGGAAGGAGAACAGCAAAGCGCTCTTTGGAATTTAAGCCATGTGCAGGCTTGAAATGATATCAAGTTTGGGGATATTAATCATGAAATTAGGATAAAAATGTGAATAAGATCATTATACCTTGAATAAGATAACAATTCCATCCCTGGACTATTCCAGGCCAGGTTGGATGGGGCTTGGAGCAGCCTGGGAGGGTGGAAGGTGGCAGGGGGTTGGAATGAGATGAGCTTTGAGGTCCCTTCCCAAACCCAAACCATTCTGGGATTCCTGAATCAGCCACCACCACCGTGTGGCTGTGCCACAGGGCTGCCACTGAGTCCAGGTGACAACTGGCAGCACCAAGCCCTAGAGAGGATCCATAACTGTCAAATATAAACTGGAAAAGCTCTAAGTTAAAAAAAAAAAAACAACAGGGAGTGTAATCCAAAGAAAAACAAAACAACTTCCTGAGAATTGGAAGGTGCCTCCAAGGCTTCAGTAATGAACAAATTTAACCTTTTCTATTTAAACTGCCACTGCCATTTCTGTTTCTAAGAGATGCATTTTGAAGACCACCCAGTTTTGTTTAAATCTTTATTTATACACTCCTCTAAAGAAAAGAACCCTTGCAGCCTGGGGAATAGCATGTTCAATGGAAGCAGGAAAGGAACAGGAGGGATGGATTAAAAATACATATGCTGTATGAAAATAATGGCTCCTCTTTGCTCCCAAACTTACAATGGGAATATTTAACAATGGTGATGTCTTAATTTGTGTTCTATATGAAATTGTTTCACAAGGGATGCCGGGGTGCCCTTGGACTAGGAAGGTATCATCTTACAGCTCCTGTGCAAGAAAGAAAGAAAGGATAGAAAGACACAAAAAAAAAACAAAGAAAGCAAAGAGAGACGAAAGGGAATTACAGCACACAGATGGTGGCAGGAATTTTTGGAGAAATTTAAGAAAGCATGCACAGGAGACTCCTGTTGGTCTTTGGCTTTGTCAGCTCTCCCCAATCCCCATCTGCCTCTGTCAGTCCTGGGACTCTCCAAACAGAAATTTTGGAAAATCTCACATTGATAACGTGTCCAGGAACCTCTGTGATACAGAGCAAGGCACTAAAAGGCAAAACAAACTCACTCCCCACATGTGAAGGTAGAAGGAAAAAGAACAGATCCAAAGTCTAATTAATTCCTACTAATTAATTCCTACTTGGTTTTTTCTTACACCCACAAAGTTCTGGTTTCAGATCTCTACAAAGCCCAGTACAACACTGTTAGAGCTCTAGATACTGAGAATTTTAGACTTCCTGTACTAACAGACCCTAACTCCCAAGAAAACACTACATTTGACCATAAAGAAAGCTTCCAAAATTAATTAATAACACTAAAATTACAAGTGTATAGTTCAGTTCAAAGCATATAAGATCACAAAGTAAAGAACTTAAGAGTTTGGGGTTTTAAAATATAGTAATATATATGTAAAACAAATAAAAGTTTTAGAACAAAAGCTTCTTCACCTTCTTCTTCATAAGTTTGAGTAGGATTTTGTAATTAGACAGAAAAGTCTGCATTGTGGATTTCAAGTAATTAATTATTATGTTAAAAGTAGCTTATAATATCACGAAGTAAAAAACTTTTAGAGTTTAGGGGTTTAAAATACTGTAATATATATAGAAAACAAAAGTTTTAGAACAAAAGCTTCTTCTTCACCTTCTTCTTCATAAGTTTAAGTAGGATTTTGTAATTAGACAGAAAAGTCTGCATTGTGGATTTCAAGTAATTAATTATTATGTTAAAAGTAAAAACAATTTAAGTATCATTTCTTAATTAGCTAGTTTAACCTTAAAAAACCTTATAACAAAAAATAGTTGCCTTATTAGTAAGACACTAAATACAAAACTCACTACCTATAAAACTGTAATATAAATTTAGAAAATAAACATTTAAATCTAAACACAAAATATCATCTCAAGTACCTTCAACAAAAAAAAAAATAAATCCAAAAACCACCAAACCACAGTCTTGGTACCTTCTCCATCAATCTCTGCTCTGTGTGTGCCTGGCCAGGGCACTCCCTGTCACTCCTGTACCTTCAACCCCAACTTCAACAAAACAAAAATAAATCCAAAACCCAACACAACACAGTCCTGACCCATTGGTAACACAGCAAAACAAACAATATTGGGGTGCACAACATTCCAAAAATATGAATTAATATCTCTGTGTGAATGTCTCATTAAATCTTGCTGTTAATGCACCAAAAATGAATTCCCAGGTGTGTGAAACCATAATGAATTCCCTCTCAGTTTTTCCCAGAGGAGCTGTGGCTGCCCCTGGATCCCTGGAAGCATCCAAGGAGAGGCTGGACAGGGCTTGGAGAACCCTGGGACACTGGAATTTGTCCCTGCCATGGCAGGGGCTGGCACTAAATGCTTTTTAAGGTCCCTTCAACCCAAACCAGTCTGTGATTCTATGAATTATGCAGATGTAAAATCTCTATTGCACACATGGCACAATTCTGCCTCTGTCTGGAAAGTTTAAGTGGGCCTCATCTCACTTCAAAGCACACTTTTCCTCCTGAACCTTTTACACAAAAATTACCCCTATTTTTGTGAAACTATTTCTTTCCACAAAGGGACCTCTCAGCCATCTGATGTCACATTCTGTATCACAGACCTGGATGACAACACTTTGCAATGTGCAGAAATTATTCCCTGCCACAAGAACATTCCTCCAACCTCCAGTATTTTGAATTCTTGCAGTATTTTGATTGCAAGAAAATCAGCTACTCTTGTCCTGGGCATTTTGCAGTTTCTCCTTCAACAATGACCAATTCTCACCCAATCCAGTCTGCACAAATTCACTTGAAGAAAAAGAAAACTTTGAGTGTTTTATTTATTCTTTCATAAAACAATTTGCACCTTTAACTTCTCTGTAGTTATTAATAATTCTTAATATTCTTAACATTCTCCTGCTCTCTTCAATTTAACCAGTTGCTGTACACATGATAATTTTCCAATTTGGAGCACCAACACTTTTCTCCAAATAAAATATTGATTTATATAACAGCACCCACTTTCTGTCCAGCTTATTCACAACTTCATTCTTTAAGGTTCTCTTCACACAAGAAAAGGAGGTGGCAGCACTCTGGCAGCCAAGCAGAGCAATCAGAATTTAAGCAGCCACCAGAAGAGCACAGAATCCTACTCTGATTTTCCAACAACTCCATTTAAATATGAAGACAAAATAAACCCAAAAATAAACCCAAAAATAAACCCAACCTGGCCTTGAACACTTGGGGCAGGGATTTGAGGGCAGCTGAGCAAGGATCATTTCCCATTCATGCCAAATCCTGCTTTAATTCCCAAGTCTGGCAGGGAGGACAGTGCAGCCAGTGATTGATTCCAAGGAGCCTCCAGGCCACACCAAGAGGAGGATTTGGGGAACAAATCCTCATTTTTCCCTTTTTAATAGAGCAGAAATGAAAGGAAAGCTCCATTTCCTCACACATCCCCAAAGGAGGGTGGAACTCCACTCCAATCCACCTCACTCCCAGTTACAACCCAGTTTATTAATGTTTAATTCATGATTTTAAGAAACCCATCCTGCACATGAGGACTTCAAAATGGATGATACTCCAGAATTTTTTCATTTTCTGCCTATGTTTGACAGAGATTGTCTGTTCTTACCTCCAAGAGTTTATCATGACTCTTTGGCTACATGTACTAATAGCACAAAATAATAAATACAGGTATTTATTTGGCCACATGGCGCAGTTATTTGGAATTCTTGCAGCATTTTGACTGTAAGAAAATCAGTTACTCTTGTCCTGGGCATTTTGCAGTTTCTCCTTCAACAATGACCAATTCTCTAGAGCTCAAAGTCAGGAAAAGTGACACATACCTTGGGAACACTGGTCCAAGAACTTGGGAAAAAGAAGCCTAAAAAAACCAAAAAGTTCACATATCAAGAATGGATATTATTATTTAAGTAAAACATTTACATTCACTTGGATGCTGACAAAATCTCACAAACCAAACCATTTTCATGCTTCTTTTCCTCAATCCATGTAACTGCAACATCCTCACAGGTTATGTCTTTCAGGACTTTTCCCCCAAAAATCAAGTTTTGTAGATGGTTTCAATTCTCCAACAGATTTAAGAGCTAATTCCCACCATGTAATTTCTTCTGTACTCTAAGAAATAGAAGCAGAACTCTAAGTATTGAAGCAGAAAATGCTTCAATGTTATTTTAATTCTTATTTAAACAATAGGAATTTAAAGTTTGCCCTAAAGAAGTGTGCCTTTCAAAGAGTGGGAACTTTCCACAGAAAGACTGGATGTACAGAATGCCAATTTCTGCTGCTGTGTCAGACATGTGACAATTCTCTTCAGGAGCTTTATCCTGGACACAAACCCTCAAGAAGAGCATTTTACCTGTTCCCTTCCCCTCTCCCCTGCCCTGCTCTGTTAATTCAGAATGGGGAAAAGCTTCAGGCAATGCTCATGGAAGAGCTGGATCTCTGCAGTGCTGAACTCTGAGGCAGGAAATGGGTTTGATTTTCTTGAGTGCAAGTTTCAAGCCAGACATGAAATCCACTCTGTTCCATTCTCCCAGCGAAATCACCCAAGTTTCCCAACTGCAAGGTTTGCCATTGGCACTGTGGGGCTGCTTGGGAAATTCTTGTCACAACAAACTCCAAAGCAAAATAGAAATAATCTGCAGCACAGGCTGAGCCTCTGCCTTCAACTGCTTCTGCACTTGAGGAGAAAAACAGTGTGAAAGGACTGCAGGCTGCTGCTGCTGCTAAACACTACACAGTACCAGGACTAGGAACACGTTAGTAAGTTAAAAATAAAACAGAAATGGAACTTGTCTTTCCTAGAATTAGGGAAAGAACAAGTTTAAACAGCACTCCAGCATCAATTCACCAATTTTTTTTATGTAATCTTTAATATTTGGTTGGTATCTTTGTCACAGAGACAAGAAGAAGCAGCAAGGTAAGGTCTAAATATTTATTGACTACTGCAAAGCACAAGCAGCACCTTGGTTAGTGTTTCAAAACAGCCAGGAAATGTCAGGAATGCACTTTTAGAAACTGCTTGGGCAGCTCTCCTCTAAGCTGTGATGCACAGTTTGGTCACAAACAGAAGCAGTGCTACCAACTCCAAAAACTCTAACTGCTGGAACTTACTTTTATCAAATCAGCTGCAAGGCATAATTAAAAAATTGGAGTGTTACAATTTTACAGGTAGGTCTGAGAAATGATTCTTCCCATGTTTGCTGAAGTTTGGAGCACACACATTTACTATGAAACCAAACTATTTCCAAAGGTCAGTGACTTGGCTCTGTGACCATTTCCTCCCCACCCTGGCTCTGAAGTAACCCAGGATATCAGATTTTAACGCTTGCAATGCTTTGGCTTCCGTGCTTTGTCATTCCCTTCCCCATTTCAGGGATTGTTTCCCTTCAATTCCATATTTGAAACCTGTAGTCTTTTTAAACATCCAAAAGTAGTGGCAGAATCAATAACCCATGAGATGCACATCTCCATTTTTAATCTGCCTGACTACAAGATTGCAAAAAAGAAAATTATTCAGATTTACAAAGCTCTTAACCAGAGGATTTTTACTTAAACAATCTTTGTTTACTCTTCTAGGAGCTGAACTTCTCTTGGAGCTGAACTTCTACTGATGTTCTATATAATTATATACCCAGTGGAAACCAAGTGCCATCCTGATAAGCCAAACAGCACTTCCAAGTTCCTCCAAGATGGATTATTAAGCAATTTTATGGGATTTAAGTGGCTATTAACCATCACAAATAACTAATTATTATAAAAGTGATGCCAAAAATTGACATATCTGCTCTTAAATGTGTACAAATATTTCAAAGCACACCTGTGTTCCATGTAGCAGCTCAGAGGCTCCACACAGGTGTTGATTGTTCCAATGATGAAAGAAGATTTCACATCTGGGTCAGGGTGAGTCTGCAGAGCTTGCACAACATCAATAACATCAGTGTACCTGCAAGAATCCACAATGCAAAATGGGTTCAGAGATCCAGAACACTTCCCTACTCAGGAGGAAATGGATGGCTTGGAGGAAAACTGGATTTCCAAAAGAGCTACCAAAAGAGAAGGAAAGCAGCTCAGAGCTTGGCAAATCCAAACAAATTAAGCAAATCCAGCAAATAAACTGACTGGAAGTTACATTAAAATTAAATGATTAACAATCCAGAGAAAAACAGTGTAAACTTTGCACTGAACAACTGGAAAAGTCCAGCTTGCAAAAAGCACAATATAACACAAACACTTCATGCCAAGCAAATTAAGCACAATTTGAGTTAAAAAATGAATAAAATAACAGCCTCCTCACTTATGAGCATCCCAATTTAAACATGTTTCTACCACTAATGCATCCCTTTTTTATCAGGGCCACCACCACTGCTGCATTTTATCTCTGTATGACATCAAGCTTAGGTGAACCTGAGTTTTCAGTTCAGGTATTTATTTCTCAGCCAGTTACAAACTTTTATCTACAAACTTTTATTCAGTTATCAGCTGAATGGGATATTTAAAGAACTCCAGACACTCTAAAGCTGTCTACACCAACATCCAACTACCCATAAAGAATGAAAATCTTCCAATTATCTGTTCCTGAAGCCAGTGCTGCTACCAGAGTATCAGTAATTTTGCCCATCAATGGATTTAACACCATCCATACTAATTACACAAAAAAAATAAATCAATCTGGCTCCAACATGGAAAAAATTATGGTTTTTAACACTATCAGAATGGACCATAATGAAGAAAATGCTGAGCTCCATTTGCACATCCTCAGTGAGAAGGATGAGCTGGAATTCATTGCAGCCACATCAGGGTAGTGCCTCCCTCACCCTGGTTTGTGTCACCTTCTAATGACTCAGAAGATGATCCTGGCTCTCAAATGCTACACTGGAGATGGAAATGTCAGACACAGGTGGGTGGCTCAGTCTTCACCTTTATCCCACAAGGAAAATGGCATTTATCCAAAACACATCACTAAGCCCTCCTCTGTTATCACCTGCTCTATCAGGCAACAAGGTTTTTGACAGTTTGATCT
This sequence comes from Agelaius tricolor, assembly GCF_023055355.1. NCBI lineage: Eukaryota > Metazoa > Chordata > Aves > Passeriformes > Icteridae > Agelaius > Agelaius tricolor. The sequence goes on from NW_027269314.1 coordinate 182,117, forward strand.
CTGCTGGCAGTTCTGGAGTCAGAATCACAGAACAGTTTGGGTTGGAAAGGACCTTTAAAGGTCACCTTAGTTCAACCTCCTGCAACAACCAGGGACATCTTTCACTACCCCAGGCTGCTCCAACCTGGCCTTGGACACCTCCAGAGATCCAGGGGCAGCCACAGCTGTGCCAGGGTCTCACCACCCTCCCAGCCAGGGATTCCTTCCCAATATCCCACCCAAATCTCCCCTTTTTCAAGCTGAAGCCATTCCCTGTGTCCCTCCATCCCTTGTCCCCAGTCCCTCTCCAGCTCTCCTGGAGCTCCTTTAGGTCCTGCAAGGGGCTCTGAGCTCTCTCTGGAGCCTTGTGAGCATTCCCAGCTCTCCAATCCTGGTTGCAGAGCAGAGGGGCTCCAGCCCTGGAGCAGCTCCATGGCCTCCTCTGGGCTCTCTCCAGCACCCCCAGGTCCTTCTGCTGCTGGGACCTAAGAGCTGGGGCAGCTCTGCAGGTGGGATCTCACCTGAGCAGGGCACAGGGGCAGAATCCCCCCTCCCCTGCTGCCCACACTGAGGGACCAGCCCAGAACAGGGGGTTCTGGGCCGTGAGTGCACCCAGACCATGGGAGGAAAGCTAAGCACATATTTCAACAGGAGCAACAAAACCAACAGGGACAGAAAAGATGAGTTTGGTCCGTAAGTAAACCAGAATTGCCTTATTCTACACAAGAGTTCTAAAAGTTTGGATTCTTTACCCTTGCAGCACCACCAGGAGCCTGTTGTTCTTCCCAGTGGGCTTCCCAGTGCTCTTCAGGGTGGGCTGATGGACCCCAAGGTTCTGCTGGGCCTCCAGGAGCCCGGCCAGGAAGCGCTGGAAGTGGGAGGCGCTGAAACACTGCGGGCTGTCCATGGTCTGCCGATACACAATCCACCTGGGCACACACAGGGAGCAGGGCAGCTCAGGAGCTGGCACACAACACTTCTGTTTTCTCCCTGTTGTCCTAGATTGAAGGCAATCTGTATTATATTTGCCATCTCTTAGAGGTGGGGCAGTTCTCTGCTGTTCATTGGGCAGTTTTCTTTATCTCTTCCACAACCAATCCTCCCTCTGGGGAGATATCTGCTGTTCATGGGCCATTCATTATTAATTGTTTGTGGTGGTGTTCACAGGGGTCCCAGGACGAGGGAAGAGATGAGAAGTTTGACTCTATGTTTCAGAAGGCTGATTTAGTATTTTATGATATATATTATATTAAAACTATACTAAAAGAATAGAAGAAAGGATTTCATCAGAAGGCTAGAAAGGAAAAGGAAGGAATGATAATAAAATCTTGTGACTGATCAGAGAGTCCGAGACAGCTGGACTGTGATTAGCCATTAATTAAAAACATCAGACCAATCAAAGATGCACCTGTTGCATCCCATACAGCAGATAATCATTGTTTACATTTCATTTCTGAGGCCTCTCAGCTTCTCAAGAGAAAAGATCTTAAGGAAAAAAATTTTCATAAAATATGCCTGTGACATATGTTCTGTTCCTGGGCCATTCATTATTAATTCTCTTCTGTCCATGGCCAGTGAGTGTCCCTGCATGGCTGATCCAATTCCATCATCCCATGGGGAGATGCTCTGCCCAGGGGAGGAGCCAAGCATTCCTACCTGGATCCAATCTGAGGTTTGGGACAGCACAGCAGCCTTTGCCCAGTGCATTGCCAGAGGAGCAGCTTCTGCTGCCCTGCATTGCCAGAGGGAGCCCAGGCCCATCTCCAGCAGCCCTGGAGCTGCAGAGGAAAACTCCCCCCTTGTGCAGGATCCCTGCTCCAGCAGAGCCACAGCTGGCACTGCAGGAGGGCTGAGCCACCATTTCAACTGCACTGCTGCCAACAGGGTGTCAGGTTGTATTCTGACTCTCTCAAGAGTTTTTGTTTTTTGGGTTTTTTTTTGGTATTATTTTATGTATTTTGTTTGGGTTGGTTTTTTTTACCTTTTTCTAATAAATTATATTTCTGACTTGGAGTCTCTCACTGGCTTTGCTTTCAAACCAGAGCACTGATTTTCAAGTAGCATCAAAATGAAGTTTGACAAGCCCAAAGATTTCACATCTCTCATCATGATCTCGTTCCACGCGGGGAAGGGGAATTTATTTGGCTTTCTATCATTTCCAGCATATGCACATTCTTTACATGGCTGCCAAAGGGGTTTGTGGGTGTTTTTTGTTGTTTTTCAATAAAACAATGTTCACCAGCTTTTTTCAAAGCTGTACATCATATGAGTAATTCTGATCACTGGCAGTGATGCAGTAAACAAAAATTAGACAAATCCAATTCAAAACTCTGGGCATGAAAATATTTCACTGCAAAAAAGGAAAGTAACAATGACATTTGCAGGAAAACATGAGGAGATGTGTTATTACACAACCTTCAAAAGTCACCTTACGTGTTTGCCCTATAACAGAACCACAAAACTGTTCTGAATCAACTTGATAAAATCAAGACATTGAGTTAAAAGTAAAAGAACAGTGCAGAACATGGCTAAGATTAAATGCTAAGGTGTTTGGCTGTAAGAATTAAAAGGGTAGGATTTTTTTTTTATTTTTCAGAAGCTCTATCAAGACACAGAGTGGGAAATTCCTATAGCAGATTTATCTCATTTGCATACAACAGATGTCCTGAATGTACCTCAAATCAGGCTAAATTAAAAACAATGCTGTGGCAAGGACTGTTAGTACAGTCTTTTCTCAAAAAACAAAAAAAAAAAAAGCATTTTAGAATCACTACAAATCAATACAATGGAAGTTCTTCACCACATGGAATAGGCAACAAAGAAATCTCCTGTGCTGTTTTTCTGTCTAAATGTATAAATTTAAGGGTGAATCTACCTGTCAGCCTGAAATGAGGTTTAAAAACCACCCAATGAAACAGTGATAATTTTTTTTTGTTGCCTTCATGCCAAGCTGTTTTTTGGTGATCAGTGTAAGCTGAGCTGCACCAACCTCCCGTGCTCCTTGGTAAAAGTGACAAGGAAAGAGCAGAGGTCGCTGGAACGGCACCCGGGCAGCCCAGTGAGGATGGTGATGATCACCTGCAAAACAGAAACAGGACAAGGGAAGTCTAAACACAAAATAACCACAGAAACACTGGTGCAGACACCAAAAAGGCTCTTTTCTATGATTCATATAGATTTTCCTTTCTTTTTTAAAAATCCACAGTTAAGCCAATCTAAAAATCAGATTTTAAAACATTCCTGAGGGTTTATTAATAGTCAGAAAGGTCTCTGAACCAGACCCCAGCAATATTGCAAGGAAAGATTACATTCCTGCTGCTTTGGCTTTGTTTTCAGCAGACTTCAAAAGCTGGGAAGCTCCAAGGAAATATTTTCTCTGAAAATGCTATTTAAAGCCCACCTTAAACTGGACAATTGTTATTGCCCCTATAGAGAAAGGATTGTTATACAGATAATATCAGCAAATGTTAAATATCATGTGCTACCTCTATGCTATTTAAAGGACTTTTATGTTCCAGAGAACAATTCAGTTAAATTATTCAGCAATTCATAAAAACAAGCTGCTGCTTTAGGGCAAAGTCTCTCTGGACATTAGAGAAAATACTTCACCTAAAGATCTACACCTCATTTTCTGCCTCTATTTCACCAGGTTGAAAAGCCATTTGTACTTCCAAAAGACTGTTTAAATGGAAAAGAATTAAGTATATAACCAGAAAAAAAAAGACAAAAAACTGGTGGTAGTGGAGGAGGAGGCAGAGCATGGCTGAACAGGATTAGTATTTTATCACACTACAACAGAACTACTGACAGAATATTCCAAATATTCTATATGAGGGTTAGGAATTATTGTGGAGTTGTTTCCTTACCTTATCACCTTCTGCTTTACTGTCAGAAATGGTTTCTGACTGTTGGAGAAGGACAGGAAGATGTGCCCTCATCACTGGCTTGGTGCTGACACTGCTGACTGTGAAGTGCTGCATAAACCTTCCAAAAATAAAAGGTTTATTTCATTACAATTGACAGCAAAAGATTTCATCCATATAAATAGTTGGGAAATTACTAAAAAAATATTTCATCCATATAAATAACTGGGAAATTACTAAAACAAGAGTATGAAAAGGTTAAGCTAGAGAGGAAATAATTTATCTCAGAATAAAAACATCCTAGTGTAAAGAGAGAATTATTTAAGAAATATTTTTAGATGGCTATCACATCTACCAAAACAATTTTGTCTCATTTCTGACAGAATGAATCCCTTGGACACTAAAGTAATTTCTCACCTCTCCAATCCTGGAATGGCAGCAGATAGTTTCAGCTCCCTGCATCTTTCCCCAGAAGCAAAAGAGGCATTGAAGAGCTTCTGAACACTGGAATGCCTAAAAGAAGAAAATTAATTAATTAGTTAAAGGAGAAACCTAAAAAATTCATGTCTTTAAACCACATGGGTACATATTAAATGGTACAAAAAAAGATAAAGTGAATGTTGCACTATGAATGCACCATTTTTTAAAAATAATTATTAGCAAAACCAATAAATAACAGCATTTTTCTGATTGCAGCTTCTGTGTAACTGTACCAGCAGGAACTTACAGCCTCTTTTGTTCCTCAGACAGGAATTCTTCTGGGACAACCCTTAAAGATAATCCTGAGTTTGTCTGGTTATGCCATGAAGAGAAAACCTGGAATAAAGCAGATCTATACATGAGTGTCATTATTTTCCCAAATTTGCTGTGAATTTGTTTAGGAATTGGTTTTGCTCACCTAAAAAAACAGACACATTTTCACATTTAATATTAAACCATTTAATATTGCACAATAAAAGTTTTGCTGCTAGAGAAGCTGTGGCTGCCCCATCTCTGGAAATGTCCGAGTTTTGGATGGGGCTTGGAGAAACCTGGGAGAGTGGAAGGGGGGGTGGAATGAAATGTGCCTTAAGGTCCCTTCCAATTTTAAAATCCAAATCCACTGATCAGATTTTGCAACCTTTTCTTTGGTTAGACTGGAAGTGCTTTAGGAATTTACTGATCTGGCCTCGTTTTCCCTGATAGAAATGTAGGTGTTTATAGCCCAAGTGCTCTACAGAAGGAACTGAATTAATTCAAGTCTCTTTGAAGCACTGCTGTAATTTTCATGAGGTGAGATTGCAGCAATCATTACTCAAAATTGAAGAAAAACTCTGTTCCCTCCCAAAAGAAAAGGAAACCCTTCGTTTCTCCAAGGAATGTTCTGGCTCCCATCCAATTGCTCCAGCCAAGACACATTAATCTGAATGGCACTGGGAACCTAGAAATCAGATTCAGATGAATCACAAAGTGCTGTCAGTGTTTGGAATTTCCCTTCTTTTCATAAGTAAAGGCAACAGCCATTGTCATTTTTCACAATAACTGTCTGCAAGACAAAACAACTGGGGGGGACACGACTGCTTTCCATTAAAAACTCAGCATCCCAAACACAAGGCTAGGAGATAAAAACCATCAAAATAAAATATACTTTGGATATTAACAAAGGCAATATTGCTCATGCAGAAGGATCCACACAACTAAAGAAACAACCACTTCAAAACACACAGAAGGGACTGAAAGAAATGCCTGGGAGGGATGGAAAAAAGGAATGGTCAAGGGAAATTTGTGTTCCATAAGAGTCCAAGGGTTGGGGATAAAGTGAAAACATAGGTCAGGCTAGCAAGTGTTAGAAATATAGAAATATATCAGGCCCAGAAGAAATGTATCAGAACCTTTTATATATAACTTAGGGAAAGGTTAAAAAAGAGTTGTTGTGGCATCAAAGGAAAAAAATGAGAGAAATTAACACATCCCAAAGCCTAAATAAATTTTCCTCCTGCATCCTTTAGAGTGAGGATGGGAAAGGCATCACCTCATCCTGCACAGCAGATTTCACCTCTGTGGCTTCAACATCTCAGTTTTTAACAAACCCAGATTTGGGTAACAGGGCAGTTGTAATTCCCTTATTCCAGGAGGCTTGGAATAATCCAAGTACAGCTCCAGTGAGTGAGGTATCAAGCCAGATAATTGAGAAGAGTAGAAGCAGCACCTAAATTTCAGTGAATCTTTGTAACCTGTGAGGCACACAGAGTTTTAGAAAGAATTTTGGAGGAAATCAATAAACACCTGAAGGTAAATACTGACAAAATACTATAATAGATTTCCATGGTTTACACAATCAGGTAGAGTCAATTTGATGAAGAGTTTTGTTCATGAGAGAACATCCTGAAGACAAAAGATTTGTTTTATCTGCTTGAGCAAAGCAACTGGTGTGGTGCCAAATGAGAAACTTGAACTGCCCAAAATGAACCTCAGTGTGGAACTGTTCACCAAAAAAATTAACTCAAAGGAGGACAGGAATAAATAGCCCTGAGAAAAAGCAATAGGGGAAACAAACACCCTCATCTCAAATACTACAAACAGTTTGGATATCTACAGCCAAAAACCAGATCAAAAGAAAAGCATTACAACTATCAGAAGAAAAAAGAACATTTTATAGGCATAGATTGAAAAGAATCTGGTTTTGTTTTATTAGGCCAAATAAAGCAGAAAGAATAGGTCTGAGATTTGTGAGTATCTCGAGGATGTGTTCTGGTAGAGAAAAGAAAAATAAAACAGATATAGAAGTAGAATTAATATTATAGGCTGAAAATTCAAATACAAACAAACAACAGATTGCCAACCATTCAGAGTGGAACAGTGGGAGGAATTTAAACACTTAAGATAAAAGGAGGAGACATTTTATGGGACCATTAATATGAGCAGTGGGGACTACTCACTCAGCTAGGTGGTCTTTTCCAAGCCAGTGTGATGAGCACATCCTAAAAACCCTTGTGAAGCCCTAAAATCTCCAGGCTCATTTCCTCAAAAGCACTATTGTTATAAAGTTGGGTTTATTAAAAGCCTCTGCAGCACAATGCAAGAAGCCAATCTGCTTAGGGAATAATACAATGCCATATGGGAGACTGAAAAACTTTAACTCCACTTCCCCAAGGATCAAGATCCAAATGTGTCTGACCACAAAAACACACAATGGAACCTCTGCCACTCCATACAATCCCTGCAGCAAATTAGACACCAGAGCTACACTGAAATGCAGCTCAGCAAAGGAGATTTTAGAGCCCTGGCTGCCTCCAGAAGGCAAAGTGAAAGCACATGGGAGCATTAAACACAAGGAGCAGCACCATCACTGGAAATTCTTACAGAAATTGGAGTTTCTCACACATCTTAAACACACACACAGCAATTCTGTGGCTTCTCCCCCACCCCAACCAAACTTTTTCCACTTTACCTGGGAATAAAAAGCTTTATAAATCTTCCTCTTGGGGAAAAGTGCAATCATCAGAAAGTTGTTCTGGGTGTGGAATTCAATGGGGAGATGAGGAAGCAGAGAACTTTTGAAGTCTATGAAGAGAGCAGCAACAATGCTGTTGGAATCCTGGAAAAGAAAGAAAGAGGGCAAGGTAAAATTAATATTTTCCACTTTGCATAGCACAGAGATGGAGCAGGAGGGGTGGAGCACAAATATCTGCAGGTACTGGAGATATCACAAGCTCAAAACAAAGGATCTGAGTTTGAGTGAAGCACTAAACTTCTGTCCTGAAAACAAAGATTAAATTTTAGTATCTTCTCTTGTCTACACCAAAATTTAGACCCATCTTCTGCTGCTGCTGCTTCAAACAACTCTTTGTCTACAGCCACATGTCCAGCACAGACAGCAGATGAAAAATGAATTCAATGCCACCTAAAAAGGTGACAAAGGAGGTTGAAGCCCTCAGGTTGTGTTTCCCTCAGAAGAACTGAACTCAGGTTCATTTTTTTTTTCTGAGAAAATACTGACTTGGGTTTTTTTGGGTTATTTTTTAGTTTGTTTTGGGTTTTTTTTCCCCAGAGTGGTGGAAGTGCTCAAGGCCAGGCTGGATGGGGCTTGGAGCAACCTGGGAAAGTGGAAGGAGTTCCAAGCAGGGGGTGAAACAAGATGGTCTTTAAGGTCCCTTCCAACCCAAACCATTCCATGACTGAAGAATCCAGGTCAGGTTTTTCTATACAAATCTGCAGGATGCTGAAGTGTTTTATATTCAAGTCCTTTTCACTCATAACCCTTTTCACATCAAAGTTTTAGAAAATCAGAACAATTTAGAAGCATGAAGCATTTCTGGGAAATGGGAATTCAATTATGTAGGGCTCAAATCTGAATTTTAGTGGTATCCCCTTCACTTTCAATAGAAATGGGCAAAGAACTCACTGTACTCATTGTTGAGAAGAAAAAGCTCAAGTTGGGGAACTGTTACATAAGAATTGGTATCAACTCAGAGACATTTGCAAACAGAATCTCTCTGCTTTGCTGACTGAGGGATTAATCATAAAAATAATCCTCTCAAAGTCACTGAGGTCACTGAAGAATATACAAAAATATTCTCCTCAAAGAGAACAATTTCTTTTAAGAGAAAATGGCTTTTGGAACAGAATCCACAGATCCTGGATTCTTCAGGATGGTTTAGAGATTTCCTGAGAAGTGACTTCAAGGCCAACTCATCCATGCTGCTGTCAGCACGAGAAGTGTCCAACAAAATCTGCTCCTGGAAAACATTTTGGGCTCCACAAATTGAAAAAAGCTGAAAAGCAGCAGCAGCAGCAGCAGCAATAATCCCCATGGACACGAGGTTGAAAGGAGCCAGCTCCAAGTTTTACAAGATGTTCATGTCATTGTGAAATCTAAATATTGCTTGGTAATATTTGTTCCCTTGATGAATGGCCAGAATCTCCCCTGCCCTATGTGAGTGCCAGGGATTTCAGGAGCTCAGGGGCAGCTCAGTGCCCAGTTCCTCACAGCACAGGAGCAGAATTCCAGATATTTTCAAGTTAAAAAGAAGAATATCTCACAGGCATCATGCTAAAGCTGCAAAAAAAAAACCCAAAAAAACTGCATTTTGCATCACTTCAAAGTCTGCTATCTTTTATTTGAATCAGAACATTTAATTCTCCTCTTTCTTTTCCATCCATGTTGCTGCAGGAACTTTTGGAAAGAGCAAGCAACGATTCCCCTGCTTCTCCTGTCACTTCTTAACAGTTTCAAAACCCTCCACCCTCATATTCTGCCAAGTCAGTAGAACAATAACACACTCCCTGTCAAGGCTTAGCTTCACACAAAAATCTGGCATCATTTCAAGAATGATGGCCAGGTCCCAGAAATAGCAACTTTTCTGAAAGTGAGTGTCTTGAGTCAAACAATCCCAGGAAGGTCAGTGTTAAAATAGCTTCTGAAACGAGGGGCAATCAATCTGATGTCCAAGAAAAGGCAGCTAAGGTAAGACTCTCTGAGCTGCTGTGTTTTCATCTCAATTGAATCCCATTTTTCTTGTATTTGACTGGTTTCCTGTATTGTGGGATGAAATCACCCAGCACAATGCTGAGGGAGGTCACTGAATAAATGGGGAATACTGTACCTGAACAAAAGGGAAACTAAAGGAAACTGATTTTGGGTTTTTTTTCCCTCAGTGTTTAGGAAACAGTAACCAACACAAATAATCTCTTTTCCACCCTGAAGAAGTGATGGTTAACCAGTGTTTCTGCCTCGAGGTGGACAGAGCTGAGCTGCCATCATTAACCCCTCAATTCCCACCGAGCCTGAACACTGCTCTGGTGGCCAAGGGAGAGATTCAATTCTATTTTTAATAAAAGGCAGAATTTCACTCTCCATGACTCCACCACACCTTGAGCTCTTCTCTATCCATGCCTTCACACTGAGAGATATTTGATGAATGTCATGTTGTGTAATTTTTCTTTTAACAAAAAGCAGTTTGCACACTGTTAACAGCACATTGCTAACTCCAAGACAAAATTCTCTCCTCCTTTTCCACCAATTTCAGTCAATCAGCACCAAAACTGTAGTGATTTGCATCAGTTATTACAGTTGTACAGACACTTAAAACTTCAATCTAAACTTTGCACCAGGACTCCATTTTTATTAAAAATTGATGGAAACTTTATGACAGAAAAAAGAGAAAAAATACTCACCCCATCATAGAGAGAAATGGAGCTCATGTGGTTCTTGGGAATGGAAATGCTGCCATGGTGGGGATCACAGAACAGAATTCCATCAGAAAAGAAATACAGTTTACCTAGAATTTGAAGGAAAAATAATTGTATGAGGTATAAATCAACATTTCAGCTTCTCATGATGACTGTCTCTTCTTCCTGAGGAAGAAATCTATGTTCCTGCAGGATTTTGTTGTATTTAACAAGCAGTAAATTTGATTTTGGATAATATTTAGTGATATTTATTTTATTTTTATTAAATTAAAATATTTCTTTTATTTGAGATAATATTTACAACCATTCAGTCTTTACTGGATCTCATTACCAAGGGCAGGAATCATGGCTACAACTGCATCTGAGTTTATCTGACCCCACAGAACTATTTATCATAAACATTGAGGCTTTTTTTTTTTAATTAAAAGCAAAAAAAAACCATCCTGTCAAATTTCAAACTTCCAGAACTACAAAATTGACACTACAAGAACTTAAGTAAAGATTGCATCCAAAACAATTGAAAATTCAAACATTGTAACAAACTGAAGTGTAAAAACATTTAAGTGGAAAATTTAAGCACTAAGTTTAATTTAAACTTAAAAGAAATGACTTAAAATTAACCTTTTGAATTAAAATTTAACCTAATAATTAAAATTTTTGGAGCAACCTGGGTTAGTGGAAGGTGTCCCTGCCTATGGCAAGGGGTTGGATCTAAATGTTCCAACCCAAACTATTCCATGAATTTAATGCACCTTTTGCACCTCACAGTGCCAGACTACAGGGCTGCAGCCTCAGCAGAGCCCAGATTTGAGCACAACAAACTGGGGAACAAATTCAGCTTCACTGCCATGCCCTGAAAAAAATTTCATGTTCCTTGCAGTGTTTCCTAATGGTCTTTAGAGCATCTATTTGTAACTGTCCAGCTAAAGAGTTGGTAAAATACTGAACTTCACAAATCTCAAAAAAAAAAAAAAAAAATTAAAAAAAAATTTAAAAAGAAAAAAAATTGCTCCTTTGGAGGCACACGGAGCCAGTTTTAACAAAGCAAAATAAAATAAAATAAAATAAAATAAAATAAAATAAAATAAAATAAAATAAAATAAAAATCCAGCATTCTCCAGTTATTTACTGAGTGAACAAGTGCCCACAGCAGTGCATTGCAAAACAGCTGAACATCACACTCTGCATTAACCTCTTCTCTTTGAAATCTGATCAATTAGAGCCAAAGCAGCTGCCCTTATGTGAGGGTTGCTGTTTAATTGCCTTGCACATCATTATTTACCCTCCACACTCCAGGGCAAAGACAATAAAGCTGAAGGTTCTCCTCTAAACACTGTCAGCACCAAGCACTTAATGTCAGATATTCAGCACCTCCTGCTGCACACCAGCACTGTGACAGCTGCACCTTCTCTGTAAAAAATATATCTAGAAATATATTCTGTAATAGAATATATTCTATTCTATAACAGAATATATTGTATATATTCTGTGATATATTTTATATTACGGAATATATAAAGAAAATTAAAATATTGTGCCTTAAAAAGAATCTATTCATTCAAGGCACAGTGAGGGAGGGAAATCTACCAGTCCTATCAAATTGTTTTCAGTCTTATTCCTGGGATATTCATGTTGTTTAAGGTCTTGAAGGAAGACACCAAAAAAAGAGGAATAATCCAAGACTGCTGCCAGGGATGTTGGGTCAAAAAGCTGTAACTGGATTGGATCTGAGAAGGACCAAATTCAGGCATTTTTTTCTTCCACAGTGAGCAGCTAAGCTGACAAATTCTGAATTCCTGAGAGAAAATGGCAGTGGCACAAACCTGGAACACATCAGCTCCAGGAGGAGGCTGTGAGAGGAATATTTGCCTTCTCCTCCTGAGCTGGGAGCCCACAGCACTTCTGCAATGGCCAACCCTTCCAAGCTCATGTTCAAAGAGACAGAAAACATCTGGCAGCACATCTGGCAAGGGCAGCAGCAGCCAGTTGGGAAGGTGAGCTCTGGGGAAAAGCCTCCTCCCACCAAAGGTCTGCAAAGCCCAAAGCTCTGCAGGAATTCTCCTTCATTCTCCTTCCAGGATTTTCAGGCAGAGATTGGGACCAAAAAACCAGACATGGAATTAAACACCAGGGACTTGGAAAGGCAAATTGGAAGTTTAAGATGATGGCACAGTTTGGCTCACCAGAGTGTGAATCCCAGAACCTCTCTCCTGTTTAAAAACTCACCAAAACAAGAAAAAACAAGCAAAAAACAAAAAGAAAACCACCCAACTATATCTCACCTTCTGCAGGCATGGCCTGTGGATTGCTGGAACAGATATAAACTCCATCACCCCCAGTGAGTAAAGTGCCCAGGAAAGATTTGTCCTCCTAAACAGAAAAAAACCAAACAGCAACATCACAGACTGGATCAAGGACCAATCCAAGCAGGAATATTTCGATTTTCTCCTGCTTTTGCTCCAAGAGAAAATATTTAATTTTCAAACAGCATCGGTCAAGAACTTTTAAAATATTTTTATCCTGCATGGACAGAGAAGGACCAGGGAAAGAGAGCAAGGCAAGAGGATAATCTTTAAAAGCCTTCCCCCATTTTGGTTTTGCCAACAGCAATGAAGTTACAAGTTATTGTCACAACCACAAGGCTGAGCTTTTTTGTTTTTACTTTGTCCATCTACTGAGCTAAAAGTATATTACATGAAAATAAATCTATTTATAATGAACATTCCTGGGAACCACAAATTGCACCACAAATGTGAAACTCATGTGATTTAAGATGTTTCCAGATTCCAAACTCTTTTTTTTTTCCTAGTGCTTAGAGTGTTTTCCTTTAGACATTAGCATGCTAATTAAGTTAAAAGAAAGTTGCATCAAGTTTTAGGGGCTTTTGGAGACACATGAGCTCCATGAGTAATGTTTAGTGAGACTTCCATGAAATCATAGTTTTATTAGGACTCTTTTTGCTCTTGGGTTTTATGATTCTTTGAAATAAAGAAAGCCTCAAACTTTTACACACAATATATTATTTTGTATGTGCAATTTTGAAAAAGACAGGGCAGAACAAGCAAGTCTTGTAGAAGAGAAGTAACACACAGAATAAAAAGAGAGTCTGGTAGTAGCTCAAGTTTTTCAAATACTGGTTCATCAAAGTGTAACTTCTTTAGTTTAACAAAAATATTTAACTTTACCTTCAATACTTGCTGTGCCTTTTCAGACAGTTTCACATCACTGTCTTCAACCTGCAGCCAGAAACAGCTTCCATTTGAATTGTGATTTACATAAATAAAGTCTAACATTAAATAAAAAGCATTAAAGAAGTTTTGAGGCCAACAAGAACCTCAGGTACCACAGACAGAAGAAGCCCTGAGCACTGAGTGTTTTAAAAACAATTTTGTGCTCTTAATACTGTGCTACCATGGGACCAAAATTATTTATTGCACCACATTCCCCCCATTAAAATGCTTTATAGACTAAAATATTATATAGATAGAAAGCATGCAGCTTTATGTTTTATTACTGTTCAAGCATGCACTGCCAAAGGCAATGCCCAGCTTTGTTATATTCTTTGGAATTCTATCTCTCACACAGTGCAGGGCATCAAAGGTCTTGAATCAAGCTTTGCTTTCCTTTGGGCTGATCTAAAATGCCCCACAATAAACAGAATTTTCAAAAGTCCCACTGTGCACTTCAAAAACAACCAGACCTTTAAAAAGATTAAAAATCTGACAAGGTGAAAAGGACATTTATAATAATGATAATGATAATAATAATAAATGAAAAATTCTATTATTATTATTATTATTATTATTATTATTATTATTATTATTATTATTATTATTATTATTATTATTATTATTATTATATAATTTAAAACTCCTACTATGCATGGAACCACGAGCTTAATTTTTCACTTTTCACCCAAATCTAAAACACCAGGGTATGTTAATATTACAACATTGTGTTCCAGTGCTCAGGTTCCAGGTTTTCCCTCAGCCAAGCCCACTCCCAGAGCAAGTTTTGCCCTGGGGATGAGCTGAGCTGAGGCTCTGTGCTCTCACTCACCAGCCAGGAAGCAAATCTTGGAATAGCTGCAGTCAGGATAACGTGCCTGGAGTCTGGATGGATGCTGCCATCTGCAGGGGAGCCACGGCAAGCAAAGCAGTGAAATCAGGGAATTATTTAGGTTGGAAAAGACCTCCAAGATCACCAAATTCAACCTCTGACCTAATATCACCATGGCCACTAAACTTGTACCACCCACATGCTTCAGAATGCCCAGTATGTTACTGTTAAGACTGGAAATTTCTACAGTAAATATGAAAATCTTATTATTATAAGGATTTCTGAGTGTTTCCATGAAGCTTTTACAGCAGAGTAACTCCCAGTGCTCTTGTGCTCAGACACACACAGAGCTCCTACAGAGTCCCAAAGAAATCCTGATTTATTCTGATCCTTCCATGGCTGCTCCAGTATTCCAAAGAAATCCTGATTTATTCTGAGCTTTCCATGGCTGCTCCAGTATTCCAAAGAAATCCTGATTTATTCTGATCATTCCATGACTTCTTCCTTTGCTCTTAGTGTTCCAAACCCATCAGGGGAAGAGCAAAAACATCCACTGGAATTCCTTTGGCTTTCCAATCACAGCAAAGCCAACAGAAGGACAGAGTGGTGTTGAATTTTAGAATTTTCAACCTCTGACCTAATATCACCATGGCCACTAAACTTATACCACACACATACTTCAGAATATAATGTATGTTCCTGCTAAGATTTGAAATTTCTTTAGTAATTATGAAAATCTTATTATTTTAAGGATTTCTGAGTGTTTAAATGAAGCTTTTACAGCAGAGTAACTCCCAGTGCTCTTGTGCTCTGACACACACAGAGCTGCTCCAGAGTCCCAAAGAAATCCTGATTTATTCTGAGCTTTCCATGGCTACTCCAGAGTCCCAAAGAAATCCTGATTTATTCTGATCCTTCCATGGCTACTCCAGGGTTCCAAAGAAATCCTGATTTATTCTGATCTTTCCATGGCTGCTCCAGAGTCCCAAAGAAATCCTGATTTATTCTGATCCTCCTATGGCTACTCCAGAGTCCCAAAGAAATCCTGATTTATTCTGAGCTTTCCATGGCTGCTCCAGAGTCCCAAAGAAATCCTGATTTATTCTGAGCTTTCCACGGCTTCTTCCTTTGCTCTCAGTATTCCAAACCCATCAGGGTAACAGCAAAAACATCCACTGGAATTCCTTTGGCTTTCCCATCACAGCAAAGCCAACAGAAGGACAGAGTGGGGTTGAATTTTAGAATTTTCTACCTCTGACCTAATATCACCATGGCCACTAAAGTTATACCACACACATACTTCAGAATGCCCAGTATGTTACTGTTAAGACTTGAAATTTCTTTAGTAAATATGAAAATCTTATTATTTTAGGGATTTCTGAGTGTTTAAATGAAGCTTTCACAGCAGAGTAACTCCCAGTGCTCTTGTGCTCTGACACACACAGAGCTGCTCCAGAGTCCCAAAGAAATCCTGATTTATTCTGAGCTTTCCATGGCTACTCCAGAGTCCCAAAGAAATCCTGATTTATTCTGATCTTTCCATGGCTGCTCCAGTATTCCAAAGAAATCCTGATTTATTCTGAGCTTTCCATGGCTGCTCCAGAGTCCCAAAGAAATCCTGATTTATTCTGAGCTTTCCATGGCTGCTCCAGAGTCCCAAAGAAATCCTGATTTATTCTGAGCTTTCCATGGCTGCTCCAGGATTCCAAAGAAATCCTGATTTATTCTGATCTTTCCACAGCTTCTTCCTTTGCTCTCAGTGCTCCAAACCCATCAGGGTAACAGCAAAAATACCCACTGGAATTCCTTTGGCTTTCCCATCACAGAAGGACAAGAGTGGTGTTGAACTTTAGATTTTAAACCACTCACCTTTTTCTTTGACCTGTATTTGTGATGTCAGGAAGGACTCTGAAAACACAACAGATCCCAAGCATCCTCTTCCTGTCAGCAGGTCAGGAATGTCAAACACCATCATGGATGCCTGCAGACATCCAACAGTTGGAGGGAAGAGAAATTTGAAATATTTCAATTGAAAAAGCAAAATATGTATTTTTCAAACATCCTAGACCAGTATTTCAATATTGTGGTTAAAGCCTGAGATCATAAATCCGTGTTAATGTTTTATTCTGAATTCTGATTTCTTGTTAAACCTGGTCCAGCATCTGAAATCTCTCTCATCTTTCCCCTTACACTTGTATTCACATAAAAATCTCAGTATGCCCCAGAAAAACAGGCACTTGAGCTCTATTTTCTAATGAAATAAATGAAAATTATGATTTCTTACCGTTTTGATCAAACTCAGGCTGTCCTCGTTATCTAATGGAGTAATTCTAGAACAACAATAATAATGAAATATTTAAAAGTTAGATCATCTTTCTGGGACTCCACAGCAACCAAAAAAGCTCTTTTATTTTCAAATAAACACTTCTTTGTGCAGGTCATTTCAGTCAATTAGTGTGGGGATTAAATAAGCACAAGTTTGTGATATCAACTAAGTTAAAAGCAATTTCCAAAGGAAACTCTTCATGAGCTCATGGTGCTTCTACTCATTAACAGTTAATAAAAATTACTCTGCTCAACTGCTTTTTATTCCTTTTAATGTTTTTAAGATTCCACAGAATTGCAGATATGAAATCACTGAACTACCTCATACACAAAAGCATTTAGCACATCTTGTGTGAAATTATCAAACACAGGGGTTTTTGCAGGAGTTCCAAGAGGAGAAAAATTTATTTATTAGTGTATGTAAAGCACTGTAATTAATAACAAGATAATAACGTAATTTATTACATTATGATATTATGATATTTGTTATGATATTATTATATTATGATAATATAATGATATTATAATATTTGTTCTTATTAATTTATTATTATTGTTGTTGTTTACCTAATATTATGTTGTTTACATAATTAATTACATACTCTAATAACAATATTCATTAATTATTAATAATTTAATATATACAATATATTAATATATAATTAATTATGTAAACAACATAATATATTATGTTGTTTACATAATTAATTACATAATGTAATTAATAACAAGAAGTTGTAAGACAGTGATACAAACCTGCCATGGTTGTTCACAGCCTGGATTTGAAAAGCAATTTTGGAGCTGTAGAATAGAAATTGTACAGGTGAAATGTGTGGTTTATATTTTTAAATGGAAAAAAAAATAAGCAGGAACAGACTTAAAGCAAAAGAAGTGATTAAGAAAATTGGAAAATGGAATAATTCTAGTGATTTTTAAAGGATGAATGCATAATGAGGTCTTGAAATCTGGCAGTCAGGCAAGTTCAGTTTAAAATTAATATTTTTCAGTTTATAATTAATATTTTTTCAGTTTTATAATTGATATTTTTCCCCCAAAGAAGCCCACTGAGTAACTCTGGAAATACCCACCGTAAAGCAGATTTCAGCTGTGCTAAGCCAAGGGTGTCTAACACAGACAGCAGCACCTGCTCTGCCACCTCCTTTGCCTGAAAAAAGGAAATCAAAATTCAAATATCCTTTCCCATCCCCTTCCAAATCCCAGCAGCTCCAGGAGCACCCTAAGACCAACAGGAGACACTAAACAGTAACACACTGATGCACCAGGCTAAAATCTGATTGTTCACAGATCTCATTTTCCTTACTATGAGGTCAGGAAAATTCATGAGAAGATGGAAAACCAACTGGAGATGGGTAAAATTAGACACACTCTGAAATCTCTCTTTTATTTATTTTTTTTTTTAACAGAATTCAGAGCCTGCTTGGAGGGCAGAGTAGGAACCTTGTGTTATTCCATTGAGCAAAACACAGAATTTATTTTGGTTTTCATTTTGGTTTGCACGTAAATCTCATACTGCAAGCAATCCCAATCAACAATTACAGAGAGAGAACAATTAAATTTCATTTACCAACTTCATTTACCTTGGATTCAGTGGAAGTTTTAGCATAGCACTCAATGCCAGCAAGCACAGCCTCTACAACAGCAGAATATATTTGCGACAACAGCGTACTGAAGAGAAATACAAACACAACATTTACTGGACAGGCAGAGGTTTCTTCCTCCTCTCTTTAAAGGAGCACTTTTTCCTCTCATTGCACAACTCCTTTAATAATAAGGAAGGGATCTTTGTTGGAATAAGTGAAGTGGTTTTATAGTTAAGCTTTCTGTTTAAGACAATGAAATTAGAGCGAGGAAATTGCTCAAATTACAGGATATTTTAAAGAAATAACTCTTGATATGAATGTGGCTGGTGCTTTTATTAGTCAGGAATAAAAAATCTGGTTTACTGTTGCCTTTTGCTGCAGCTGGGTTTAAGAATCCCATCCTAAATGCAGGGTCTGGGGTGACAGAGGGAATGGGTTCACATGGACAGGGGGGAGGGATGGGTGGACCCTGGGAGGGTGGGGAGCCCTGGGATGGAATTCCCAGAGAAGCTGGGGCTGTTCCTGCACCCCTGGAAGTGTCCAAGGCCACTTGGAAGTGCCCAAGGGCTTGGAGCCACTTGGGATAGTGGAAGGTGTCCCTGCTGTCCCTCCCTCTCCTGGCAGAATTTGGAATATATTGGAATGAGATGATCTTTAAAGATCTTTTCCAACCCAAACCATTCCACAATTCCATGAAATCTCCATCCCAGCTTAGTCCAATTCCCTTCTTAATAGGGGACTGAGAAAATTGTAAAGAAATAAACCAAAGTCAGGAGAAGCCAGGAGTGACCTTCAGCTATTGAGACATTTACAGCTCCAGAACCACAGGGGAAAAACCAAACCAAGGAACCTCAGCCTCTGTTTTCCTGCTAAATTACAATTAAAAAACGAGCAGATCAATGAAATCACTCCCCAAATTTTAAGTTTTCTCATGACTCCACTGCCAATATTGAGGGAGGGAAGAGGGGGAGGAAAGAGGATACAGCATTTAAGCCAAAGGCAAAGCATTCCTGAAAGATGGAAAAAAAGCATCTGAAGATCCCAAACGTGGAGGAACCTCAAAATGCACCAAAGCTTGTCTTGGATCATCCCCAACAGCAGCAAGTGATTTTAAAATTCAGCTTTTTCACTATGTTTTCAGGTTGTATTTTCCTGTGCTTTCATATGCACTTAGCATGTTTGCACTGCATTAAAGCAATGTAATTCCTTTATATTATAGTTCTTCCTTTATATTGTAGTTCTTTCTTTGTAACCACTCCTATTTTCCCTCAAATTCACATTTATATTTGCAAGAAAACACCCCAGTGAGGTGTCCTTTGTCTTATTCTTCTTCCCATTTTAACACTTTAAAGCTAGCAGTGAAAAAGAACCCCAAAAAAAACCAGCACAGGATTTCTTTTTTGTTGCCTTTGAAGCATTTTCTTAAATAAAAATAAAACCACAAAATTTATCCCAGTTTATCATTCAATTTTCAAATTTGGTTTATGCAGTCCAGGCAATCAGTACAGTGAAATTTGGAATGAGCAGTGTTCATAAAATAATTTTTATTTCACTTTTTATAAAACATTGCCAACTGTAAGAAGCAGGACACAATTGTAAACTAAGCTGAAAATCATGAGTTCAGGTTTGTCAAAAAAGTCAATTATACTACTGTTGTTTGAAATTAGATTATTTGAAGCAATACAGGGATGTTTCCAAGAAAAAAGATATTATTTTTTAATTACTGCCTTTATCAACCCCTGCTTTGTTTAGAGCTTCTCTACTCATCTTGATTAAAATGCATTTAGTACAAAGGATTTTTGAAGGAGGACAAAAAATGTTTGAGCAATATGTAGATGCAAGAAAAAACACCTGTTGAAGTTCAGTTTTCTCTAAAGGAAAGGAAATTCTGCTGCTCAGTGCAGTAATTCCATTTTTATCTCTCACAATTACCAAAAGCCAAAAATATTTAGTGTGACAGTACTGACACATCTTTCATATTTTTAGTATCTTGCTACCAGCTCATGCAGCTTTCCAGAAGCAAAAACAGGCTCCTAAAATGATCCCAACTAATAAGGAGGACAAAAATCTCTAAGGAAAAGTCTGATTTATCAAGAGAGAGAGCAGGACCAAAGCAGATTTTCTATTGTATTCTCCAAGCTGGACAGGAATCTACAACATGCACAAAAGTGGACATCAACATGGAAAAACAAAGTGGGATTTTGAGAAGGTTAAAATGTGCAGAAGCTTTGCAGCTTCCCAAATTTGAGGAAAAATTAAGTTTGATCTGACTTGAACACAGTGAATTCCTTCACAGGGTTGAGTGTTCCCTGTTGGCATTTTCACTGAGCATCAGAAATCTTCCACATTGTTCAAGAAACTGCTCCAAAAATTACTTTTTCTTCTATGTGTGCAAGATGCTACAGTGTGAGAGACTTTTTTCCTCTTGGTTTACATAAAGTATCTTTAAAAATGATTCAAGATTATTTTTTTTTTACTACAATTTGAGCAAAATTTAGTAATATTTCCTTTCTTAACAACTCTCCATGTACCCACTGAAACTCCCCACAAGCATTTTGCCTTTGCAACCCTGCCCCATGCACATTATTCTGAATAAAAATGTCCCTGCAAATGCCAACAGCCACTAAAAGCAGGTTTCACCTACTGCCACGAGGTAGAAGAGGGAAGAGTTAAGGAATAACATCAAAAATTGGCAGCTTACACTTGCTCAGCTTGCTTGTGTATCTCATTGTCATTTCCTGTATTAAAACAAAAAGAATAAAACAAAAATAATAATAAAAAAAGGTTTGGTTTAAGCACTCTGAGAGCATTTCTGCTGCACATCTTACATGGAATTTATCCAGTATTTTATGCTACTAAGGCAAACACAGGTTGTAATTCCAATTTTCCAACCATCCTTTCTTCAGCTGCTCTGAGCCCAGAATATATATTTATATATATATATATATATATATATTTATTTATATTTTATGTATTTATATATATGTTTATATATATATTTATATTTTATGTATTTATATCTATTTATATAGATATAATTAATATATTTTATATATAGATATATCTATTTATCTATTAAGGAAATTCTGCTGCTCAGTGCAGTAATTCCATTTTTATCTCTCACAATTACCAAAAGTCAACAGTATTTAGTGTGACAGTATATATATATATAAATATATATATATATATTTATCCAGTATTTTATGCTATAATATATAATAATATATATAATATATATTACATATATATTATACATATAATATATATGTAATATAAATTTAACATATAATATATAATATATTATAACATGATATTTTATATTATATTATATTTTATATTATAAATTTATAAATATATTATAATACATATATAATATATAATATATTACATATAATATATACATTTTTTTAATAGAATTATTTTTTTCCCAAGAAAACCCTAAGGACTAACTTCATCCATGGACTTTTCCAGCCATTTCAAATACATAAGAAAAATTTTTTTTTAAATTTTACATGGCTTGTTTTTATTTGGGAATACAGCTACTGTACCTCATTACACTGAGGATAAAAGACAGAAGTGAAAGAATTTCCTTCATCCTAAAAATTCTCAGTTACTTGACAACTCCCAGTTTGAATTACTGTATTTTGGAGACTGTTTTTTTATAAATCCATATGGAACATGGACTTAAATTTTGTTTAATACTTTTAAAAGGGTCTGCACACTGAGATCTGACAGATTTTATGTTCAAAACTCAGATCTGACAGATTTTACCCACAAAATCTGCTATGACTTCATGCACTGGCTACAGAATCTACCACTTAGAAAGGAAGCAAAACCTTTAAGTGCTACAAATTTTCATGGAACCAGAGGTAATAATGCCTTGGTGCATTTCATGCACTTACCCAGGAAAGGAATGTGAGTGGCTCCAAAAAAATAGGTCCTTGAGCAAGCCAGGGGTCCCTTTGGAGATACACACTGCACTACCTAGCAGTCAGTATTAATGAGATACAAAAGACATCAGTAAAAGAAATTGGTGCAATAATGAACAATTAACTACGTTCCCCTTAAGTCTTCTAAGCACTGACAGACTACAGAAGGTTACAACACAGAACTGGATTGTGAAAAAGCAACTTACGTTTTCAAAGGTCTATTTCACTTTTGACTTGACCTGAATGGTTGAAAGACTTGGGAAAGGAGATGAGCTCTGACTTGTGTTTTCAATTTCCTATGTCAACTGCTCTTTTCATGAAGAGGAAAGTGGGTCAGGTTCCCATAACTAGGCTGGCACTTGGTCTTATTTACTATTTTCATGACACCCTATTAAAACAGTATCACCTGTACCTGTAAATAAACCACCTTTTTAAGAACAGCATCAGAATCTGAGGACAACAGATGGAGCAAGTACATCACAATAACACAGTACTTGCATTTGCAAAGGTATCTTATTGTTAACAAGGGAAGGAAAGACAGAATTGAAAGTGTTTTGACAGAAATAATGTTAAAAGCAGCAAATGGAGGATGAGATTTCACCAAAATGCAAAATCACTCTTTTCTCAGGCTCTGCACACGTGATCTGTGCCCAGAAGCCCCACGTCCATCCATCCCTGAGGCAGCTGCACATGAAATGCTGACAAACTCATCAACTCATGGGCTCACTCATGCTCTCACATCCACCTGCTCAGGGCTCCCAGCACTCCCAGAGCCCCTGGAGGCAGCAGGGAGCTCTCTCCACACTCTACCTCTCTCCTCCTTCGCTGCCAAGTTGCCTTCTGGAGCCACCCAGCCAGAGGATCCCAAATCCCTGGGTGATGGACCTCAGCACATGTTTAACCACCCAGCTTTTACTGGGAAATGGAAACAAGGTAATTATCTTGAACATCCCAGATTTGACTTGGAAATAGAAACAAGTTAATCATGTTCAACAACTCAACTTTTCCTGGGAAATGGATACAAGTTAATCATGTTCAACAACTCAACTTTTACTGGGAAATGGAAACAAATTAATCATGTTCAACAACTCAACTTTTACTGGGAAATGGAAACAAATTAATCATGTTCAACACCCCAGCTTTTACTGGGAAATGGAAACAAGTTAATCATGTTCAACAACCCAGCTTTTCCTGGAAAGTGGAAATAAGTTAATCATGTTTAACAACTCAACTTTTACTTGGAAATGGAAACAAGTTAATCATGTTTAACAACTCAACTTTTACTTGGAAATGGAAACGAGTTAATCATGTTTAACATCCCAGCTTTTACTGGGAAGTTGAAATAAATTAATCATGTTTAACATCCCAGCTTTTACTTGGAAATGTAAAAGTAAAAGCACAAGTTTAACAAAACAAGTAAAAGGATGTTTAACAACCCAGCTTTTCCTGGGAAGTGGAAATAAGTTAATAAAGTTTAACAACCCAGCTTTTACTTGGAAATGGAAACAAGTTAATCATGTTCAACAACTCAACTTTTACTGGGAAATGTAAAAGTAAAAGCACAAGTTTAACAAAACAAGTAAAAGGATGTTTAACAACCCAGCTTTTACTTGGAAATGGAAACAAGTTAATCATGTTTAACATCCCAGCTTTTACTGGGAAATGGAAATAAGTTAATCATGTTTAACAACTCAACTTTTACTTGGAAATGTAAAAGTAAAAGCAAAAGTTTAACAAAACAAGTAAAAGCATTAACAACCAAGCTTTTACTTGGAAGTGGAAATAAGTTAAGCTTTGCAACTTCAGCAGAGCAGTCCTGGAATTTTATGAAAGGTTTTTCACAGTCTTGTCAATAGTTGTTGAAGCACACAATGGAATTTGGATATGTGGTGATATATCCTAGGTTTATTCAGAAAGAAATTATCCAAAAAAAGTGGCTTTTTGTTTCTTTTTTAAGAAATGGCCAAATAAATGTGATTAAAATAGAATCTGTGTGTATCACAGAAGGTTTTCACTTTGTGGCCAGGACACAAACAGCATTTCCCTCTCCCCCACCCACTTACAGCAAAACTTGTCTTTTTCCAGAGAATAAATTATTTGAACTCATTCAGCAGTCCCTGATTAAGAATCCAGTCTGGTTCCACTTGGAAAGAGCAAGAAAAATCACTTTTTTTTCCTTAACCTGATTGATTGCTGAGGTGCTTTATGGTAAGAAGAATTAGGCATTTACCTCATGAAAGACAAGCACAAAATATATATAAAGAAAAAGAGAATAGAGTTTAAAATCTCAGATAACTTCTCCAAAGCCTTACCATATGCTTGGCAGTGCTTCCCCCAGGGCCAGTGTTTCGGACCAGATGCCCTTCAGATGGAAAATTAAAGTTCCCAGTGTTCAAGTTTTCCTTTGTGGAGTGGCTGCCAAACAGGACAAAGGGCTGCCTGCTTGGGCTGAGGAGGAGACAGGGAATCAACACCAAAATACTTGCAGGAATTTTACCAACAAATGAAATCAAAGCTTTCAACTGCTGAATTTCTCATTATTATAATAAAAACATTACTAAAGCTTCACAGGGAAAGGAGCAAGATCACAAGAAAAAAATCTTCTTGCATTTATAGAATGAGAATTTCTTTCAAATACAATGAACTTATCTCAAGGTTGTTCCCAAATGCTCTTAAAATATTCTTTTATCTTAAACTGCCTTGAAAAGCTGCTTAGTTTAAAATTTACTTTCTTGAAAAGCCCTGAAATGACTGTGTTGGAAACAAACAAAACTATTTTGGGTTTAGCTCTGGCTTTGGGCCCAAGACTCAGCTGGGGAGGTCAAAGATTTTCTTTTCTTTAATGCAATGCAAACACCAGAGGATGCTGCCAGCAATAAAGGGCATTAAACTGCACTGGTTTTACTCCAAATAGAGCAGAATGTGCAGAGAGATTGAATTTGCTGAACAAACCTTGATTAGCTCACAACAGCACAATGTGGATTTTGCAACAGAACCTTCAGCTAAACAACAACTTTTGGTTTAAAACTCTCTCAGAGAATTTCAGGATGGTTTGGGTTGGAAGGAACCTTAAATAATCTCATTCCAGGGACACCTTCCACAATCCCAGGTTGTTCCAAGCCTCAAGCAACCTTTTCCAGGGATGGAACAAGGAAGGAACTGATCATAATGCACAAAATTTCATGGTATAGGTAAAAATTCCAGCATTAAACCCTGGGAAAATTCAGCTTGTCCTTCCAGGACACGAAGGAACTTTGCAGGGTTTTTTTCAGAATGAGATTTGATCTACTGAGGTGATATCAAAAGGAATTTTAAACATTATGGCATCAGGGATATGGAAATAAAGTATTGAGGTAGTAGTGATAGCAGAGAGAGTAATGAGCAGTAATAATAATAAAAATAATAAAAATGAGTAATAATTACCTGTTATCTGTTATATGGCTTGAGATCATGCCATGGCTGAAATAACTTCTGAAGGGCTGGGAAGAATTGAAAACAAAAAAATTATTAAGAAGTACATGGAAAGAAGTGTGAAATAGCCTCTCATTAATTAAACCTGAATTATCTTTCTCAGAGAAAACTCCTGAACCCTCAGAAAATGCTTCCAACCTCCACAAATAAACACAAACACCACTAAATCTCTCATTTCATTAAATCATTCAATGATTTAGGTTGGGAGGGACCTTAAAGCCTTTATTTTAGTTCCAACCCCCTGCTAGGGGCAGGGACACCTTCCATCATCCCACAGGAAGCAACAAAATGCTTCAAAAAAGCATCAAAATGTTCAAAAAAGCATCAAAAGGCTTCAAAATGCATCCCCAAAAAGCAACAGCCACCCCCAGAAATGCTCTGCTGTTTTCTCCCATGCTCTGTGTCACCCCCTCAGTTATGTTTGAGGTTTGAAATGTGCAAATTCAACTTGTTCAGCCCTGCACATACCAGATTCCATCCAAATGCAAGTTAATCTACCTACAAATATCTCCTGTGCAGGTAGAAATTGAATTATCAGTGAGCAAACACTTGACTGAATTTCCCCTGCAGTCCTAAGCCATCATACCATGGATTTTTAAGGTGGGCGGTGACTTTAAAAATTCAAATTATGTGGTTTTAACCCTCAAACATGAAAAGTGAGATGGGATAGGGAAAAAAAAAAAAAAAAAAAACCAAATTAATGCTGAGTAATTTTTCCTTCTGCACAGATAGTGGAGGATTGCTGAAGCAGGCCTACCTCCCCAGCCTGAGATTCTGAGAGCTCCAGAATGAAGGGGATTTCAGTGTCAAAATTAGCAAAAAAGTTGGTCCACTGGTGTTCAAAAATCATTAAATCCTAGAAGGAAAATATTTGACATTACTTCAAGAGAAATGAAGGCAATACAGACTGGAATACAGACTGCCCAATGAAACAATAAGCTCAGGAAAATAAATATATTTTAGAAGATAAGGACATTCTGCTGGATTTCAGGGTATCTTTTTGTGGGTATGTGATTTATGTTTATTGTTTTCAGAAAATTTAAGTCAATTTAACAATAACTTTCAGGCTGAAAACATCAAAGTATAATAAATATGTCTGCTCAGAGTGTAGGACAAGTCCCAAACATGAATCTCACTTCCACACAGAGAGGGGAAGTGAAATTTCAGAGAATGATTACTTAAACTGAGAGTCTTGTAAAAACTCTATGGTATTTTAATTTTCATTACAGCAGTTGATTGAGCAACCACATTGGTGTGAACTACCAATATTTTATTAATAAAGGACAATTACTGCTGAATTTTGTACATATTAAATTGCTATCGAGCTAGGAACAGATTAAAAATTAATATATACCAAGAATTATACAATTATATAGACTATTAAAGTATAAATAGTAATTTAATAAATTACAAATATAAATAATTAAATTATAATATAAATAGATAATTCAAAATGCATCCACAATAATTATAATGAATTATATATATATTATATATTATATATTATATATATATTATATATATTATATATATTATATTATATATTATATATTATATATTATATATTATAGTATAGAATAGATATTATATTATATATTATATTATATATCTATAATATTATATATTATATATAATATATAATATATATTATATATTATATATGTTATATATAATATAGTATATACATTATATATATTATATAATAATTATAATGAATTATAATATAAATAAATGTAACTAAACGATAAATGGCATATAAATTATAAATATTAATATTGATACAATGCTTTCTCCTCTAGCACTGAGATCAGAGCCTGGCATTAATGTGGAAATCCCTTCCTCCCTCTGTTTGTATTTCCCAAAGCATCAGGGCAGCCACTGAGTGTCACTGTTCCCCACTTAAAGGAGCTACAAAACATTTGAAAAATGCTTTTTTTTTTCTCCTGGAAGAATGGTTTTGTGTTAAAGGGGATTTTTTTAACCCTCCTTGCTGCAAAAGGAGGATTAACACACAAAACCACAGCAACTTCAGGTATTTTGTACATGGTTTAATGACATGAAGGAAAATTTGTAAGGGATTTTCAGACAAAGCAATAAATTCAAGGAAAGCAAGACAAATTATTTTAGTGTTTTGCAGAGTTTGTGGTAGATTTAAGGAACAAATCATGGAACAGCAGGCAGAGCCTGTAAATTAAGCCCATAAACTTAATTAAAACCAAACAAAATCAAACTTTTACTCTGTGGTTACACCAAGCAGGAGCTGAGGCCAAACAATTCACCTGCATTACCTCAAAAAGCAAATCCTCCAAGGACACAGGATCCATTTTGCTGTAGGTCTTCCATAAATCAGCACTGACATCCATTAACTGAAAGAGATTTTAAACACATTTCTGTGAAAAACACCACAAAGAAAGGCACAGATTGGGGTTTAAGATGAGGCAGAATTGGGGAACCCTGCCCTGTCTACCAGTGCTCCTTAACTCCAATTTCACAAATATTTCCACTCTGATTTCACAAATATTTCCACTCTGCTACAAAAGAGCTGACCAGTGAGGGTCTGGACTCTGTGCAAAGCTTTCTCTGCATCCTCCAAACAAATCATTTCACAAGATTTTTCAATTTAATAGCAAAGAACTGCATGAGCTGGTGCAGGCAAAAGGGCAAGATGAGTTGTCTGAGTTAAGACAGAAAATCAAGAGCCAATTCCAGGGTTACTCATCCTGAGCATCAGCCAATATTTGCTCCAAGCTGATGTAAATTTAGGCTAAGACAGTATTTTAACTTTGCAATACTAAATTTAGGCTAAGACAGTATTTTAACTTTGCAATACTTTCTTCCAAGTAGCAGGATGATGCTTATGGAGAAAAAATATTTAAAAATATATTCTTAAAGGAACAGTGGTATCTGAATAATTCTGCATTTACTCCCCATCATCCACTCAGTTGAAAATGCAACACTGGCTGGAATTTTCTTAACCCACTGCTTTACAGGTACTCCAGGTACTCATGTAATAATGATTTCCCAGACCTCACTTCCATTCCATTCCTATAAATACAGGAAATTTTCTAAATTACAGATTATGCATATGAGAGATGCATATGGAGAGCAATATTTAAAAATATATTCTTGAGGGACACTGGTATCTGAATAATTCTGCATTTACAGGGTTCCCCATCACTCACTCAGTTAAAAATGCAACATTGGCTGGAATTTTCTTAACCCACTGCTTTACAGGTATTCATGTAATAATGATTTCCCAGACCTCACTTCCATTCCATTCCTATAAATACAGGAAATTTTCTAAATGACAGCATCATGAGCAACTCTGATTTCTCCAATAGAAGAGGAACTGCCTTTAAAAGGCTGGGGAAAATCCTGAATTATCATCCTTCAATTATATTCCAATCTAAGAGAACACACACAGCAGAGGGAAAAATCTCAGAGGGAAAGTCTGAGCTAAAAATGCACCAAAAACCTCCCCTTTTAATAAATTTCTAGATGATTTACAGTGATCCCAAATGCACTTCCAGCCTGGTTTCCTCCCCCCTCAGGGCCAGAGAACCACACAAATATGTACAAAGTTAAGAATGTCACTTCCCATTTGAAATCCCCTCGTGATTTCAAGGAGGAAGCAAACAAGAACTGCAGCTGGAGCTGCCTGGAGTGCCAGAGCCCAACATGATTGCTCTCAAAAAAAGGAATCCAAGAATTTTCCCTGCTCCTTTTGAAGCACTCAGGAGTGCTTGGGGACAGAATCAGCTCCCTGGATCACACAGGGCAGCTTCTGCCTGTGCCACCCTGTCTGAACATTATTTTTCAGAGCCTCTACTGATTTCTGAAATGAACTGGGGTAATTAAAGGGCAGGTAAAGATCCAAACAGCTCCTGAATTGGCAGTGAAATTTTCATTAACTCGTTTTATGCATCAAGAAGGGTGCCCTCCCCAAAGATCTCATCTGTTTAATGCTTTGGGCAGGTTTTACACCATGAGGTGTTTACAGCACCAGTGATGCAATGACAAAAAAACCCTGAAGAAAAGCCCTGAAAAAAGCTTAAAATTTTCCACCCAGTGGAAAGAGAACAGTGCTCAGAAAGGCACAGGAACTCCCAGAGAATATTTCTAAGCAAGCATGTACAATTATAGATATGATGAGACTTTAAAAATGGAACTATTCATTCTCTGGAGGTTTTCCAGCTATCAGGAGTCAGACAAAAGCCCATTGTGGCTGTAAAAAATGGAGGAGTGATAAGAAAAATAGAACATCTGCATTGCTGTGGCAGAGATTCAAAAAAATGAAAGCAAAGAAGCTTTAAACAAGCACAGAAATGCAAAGCTGTCATCTGAAAATGCTGTTCAGAGCATAATTAATAAATGGGCAAATCAATGACATAAGTTGCAATTAAATCCTGATTGTTGCCCTATTGAGCAGGGTATGATGACCCAGGAATATAAAATGTCAGGGAGAGAAGGGGATGCATCTCTTCAGTCAAAACCAGTGACCCAAAAAAAAATAGTATTTTCTTAATTTCTGAGCTCATCTCAAGGTGTTTGTCACTAACTAACTTCTCTTACTCTGCTTTTGAAGTTCTAGAACCCATCTAAAAATTAGGGGTAAAAAAATTGGTTATTGGTAGAGGTGGCTCTGGAAGGAACAAAAAGGAAAAGGAAAAAGGGAAAAAAGGGAAAAAAGGAAAAAAGGAAAGGGGGAAGGGGGAAGGGGGAAGGGGGAAGGGGAAAGGGGAAAGGGGGAAGGGGGAAGGGGGAAGGGGGAAGGGGGAAGGGGGAAGGGGGAAGGGGAAAGGGGAAAGGGGAAAGGGAAGGGAAGGGAAGGGAAGGGAAGGGAAGGGAAGGGAAGGGAAGGGGAAGGGGAAGGGGAAGGGGAAAAGGAAAAGGAAAAGGAAAAGGAAAAGGAAAAGGAAAAATATAAAGGAAAAGAAAAAGAAAAAAGGAAAGGAAAAAGAAAAGGAAAAAGGAAATGAAAAGGAAAGGGAAAAGGAAAGGGAAAATGAGTTCTAAATCACAGCAGAGGCCTGGGGAGAATTGCAAATCATGTCCAGGCAAAGTGCTGTGTAGCCCAGACAGAACCTCAGGCACACCACAGGCTCCCCATCCCGCCCCAGCTTTACAAGATCACAAAAGCCTCCATCCAATTTAGCAGCTCGCCTGAGCAGTGAGTCAGGACTAGATCATCTCCAGAAGTGCTCTGCAAACAAAACAATCTCATGAGTAAGCTATGCCTCAGGAAGGAGACGACCAAGGGAGGCACTCACTTCGTATTTCATGGTGAAGAAGCCGTCGCCCCCGATCCCCTCGAGCGCGAAGGCCTGCACGATCGGCCACTTCTCCACGATGAACATGTCAAATATCTGCAGGTGGCCTGCAAAGCAAGCACAGTAACAAATTCCATCACAAATCCTGGCATTTCAGCTCTCCCTGAGTTCTTGGGATTCACAGATTCGGTTGTAGAAAAATCTCATTTTTGTACAGCTGAAAATCTTGAAGCGAAAAATGGTTTTTGTGCAGACAGCAATTTTAGAAGCTCCCCTACACCCTGAATTTTGTGCCTTTTTCTCAGGATATTCCACATCTCCTTGCAAACTCTATTACATGCTGATTAACAATTAAAATTCAAGATAATAAAGAGGGAGCTCTGCTTACTCCAGTTCATCAAATACTTGGACTTAAGTAAATACTGAAATACAACATCAGAGAATCCCAGAATGGTTTGGGTGGGAAAGGACCTTAAAGTTCATCCCATTTTCCCCCTTCCATGGTCCCAGGGTGCTCCAAGCCCTGTCCAACCTGGCCTTGGCTGGATGGGGCTTGCATCCTGATCCCTGGATCCAATTCCAGGGATCCAGGGGCAGCCACAGCTTCTCTGGGCACCCTGTGCCAGGCCCTCACCACCCTCACAGGGAGGAATTTCTCCCATCATCCCCATTTAATCAGAATTTTAAGTTGAGGGAAATTAAAACTTCCTCCTGGCACTTCCATTAATGACTTTTCAGGCAGTCAGAGCATATCAGCCTTCCCTAAGGGAAGCAATAAAGAATTAGGAATAAAAAAAGAATGCAAGATTACACTGCTGAGGCTCAAGGCTGGCTCCAGATCCCAACAGGAAGCCGTGCAGGGCAGGTTTTTTTCAGTTCTAAAAAAGGAAACTTGCATAAAGAAATGTTTATTCTCCCCTTCCATAAAGAAGGATTTATCTGGAGCTCCCATGGGAACAGAGAAGTTCTGCAGCAGCTCAAGACACTGCTCTGAATGCAAATCATTTCTCTGCCTCACACTGGGGGAATTCGCTCCCCAAATGAACTCTGAGGGCATCCAGCTCTCAGAAAGAAATTCAGCTCTTAAGGGAAGAGATGCTAAAAGGAAACTAATGATTTACTAATCCTTATTTCTCTCCTAAGGCAAGGAAATCTTCATTCCCTGAAGCTGCAGGGTGCAAAAACACTTCCACTCTCTGTGTTCGAACTCTAGATGCTGAGAATTTTAAACTTTCTGTTTTGAAAAGCACAGACCCACAAGAGAATATTATATTTAACCTAAGGCTGTAGAGAAGGCTTCCAAAATTGATTAACAGCACTATGATTATAAGTGTGTCATTTGAATAAGAGTGTGTGCTATCACAAAGTAGAAAACCTAAAGTTTAAAATATAGTAATATATATGAAGTGTGTAATTACAAGTGTGCAATTTGTAATTTGTGATTTTGTAATTACAAGTGTGTAATTACAAGTGTGTAATCTGAATAAGAGTGTGCAATATCACAAAGTAGAAAACTTAAAAGTTTTAAGATATAATAATATATATAAAGCTAAGATAGAAGTTTTAAAGTAGTAGCTAGTTGTTCTTCCTCACCTTCTTCTTCATGAGTGTAAGTAATATTTTCAAATTAGACAAAAAGTCCCCATTGCAGGACACAAAACATTAGTTATTGAGTTAAAAATAAAAATAATTTAAATATAATTTCTTAATTAGATAGTTTAACCTTAAAAGACCTTGTAAAGAAAGACAGCCATTTTATACCTTGTTAGTAAAATATTACAGAACTCACTACTTATCAAAATGTAACATAATTTCTTTAAAAAATTTAAGTTTGAATGTGAAATACCATCTCAAGTACCTTCAATCCCAAGCTTAACAAAAAACAAACCCCAAAAAACCAAAAAAAATAGATTAAAAAACCCAAAAAACCAACAAATCTGAGCATCACCCACCCTACCTTGGCAGCTGTAGGGGATCCCAATGCGGCTGCAATCCCTGACCATGTCCACAAAGCTGGAAATCTTGAATTCCTCTGCAGCTTCTTCATCTTCATACTGAAAGAAGCCATTTCAAGCATTAAAATATCACCTACAGCCTCCTGAAGCTCAAGCACCCATTTCTGGGAGGTGCTTTGGGATTTTGGAAATCCCATCATGGCAGGGATGGACTCAAGCCAATGGAAATGGGAAAAAAAGTCAAACTTCAAAGCAAGGTTTTTAATCATGACATATGAAGGCATAATTATAGACTTTATTTTCAGCTTTCAGTGAAGTCTTTCAACAGCTAGATTTGAAAGATAAAAGTCATTGTGAGGATACCAACAGATGTGCCACGAAAAACGTGCCACTGAGGGGAAAAAAATTAAAATAAGATACTGTATTACCAGCTAAACAGCACTGAGCAAGGAAAATCAATGACAGAATAAGCCCCAGGTCACAGATCAGGCAAGGAGAACCAGTTTTGGTCTGAGGGAGAGGTGAATTTCAAGAAAAGAAAGAGGCAAGAAGAGGAAAAACCCTCCTGCAACACTGTCTGAAGACTTGAGCAGACTGAAGAGCAAATATCCTAACCCAGAAAAGCATAAAAACCAGACTGGAGAGACAAATCACACTA
Organism: Agelaius tricolor; assembly: GCF_023055355.1. NCBI lineage: Eukaryota > Metazoa > Chordata > Aves > Passeriformes > Icteridae > Agelaius > Agelaius tricolor. The sequence goes on from NW_027269314.1 coordinate 215,398, forward strand.
AAGTCATTTTTCTAACAGAACACAAAGCTGCAAACACACTGACTTGGAGCTGAAAAGCAGTTTAGCAGCAAGTCTGGAACCAACAGCTTTAGCCCTGCTGCCTTCTTCAAGAGCCACTCGTTTTCTGGAGCAAGATCAGAAGGCAGAGGTGTTTTGCCTATGTTATTTTATTTTATTTTATTTTTATGGGCAATGCTCTGAGCTTCTTATCAAGGCAAATGACATGATTATGAACTCCTTGTGAGCTTCAGGGTACACCCAACACATTTCTTTTAAGGACAAGTTCTTTTAAGCCAAGCCTGAATTTAGGCTGCAGCCCCAGCTCCTTTGTGGTGTGTTCCTCCTTCAATCCCATGAAGTCAGATCAAAGCTGCAGCTCAAAGCCAAGCCCCAAACAACTGCCAGTTTCTCAAGACTTAAAAATGTCATTGGAACAAGAAGTTGGGTTTTGGCAAGATGCTAAAGGCTTGCTCACAATCTGCTGCGGCAGCCAGTTCAACTGTGGTACCCCAAAATTTACTACAGCAAATTTCTGTATTTTATCCTATTTGGCCACTTTGAACATGGGCATTTTTTTAGTAATAGGGGATATTTTTTACCCAATAACTAGGCTATTCTCCTAAATTCCTGTGGTCTAGTTAAAGCAAGTAGGAAGGAGAAGCTTTGTGTTTTGCCAGAGCCAGGTACAGCACTGCTTTATTTATTTCTAAATTTCTTGTGCTTTTTTGGTTTCATTTTTATGAAGTTATTTCTATTACTAAAGTAAGTGCTTAAAAGTCACTGCAGGCAATTCTCCTGTAAACAGGATGCACTTAAAGCCTGACACAGCAAGGTTCTGTTTGTCTTTCAGCAGTAATCTAAGAAACTGGCAATTTTTATACATTGGGAATGTGACTGGAAGTGCTCAGCTCACTCACACCAAACAGCAATGAAGTAGAACTGTATTTTCAGCTTCCAAAACCAAACCTTTCCCCTCATTTCCACAAAGAACAAGGCACATGGGTTCACCTTGCCAGTTACATCATTTTTCTCAAGGCAACACTGTGTGATTAAGGTTCTTTACCACAATAAATCATATCAAAGCCCATAAGCAGATGAAGCTTAAAATTCAAGAGCTGAGATTGCAGCTGCACTGGCAACTGTGTGGTAAGAACTTCTCTGCTCCTGATTCCAAAGTGCAAATGTTCTCCCAGCATCAGATTTGCCTTTCCAGCAAGGATTTTGGCAACAAAGAAGCCTTGTGAAGCCAGGCTTCAGGTTTTGCTGGGGCATGTTTTAACCTGGAGCTCAGCTGTTCTAGCCTAACAAGAATTATCCCTTTCTGCTGCACTCCTGGAATTGTATCCACACCAAATGTTGGGATCCATGGACAAGGGATTTATAAACTTTGGAGCAAGATCAGTGGAGGGCCACCACAATCAGTGGGATGCAGCACTTGTCCCAGGAGGAGAGATCCAGGCTTGCTCAATATCTGCACCCCAAACCCACCGAAATATTACTGAGATGGTGAAGTCAGGCTCTCCACAGTGGTGATGAGAAAAGCTTTGATTTAAAACAATCAGGTTTGGGTTTGACAAAAGGAAACACTTTTTCACTAGGAAGACAGTGGGAAAATGCAGCAGGCAGCCAGCAGAGGTTCTGCAGTCATCCTTGGATGCTTTCAACACCCAGCTGCAAAAAAGCCTTGAGAAATCTGATCTGATCTCAGCACTGAAGCAGGAGCTTGGACAAGATGATCTCCAGAGGTCCCTTGTAATCTGAATTATTTCCTAATTCTGTGATCTAATCAACCAGACACATAAAAACACAATCAGTCTATTGTAAGCCCCATCACTTCCAAGCTGGAAACTCAAGAGAACAGAAAGTTTCTCTCCCTGACTTTGCCACTCCTTTTTCCACCAGCTTCACTCCCCACCACAGGCTCCAAACCCACTCCCTGCAGAATTCAGAACAATTCTGACTTAGAAAAGGAACTACACAGAACTCAATGGAGGAAGAAGCATTTCCAGTCTCCACTGGAATGAAAAGGTCCTTATTCTACACCCAGACAAAGAGTATTTTCATTTTTCACTCCTCTAAAAATACTTCACAACAATAAATGGGCTTTTTGTAGAATACTTTGACTTTTAAGTTCAAGATGAAACTCGCATCAGTCATGGGATGTAGGGGAAGTGAGGTCAACAGCTCTCAACAAGACAGATTTAATAGTTAAAATAGTGAAAATACATAATGAAGTTTCTTTCTTTTAAAGGACTTACTAAGCCCATCTTTCCTAATATTCTAAAAGTATTGGCAGCCAATGCAAACATTGCTTTTGCTTTGATGTGGGAAATCTCAGCGTTGACTGTGATACCTGATTCACATTTTGCATTTTTCACAACCCACATTTTTTTTTCTCATTAAAAGATCACTGACTCAGGTCAAAACAACAGCAATTAGTGGGAGAGAGGAGCAATTTGTCCTCACACTCCAACAAATGAAAGTATTGACAACATATTCTTGTTGCACACTTTAGCAAATGATTAATACCCAGATGTACACACATATCATTCCCCTGCTGAGGAGGAAAGAGAAGAAAAGACTTCTGGAAAGAATGTTTTTAAAAGTTTCACTTTAAGGATCAGTTCATTAACAAGTTCATTAGCAAATCTTGTGTGCATTCACTTTTCACTCACCTCATTTTCAGTCAGACAGTGGAAATGCAAGTTCCTCCAGTGTGCCACATAGGGTAAAAGATGATTGTAATTCACAGGGTTGCAGTACAGATGAACACTGTCAGGTTTTATTAATATGATTATATCTGCAACAAGCACAACAAATATTCCAGCATCAGGACTCCACACACAAGAGAAACTGGAGAGAAAACATTTTTTCTATTATGCACCTCATTAAAAAAGAAAATTGTTCAGCTATCTGAATGCAACTCCTGATTTCTTTTAAACAAGCAGAAGGAGCAGTTGGCAGCCACAGAGAGTTCCAAGCACAAGAGCACTTGTAACTGTTCCAGAAATCTGGGGGGGATTCCCAAGGCTTGCACAGAACTTGCATCAGCCTGTCCTTTGTGCAGTCCAGAGGCTCAGGATGAGCCTTCCCAGAGCACTTCCAGAACTCTAAACTCCAGCTGCTCCTGCCTGACGTTACATCAGAGCTGCTTCAATGAAAAACTATCAACACCACGGCCAACAACCAAAAGTTTCATGCAAATAAGGGAAGAAGAACAAGCTGGGATCCCAGGGACTGGCCACATTCCAAGTGTGACAAAGGTGAGTCAATGTGGTGAAATAAAAAAGAGCTCAAGTATTTCAGAAGTGCAGAGGTGTGATCACATAATATTAATAACATGTACCTACACACATTGACTGAACTAATGGGCTGTAATTGTGTAAGTTTACAACATTTGAGATATATTTCATATGTTTTATGCTCCACAATTTATCTTTTTATGTTTAAAAATGAGTCCTTCAGCATTGTTTCTAAGAAGGTATTTTCAGGCATATACAGACAACTTGAGACTTAATGACCTTTATTTTTTTTTCTTTTTTTTTTTTGTATGTCCCTTTTTCTGCTCATCTTCTGTCCAGAAGAGGTAAAAAATGTTGAGAACATTACTCACCATCCAGAACTTCCTCAGGAAAACCTGTCCTTTCAAAGTCATTGTTGTTCTGGTTGTACAAACCAAAGAGCAGATAATTTGCCAGCTCTCTGCACCCTTCATTGTATCGACTGTCTATCCCTGAAAAGCAAAACCACAGGAGAATTGCTGTGTGTCCCAACACTGCACACCTGAAAAGTTTATTTTCTTCCTCAATTTATTAAGCTTTAAAGCAGGAGTATGAACTCAACTCCTCAACTGAACACACTGAGAGAACAGGGTAGGGGAAAAGGAGATTTTGCAAGATCACTGCCACATGCTGACCTCCCCCTTTTAACCTAAATCCATGAGTATTCCTTAAAAAAATTAAATATATTGTTTTCTGCATTCAAATTTCTGTTTTTTCTAGTCATTCAAACATCTGTCTGGATGCAGGATGCATTCTAATTAATATGTTCTTGATTGAAGCTTCCTAACAAACTAATCCTGTGACCCAAATCTCCTGCTTTAGAGTACATGATTAAACATTATCTTATCAGTGTTATAGAGCAATCCCTGAGTCACCAGAGAGCCACTGCAGACTTGTGACAAATTGTGAAAAAGATGTTCTGACAAAAAATATGGAGCACAAAGAGCTTCCAAGGAAACCTTTCCTGGTTCTTGGGAAAATTAAATGAAAACAACTGAAGATCTGGAGCATGAAGAGATAGAAGATAAATTCAAGAAGAAAGGAATGAGGTCACAGATTTAGAAACTATTTTCATCAATCTTCATCCCTCTGGATGACAGTCAGAGTCATAATTCTAATGTAATAAACCCAGTTTTTTCAAACAAATACAAGTGCACAAAAAGCAGCATCCTTGCCACCCACATTTCACAGAGCTCACCAGTCCTGACTGCCAAAAAAACTCCTCTTATGGCAAATTTTCCTACCAAGTTATATTAGAATTCAGTGGAATCCTTGCCAACAAATTTGGATTCATTACATTAGGATACAGTGAGATGGCTGCCAACAAAATAGGATTTCTTAGCACTGCTAAAAGAGAGATCAGGACATTGATAATGTAATGACATGGCCTGAACATCTGAGTCTGAGCACTTGAACTGGAAACCAAACCAGTCAAGAGTCACCTGAACTTGGCAAAAATTGGAACAAACCTCAGGTTCTCCTGTTTATGCTCCTTTTTCATGTTATGTTTCAGCTTTAGGGTGCTAACCAGATGATGTGTCTGCATCCAGCTACTGAATCCCACACCTTAACAAACTCTTTGTTTGCCCAGTAACTTTGGTAGCTCCCATGTACTCCAAGGTATCTGAGATTTGGTGGAAAGCTGCCTCACATCTATCCCAGCTTTCTCAGCCCTCAAAGGTTTTTTTTTTTTCCAGCCATAAATCTTGGAATCCTCATTCTCCTGCTGTTTCTGATCTTTCATTCATAGGTGTCCCTCTATTTTATTTATATTTTCAGCCCCATGAAAGCAGGCACACCAATGTAATCTGGAATTCAGTGGGACTCAACATACAAATATAGCTGCAAAGCCCCTTGTGCCTATGTGGGATTTTAGTTACAAACAAGAAAACTCTCTTCTTTCAGGAAGAAACTGTTCCATTGTTTTAGGAAACTCCACTTCGATGGAATCAGCTGCAGCCTTGGGAAGTGAGCACACACAATCCCCTGAGGATAATCTGTTCCACTGATTACCTGCCTAACTGAGGCACCTTCTGAGGGCTCAGAGGAGCAATAAATAATCTGGCACAGACAGACTGAAAGAGCTGGAAAAGAGAAGGTTCCAGCAAGATCTCAAAGCCCCTTCCACTGTGAAAGGGGCTCCAGGAGAGCTGGAGAGGGACTTGGGACAAGGGAAGGAGGGACAGGACACAGGGAATGGTTCCCCAGTAGCAGAGGGCAGGGATGGATGAGAGATTGGGAAGGAATTGTTCCCTGGGAGGGTGGGGAGGCCCTGGCACAGCTGTGGCTGCCCCTGGATCTCTGGCAGTGTCCAAGGTCAGGCTGGATGGGGCTTGGAGCCACTTGGGACAGTGGAAGGTGTCCCTGGCCATGGCACCAAGCTGGAACTGCTTTAAGGTCCCTTCAATCTAAACTATTCTATGATTCTGTGATTCTAATTTCTGGAAGATCAGAAGAAAAATGAGAAACTACCCCCACTTTAAAAAAAAAAAAAAAAAAAAAAGTTGATGTCACCATCACTTGAAGAGTTTGAGATTTTATCTGGGTACAGCAGCTTAGAGAAGGGAAGATCTTCCAAACCAAATGTCAAACCTCTGCTTTTTCAGTTAATGACAGAAGGAGGGGAAGAGAAAACAAAAGATCTTAAAGGGGGACAGCTGACAAATTTAACTCTTATAATAGAGGACATGGGTGAATTTACTGCTTGAAGAGCACTGACAGCCACAGAGGGAAGGTAATTGTTTACCATAAAACCACGAATTCTGCAGAATATTTGGAATTTGTGGTTTACTTGGGCCTTTCAAGTATCCTGTCCAGACAGGAGCTTTCACACTGAGACTTCAGTGCTATTCCACAGCAACATACGGAGTTAAAGGAACAGATACAGCTAGCAGAAAACAAACAGGAAACGAAACAATGACCAAGATAAGAGCATATCAGGAGTCCTCCCCAGAACAATGGGCAAGGCCATTCATTAGGAAAGCCCGACGCCTGTCTCCAGCTGAGCTGGGAGTTTGGAACTCCCCCTCCTGTCCCCAGCCCGGGCCAGGGCTGTGAGCACACCCTGAGTCAGGCTGAGCCTGAGGCTCCTGCTCTGCTCCCCAGGCAGGGCTCAGCGGCCCCTCAGAGAGCCCATTCGGGTTGTTAAACTGGCAGAAAGTGTGAAAAAAGCCAATCGTTTGTTTTAAAATTGTAAAAGTTTAAGAGTAATAAAATAGATATAAGAATGGTAATTAAAAAGAATTTGGGCAATCAGAGTTTGGACAATAAAAGCAAAGAATTATGGATCTCTACAGATGCTCCCTGAGCACTAAGCCCCAAAAAGCAGAGCTCTCTAACAAAGGATTAACCCTTAAAAGCAATAGCCTGTTGCATATTCATATATCTCATACATGATGCAAAAATTTCTTTCAAACTGAGGATTTTTCTGTTTATTGTCAACTTTCCTCCTTCCTCTTGTAAATGGCCTTGGTTCCCTGGAGTCTGGGCCTTCCCAATAAGGAGGCAGTAATTCTGTCCTTGGAATCCTGTTGTATCTCCATCCAGAGAGGACAATGAGAAGAATTCCTTGGTTATCTTTTCCATGTCTTGGGTCAGTTACAAAAAAGTCTCTTACATCACATAAATTCTATTTTAATATTATGCTATAGCCTAAAAACTCTATTTACCACACTACTTAAAAAGAGATTAATACAACATAACTTTCCAACATGACCATTTTAATATTTACAAAGAGCCAACCATGTAATATGCATTTTTCACAAAAGCATTCTGGCCAAATGCAGGGGGGGAAATCTGTCTGCTGGATAAAATCAAGTGGGTGTGAGATACCCAGGGATGCAAAATGCACCTGGGGACAGCAGGAGGGAGAGGATGGAGGGAATGGACGCATTATCTTCAGATATTGGCCCAAAAGCAACAAAATTCTGGAATTGCTGCTGAGTAATCATTTAAAAATCTCTGTTTGGAAAGGGAATGGGATGAACAATGAGAGTGATGGGCTAAAGGTTCTCAGAATGTGGAGAACCCCAGCAGGGAGAGCTCTGTGTGAGATGGAGATAATGGAGAAAAAATAACCTAAAAAAGATTATGTGAACACTATCTTGGTTGGTTCTGTTCACATATTGCTTTTTTTAGATTATAAATAATCTAGATTCGTTATTTACATTATATATATTATATAAATATATCATATAAATACATTCTAGAAATATATTCTACTTTATAGATTATATATTATCTATTTAGATTATATATCGTCTAAATATATACCATATTTAATATATATCATATATAACTTACCATAATTATATGTATTATATAATATGATAATTATATGCATTATATAGTATATATTTCAATTACATATATAATCATATATATTATATATTTTAATATATAATTTTACCTATTAAATATTTTAATGTATAATTTTATATATTATATATTTTGATTATAAAATATATAATAGTATTATATGATTCTATATTTCATAGCATATTATAATTATATATATTATATATTATCTATTTAGATTATATATCATCTAAATATATAATATACCATATTTGATATATAATAATCATATATAACATACCATAATTATATTATATGTATTATATAATATTATAATTATATGCATTATATATTATATATTTCAATTACATATATAATAATATATACTATATATTTTAATATATAATTTTATCTATTAAATATTTTAATATATAATTTTATCTATTATGTATTTTTATTATAAAATATATAATCGTATTATATAATTATATATTTCATATCATGTTATACTTATATATATTATATATTTCGATTATATAGCTAATATATATTTATATTATATATATGATCTAAATAAATCACCTAGATTATTTATAATCTAAAAAAGCAATATGTGAACAGAACCAAATTAGAATAAATACTGGAAAGCCTCGAAATTATCCCCACACTCTTTGAGGAGAATAGAAAATAAATATCAATATTTGCAAAAATGCAGCTCAGCTGAGGTGAATGGTGAAACAATTTAATCCACAATCAGAGCAGCTACAGCTCCAGTAGCTACAGACACCCCCTGCTCACAGAAATCACAGCAACTGAACCAGGAGCTGCAAATCCCTGCTGAAAGCTAAGATGCCAAGAAACACCATTATCATAGAAAATAATTTCCAGTATAATTTAAGTAGATCAGTTTGATCAGCAACACACTCAGCTGAGACATGACAGCTTTTTAAAGCCATTTGACTGCCAACCCCCAAATTCCTTTTTCTTGTCAGCTGTGAGGCCTTTCCTCCCCAGCAAAGAATGCAGGAATGTCACCATGCAAGCCCTTCAAAATCAGATTAGAGGATTCTTTTTTAAAAATCAGCTGTAACTCCATTTAAATGCTTGTATCAACAGTGGGTCAATTTTCATCTCTCTCTGGGCTCTCACAATGCTGGGTTTAATTTCAGTACAAATATTAATGAACTTGAAGAAAAGCTCTGGAAGTTTATTCTGGTTTTATCTCCCAGACCAATATGAAGCTGAAGTTGAGGTGAGGGAACTGCATTAACTGCAGGCCATGAAAAGCAGCCAAGTAACACAGAACATGCACTGCCTGTAAAAAACCTTAGTTGTGAGTATCCACTTTCCACACAAGTCAAGAGGATGTAAACTACATGGATTTTGTCATCAGAAGCTTGTGTTTGATGACAGATTTAATGCATTTACAACAGTGACATGCCTGTTTCGTGCAAGTTATGCCAGAAATTCTGCAGGCTACAGGAGCCAGGCCAGAGCAGACAAGAGTCCCATTGTGGGTGCTGAGAGATCAGGGCAAAGCACAAATCTCCCAACAAAACACACCTCCCACATTTCCATACCTCATGATGGAATTTTTGAAGAGGTGTGTTCTTCTGAAGAGAATGAAATCCTCCACACAACACTGAGGATTACACACAGCAATTCCTCTGCTCTCCTTAAAGCTGGGCCATGTTTTCAGCGACTGTTCCTTACCTGGGACTTTCTGCAGTCTCAGAGTTCACAATAATTAAAAAATACTGCAGTGTCACCATTAGTTAACATGTTTTATGGAGTTAAATTAGCAGCAAAGGCAGAAACCAAGGAGTTTATCCTGTATGATTAAGTTTCACTGGAAGGCTGACACAGTGACCTCACAGAGCTTCTGGCTGTACAGTTACTACTTAGTCAGAGACTTAACCTCTTACCCCAGAGAATGCAGGGTCATGTACAGTTAACACTTCATATTTATACATTTTATAAATTATTATCTATTATAAATCAGCTATTTAATAGATATCTATTTATATATATAATTATATATATGTCATAATACAACACTAAATGAATGACACTCAAATGCTGAGATGTTTAAGGTTAAAAAAAGTACATTTATTTCTGGACCTTGATATTTATAGAATTCCAAAAGTGACCATGGATTGGAGAATGGAATTGCCACCTCTCTAACCACACTGGTCAAACTAACAATCCATCAATTCCCTCCTCTTCTAGAAAGGAATGCAAAACAATCATTCTTTACATGAAATGTACGTGAGAAACTCCATTACAAAAATGTAAACATTAGAAGGCTTAGAAGAACTTTAGAAGAACAGGGTGACATCTCTATATCTATTTATAAATTTTATGCTGTGGTCCAGTAAATGAGCTTTAAGTTCTCCTGCTACATCATTAAAAAACAGAATAAACCCTAAAACCCAGACTGTGGTATCACTTCCTACACAGAGCTTCTTTAGGGCTACATCCCATTTCTGCTATTTAACTGCAATATATGATTTAAACAATTACTCCTCAGTCCTTTTCTCTAAGGACTGAAGTTTTCAATCATAATGTCTGCATTTTTCCTTTAAGATCTTGACACTGATTATATAATATGAAATAAGAATCACTGAAATGGTATTAAAGCAATACAAAACCCCTGTTGTTTTCCCACAGAACACTTGCACGTGCACTTTTATTTCCTGCTGCCCTTTTCTCCTAATCCCAGATGAAATAAAGCACTGAAACCACATGAATTTTTAACATTTAACTCCTAACTGCTTTCCAGGTTTATTAGGCCACTGTTGAAAATTCTTTGCTCAAAATTAGTAAACAGAATGAAGAATTGTTTAGGGAGAAGAGAGTGTAACATCAGCTGAGAAACCAGGCTGGGGTTTGCAGCAACAAGATGAATTTCTTCTTTCTGAAACTCGTGGTATCTTTATCAGCACAACGAGAACAAAAATTGTAACACTAACCTAAAATGCAGAGGATTCCATCAGGCTGAGATTTGCTGCTCTGTGTCAAAATACTCTGAATATTTCGGAGGCGGCTGCAGCTGCAAAAAAAAAAAAAAAAGAGAATTTGTCCTCAAGGTCACTGCTGTGAAATGTCAAACTGGGAGGCTGAAGAGCTGACCCAGCTTTGTTTTCTTTGTTACTGAAAGTAAATGGACACACTTCAATTTGGGTTTTTTTTTTTTCCCTTGAGATATGGACCTTAAATCAAGCCATTCCTGATTATTTTTGCCCACTAAAAGATGAAGTCCACAGCACTGAGAGAAGACAGGAATTTTAACTATTCCTTAAACCCATGAGCTCTGTTAATCTCCAACCTGGCAAAAATTGCTGCTCAGGTTGGCTCCCACCTGGCCAGCAGAAATTCCCTTTTCTGTCAGAGAAGAAAAAACAAAGTAACATCAGAAGGGGCCACGGCTGCACCAATATCCCAACAGTCTGGGAAAAAGTTTGGAAAACAGTTTGGGAAAAAATTTGGTAAAAGATTTTGGCACCTCCAGCACCATCAGGAGAATCATTATGGTTGGAAAAGACCTCCAAGATCATCAATTCAAATATTGAAAAGAGAAATGGAACAATGCCAAGTATTGCTGAGGTTTTTTACCATCAAAATTAGTCATTTATTACACAAATTTTAATTCAGCTGTCCAATATTTATCTTTAAACCAGGCAAAAATTCCATCTGCAACAGCCAGATTTTTTATAATCAAAGTGAAAAGTTCATTATATAAATTTTAATTCAGTTGCCCAATATGCATCTTTCAGCTACAACAGCCACACAGAGAGCAACACAATTTGTGCTTGCAGGCAACATTCTGGGAGTTTGTTTAAACACAGATAAAAGACAAGAAATTTCACTGTTGATATTACTGAATGGGATTTCTTGTTTATAGACTTGTTTATATGAGCTGCTCAGCTCCAGGAAACAAATGTCTCTCACAGAAACACTCAAACAGAGCTAAATTTATGAGCAGTTCAAACAAACAATAAAGGAAGGTCAAATATTTCTATTTTCAGCATTACTTTAGCCAAGTAAAAAAGCAAATAGGTCTTTTCAGCAATAGTACAATTATTATGCTCTACTTTTTCTGAAAGAAGGAATGCACATGAAAGGTTTCCATTATGGCAAATCTAAGTGAAATTCAAACATCAGTGACAAAGGACAGACAACACTTCATTTGGAGATATTTCCATGGGAAGCACAATGTCACTGCAGTGCCCAGCATTTATTTTATCCCTTTTTAGGTCAAATGTTTCAGTTCTGAATCCCTCAATTGTTCTTTTTATCTGGAATATTTCAATTTATATTGGATGGATGGATGGATGGATGGATGATGGATGGATGATGGATGGATGATGGATGGATGGATGGATGATGGATGGATGATGGATGGATGATGGATGGATGGATGATGGATGGATGGATGATGGATGGATGGATGGATGGATGGATGGATGATGGATGGATGGATGGATGGATGGATGATGGATGGATGGATGATGGATGGATTGATTGATGGATGGATTGATTGATGGATGGATGGATGGATGATGGATGGATGGATGGATGGATGGATGGATGGATGATGGATGGATGATGGATGGATGATGGATGGATTGATGGATGGATGGATGGATGGATGGATGGATGGATGGATGGATGGATGATGGATGGATGATGGATGGATGATGGATGGATGGATGATGGATGGATGGATGGATGGATGATGGATGGATGGATGGATGGAGGGATAGATGGATGATGGATGGATGGATGGATGGATGGATGGATGGATGAGGAATGGATGATGGATGGATAATGGATGGATGATGGATGGATGATGGATGGATGATGGATGGATGGATGGAGGGATGGATGGATGATGGATGGATGGATGGATGATGGATGGATGGATGGATGATGGATGGATGGATGGATGGATGGATGGATGATGGATGGATGGATGATGGATGGATGGATGGATATTTTAATCCACTCTTAGATATGGAAACAGAAATTAAAGCCCCTGATGACAGCAAAGACTTAATCAGGTACAATCAGATGTTTGCCCACATGGGTGATGCCAGGAACTCCACACTGAACTTTATGCTGCACATTTAAACAACTCCTAATTAGTCATTCTTTCAAACCTCACCTAAACCTGAATCTCACAGCTACACAAAATTATTTTTTATCTTATTCTGGCAAATTTCCATCCCATCATTAAACAGGAGCCCAGAGCAGCTGGCTGACAGATGATTCACTCCAAGCTCTTCAGAGCTCATCTTTTTATACTTCCCATATCACGAGATAAAGAGCAGAAAAAAAAATCCCCAGACTCTTCACTGTGGGCACAAATTGGACTTATTTCATTTGTTGGTATGGAAACAGCAACACAAATTACACAAGCCCACAGTTATTTGAGGAGCAGCTGCAGGATTGCTGGAGCCTCTGTGAAAAAAAAAACCAAAAACATGAAAGCAACTTTTTGTACAAAGCTGTCCATAATTGAAATCCTTCTCAAAACGCTTCTTGACCTGCCTGCAAAGGAATTATTTCCATGATTTCTGAAAGGATCTGAAGGACAAATTGAAAGGAGAAGAAGTATGTCCAAGGCCTTCTGCACTGACACAGCAAGCAGCTCCCTGAGTGATTTTTAATAAAACATTTTCCATATCAGAGGATGCATGTTCCTGTTCCTGCTCAAAGTGAGGAAAGAAACAGTCAACAGGAAAAAATGCTGAGGGCACACGAAGGAGATTTTCCTTCAGCTCCTCAAAAACAAGATGCAATTATTCTTTTGCTACTCATGTCAACAGGGAAGGCAAAGTTAATTCTCCAGACAAAAACAGGTTTTTAAGACCTGTAACATTTTTAGAACTTCTTATGCATTACAAACAGAGCAGCAACACACACCTTGATTTTCTCACCATTTCTCCCCCTACCTGTACTGATCACTTATAGAAAAATGGTTAGAACTCAATTTGACAAAGAACAACTATGGAAACTCATGGGGAAAGGCTTCTTCCATTTTATTAAAAAGCATTACCTATGAAACAAGGTTAGCTATTCCTAAGATATTTAAATTTTAATTTCAAAGGCTCCCACACAAGAGTGACCCAAAAAAACACATTTATCATTTAAAAGACGTAGTGCTATGGGCCTGTGCAAGAAGACCAGAGCAGAGAAAGCAAAATAAATGAGGTTTTTGTCTTCTTGAGCTCTGGGGAAGCATTTTCTGATCAGTTCAAGTGCTGGGCAGAAAAAGGGAAGAAGAATTGGGGGAGGAGAATCCTCACAGGTTGGGCATTTCCTTCCTTATTTTAGCTTTTTAGGTTAGCAATTTTACTCTCCTTGAATTATGTTCATTATTTTTCAAATAAATTATAACTTTGGTGCAGCCCTTAAAAATACTTAAAGATCTCAGATTAAGCTGCTAAAACATTTCTGCCAGGTAAATCTGCTTGTCAGTGCTGTGTGTCATGACATAAAATGTGTAATTTGCACACAGCAAATTATACATTCATTATTTCACAGTAAGATGTTACGTCCAATAAAGATATTTCTTTCATTCTTAATATTAAACAGACATTTAGCAGAATATTTTTCCTTGCCTTATTTAAGAAGTGAGAGAATGAGAGAATTCTTTGAAAAAGCTCCTTCACAGAAAAATTTTCAATGTCATTTCAAGTGTGGATAAATCATTATATTCAAAGGCTGACACTAAACACAGAAGAGCTGTGTGCCTGAAGAAAGATGCCATTCAGAAATAGGGAAGAGAATAATTAGAATTCTTACAACATGCTTTGAAACAATACAGGCTAAACTGTGTATAAAGTCAGAGTGGGGAAAATAAAGGCATTTTCTTGGATTTCACATTAAACAGTCATCTGCCAAAAACAAAAAGACTGTCCTGGGAACAAAAATCCATGACTTTTCCCATCTCCAAAACAAGCACTCCTTTTCATTTTGCTCCAGCAGCACAAATTCAAAAGGAAACAACCTCCACACCAACCTGTGGGCCTTGGGATGCTTCCCTGGAAGCTGTGGCTCTGGATCCACCATCTACATAACCACAGTTAAACCTAAAGAACCTGCTGCTGAAAAAACCAAAAATATAGGTGTGTTTGCAAACATGGTCCTAAGGAAGCTCCAAAATCCTGGATTCCAACAAGATTTGGGCAAGACAAGAGCTGGAAGTTATTTATGCACCTATGAGGCAACTTCTGGAGCAGGTAAGAAGTTGAAATAGGTGAAGTGGGAATTTTTGCACCATTTTTGAGCAGAAGCTGGGATTTCTCTGTGGGTTTAAGGCAGGATAAAATCTCCTGGCTCTGCAAGGGACAGTCTCAGCCTCCTCACCCCCTTTGTGTCTGCACTAACGACCTGGAAGCCATGTGTCAGGTCAGATCAGCTTATGGATCCAAACAACCTCCAGCCCAGGAATTAAAAAGAAAATAATGCTTTCAAACAGCAGCAAGCTGACCTGACTGCTGATTGAGGCAGGTCAAAAAGCAAAGCCACATTTTGGGGTGACAGCTGGCAATAAAGTGTGCTTGGGCCAATTAAGGAACTGTACCTTGAGGTACTTGATATTCCACTAATCTTGGACTAGATCCAGAAGAAAAAAAGGGGGAGATAATTGACAATCATTAACTTCTAAGAATTAGTGCTCATCTGTTCACGTCTTCACACTAATTATGCAAAGCAGCTCGCTTTACAACAGGCAGCCTGTCACAGCTTGGTAACAGCCACGGCGCTGCAAGGCACGTCTGTTGGCAAATAAAGAGAATATTAACAACTGTGCCTTTCTCAATCACAAAGAACAAATCCATTTCCTCAAGAAAGCCACATGGTGCTTGAATTTCCATCTTGTTTCTTCTCCCACAATGCTTTTTCCCCTGGCTGCTGGCTGGATTTAACCTGAGTGCAAGCTGCCTTTTCTTGACGTGGTAATCCAGAACTGAGGCAGCACCACCAGCATTGATCCCTGTTGGAATCCTGGATGCTGAGAATTTTAAATTTCTGTGCTGAAGGGCACAGACCCACAAGAAAATATTCTATTTGACCTAAGCCCATGGTGAAGGTTTCCAAAATTGACTGATAGCACTGGGATTCTGGGTGTGTAATTTGATTAGAAGTCTCTAAAATATAATATAATATAGGAGTGTGTAATATATAATATATAATTAATATACAATATACAATATACAATATACAATATACATTATATATTATATATTATATATTATATATTATATATTATATATTATATATTATATTGTATATAATACATTATATATTATATATCATATATCATATATCATATATCATATAATATGTTATACATTATATATTATATATTGTATATCATATATTATATAATATATTATATACTATATATTGTATATTGCATCATATATAATATAATATATAATATATAATATATAATATATAATATATAATATATAATATATAATATATAATATATAATATATAATATATAATATATAATATATAATATATAATATATAATATATAATATCAGGATGGAAAACTTGGAGTTTCAAGTTTTAGAATACAGTAATATATATATAAAAAACAAGATGGAGGTTTTAGGGCGGTGGCTGCTTGTTCTTCTTCACCTTCTCCATGGGTTTGGGTGATATTTTGTAATTGGACAGAAAAATCCACATTGTCAGACATGAGTGATCAGTTATTGGGTTAAAAATCAAAATAATGTAGGTGTCATTTCTTAATTGGATAGTTTAGCCTTAAAACACCTTGTAACAAAAGACAGTGAGCCATTTTATGCCTTGTTACATGAATGCTGTAGAACTCAGGACTTGTAATATAAATAAAAAATAATAAAGATTTAAACTGGAACACAAAACACCATCAAGTGCCTTCAATCCCCACCTTGACAGAGGCAGAAAAAGAAGCTGAGAATCCCCAGATTGGGATTCCTGGTGGATTCCCAATTCCCAGAGGATTCCCACAGCCTGGCAGGGCTGGATTCCCAAATTCCCAGAGGATTCCCAAAGGATTCCAAATTCCCAGTGATTTCCCAGTTCCCTGAGGATTCCCAATTCCCAGAGGATTCCCAAAGGATTCCCAATTCCCAGTGATTTCCCAGTTCCCAGAGGATTCCCAATTCCCACTGGATTCCCAATTCCCAGTGAATTCCCAGTTTCCAGAGGATTCCCACAGCCTGGCAGGGGTGGATTCCCAATTCCCAGTGATTTCCCAATTCCCAGAGGATTCCCAATTCCCACTGGATTCCCAATTTCCAGTGGATTCCCACAGCCTGGCAGGGTTGGATTCCCAATTCCCAGAGGATTCCCACAGCCTGGCAGGGGTGGATTCCCAATTCCCAGTGAATTCCCAATTTCATGTGGATTCCCAATTTCATCTGGATTCCCACAGCCTGGCAGGGCTGGATTCCCAATTTCTGGTGGATTCCCAATTCCCAGAGGATTCCCACAGCCTGCCAGGGGTGGATTCCCAATTCCCAGTGATTTCCCAATTCCCAGAGGATTCCCACAGCCTGGCAGGGCTGGATTCCCAATTCCTGGTGGATTCCCAATTCCCAGAGGATTCCCACAGCCTGGCAGGGCTGGATTCCCAATTCCCACTGGATTCCCAATTTCCAGTGGATTCCCACAGCCTGGCAGGGCTGGATTCCCAATTCCCAGTGGATTCCCACAGCCTGGCAGGGGTGGATTCCCAATTCCCAGTGGATTCCCAATTCCCAGAGGATTCCCACAGCCTGGCAGGGCTGGATTCCCAATTCCCAGAGGATTCCCACAGCCTGGCAGGGGTGGATTCCCAATTCCCAGTGGATTCCCACAGCCTGGCAGGGCTGGATTCCCAATTCCCAGTGAATTCCCAATTCCCAGAGGATTCCCACAGCCTGGCAGGGGTGGATTCCCAATTCCCAGTGAATTCCCCATTCCCAGAGGATTCCCACAGCCTGGCAGGGCTGGATTCCCAATTCCTAGTGGATTCCCACAGCCTGGCAGGGGTGGATTCCCAATTCCCAGTGGATTCCCACAGCCTGCCAGGGCTGGATTCCCAATTCCCAGTGGATTCCCCATTCCCAGAAGATTCCCACAGCCTGGCAGGGCTGGATTCCCAATTCCTGGTGGATTCCCAATTCCCAGAGGATTCCCACAGCCTGGCAGGTTGCAGCTGTGTTTCACTGTGCCCAATTCAGCTGACAAAGGCTGAAATTTCGCTGCTTTCCCCGCGTTTCACCTCCTCTTGGCAGATGTTTTGCTCCTCCCCCACAAAGGCTTGGCAGCCCTAAAAAGCCCCACGTGGCCGAGGCTGGATGGAAGCCAGGGAAAATCAGAGATATCCCCACATCAGGAGAAATCCTCACCTTGAACAGATCCCACCAAAGTCAACGGTTTTACCATTAACAGCCCAATTTACCATAAATAAATAAATTAAATAGAATGATAAATTACAGGGTTTTTTTTTTCTCCCAAGTCTCAATTCTTGTTAATGCTGTTGTGAACATCTGTTTCCATTTTAGTCCCTGAAAAAATCAAGTTTTTATTTCTTGAGTCTTTTGTTGACCTGATGATTTCTATCAGAAATGTTTGCTTGTATTAAGAGTCCAGGATTTTCCTGGATTTCCCACAGTCTGACATTATCCCCACCTCACTGTAGCTGTGAAAACAGACACCAGAAGTCAGATTGAGCTAAAGACTCTCAGAATTTCATTGATTTCAAAATAACTCTTTCACTGCTTGGCACTTGTAAAAGACAACATTCATCCACCTTAAAATACATGTCAATTTTCCACCTATTTTGCAAATTTCTCTGCATAGGGAGAGAAATTTGCTTAGGGATCTTGATTATAAATAGGACATCAAGTAATTTTTTAGGAACAGTGAGGAAAAAAATGGACATAGATAGATCAATTTTAATTTTGTGTGCATTTATAGGATCAAATCCAGAGACCTCAAAGCTCATAGGAACAAGCCTGAATCTCTCCTTACTAAACATGTGGAACTGCCTGATGTCATTCTGCACAATCACAAACTTTTGGAGGATATTTATAAATGATGGGTTGCCCCTCAGCCTTGATGTTCTCTCTGTTTAACAGGTTGAATTACAAACACCATGTCTGTATTTTCATTTTCTTATGCTGCAGCACATTATGGAGAGCATCAACTATTCCCTTCCAAAAAAAATTATCAGCTGAGAAAATGGCAATAATTGAAAAAGGTGACAAAGGGCAGCAGCTCCAGGGTGATTATTCTGCCATCATTCACTCTGATTAAAAGGACAGGGCACTGCCTGGCACTTGGGCAGAAATCAAAGCTGATTTTCAGTGCCTCAAGACTAAAATCACCTTCAGGGCTCGTTCCTGGGCCAGAACCTCTGCAGCCACGTGGGCACAGAGCTCCAAATCAGATGCTGAGATGATCACAAAGGGAGAATTCCAGCTGAAAGATCCACACCATAGCTCTGCTCCTCCCCTGGCAAATTTCCCTTCTTCCTCTTTATTCCCATCAAGCAAATGGTTCCACACCCCTCAATTCTCACTGTAGTAGACCCTAAGCATTCTTATTTCCCTGAGGTGGCAGAAAATCATCCATATTCAAGGAATGGGGGTTGTTTCTCTTTTTTTCCTTCAAGTTAAATCAGCTGTATCTTTGCATTGCTAAAATTCAGCACATTCTTTAAAAAAAAAATAATAATTCCAGTGCAACTGTGCTCTTACAAAATCCTGAACCTCAGCATAATTACATAAGGAACACACAGGCACAGAAAAATTTGTTAATCTTTCATCACAGACAAGTCCCCTACAAAAACTGCTTGGGAAACCACAACAACTCTTTGGTCCCGTGCTCCCAAATACCCCACTCATGGAAAAAAAAAAAATAAACACATATTTAACCACGATGGGATTAACAACAGAGCAGGAGAATGGTAAGCACAGAGGAAGAGACAACAGAAAAATTAACCCAAGGACTCATTTTGCATTTCCCCACATGGACACATGGTGAGAACTCATCTGTATTATGTTAGCACCATGGATAATGAATAATGAGGATTTGCTTACTCTGTTTTACATAAAGGTAATTCAGATTGGGTGGGTGCAGAGTGCTCTGAAACAGAACAAATCTGCATTAATTTCCTGATGCAGATATTTAAAACAAGCACTTCATAGGATTTTTGTTCAGAAATGCCTGCATTCACAAGGAAAACACTCACTCCCCACCAAACACAGGAAAGATGACATCACCTCCCAAAAACACTTCCCCTTTTTTGGGCAGCCCTCCTCTCTTACTTAAGGGATTTTTTTCTTTCTATTTGCAAACCCATTCTTTCCTTGTTACAATGCTGAGGGTCACCAGCTCCCAAGGTGCCACATGGCAGACCAAGACTCTCAAGTATGTGGAAGAACTCCAAGAATTATCTCTGGCCCTTTCTCTAGTCTTTATATAGTCTGAAGAATTTTTCCATTCCTGTTTGGGAGCTTGGGGGTGGCGGGGGAGGGTAACAGATTGTTTTGTTTTAAGTTATTTTTATTAACTGCCTGCTATCTGCTGACTGCCTGGGAAATTTATTGCAAACACTGGCCTCCATCTGGCCTGACAATAAAAAAAAAAAAATTTAAAAAAGAACTGCACAAGAATGAATGTCAAGGAGGAAAAAAAATTAACAGATGACATGGCTCCTACAAATGCACCAAATTACAGTTGCTGGCTGCATCTCAAAAGCTTGCATATGTTCAGAGTCTGAATGTTCTCATGACAACTCTAAAACAGGGTCTCAGATTACAAAAATCACTCAGGAAGAGGAAGGCTTGAGTGGAAACCATTTTCTCTTTCAGCATTTTTTTTTTTAACCATCTTGGCATTTCGTTACCCATCATGAATTTTTAGATACTTTACAGCTCTAAAAAAAATACCAAGCTCTTTCTAAATAATTAATATTAATTTATTCAGTGAAAAAGATTATTTGAAAAGGTCACTTTTCCTTCTGCCTTATTTTCAATTCAGAAAGGGAGAGAGGGAACATAACCAGCCGTGCTCACGTGTTTCAAGCAAGCAGAACAACCTCCATTTCTCTCTCTCTCTCACAGCAGAGTTCCTCATTTCACTGGCAAATCCTCCAAAAAGTGAAAATGCTTTTGTTCCCTTCTTGAGCTTTAGATAAAAAGCTGTTTGGTTTCGCTGTTTGTTTGTTTTTTAATTGAAAATCTCCAGCAAGCACAGAGCCAGGTAGCTTGGCCAAGTGTTTGTCTGCAATTCACGTGCAAGGTCTCCCTTCCCCGATTATCTGGCTTCCCACTGCTGAATACTTCCATGTATTGTGCTGGAACTATTGAAAGCATCAAGCACTTCAGTTCCTGGGTTGTCCTTCGTGGTACCAGAAAACAGAATCATGGAATCATTTTGGCTGGAAAAGCTCTCCAAGACCACCGAGTCCAACTGTTACCCCAGCACTGCCAAAGCCACCATTAAACCTCGTCACCAAGCACCACAAAAATGGTTTTTAACTGCTTTTTAAATTTCTACCCACTCCACCACTGCCCTGGGCAGCCTATTCCAGTGCTGGACAATCCTCCCAGCAGGGAAATATTTCTTAATATCCAACCTAAACCTCTCCTGGCACACCTCGAGGCCGTTTCCTCTATTCAAACCATTTAAATAATGGGCTGCAGCATCATACACATGGGTGCACTTTAAGTCTCCAA
This sequence comes from Agelaius tricolor, assembly GCF_023055355.1. Lineage (NCBI taxonomy): Eukaryota > Metazoa > Chordata > Aves > Passeriformes > Icteridae > Agelaius > Agelaius tricolor. The sequence continues at coordinate 236,707 of NW_027269314.1, forward strand.
AAGGAAACAGAGCTCTGGCAACCTAAGGATACCTGAGCTGACACCTGAGCTCCCACAGAGCCAATGCCACCATCTCACATGTCCCCACACCCCAGCTCCTGTCAAGCCCTACCCAACATATTTTCAGAGCTCAGGAAATTTTATTACCTTTGTATCCACAAACCCCCCCGACACAAATACAACTTCTTCTTTCTCTCCATAATCCCTCAGCCCCTCCCAAACCTCAGCTATCCCTACACTAAAATTCACTTTTCCTGCCTTTTTTTTTTTCTTTTATTGCCAAGATAGCCCATGCTGACCTCTCCCAAACCAGTCTCAGGTTTATCCCCTACAGAAACACAACCCCAAAGCCACTCTGTGCACAGCAGCCCTGCTCCAAGCCCCCTGGGATGTCCTGCTGCTCCTCACCCACACATCCTCCTCCTCTGCAGGATTCTGCTTGTGACAATCCCTCCATCCACAAGGTCACATCAGGGCCCTGTCTGCCGTCCTGTACCTCCCTCCCGGCAGCCACCTGCCAAATCTACCTGTCCCCAGCACGGCCAATGCTTTCCTTCTCCTTCCCAGCCCCTCACATGCAGCTGCAGCCCCCCAAATCCCTTTAATGATCCCAAATCCGCCCGCAACACCCGCAGAGATCAGTGCCGGAAAACCTCTCATGAATGCCCCCTCCCTTCTGTCCCACCCCCATCCTTCCCACAACACCTCCAATAGGTGTGAAACCCTATTGTAACCCCAAATCATCACCCTCAGCTCTGCGAACACCCCAAATTCTCCCACATCAAACCCCTCAAGACCCCATCCTAAGGCTTAAAACCTCTCCCCATCCCCTCTATTCCAGCGCCTCCAAAGCGCTGCGCTCCCCATCCCTCGCACCCCAACGCCCCCGACCCGGCGTTTAACGCTATTTCCTCCACAAGCAGGGCCACGGCTGTGAAAACCTCAGCTGCTCGCACATCAAATTCCTTCTAAATTCATCAAAACCCTCCAGATTCCCCTTTCAGCGCCCCTCCAACAGACCCCCACCCCGCACACCCCTTCCCCACCCCACAGCCCCTTCAGCGCAGCCCTGGCGCTGGCTGTCACCCCTCTCCTCGCCTTCCCCGCTGTCCCCTCCGGTACCTGACGAAGGGCCCCGGGGCTCGGGGCCGGGGCCGGTGTCGCGGGGGCGGCGGGAGGAGCGCGGAGCGGCCGCACAGCGCCATGGCGACCGCGATGCGCCCGAGCGACGGGGCGGCTCCGCCACTGCGGCCCTGCGCCCCGCCCCGCGCCGCGCGCACCACTCGGCTCGGGGGGGGAAAGGATATGGCACACCCGCACTGCTCCCTCCGCTGCCAGCTTTTCTGTCCGCGCTGGATTTATCCTGAGTTTTTTCTCCTCTCGCAGGAAGTGCGGTTGTGAATTCTTGGATAGCGGCCCTAGCTGGGAGTGAACATAGCGAGGATGAGGTTGTTCACCCCTCCGGCAGGAATGGGCTCGTCCAAGTCCAGCCCCCTGCTCACACACCCCTCACGCCCCCCCGCTCGCTCTTGGGCGCGTCCAGCCCCCACCGCTGCTGATGTCCCGTCCCCCCCCCCCCACGATGGGGCGTGGGCTCGTCCGATGTCAGGGAGGGGAACAGGGGACCCGGAGACCCCCTGAGACCACGGGGAGAGGGGACAAGGAACCCTTGAGACCCCCTGAGACCCCGGGGAGGGGGACAAGGGACCCCTGAGAGACCCCCTGAAACCCTTGAGGAAGGGTGATACAGAGCCTGGAGGAGCAGGGGGACACAAAAACCCCCAACATTCCACAGAGCCCTGAGGGATGGTGTGTCCTGGAGCTCCACAGAGCGATGTACCCTGGTATCCCCGAAGTATTGTCCCCAAAAACACGCTACAGCACACAGACATGCCCTGGCTCCCTGTGTCCCCTCAGCATTGCACCCCCCCCCATGGGACCCCTCCCCAGATGTCTTTCCCTAAAAAACCACCACAGCCCCATCTGGCCACCCCTCTGGGGTGTCACCAGCACCCCACATGGTCCTTTTTGTGTTATCCCCAAAGAATATCCCCCCTTTCCAACCAGCACCCCTCTGTGCTTGGCAATGTCCTAATAACCAGCACAACCACCCTTACAGACACCCTTTATTCTCTTTACACCAGAAATTCAGGGAGTTTTGCCTGCTCTGCCCAGAGATCCCAGCCCTGCCAGCCCTCTGACCCCCTTTCCCCAGTCTTTTCCTATTTTACTGATGTGTCACCATTGCCAAACAACTGAGCCAGCACCCCTCAGCTCCCAGGGAGCAGGAGCAGGGATTTTGGGTCCTGCACAGAAAACCTGCGTGGATCTATAAAGGACTGAGGTCACCACAACTCAGGGAAGGATCTGGAGCCAGGCTTTGAAGGGCACATGGCTGAAACCCATTAATCCCACATCCCTCAGCTGAGGGGACACATCCTACTCCTCCTGCATGCTCCTGCCTCACCACCCACCCCTGGGGGAAGGACCAGAGGTTGAGTAAGCACCAAGGAAAGCTGAATATGCTGTGGAGGCTCTCATTCCCCCCCAGAACGTTAATCCCCATCCCTCAGTGCTAATCTGTGAGCAGCTCCCTGCACCATTAATCCCCCCAGCTCCTCATCCCTGGTGGAGAGTGGGATAACACCCCTTGTCTGCATCTTATTTTAATTACACCAGTACTTGCCAGCAGCGGTGTAAAGCCCAAAATCTGCAGCTTTGGAGTGTGATGGAGACATGGGGCTGCCTGGAGTAAGCTCCTTTCCCCCTCCCAAAGGATCCCAATCCAGTGGGAAACACTCAGGGGCTCTCACTCCCACCTCACTTTTAACCCAGTGCAGGTGAGAACACGTTCCAAAGTGTTATTTCCTTTTTTCCCCAAAAACCAAATCGGACTTTGCTCAGTGCCATAGAGCAAAGACAAGATAAATAAATATTCTGGGCCATGGCCCAGCTGCCCTGCAGCCACTGGGAAGCATTTTAGCTGGCCTTGATGAAATTCTGATGGTTCCATGTACAGACAAGTCCCCACGGCGCAGGTTGTGCTGACAAGGAGCTGGCACCATCCCAATCCCAAATTCTTCCTGTTTTTTGAGCCCCTGGACACACTTTGAGCTTGCTAAGGCAGCATCACCAACAGGAGCTGAAGGCCTGGAAGCAAAAGTGGATAGGATTGCTAAAAAGCCTTGGCTTTCCTCTAGAAGGTTCCTGAAATGCATCTCTCCTGCTCCTCTTGTCATTTGCTGAGTGGGACAGTGTCCTGCAGAGCTCCTGCTGGTTGTCACATGCCACTCCATGAACCACCAGCTTCCAGAAGGTTTTCCCAAGCCCCCTCTACATCCAAAACCCACAGAGGGAAGGAGACATGTCCTGACAGCACATCCTTCCCCTGCAACATCTGAGTGCTCTATTGGCTCCTTCCATCTCCTCTTCATCTCCATGGGCCTGCCCAGGCACTCCAAAGCCCCAGGAACACATGGTGGTAGAGGAGAGGGAAAAGGGACATTCCCAGGATGGGATTTTTAGGGACATTTTACCCCCAAAACTCTTTCAACCAACAAGAGGAGATATTTCACACCACTGCTGTGGCCTGCAGCCTCGTATCTCCCTTGGGATGACAAATCAGGTCAACAACCTGGAAAACACCCAACAGAGAGGTCAGGCTTCCTGGAGAAGGAGTGAGGTGAGGTGGAAGGGGAAAGAAGGTGACATCAGCTATTGTTCCTGCTCTCCAGCTTCCTGAGCTTCTCTATCCCACTATTGTTGCACATTTTGAGGGCTGCAGAAGCTGAATGAAAACCACAACAACTCCCAAAGAGAGGAAGAGGGGAGGCAGAGTGGTTTGGAAAGAGGGGGAAAGCTGCTGCTGATGCTCCTTTGTGGGTCCTGCTGACCCAGATTTTGTCCAAAAGCAAACAGCAGATGTGGGTTGAGTCTGCTCGTGTAGAGCTGATCCTCGCTGTGTTTTCAGCTTGGGTACCTCAGGGTTGGCATCTCCCCATGGAGACAGGTGCCTGCACACCCTCCTCCCTGGATACCTGTTTATTTTTAGCAAATCCCTGCTGGAGAAAACAATGTTGCACTCACAGAGAGGCCAAAATTAGCTGTTCACCCTGAGATGTGCACCTGGAGAGGTTCTTCATTCCCCCATCCACGAGGAATGACTAAACTTCCCACCCTGGGCTGATGAGGCTGAATTTTATTTAAAAATTGATTGGTACATCCCATCCCACTGGGACCTGCACAACCCTTCCCCATGGAAAGCATTGGCTGCTGGGAATGTGGGCTGTGGGATGGCTTTGACATCCTGGTGCACACTAAGGAACCATCCAGGACTCCCCAGGGTGGTGGAACCAAGGGAAAACCTGTCTCCATCCTTGATGGGCAAAGGCAACCCCAGAAATAACCCCAGAGTCAGCAGCTCCAAATAAAACCAATCAGAAAAGCTTTATGACTCAGAAATCCCACTTTCAGCATCCTAAGAGCCAAGGATCCATCCTTTAGGGCTTTCAATTTGCATTTTCCTTATCCCTCTGGAGCATCCAGGAGCTATTTTCCTACTGCAACAGCACTTTTAAGGAAATCATTCCGATTTCTTGGAGAGAAAACATGAATTGTGCTCTGCTTGCACGGTAAACAAACAAGGCAGTCCCTTGCTGTGCTTCATAAGAACTGTTTTTCTTCCTTTTTGCTCGGATTTATGGGATTCTGTTGTATTTATGGGATCCCATGAATGTTTCAGAGGAGTCCACCCTCCAGGCAATGGATGTTCACTCAGAGAATGGATTTGCTGCCTTCAGAGCTCTTACTGAAAAATTTATGAATAGCAAGAGAAAGGAATAAAATGAGACTGTTTGAAAAGTTTCCCATTTTTACCTGGGGAGGGAAAATTAAGTAATAAATTATGATGGCTATAAAAAGCCTCCTACTCCATCTATCCAAGTTCTTCAGGCTAGAAAATCTTCATTCTTCTCTAGTGCTATTTTGGGAGGAGAGATATTAAAATTTTCTCTGCCCTGAAATTATTGTTTTATTCTTACCACAAAAAAAAGCAGCCCCCAGGTCAAAGAAAACAAAAGGGTGAGTTACTTCAACAAGCTGAGATCTGCTTGTTTATACCACCCTGAATCTGGCACCACACACCCATCAAACACAGGGTGGAGATGCAGGAGGTGATGGAGACACAACACACAAAGATCCTGCAAGCACAGGAAACGTCTCAAAAATAGCAGTGCTGACCCTGAGTTACCCAGACTTGTTTTGTTATAGCCACTGCTCCTTGTAAATGAAGAGTTTGGCTAAGAAATAGAGGGGGCTGAGGGTGACCAGCAAATAGAAAGGATTTTTTTGGATTTTCTGTTTGCAAACTGGCTTCATGCAAGGGGGGAATTTGGTGCTGGTGGAGGTCACTGCTGAAGCTCCTTTTGGCTTTTCCAACAGTGGATGGAGCAAAGAGATGGTTGCTGCCTGATGGGGGAACAAAGCACTGCCCCTGAGAATAATTTGATGTCATGGCTTCTTCATTTCAACATGTGTAGGGACATCTCCAGGTGCTATAGGATCGTGGAGTAACTTGGGTTGGAAGGGACTTGAAGACTGTCTTCTTTTGGCCATATCAGATTTATCAGCACAGCATTTGGTCTGCAAAAAATCAGGAAATTGCTGTCTGGAGGGGTGTGAGGGGTGTGCTGGTGTCTCTTCCCCAGCACCCTGGATGCTCTGGAAAAATTCTTCAAAAGAAGCAACAGTCTGGATATGGTTTAGGATCAGAGGGAAATTCAGGTTGGAAGGAACCTCAGGGTGTCTCTGATCCAACCTCCTGCTCAAAGCAGGGGCACCCATGAGGTCACACCAGGTTGCTCTGAGCTGTTTTCAGTTTGCTTCTGAAACCATCCAAGGATGGAGACACTGAAACCTCCCTGGGACCTTCCCTGGTATCTCAAACCTCAAAGATCTCCCTGGGATCTGCTCCTCTCCCACTGCTCGCCCAAAACCTCCCCCTGGCCACCCTCAGCATTCCAGGTGAGTGACCACCACCTCCTGGAGCCAACCAGCCCTACACTCATCTTTTTTCCCTTTTCCTTCTTTTTTTTGAGCCTCAGATGAGCAGAGGAAGCCAGGCCCCAGAGCATTTACTGTGTGGCCTCCCCTGCATCTCCTTATCTCCAGGAACAACTTCCCACCTCTCCCATCCCGCTTCCTCCAGAGCTCAAATCACTGCCTGCATTGTTCTTCCCTTCCAGGAGCCTCCTCTCAACCCTGCCTGAGGATCCACTGCTTAAAACCTGATTTAAGCCAGCAGCAGCAGCAGATTTTGCAGCTCCCCAGCTCGGTTTCAAGTCTCTGCCTGTTGGCCTGGGGAGAGGCTGCGACTTCAGGCAGTGCAGCAGCTTCAAAGGCTGGATGTGCAAGGGAAGAGCATCTCCAAGCTTCTCCATGCTGGGAAGAGCTCCTCAGCTGGTGGTCCTGGAGAGCTCTGAGCACCTCCTAAGGCATCCACAGATGATCAAGAGAGTAAATTGGCCAGGATGCTTCTGTTTGCTGTAACTCCCTTGCTTCATGCTGTGAATAGTTTCTATGAAGATATGGATCATAGAATTCCAGAATGGTTTGGGTTGGGACAGGCCTTAAAGATGATCTTGTTCCACCTCCCTGCTATGAGCAGAGCCAGGCAACCTGTGCCAGGGCCTCACCACCCTCACAGCAAAGAATTTCTTCCCAATATTTCATCTAAATGTCCCCTCTGCCATTCCCCTTGTCCTGGCACTCCAGGCCCTTGTCATGAACAAGCCATGAAAATTTCTCCATGAAAATTTCTCCACGAAAATTTTTCAATGAAAATTTCTTTCCTCTTCCAAACAGACCCTCAGAATCTCTTTCCCTCTAAGAGGATTTCCCTTCATCTTTCACCCACCATTTTTCCCAGAAATCAGCCAGAATTTCTCCTTAGCAGGAATTTTGCATTCCTGGACTCTCCATTTTCAGCTTGCAATGGTTTCTGTCTCAGAAATGTGAGCTGAGAATGCCAGGCATGTCAGGAAGGGAAAATCCATCTAAGCTTTTCATCTCCTTTTGTCAGCATTTCATTTAAGCAGGATTTTCATGCTGCTGATTCATCTCCAAGAGCTTCCCACCCACCTCCATGTTCATTCCAGTGCTTCCCACTTCCTTCGCAAGGGGAGGGAACCAGTGGCACTGCGGTGGGATCAGAGACCTAAATCCTCTGAACCTCTCCTTTTTCTCCAAAGAACATTTATGTCCTCAGGCTCCATCACTGATTTCCACCCTGCAGAGTCACCACTGCCTCTCAATCCCCTTTTGAGCCTCGTTCATGGCAAAATGCAGCTCCTGAGCAGGTTCCCTGCAGCATTTCCTGGACATCCGATGGAGCGGTACCTTGCTGACCACTTCACTGTGCACTCTGTTTGTTGGCTCCAGGGGAAGGAAACAACAATGAGATCACTTGGAAAGATGTTTTTTTCCCTTCAGATTTTTGGCTTGCCCAGTGGAAATCCAGGAGTGTGGTCAACAAACAGCGAGCAGAGATTCCCTTCGCCCTCTGTGGAAACTGAAATTAAACTCATTTTCACTCATCCATGAAAATAAAGGTGATGGTAATTACAACCAGCAGCACTCCATCCTCCTCCTCCATCCTGCCTCGCTCCAGAGGGAGGAAGGCTGAGCTCACAGCTTGGTGGAGGGGCTGTGGGAACCAGCAGGGACAAAACTGGGACAAAGCCAGCAGCCAGAGCACCGTGCCAGGCTCAGCTCCCAGGTTTTGTTCAATGATGGATGGGGACGAATGCATTGTGTCCCCTGGAGCCATTTAATCATGGATTTGATGCTCAGCATGGATCCTGGAGCTCTACCAGAGGCAGACTGGGATGTTCTCAGCAAGGCCTCTCTGCATGGCAGCATTCCGCACTCGCGAGCCGCCGCGTCCCTCCACTACCAGGACAAATTAGAGGAACACGGCTCATTTTATGGCTTGCTCTGAGCAGGTCAGCCTGGAGGCCATCACAAAAGGATCCTCTGCAGATCAGATATGGAGTTACAGAGATTTGGGAGAGAATGCACGTGGAAAAACGTTGGATTTGGCAGCATTCAGCGCTCACGAGCCGCCGCGTCCCTCCGCTACCAAGACAAATTAGAGGAACCCAGCTCATTTTATGGCTTGCTCCGAGCAGGTCAGCCTGGAGGCCACCACAAAAGGACCCTCTGCAAATCAAATATGCAGTTACAGAGATTTGGGAGGGAATACACACAGAAAAATGTTGGATTTGGTCAACTCTCCACTTCTCGGTGCGCGGCGCTTTCGCAGCTGCAGGCAAGGAAAACAGAGCAGCTCATTTAATGAAGCCTTGGGAAGGAAAGCTTCCCAATGGGAGAGCTTCCCCCTTCCCAATTATCCTTGTGAAACACACAGCTTGGGAAAGCACACAGGCACAAAGAGCTGTGAATCTGGGGGTAGTAATAAAATCTTCTCTCCCTGTCTAGGACAGCTGGAAAGGGAAATGTTCCAACCTGTTGCTCAACGTGCTGGGGAAATCACTACTGAAAAAGAGAGGATCCAAGAGAACTCCATTCCAGCATTGGCCAGCAGCCTTTGCTGTGTTTCATGAGCTAAAAAATCTTCAGAGAACTTAAGGGAGATGTAGATGTAAGACCCCACTGTCAAGAGCTTCCTGGGAAGCCACAGCAGGGGCATGGAGAACTGCAGAGGCTCCTGTGACCTCTGTTTTGGCTCATCTTAGGAAATGAGAGCCCAAAATCTGCTTTTTGTCTGCTCTCTGCTGTGGGACCGAGTGCTGAGTGTTGGAGGGGTCAGGCTTTGCTGGAACTACTTCTCCATGACTCAATAAACTTCAAATCTTGCATCATCCCAGCCCCTTTTGGTGGCTCCCATCAGTTTTCTCCCCAAATTACTGCAGGGAGAGCCACTGGTCTGTGCTGTGGGACAAGCAGGAACCACTTGGGCAGGGATGAATCAAATCATAGAATTGCTGAGGTTGGAAAAGACCTCTAAAATCACCAAGTCCAAGCATTAACTCACCACCATGTTCACCACTAAGCCATGTCCTCAACTACCACATCCCTATGGCTTTTGAATCCCCCCAAGAATGGTGATTCCACCCCTGGGCAGCCTGTGCCAGGGCTGGACAACCCTTTCCATGAAGAAATTTTCCATAATATACAATCTAACCCACCCTGGAGCAACCTGAGGCTGTTTCCTCTCATCATGTCCCTTGTCACCTGGAATATTTCAAATTATTTCACCTTTGCCAACCTCACCATGTTGTGGCACACGCTATGGGCCAAATTCAAAGATCTTGGGCTCTTCACAAGAAAAAAAAAATCTGATTTGATAAAGGCAGCATCCATGATTTCTCATCCCTCGAGCACTGGCAGGAATTGTGGCACTCTAACCCACAGCACAAAAGCCTTTGTGGGCTCTTTATCCTTGCACTAAACCAACACCAGCCTCTACAAGAGGCTGATTTACAGCTCTCTGTCTCCCCCAGGGCTATCCCAGGCGGCTCCACAGCGATTCCAGCAGGAATGGCTCTCCCAGCGGGTGTTTGCAAAGTGCTGAGGCTCAGCAGGGGGAATCCCATTGCCCTTAATTTATCGATTACCATTAGCAGTGATAATACTAATAACAGCAGCTGAGATTAAAATATTCTCTGAACAGGCACAGAGAGATTCCCAGAGCTCTGCCAGCTGGGAAAAGGCTGAGGGGGCTTGCTGGGAAGCTGTTGGAACCCTGGATGCTGAAAATATCAGACGTTCTGTGCTGACAGACTCTGACCCCAAAGAGAACAAACACTGCATTGAGCTGAGGCTGTGGAGAAGGCTTCCAAAATGGAATGACAGAACTGGGATTGTGTGTGTGGAGTTTGAATAGAAATGTGTAATATCATAGGGTGCAAAACTCAGAGTTTAGGGTTTTAGAATATGGTAATATATATAAAGCAAGATGGATGTTTTAGGACAGAGGCTGGTCCTTCTTCTTCACCTTCTTCTCCATGGGTTTGGGTGGTTTTGTGTAATTGGATAAAAAAGTCACCAATGTGGGCACTGGAGGTTGGTTTTTGAGTTAAAAATAAAAATAATTCAGGTGTCATTTCTTAGTTGAACAGTTTATCCCTAAAAGGCCTTGGAGAGAGAGAGATGGGGCTCCATTTTTAGTTTGATGAAGTGCTGCAGAACTCAGGGTTTGTGGGACTGTGACATAGATAAGAACTAACAAACATCTGAGTCCAAAGAAGAAATACCATCTCACATTTAATCCCAACCCTGGCAAAAAAGAAGTTAAGACTCAACAGGAGGTGATGACTTTTGGTATTTCACCCCAAAGACAGCATCCACCTCCTGAAATCACACAGAGCCACAGGCTCATGGCTGTCACCTGATGCCACTCACTGTGACTGTGATGGGCAGTGTGGGATGGAGGCAGCCAATTTTCCTGTTCCCTGATGTGAAAAATGCATATTTTATGATTGGCTTTCAGCAAATATGGAAATGAACATTATATGTGTTATGTTAGAAAGTTATGCTGTTAATTTTCTTAAGTTCTGTATTAAATATAGTTTTAGGTTATAACAAAATGTTAAAATAGAAACGATGCTATGTAAGAGACTTTTTTTAAAGAGAGGACTCGCAGCGAGATAGCAGCCACAGGACACCTGAATCTTTCAGAGAAAGAGAATTTATTGCTCCATTATCAGCAGAAATGAACTTCTTCCTGCCTCACTCAGCCCTGAAGAGCCGTCAGGATTCAGAGGAAGAAGCTGACACTGACCAGCCAGAATCCTGTGTTTGAATGGAATTTGTGCATCATGTATGAGGTGTATGAATATGCAACAGGCTGTTGCTTTTAAGGGTTAATCCTTTGTTAACATGGGTCCTTTTTTGGGCTTATTTAGCCCAGAAAAAGGTACCTGGACTGTGTGTAACTCTTTGTTTCTATTGTCACATATTGTCCTATTCCAAATTAGGTCAATACTCTAATTATATTGCTATTTTTACAACCATTTTATTACTATTGAATTTATAAAATTCTAAAAACAAGCGACTGGCGTTTTTCACACCTGAGTAACTCAGCTTTGAGCCCGCTGGGCAGTCCCTTCCCTAGGGGTTTTCCCAGCGCCGAGGTTCTCCCTTGCCAGCCTCGGGGAGGGGGCAGTGCCAGCCCTGTCCTGGAGCCCTGTGTGACACCGGGTGGCAGCAGCTGGGTTCTTTACAGGGGCACAATGCACAAAGTGCTGCCTGGGAGCTGCTCGCAGAGGGGTGCAGGGCTCGCAAGCCCAACTGCAATCAAGGCTTTCATTCCAGCCAAAGCTCTGCGTGCCTCGGAGTACCAGGAGGAGAGGGGGGAAAAGCCCTCTTGAAATAAATCACAGGCTTTTCTTCCCAGCGTCTTCTGAACCTCCTTCAATGGGAGGCAATTTTAATTTTTAATTATATTATAATTTTTATTTCTATGTAATATTTATATTCTTAATAAAATATATATTATAATTTTAATGATAATTTTATTTTAATTATAATTCTAGATCTTTTATCTATTATAAATATAAAATTCTTCTCACAGAGAAGAATTTCTCCCTACTATCAATCGAACCCTGCCCTCTGGAAGTGGGAAGCCATTCCCTGTGTCCTGTCCCTCCATCCCTTGTCCCCAGTCCCTCTCCAGCTCACCTGGAGCTCCTTTAAGGACTCTGAGGTTTCCCTGGAATTTTCCCTTCTCCAGGTGAGCACCCCCAGCTCTCCCAGCCTGGCTCCAGAGCAGAGGGGCTCCAGCCCTGGAGCAGCTCTGTGGCCTCCTCTGGACTGGCTCCAGCAATTTTAATGTTTAATTATATTATATTTTCTATTTATATATAATATCTATTTTTATATATTATTAATATCTCTTCTAATTTTAATTATAATTTTGTTTTAATTTAATTTAATTTTAATAGTATATTAATTATAATATATTATATATATTCTATATTATATATAATGTATATTATATATATTATTTATACATTATATATAATAATGTAATTATATTTTTTATTTATATATAATATATATTTTTATATATTATTAATATATCTTCTAATTTTAATTATATTTTTATTTAATTATAATATAGTATAGATATTTTCTATATTATATAATGTATATTATATATATTATTTATACATTATATATAATAATGTAATTATATATCATATTTATTTCAATTATATTATATATTGTATATTTATATATTTTATAATTACATGTTATATTTAATTCTTTTATATATTTTTATTTTATATATTTATATTATACAATTTATATATTTATATTTAGATTATATTTTTATTTTTAATATATAATTATATTATATATTACTGAGGCTATCATCATTTTTTTTTAAATGTCCTCCCTGTAGATATTTAAAATAAAACCACAAAATTAATGCTCCAGCCCTGGGAGCATCTCCATGGCCTCCTCTGGACTGGCTCCAGCAGCCCCAGGTTCTTCTGCTGCTGGACCTGGGGCAGCTCTGCAGGTGGGATCTCACCTGAGCAGGGCACAGGGGCAGAATCCCCCCTTCCCCTGCTGCCCACACTGGGGAATCCGCTCAGCACAGGGGGATTCTGGGGCTCAGCATGGCTGGGGCATGTCCAGCCAAAAAGTCTCATATTTGGCCTTCCCCAGAACCAAATAAACCACCTAGAATGGATAATTATCCCAAAAGATGGATAAATATCTGTGTAAATCGCTGTAGGTGTGAGGAGCTGCTCCCTGCAGCCCCAGCTCAAGGCTCAACCACACTGGGAACTTTTAAAGGCAGGAACTGGGGAACAGGGAGGTGATTTGGGACAAAACTTTGCCAAATCCTTGGAAAAAAAAAGGAATGAAATTGCACAAATTGGTGTGCAGCTCCCTGTCTCTTGTGAAACCCCAGGGAGCCATGAGTGTGTGGCACCAGCAGGGGTGGAAAGGGAACCTCCAGTGTCCTTAACTGGGAAATAAATCCCTGATGGGTGATACAGATGGAAAGGGAACCTCCATTGTCCTTAAACTGGGAAATAAATCCCTGATGGGTGATACAGATGGAAAGGGAACCTCCATTGTCCTTAAACTGGGAAATAAATCCCTGATGGGTGTCATGGGTGGAAAGGGAACCTCCAGTGTCCCTAACTGGGAAATAAATCCCTGATGGGTGTCATGGGTGGAAAGGGAACCTCCAGTGTCCTTAACTGGGAAATAAATCCCTGATGGGTGATACAGATGGAAAGGGAACCTCCATTGTCCTTAACTGGGAAATAAATCCTGGGGGGCTGATGCAGATGGAAAGGGAGCCTCCAGAATCCTTAACTGGGAAACAAATCCTGGGTGGGTGACTTAACTGGGAAATAAATCCCTAATGGGAGACATGGATGGAAAGGGAACTTCCAGTGTCCTTAACTGGGAAATAAATCCCCAGTGGGTGTCTCGCCTCTGCTGCCTGGTTTTATATCTGGAACTAATTTTGTCGTCATTCTGCTGAGTGAGGAGATAATTGCTGCAGCTGGGCTATTCAGCCTGCTCCAAAGAACCCCCTTTTTTCCATTAATTCAGGCAGTGATTGCAGACTCCTGGCCAAATTTATTTCTGCTGCGTGTAACCCCATTAAAGGCAGCGCCTTCCCCCTGGGGATGGGCTCAGCTCAGCGCTGTTTAAATCGTGTGTTCACGTTTCTTTGTTCTGGGAGAGACAAAGGAAAAGCTATTTTCCAAGATAAAAAATAAATAAATAATAATAAATAGGGAAATCTGCTGTCTCCCTGCACAAAAATAGACACAATTCACAATACCAGATAATTAGAAATGATCCAGTCTTGCACCAGAGCAAAGAAAATGCCAAATTGCTCCCTGCAAAAAATCTCTGTGAATATTCTTTGTTGTCTGAAGAGCGCTGGGCTCGCCTGGCACGGCAGCCACACGGACAGAGCTGGGGACAATGATGACAAACCCTTCCTTCCCCACCAGCTGGGAGAGGTTTGGAGCCGGGGAGGGCTTTGTGCAGAGCAGGGCACTGAGAAAAAGCGAGACAAGAGCTAAAAAAGGAGGAGGGGTGAAGCTGCCCGGAGAGCATCTGCAGGAACTCCACAAAGCCCCTCGTGTTGATGCTCTCTTCATTTTTTTCCTGCTCCTCTGTGTTGTGCTGGCAACACAATAAAACAAGGGAAGGGCTGGGGATGCAAAATGTGAAAAACGCCAATCACTTGTTTTTAGAATTTTATAAAGTTTAAGGATAATAAAATGGTTATAAAATTAGCAATATAATTGGAGTAATAATTATTTGTATTAGGACAATATGAGACAATAGAAACAAAGAGTTAGGGACGGTCCAGACACCTTTTTCTGGGCAAAATAAGCCCAAAAAAGGACCCACATTAACAGAGGATTAACCCTTAAAAACAACAGCCTGTTGCATATTCATACACCTCATACATGATGCATCAATTCCATTCAAACACAGGATTCCGTCAGGTCAGTGTCAGCTTCGTCCTCTGAATCCTGACGGCTCTTCAGGGCTGAGTGAGGCAGGAAGAAGTTCATTTCTGCTGATAATGGAGCAATAAATTCTCTTTCTCTGAAAGATTCAGGTGTCCTGTGGCTGCTATCTCGCTGCGAGTCCTCTCTTTATAAAAAGTATCCTACATAGCATCGTTTCTATTTTAACATTTTGTTATAACCTAAAACTATATTTACCACACTACTGAAGAAAATTAACGCAGCATAACTTTTCAACATAGCACACATATAATATTCATTTTAATATTTGCTAAAAGCCAATCATAAAATACGCATTTTTCACACAAAATGAGATTTGATTGCTTCTGATTTTGCTAACTGTAAAATAATAACGTGAGCAAGAAGGGCTGAACACCGGGTTGAAATTATCTGCAAGCGGGGGTTGCGAGGACGCGATTCCTATTCTTGCCAGCGCGATCATATTCCCTGTTTACCAGCTAAAAGGACGCTAAAATTAGGATATAAAAGTGTCTTCCAACAGAAATAAATCGCTCTATTGTCAGGAGAAGGGCGTGGGGGATCTCCCGTCCCTGCCCTTGGCTTTGACCCTGTCTCCCTTTCTCCCTGGTGTCACCCCCAGCTTTTCATCCCCTCCTTCACCTCGCTCCATCTTTACACGGCCAACAATGGGAGCGGAGCTGTCGAGTTAAATGGCAATTTACAGCAGAAACAAAGGGGCCCGGGGTTCTCCAGCTCCAGCACGGCCTCCGGCAGCCCATTAAATGAAAACAAACCACTGATCTCATTAGCGAGCGCTCCCCGGGCACGGCCCGCCCGCTCCTGCCTCTGAAGGAGGAGGATGCGAATCCTTGGAAAGGAAATACAGGAAATGTGAAAAACGCCGACCACTTGGGTTTTTAAAAAAAATTAAAAAGTTTAATGATAATAAAATGGTTATAAAAATAGTAATATAATTAGACTAATCATAATTTGGACAATTTGGATTTAGGATAATATGAGGCAATAGAAACAAAGAGTTACAGACAGTCCAGGTACCTCTTTCTGGGCAAAATAAGCCCAAAAAAGGGCCCACGTTAACAGAGGATTAACCCTTAAAAGCAACAGCCTGTTGCATATTCATACACCTCATCCATGATGCATAAATTCCATTCAAACACAGGATTCTGTCTGGTCAGTGTCAGCTTCTTCCTCTGAATCCTGACAGCATCTTCAGGGCTGAGCGAGGCAGGAAGAAGTTCACTTCTTCTGATAATGGAGCAATAAATTCTTTTTCTCTTAAAGATTCAGGTGTCCTGTGGCTGCTATCTCAGTGCAAGTACCTCATTCCTCTCTTTTAAAAAAAGTCTCTTACATAACATAGTTTCTGTTTTAACATTTTGTTATAACCTAAAGCTATATTTAACACACTACTTAAGAAAATTTATACAGCATAACTTTCTAACATAATACATTTGGTATTATTGTACATGTGGTGTTTTGTAATTGGACAGAAAAGTCCACATTGAGGGGTTTGAGGAATCAGTTATTGGGTTAAAAAGGAAAATAATCTAGGTGTCAGTTCTTAATTGGATAGTTTAATCTTAAAAGACCTTGGAACAAGAGATAGTTTATTGTATTTGCAGGGAGCCCTGACGAAGGAAGGAATGATGAATCTGACTCCATGTTCTTAGAAGGCTAATTCATTATTATATTATATTATATTATATTATATTATATTATATTATACTAAAGAATAGAGAATGGATACAGACAGAAAGCTACAAAGAATGATAATGAAAACTCGTGACTCCTTCCAGAGTCCCAACACAGCTGGCTGTGATTGGCCATTCAATAAAAACAATTCACATGTTGGATAAACAATGTCCAACTACATTCCAAAGCAGCAAAACACAGGAGAAGCAAATGAGATAATTCTTGTTTTCATTTTTTCTCTGAGGCTTCTCAGCTTCCCAGGAGAAGAATCCTGGCAAAGGGATTTTTCAGAAAATATGATGGTGACAGTTATGCTGTGATAATTTTCTTAAGTGGTGTGTTAAATATAGTTTTAGGTTATAACAAAATGTTAAAATAGAAACGATGCTATGTAAGATACTTTTTTTAAAGAGAGGAAGGAGGTACTTCCACAGAGATAGCAGCCACAGGACACCTGAATCTTTAAGAGAAAGAGAATTTATTGCTCCCTTATCAGCAGAAATGAACTTCTTCCTGCCTCACTCAGCCCTGAAGAGCCATCAGGATTCAGAGGAAGAAGCTGACACTGATCAGACAGAATCCTGTGTTTGAATGGAATTTATGCATCACGTATGAGGTGTATGAATATGCAACAGGCTGTTGTTTTTAAGGGTTAATCCTGTGTTAATGTGGGTCCTTTCTTGGGCTTATTTAGCCCAGAAAGAGGTACCTGGACTGTCCATAACTCTTTGTTTCTATTGTCTCATATTGTCCTAATCCAAATTGTCCAGATTTTTATTACTCAAATTATATTGCTATTTTTACTATTAAACTTTTAAATTCTAAAAACAAGTGATTGGCATTTTCACACCTCCTGTGGCTGTTGCTGAGCTGGGGAAGTAACAACCATTACCACATGGTCCTGGTTTTAATTGCAGCAGGTTCTTCCTCTGGGTCTGCTGAGTTTTGCTGCTCCTGCTGTCCCTTTCCTCTACATCCAGGCAAAACCTGGAGTTTGCTTTCAGCTGCAGCAGGAGATGTAGCCAGAGGCAGAATGGAGCCCTGAGACCAGAGCAAAAGAGGTTTTTGCCCTCTTTTGGAGGTTCTCTGCCCTAGAATGGTCACACAGGGATGTTCCATAACTGCAACAGGAATTCCCAGATTCCAGGTCCTGGAATTATCCCAGAATCTCTGGGAGTGACCATGACGTTTGTGACAGGAGTCATCCCCAGCTGCTTGAAAAGTGCAGGAGAAATTACATTTCTGTCCAAAATGGGGAGCCCCAAACCTGGAGGAGAAGCTTTAAGAGCAGTGTGTGGTGACAAGGAGGCATTGCCAGCTGCCAGGACCAACAGGAAGGGATAAAAACCAACACTGATGATCCAAAAAAAAAATCAACCTGAGGGGTTATTTCACCTGCTGGAGGCCCTTGCTCAGGTCCCTTCTCTGAAATGTGCACAGAAATCAAAGGGATGTCCCTGGAAGCACTCAAGGCTGGCTTGGATGGGGCTTGGAGTGATTTGGGAAGGGAGGTTTGGACTCACAGAGAAAGGATTCACAGAGCTGCTTCCTCCTCCAGGCTCAATCAGCTTTTCTGCTTGGTTTTTGTCATCTGTCCATGTATTTCCCTCCTCCTCTGCTGCCAGGATCTGCACAGCAATTACACCCAGACTGCTGCAGGCCGTGCTCACCACTGCCAACACCAGTGCAGGGAAACACAAAGTCATTAAAATTAATAACAACCTGCCAGGCACTCAAGACACAGTGAATCAGCAGTGAAACTCAGACCTAAAGGCTGCCCTCCTGGGGCTTGGAAGCTGAAGAAAGGAGTTTCACATAATTGTGTGCTCATGCTTGGATTTTAATTACATCCACATGGAGACAGCATTTGTTATTTTATGAGCGTTGCTCTTAAAGGCATGAATTTGGGATAACCACAAAAAAAGGGAGGCAGTGAGTGAATCCATCCATCCATCCATCCATCCATCCATCCATCCATCCATCCATCCATCCATCCATCCATCCATCCATCACGTTTGACTGTGATTTCAAGACCCTGTGCCAATTTATCGGAGCCAGCTCACCCCAGACTGGTAAATTCAGTGTGAAGGCAGCCCTGAGCAGCAGGGTTTGTAAGGAGATCCCAGACAGATGCTCAGTAAATCAGGGGACTCACATGATCCCATAAATCAGGATCCTGATTAGGGTCAGAGGCTGCACGTGCTGCACAAAGCAGCGCCCAGGACCTGCCCTGCTCCTCCTGTGGGAGGAAAGCCAGGATTTCTCTCCATGGCAAATTATAAATTACTGGAATGGGCAAAGTCCTTGTCTCAGAGGATGAACAAAATTCCTCCAGGTCTTTTAGGGATTCTTCCCTCACCTGGAGTTCTGTCTCTAGGGGAGGCACAAAAGACGTCACTGTTTCTCCAAACACATCCATGAATGTTGTCACAGACATATTTCATGAAAAATCCTTTTGCCAGGATTTTTTCTCCTGAGAAGCTGAGAAGCTTCAGCTTCTCCATGTTTTGCTGCTTTGGAATGTGATTTGGAGAATTGTTTACCCAGCATGTGAAATTGTTTTTACTTGATGACCAATGACAGCCACCTGTGTCGAGGCTGTGAGCAGCCACAAGATTTTATTATCATTCTATTCCTTTCCTTTCTATTCCTTCTGATGAAATCCTTTCTTCTATTCTTTTAGTATAGTTTTAATAGATCATTTTTTGTTAATATAATACATATCATAAAATAATAAATCAGCTTTCTGAAACATGGAGTCAAGATTCTCATCTCTTCCCTCATCCTGGGACCCCTGTGAACACCACCCAGTGGAAGGCACAGCTTGGGCACCAGCTCAGCCCAGAACAACCCTGGATGTTGATATTGCAGTGGAAAAGGGAATATGTGATTTATGTGATAAGGAAATATGTGATTTGCACAAACCCTGATCTGGCACAGGGGAAATTCTGATTATATTGATGCACAGGGTGACCCTTAAGCCAGGCTTTGTGGGCTACAGCAGAATCAGGAATGTGCTGCCTGCCAATAAATATTTATATAAAAATATATAAATAAAAATAAATGTTATATATATAAAAATAATAAATATCTTTAATATCCTAATATATTTATTTTCCTGTTTGTTTTCTTGTTCATTTCCTGCTTCCTCCAACAGGAAGAGCTGCAGTTCCCAGTATTTAATTCTGGGCAGGTTAAATCCCTGGGTGTAATTTCATTATCTTCCCCAGGTCCATGGAGCATGAAGTTAATGGGATCAGAGCTGTTCTGGCTTAGCCAGGCACAAAAATGAGGGGAAATCAACTCATAAAGGTGAATTGGCTGTGGCTGAGCACAAAAGTGACACAAACAGCCTCTTAATTAGCTACAGGGATAATGAAATCACTTGGGCAGGGAAGCATGGACACAGCAGAGAATTAGGGAATGGTTTGGGATGGAAAAGACCTCAAATCCCACCCAGTCCCACCCCATCCATGGCAGGGACACCTTCACCAGCCCAGGGTGCTCCAGAGCATGAAGTTAATGGGATCAGAGCTGTTCTGACTTAGCCAGGCACAAAAATGAGGCAAAATCAACTCAAAAGGTGAATTGGCTGTGGCTGAGCACAAAAGTGACACCAACAGCCTCTTAATTAGCCACAAAGATAATGAAATCACTTGGGCAGGTTGATAATGAAATCAACCTGAGGGGCTGGAGTTTGGAGTTTGCTTTCAGCTGCAGCAGGAGATGTAGGGAAGCATGGACACAGCAGAGTCTGTGAATGGTTTGGGATGGAAGAAACCTCAAATCCCACCCAGTCCCACCCCATCCATGGGCAGGGACACCTTCACTGGCCCAGGGTGCTCCAGAGCATGAAGTTGATGGGATCAGAGCTGTTCTGACTTAGCCAGGCACAAAAATGAGGCAAAATCAACTCAAAAGGTGAATTGGCTGTGGCTGAGCACAAAAGTGACACAAACAGCCTCTTAATTAGCTACAAAGATAATGAAATCACTTGGGCAGGGAAGCATGGACACAGCAGAGAATCTGGGAATGTTTGGGATGGAAAAGACCTCAAATCCCACCCAGTCCCACCAGGGACACCTTCACTGGCCCAGGTGGCTCCAAGTTTGTCCTTGGGCACTTCCAGGGATCCAGGGGCAGCCACAGCTGCTCTGGGCACCCTGTGCCAGGGCCTGCCCACCCTCACTGCAAGGAATTTCTTCTCCTTTAAACGCTGTCCCCCTGATTTTTTAAGTTTTTCCTAAGCTTTCTGATGTTTACATTCTTGTAAGGAACTTTCTCACACATTTGGTGTAAATAACTTATTGGGTCGCATTCTTTTATGGAGGAGGAGAAATTTGGTTTGTCCAGTGTCATTGGGGAGGTGGCACTGTCACTTTGGAAATCTGTAAATATTGGAGTCAGAATTAAACTTCCCTCTTTTTTGCCTTAGAAAATCCAGTGTCTGTGTCTTTCTGTTTTGTGTCCTAAAGTGACAAAACCCAGCTTTAAACTGAAAGTTTCAGACTCAGCCCTCCCCTTCAGGCAGAAGCAGTGCAGCCCCATTGCAAAATTTCATTTCATTGCATAAAATTCCATTTCCCTTCATTTCGTTTCAAAAAATTTCATTTCATTTCGTTGCATAAAATTTCATGTCGCTTCATTTCACTTCATTTGGTTCCATTTTAAACGAAAATTTAATTTCATTCCAAGAAATTCCACTTCCCTTCATTCCATGCAGTTTCATTCCATTTCATGAAATAGAATGGCACTTAAAATTTTATTTTCTTTCACTCCACAAAATTTCATCTCATTTCATGAAATTGCTTTTCATTTCATTTCATTCCATGAAACAAAATGAAATTTCCTGTCAGGAAATGAAATTTTGAAATTCCATTTCATTCCACAAAATATCCTTGCATTTCATTTCATTCCATGAAGTGAAATGAAATTTCCTTCCTTTCATGAAATGAAATTTCACTTATTTCGTTGCATTGCACAAAAATTCATTTCTTATATTTCCGTGAAATTTTATTTTAATTTGTTTCATTCTATTCCATGAAATTTCCTTTGACCTCCAACACTGTTCCTTGAATAACACTCACACGAATTTCAAGGAAAAGGAATTCTCCAAAAGCTCTCTTCACCTAAAGCTAAACCAGAGGTGACCAAATCCGGGATTGACCAACCCCTCCAGCATCTTCCAGCAGAAATTCAAAGATTTCTCTTAAAAATAAGGGTGATTTTTATGGGTTTTTTTTCAATATTTAGTTTTTAAACCAAATTGTTAATGAACAATTTGTGCTTCCTTCTCCTGCATTGTCAAACTCTGTCCCCAGCTCTTCACGGGGTCAGGTTTCAAGGATGCCTCATCTAGAGCATAAAGTTTAAAATCTTTATTTTAAAATCATCTTCAAGACATCTGCAAGTGCCCAGGAACCATAAATAATTCTGCATAAGACAGGGAAATACCTGGAAAATGAGGAATTTTGGGGAAAACCCATTGCTAACAGCATTTCAAACCTTGAGCAGAGTCAGCTCTGTGGAATGGTGAATTTCAGGTGCATTTTTAGTAATTTTTCTTTCACACTGCATTTTAAAGAATCAGCTGTCAACGCCAATCATTTCCTTTTGCATAATTCATAAAGTGGCTAATTTAAAATGCAAAAATATTATGAGCAATTTCAGTCCATGTGCTCACAGGGATCTTGTGCTGCAGAGTGAATTTGATTAATTCTTTATTTCTGTAAAACAAACACTTTTCTCAGGGCCAGCCCTGCGTGGGTCTTGCAGGACCTGAAAATCAGATTTGGCTCTGCTCTGTTCTGACTGGGTGGATGGAATTAGGAGCAGAAATTTGTTTTTCCAGAGGTAACAGAGCTCAGAGTTCAGCTGGAGATCCAAGCCAGGGAACATCTTCCAAACCAAAGCATTTTTCATAGAATGCTTTTGGGCAATTACAAATAAACAATATTTAAATTTAATTTAGCAAGTTTGCTGTGGGAACTTTTTACAGATGGAGGCCAAAGTTGCTTTTTCAGAAGTAGAAAAAGAAGTTTTGCTCTTTCTGGAGTGCTTCAAGGAGTCACATGTGAGATCTGACATGACAAGAACACGGCACAGGCGCAGAGCAGGGAGCTCAGGATAGCACAGAGACACCTCAGAGCATCAGGGAAAGGAAACAAAGGGGGGAAATTACCCCCAAAATATTTTGGATTATAAAAGGTTGTAAGATTATGAAATCAGTAATAAAACTAAGTTATTTTTAAAAATAAATATAGATATAATATATAATATACTATATATATGTATATTATATTAATATATACTATTATCATATAATATTATATATATAATATTATATATTACGTATAAGATTACATCTATAATGTGTATATATACATTATATATGTAATATATTGCATATATTGCAATATATAAAATAAAATATATTGTACGTATTATATATTATATATACTATATCATATATATAATAATCACAGATGCAATATAATAGCTATTATATTATATTATATTATATTATATTATATTATATTATATTATATTACATTATATTACATTACATTACATTATATTATATTATATTATATTATATTATATTATTTCTATAAAATATAGAAATAAAATAAATGTCATATGTGTATTAATAAATTTCTAAAGAAAATAAATAAATAAAAAATGAAAACATAAGCAATATTTTAAAAATTTAATAAATAAATATTTATAGTTATTTATAATATAATGTAATATAATGTATTTCTATATAAATATATTATAAATATAAATAAGACTATAAATATAATAATAGATATTATATTATATTATATTATATTATATTATATTATATTATATTATATTATATTATTTTAATAGAAAATATTTCTATAAAATATAGAAATAAAATAAATGTCATATGTGTATTAATAAATTTCTAAAGAAAATAAATAAATAAAAAATGAAAACAAATGCAACATTTAAAAAATTTGAAAAATGAATATTTATAGTTATTTATAATATAATTTATTTCTATATAAATATATTATAAATATAAATAAGACTATAAATATAATAATAGATATTATATTATATTATATT
The DNA here is from genome assembly GCF_023055355.1 of Agelaius tricolor. Classification (NCBI taxonomy): domain Eukaryota; kingdom Metazoa; phylum Chordata; class Aves; order Passeriformes; family Icteridae; genus Agelaius; species Agelaius tricolor. Next base: position 260,019 of record NW_027269314.1, read on the forward strand.
ATATTATATTATATTATTTTAATAGAAAATATTTCTATAAAATATAGAAATAAAATAAATGTCATATGTGTATTAATAAATTTCTAAAGAAAATAAATAAATAAAAAATGAAAACATAAGCAACATTTTAAAAATTTAATAAATAAATAAATATAGTTATTTATAACATAATATAATATAATATAATTTATTTATATAAAAATATATTATAAATATAAATAAGACTATAAATATAATAATAGATATTATATTATATTATATTATATTATATTATATTATATTATATTATATTAATAGAAAATATTTCTATAAAATATAGAAATAAAATAAATGTCATATGTGTATTAATAAATTTCTAAAGAAAATAAATAAAAAATGAAAACAAAAACAACATTTTAAAAATTTAATAAATAAATATAGTTATTCACAATATATATAATATAATTATATTTATTTTTATATAAATATATTATAAATATAAATATGAGTATAAATATACCTATAAATATATGTATGTATGTATATATATATATAGAAATAAAATATATATATACATATGTATATATTTAAAAAATCTAAAAAAACTTAGTTATAAAAGCAAAGAAGTGCTGCCCTTCCACAGAGCCAGAAACTCCTCCTGGATCCCCTCATGGCTGGGAGGGCTCTGCCTGACCCAGGAGTGACGCCGGCTGGAAAACCTGAAAATTGCAGAAATTTCCTTGCTCGCGGCCGCAGTGGGAACTGCAGGAGTCGAGGGCTCCAATTCCCAGTGGTTATTTGCGGTTTTTTCTAACATTACAGTAAATATTTGGAACATCCAAGGACTATTCCATTTCCAAGGCTAAAGCATCACAGAGCTGTTCCATCCTGTCCCATTTCTGCCGTCGTTGAACATTTCCTGTTGAATTTCTCCCCAAAAATCCCAAAAACAGCTCAGGAATTTTGTCAGGCAGCAGAAACCACGAGCTCAAATATGTTCTGGAAGCACACTCCAGGCAGAATTTCCTCTGCAAATTGCAGCCATAAAAAAAAATAAATACTGACCCTGCAATTATGGGAGGGAGGAGAATGATGCTTTTACCTCAGTCAGGAGAGCCAAAGGATATAAAAAATTAATCTGTGTACACCTGAGCAATTTCCTAATTACAGAACCAGGAACTGAAGTCACCATTTATCCTGACTTCCAGATTTTGCAACCTTCTGTGGAGTATTTTCAGATGCTTTGTTTAAATATATATTTTATATATATACATATATAAAAATAATAAATAATTTGTATTATGTATCTATTTATATTTTATTTATTTAAATATATATTTATATATATATTAAAAATTAATATCAGCATACTTCAATCTCTGTCCTAAATATCACCCCTGCCTCCCTGACCAATTCACTGATGCCTGTCCTTTAGAGATTACCTCACATTTTAAACCCAAAATGTTCCCTCTGTCCCCTATATCTTACCTCACATCCCCCCCCCAAAAATGTTCATTTCATCCCTTACAAGTTTTATCCCTCAAACTTTCCCCACTTATCTCCTAATGATAACCTCAATTTTACCCCCAAAATATCACATATTAATCTCCTCAATTTTACATCAATGTTTTCATTTTCTCCAGCGCAGGTAACTCATATTTTATCCTCCAAATGTTCATTTTATCCCTCAAATGTTCATTTTATCCCCAAAATCTTCATTTTATCCCCTAAAATCCGCAATAAACGGGACACAACGCCCCCTTGCAGTACCGAGTTTGGCCACAGGGCGGCAGCACTCAGCTGAGAAAGCCACTGCGCATGCGCTGTTCGCTTTGTTCCATCCCACGTTTAATTACGGGTGGAACGGGAATTCGGCTTTTGGGGGGGATTTTGATTTATTATGATTTGATTTTGTTCGGTTTTTGTTCGGTTCGGAGGGTTTTTGTGGGGTTTATGGGTTTTTTTGGTTGTAGTGCCACTGAGTCATGGGGGGCTGCAGTTTCTCATTTTCACCACGTGGTGGCAGCAGCGACTGAAGTAAAGCCGCCATCACGGACTTCTTTTTCTTACTTTTTATTGTTTTAATTTATAAATACAGAAGTTACATTTGCCCTTTCAAACCCTACGGTTTTATATCCAGAGCTTTCCTATATGGTAAAATCCTGTATATAATACAGCAGACATGGCGTTTTGTTTTGAAGAAAATTTTTACCTATATTAATTTTGTCCATATGTAAATATATATATACGTGTGTGTGTGTATGTATGCATGTTTATATTTATTTATTTATATTTATATAAAAATATTTTATATTTACATGTATTTGTCAATATTTATAACATATATATATAATTATATCTATAATATCTATGATTATATATAACATAATATATATAATGATATCTATGATATGTATAATTACATATATTCTATTCTAATATGTATATAATTATACCTACAATATATATAACGGATATATTATAGATATAATTATATTTTAAATATTATATATATGAGATATATATCATATATCTCATATATAATATATATCATATCTATAATTATATTACCTATTTCTCAATACATAAAATATCTTTTTAGTATATTTATTTTGTAAATATATCTATTTTGTCAATATATAAATATATATAAATGTATAAAGATGAGGAACTTTAAAAGTTTTAGTATTTACACATACACACACACTTTCCCAGTGAGGCATTTTTGAGGCTGTAAATTCCTTTTTTGTGAGGGTCCACCTGCCCCCATTGATTCCTTACTCATCCTTTCCTTCATGCCACAATGGAGCTGGAAGTTAAGAATGAAAATGTAAAGAGTAAACAGGAAAAACAACCCCAAATCTCAATAATTCACTTTATAGCAAAAATATGTGCCTTTGTTTACATACATCCAGTAAAATATTCCCTCTAGAGAAATCCTGGATTTCCTTTTGCACTCACTGAACTGGCACAGCTGCAAGCTGATGCCATTGATTTTTTATCTCCAAAATACACAGTCACCCTTCAAGGAGGGATTTTTAAGAAATTACACTTAAATTATTTTTATTTTTAACTTAATAACTAACTACTTATGGCTCTCAATGTGGACTTTTTATCTAATTACACAATACCACTTAAATCTATAAAGAATAAGGTGAAGAAGGACCAGGTTCTGCCTTAAATTATATATATATATATATATATTACTATATTCTAAAACTTTAAACTATACACTCATAATCTTAGTTCTGTCAGTTAATTTTGGAACCTTTCTCCACAGCTTTAAGTTAAATGCAGCGTTCTCTTGGGGTCAGTTCCTGTCAGCACAGAAAGTCTAAAATTCTCAGTAACCAGGATTCCAACATTTAATCATCTTTATCTCAAAAGAGAATTTTCCAGCTTCCCATCCCTTAATCCCTTCTGCATCTCTTGGTCCCTCCAGACTCCTTGAAGGGCCATAAATTTCCAATCCCAGATGTCCAATATTCCCACTCCCTTTGGCTTTATTTGAGGCTCGCCGGGGTTAATTTTGGCAAAATTAACGTTTGGCTGATCGGATGGTAAAAGTAAAAACCATTCAGCCAGTGCTGAATGCGCTGGGAGGGTCTCAAAATGCGATTTTTGGGACAGAGAGCGATCCCGGTTCTCCCGAGCATCCCAAATTCGGGATTGCGGGAAGCGCTCGCTGCGCATGCGCGGCGGCCCCGCCCGGCCGGGATCCACCTGGGATTCACCCGGGATTTACCCGGGATTTGGGCAAGGACCGGGAAAACGGCCCCGCCCAGGTGGGTCCGAGCCCGGATGGCGGCATTCCCATGGGAACAGCCCCGGGATGAGCCAGGATCGGGAAGCGCCGGCGGCTGCGGGGGCAGCGGCACCGGGCAGGGCCCGGCCCGGCCGCGGACACGGCGGCGGGAAAGGAGCCTCGGCCCCGAGTCCCTCAGGGAAAGTCAGTCCCAGATCCCTCAGGGAAATTCTGACCCAAATCCCTCGGAGAAATTCGGTCCCAAATCCCGCAGGGAAATTCGGTCCTGAATTCCTTCAGGGAAATTCTGACCCAAATCCCTCAGGGAAATTCGGTCCCAAATCCCTCGGTCCCAAATCCCTCAGAGAAATTCTATCCCAAATTCCTCAGGGAAATCCCGTCCTGAATTCTTCAGGGAAATCCCATCCCAAATTCCTCAGGGAAATTCAGTCCCAAATTCCTGAGGGAAATTCGGTCCCAAATCCCTCAGGGAAATTGTGCCCCAAATCCTTCAGGGAAATTCCATCCCAAATCCCTCAGGGAAAATCCAGCCCCAATCCCTCAGGAAAATTTAGTCCCAAACTCCTCAGGAAAATTTGGTCCCAAATCCCTCAGGGAAATTCTGCCCCAAATCCCTCAGGGAAATTTGGTCCTGAATCCCACAGGGAAATTCCATCACAAATTCCTCAAGGAAATTTGGTCCCAAATTCCTCTGGGAAATTCCTCCCAAATCCCTCAGGGAAATTCCACCCCAAATCCCTCAGGGGAACCTTTGTGAGGGTATTTGAGAGCTGGGAAGTGAAAAACATCCACCTCCCGTGGGAGTTGCTCCATGGGAAGTTAATAATTAGTCCTCATTTGCTCTGTAAATGCAATTAAGGCATTTACAAGGGCAGCAGCCTCGGGCCCTGTTGGTGTAGAGCAAATTTGAAGGAAAATGTGGGGGAAAACCCAGTTCAGGGATGAAAGGTGCACCTTACAAAACAGAGATCAGGCAGAGGAGTTTATTCCTGGTTTTGCTTTAATTGCAGCACCAAAATGCTCCACCAAGGCCCCAGGCTGGCGGGAAAAGCTGGAGCCAGTGCTTGCCTCCCCATCCATCCTTCCCACAGTGTCCAGTGCAGGGAGGAATGGATGGCAGCAAGGAGAAATGTGTCTGGGAAACACAGGGTGGGGTGTGAGGGAGCCCAGCACAGCTGCTGGCTTGCCCTGACACCCCCTGGGGGCTCGGCCACCCTTCAGGCACACACGGCTGTCCTAATCCCAGCACAGACCAGTACAGGTGTCCTAATCCCAGCACAGACCAGTACAGGTGTCCCAATCCCAGTACAGGTGTCCCAATCCCAGTACAGGTGTTCCAATCCCAGTACAGCCCAGTACAGCTGTCCTAATCCCAGTAAAGGTGTCCCAATCCCAGTACAGCCCAGTACAGCTGTCCTAATCCCAGTACAGGTGTTCCAATCCCAGTACAGCCCAGTACAGCTGTCCTAATCCCAGTACAGGTGTTCCAATCCCAGTACAGCCCAGTACAGCTGTCCTAATCCCAGTACAGGTGTTCCAATCCCAGTACAACCCAGTACAGCTGTCCTAATCCCAGGACAGGTGTCCCAATCCCAGTACAGGTGTCCTAATCCCAGTACAGGTGTTCCAATCCCAGTACAGCCCAGTACAGGTGTCCTATTCCCAGTACAGCTGTCCTAATCCCAGCACAGCCCAGTACAGGTGTCCTAATCCCAGTACAGGTGTTCCAACCCCAGTACAGCCTGGTACAAGTGTCCCAATCCCAGTACAGCCCAGTACAGCTGTCCTAGTCCTAGTACAGCCTGGTACAAGTTTTCCAACCCCAGTACAGCCCAGTACAGGTGTCCCAATCCCTGTAGAGTCCAATACAGCTTCCTGACACCTGTAGAGCTGTCCCAGTCCCAGTATAGCCCAGTACAGGTGTCTCTGTCCCTGTCCAGCCCAGTACAGCTTTCCCAGTCCCTGTCCAGCTGTCCCAATCCCAGTCCAGCCCTGTCCCGCTGTCCCTGTCCCTGTCAAGCTTTCCCAATCCCAGTACAGCCCAGTACAGCTGTCCCAACTCTAATACAGCCCAGTACTGGTGTCTCTATCCCTGTCCAGCTGTCCCAATCCCAGTCCAGCCCAGTACAGGTGTCCCTGTCCCTGTCCAGCCCAGTACAGGTGTCCCTGTCCCTGTCCAGCCCAGTAGAGCTCTCCCAGTCCCTGCAGAGACCTCAAGAGCCAGAGCCACCTTGGCACTTCCTGCTGTTCCAGGTGGGACACGCCCCAGGATTTCCTGTGGGACAACTTCTGCCTTCCCTTGCTCCCAGGATGCAGCCACCACTGAGGGGGTGTTCCTGCCTAAAGCTTTAAAAAAACAACCCCAAAACAGTACAGGAAATATGAAAATGTCACAGTAAGATTGAAACTTTACACTCTGAGGTCACATCCAGGGTAGAAGAGTTGAGGCTGTAGGAGCCATGGAGGACAATTCCAGCACTGGGTGTATCCCAGGATTTTCCCTGCAGCCTCAGTGGTGATTCCCTGCCTGCAGCACGCCCTGCCCATGAATTGTGCAGGTTTTTATGCTGCCCATGAATGATGCAGGTTTTTATGCTGCCCATGAAAACTGTGCAGGTTTTTATGCTGCCCATGAATTGTGCAGGTTTTTATGCTGCCCATGAACTGTGAAGGTTTTTATCCTGCCCATGAACTGTGCAGGTTTTTATCCTTCCCCTGAACTGTGCAGGTTTTTATCCTGCCCATGAATTGTGCAGGTTTTTATGCTGCCCATGAATTGTGCAGGTTTTTATCCTGCCCATGAACTGTGCAGGTTTTTATCCTGCCCATGAACTGTGCAGGTTTTTATCCTTCCCCTGAACTGTGCAGGTTTTTATCCTGCCCATGAATTGTGCAGGTTTTTATGCTGCCCATGAATGATGCAGGTTTTTATCCTGCCCATGAATTGTGCAGGTTTTTATGCTGCCCATGAACTGTGCAGGTTTTTATGCTGCCCATGAAAACTGTGCAGGTTTTTATGCTGCCCATGAACTGTGCAGGTTTTTATGCTGCCCATGAATGATGCAGGTTTTTATGCTGCCCATGAACTGTGCAGGTTTTTATCCTGCCCATGAATGATGCAGGTTTTTATCCTGTCCATGAATGATGCAGGTTTTTATGCTGCCCATGAATTGTGCAGGTTTTTATGCTGCCCAGGAATGATGCAGGTTTTTATCCTGCCCATGAATTGTGCAGGTTTTTATCCTGCCCATGAATGATGCAGGTTTTTATCCTGCCCATGAATTGTGCAGGTTTTCATGCTGCCCATGAATTGTGCAGGTTTTTATGCTGCCCATGAACTGTGCAGGTTTTTATCCTGCCCATGAACTGTGCAGGTTTTTATCCTGCCCATGAACTGTGCAGGTTTTTATGCTGCCCATGAATGATGCAGGTTTTTATCCTGCCCAGGAATGATGCAGGTTTTTATGCTGCCCATGAATTGTGCAGGTTTTTATCCTGCCCATGCATTGTGCAGGTTTTTATCCTGCCCATGAATTGTGCAGGTTTTTATGCTGCCCATGAACTGTGCAGGTTTTTATGCTGCCCATGAAAACTGTGCAGGTTTTTATGCTGCCCATGAACTGTGCAGGTTTTTATGCTGCCCATGAATGATGCAGGTTTTTATGCTGCCCATGAACTGTGCAGGTTTTTATCCTGCCCATGAATGATGCAGGTTTTTATCCTGTCCATGAATGATGCAGGTTTTTATGCTGCCCATGAATTGTGCAGGTTTTTATGCTGCCCAGGAATGATGCAGGTTTTTATCCTGCCCATGAATTGTGCAGGTTTTTATCCTGCCCATGAATGATGCAGGTTTTTATCCTGCCCATGAATTGTGCAGGTTTTCATGCTGCCCATGAATTGTGCAGGTTTTTATGCTGCCCATGAACTGTGCAGGTTTTTATCCTGCCCATGAACTGTGCAGGTTTTTATCCTGCCCATGAATTGTGCAGGTTTTTATCCTGCCCAGGAATGATGCAGGTTTTTATGCTGCCCATGAATTGTGCAGGTTTTTATGCTGCCCATGAATTGTGCAGGTTTTTATCCTGCCCATGAATTGTGCAGGTTTTTATGCTGCCCATGAACTGTGCAGGTTTTTATGCTGCCCATGAATTGTGCAGGTTTTTATGCTGCCCATGAATGATGCAGGTTTTTATCCTGCCCAGGAATGATGCAGGTTTTTATGCTGCCCATGAACTGTGAAGGTTTTTATGCTGCCCATGAATTGTGCATGTTTTTATCCTGCCCATGAATGATGCAAGTTTTTATGCTGCCCATGCATTGTGCAGGTTTTTATCCTGCCCATGAATTGTGCATGTTTTTATCCTGCCCATGAATGATGCAAGTTTTTATGCTGCCCATGCATTGTGCAGGTTTTTATCCTGCCCATGAATTGTGCAGGTTTTTATGCTGCCCATGAATTGTGCAGGTTTTTATGCTGCCCATGAATGATGCAGGTTTTTATGCTGCCCATGAACTGTGCAGGTTTTTCTGCTGCCCATGAACTGTGCAGGTTTTTATGCTGCCCATGAACTGTGCAGGTTTTTCTCAGGTTACAGTGTGTGTGTTGACAAGGTGTCAGCCTGGATTCTTAATCAAGATGCCAGGGAAGATGGAGCAGCTGCCCCGTGAGGCTTTGTTAGCCCTGCCCATAATGTGATCACTGAGTTATTACAGTTCACAGAAATTGAATTCTGGCAATTCCAGCCTGTCACTCCAGCACCTTGACAGCCCAGCTTTCCTGGTGGGGTTTGGGTTGGCTGCTTTTCCACAAAATTCCACCTGGGAATTCTGCAGCAGTTTGCCCTTGCTCTGCTGCTCTCTTAAGGTTTTGTTATTTTTACTCATTTTTAGTGATTCAGGATTTAAAAATTACTTTTTTCTAAACTCCTACAATGTTATAGTTCCTCTTCTTTTGTGAAAAAAACCCAAGAACCACTAAAGGTTAAAATTAGTGATTTTAACACTAATATGAAGTGACAATTCTTGCTAAGGTTTGATGATTTTATGTCAATAAAAGCACAAGCCTAAAGCCATTTATTTATGATTGATTATAGCACTGATGAATAGAGTAACACATAATATCTACTATTACATAGGATCTGGAATAATTTTGTTTTCAGTAGATTGATTTTCTGAGAACTCTTTCTTCTTCTGTTCATCCTGACCTTTTTAAATAAATGCCTTCCTTTCTAGGCTAGGTGGAAAAAACTCTTCCCACCAGAGGCCATCCACACTGCACAGCCAGTTTACTCTTTAGTAAACCCTCATTTATGCAGCTTGATTTGTTCTCCACATGAAAATATTCCTGTTTCCCAGGGGTTTGAGGCTTACTCTGAAAATGGTCCATTTTAAAACCAATTATCCTCAATCCTCTTTAACCAGTGGCTTTGGTGCTATGTCTTTTTAGACCTGGATATTATTTAATAATTTTTTTATATAACAAACTAAGCACATAGGATTATGTACAACTGCAGAACGTCCTCAGCAGTCACAAATCAATCACTATAAAGAAATTTCCTTTCTGCCTCTTTCTAGTTCTGCACAATTTGTGTCTCCTTGCATTGAACAAAATGCACATCACCAGCCCTGACACCTGGAGAGTTCTGCTTTATTGAGCAATAACTTAATGTCAAATCAGCTGCCAGAACTCAGAGTTTACCCAATTCTCATGGAATTGTGGAGGATCCCTTGGGATGGACTCTGTCAGTCCACCCAATACCTAAATGAAAATGTCATTTTACCACAGAATTTTTTTAATCACAGAATTCCTCCATTCTCCAGACTCACTAGAGCTATAAAAGAGATCAAATATTGTCAAATATTATAGAGAGATGCATATAAATCCCATTAATCTTGCTAAGCAGAGATTAATTAAGACATCACAATTTTGAAGAAATGAAATTCAGTTGGTAAGGACCTGATGAGGGATTTGTTTTAACAAAACCACTTTAAAATAAGCATAGTCCTTAATAATTCACCACTTAATCATGTTCCTCAGTGCCACATCCACACAGATTTTAAATACAGGGCTCTAAAACAGTAAGAACAAATATTGCTCTCATTTAGGGCTCTGCACAGCAATAAATGTAGATGGAGAGTGAGCAGCAGCTCTGCATTAATAGTTTAGAAATAAAAATAAGTAGAGTACCAAGAATGAGGTAATTAATTCAAAATGAGGAAAACTCTCTCTGCTTCAGCATCAAAACTAATTTTCCTCTCTGAAACCAATGCTAAGGCCCAGCTCTTATGGATTCCTGACAGGATGGGTTTTATTTCCTTGTTTGAGGAGCTCTGGGGGCTTGCAGAGTTCAGTAGCACTGAAGCCTCATCAGGAAAAATTCAGACAGACAAGTCCATTCCCAGATTCAGTGAAGTAATTGAGAAAACTCTGCTGGAAATTGAAAAGCTTCAGGAGAGACACTGATTAAAGTGATATCTGGCAGTTTTGCATTTGACAATCAAATTATAGCAGAGGACTAATCAAAGCAAGATACCTGCATGATCTATATCTGTATTTATAACGTTTTCATCAGTTCTGAAACGTTAATCCCAGTTTGGAAATTCAGGCTGTGATTACTCTTGTTTTGCCTGCACTGACAGGCATCCTAAGGAATCCTAGAAATTCAGATTTTTTTTTTTTTTTCTGATGATTCTTCAGCCAGATAAAAACTCATCTCTTGCTCTTCCCAAGCCTTACAGAAATTCTTACTCCAGAGTGCTGGAGGCTGTAGGAAATGCAGTATCTTGTCTCCTTGGAGACCATAAAAGAGCTGTTTGTGTGAGCTGAACACACCCCACAAATGACAGGCCAGAGCCTAATTGTGTAAATCCTTCCTAAAACTTTTATGAATTCTGCTGGGAACAAAACTGCAGGGAAAAAACATTATCCCACTTCATAGCAAGAGGTGTGCAGTTATACCAACACTTTTCAATTTTGAAGGATTTCCTGTATCTTCACAAACAGCACTGAATGATTTGCATGGAATTATGAAGAGAGGATTTTTAGAAAAGCTTTTTGCTCATGAAGTAAAAAATACATTTTTGAACAGGAAAATACTCTTGTGTTTAAGGTTGAAGGGAGATGGGGTGGGCAACAAAAATCAAATTCAAGATCTGTGGAGGAGCTCATCCCAGATGTCTGACACTCAGAAGGACAAAAGTTGGTTCTTCACACCCACCAAATAAAAAAAAATAAAAAGAAAAAAACAACAACAGCAACAAAGTCAATTTTACCCACAAAGTAAAATTCCTGGATGTGCATGGATTCATTTTCTTGCTGCATCCTGCTGGCCTCCTTTGGCTTTCCCAGCTCCTTGTCTCGTGCTGCTGGGGGTGAAGGCACAGGGGTTTGGGTGCAACCTCCTCCAGTGCAGAATTTGGATTTAGATGTTTGTTAGTTTTCATTTATATTACAGTTTTACAGAGTTTTATAGTACTTTATGTTAACAAATTTAAAATGGAGCTGCATTTTTTTTTCTGTCAGGTTTTTTTAAGGATAAACTAATTTAGTTTAATTAAGAAATGACACTTAAATTATTTTTTTTCTTTTAACTTAGTAACTACTTGTGGTTTTTAATGTGGATTATTTTTATCTAATTACACAATATTTAAATTCATGAAGAGAAGGGGAAGAAGAAGGAGTGGTTTTTATTCTAAGCATTTATTTTGTTTTATATACATATATTATATTTTTAGATGTTAAACTTTAAGGTTTTTACTGTGTGAAATGGATTGAGAGGTTCACTGGAGGAACATCCACAGGTTTTGTGCTCTGTGCTTTCCACTTGGGATCACTGAGTCTCTGTAAGAAGGGACTTGTACATTAATTATAGTTCAAATAGACTAAACTTGGCCTTCTCCCTTGAAAGCTGAATGGGAATTTTGTATTTTTTTAATGTATCCAGTCTATCCTAAAGATATTTCCAAAGAGAGCAGCAGTAGGTGTGATTCCCACCACCCAGTTCTGGTCTGATACTGAGAAAAGGAAACAAAAATTCAACTTACTCTGCATTAAAAAATGCTTGTGATGGGGAGGGGAGGAAATTGCAATCACTTAAGTATCTGAAGTGATATTATATACTTTTATTTAAACTACACACTTATTATTTTAATTTTTAACTTAATAACTAACTACTTGTGTCTTGCAATGTGGACTTTTTTATCTAATTACACAATACTACTTAAATCTATGAAGAAGAAGGACCAGCTTCTGCCTTAAAATTTTTATTTTGTTATATATTCTAAAACTTTAAACTTTAGTTTTTCAACTATGTGATATTACACTTTTATTTAAACTATACACTCATCATTTTAGTTCTATCATTTAATTTTGGAACTTTTCTCCACGGCCTCAGGTCAAATGCAGTGTTTTCTTGGGGGTCAGTGCTTGTTAGCCCAGAAAGTCTGAAATTCTCAGTAATTTCATCAGGTTTCTAACAGAGACCCTCACTCATTGCTGTTCTTTATTCATTTCTCCCACTCAGATGCATCACTGTGCACGGAACAGCCACGTGCAGAAGCCATGAATTCCAGAAAACTCCCCTCAGAAGCACGGAGAGCCTTCCCTGCTGCCAAGGCCCCCAGCCAGCAGCCATCCCACATCCTGGTGGTGGATGCCACCTGCCCTGGCTGGGCCAGCACCTGCCCCGTGCTCTCCCAGGCTCTGGAGAACGTCCTGGTGCTGGCCTGCGGCCTGGCAGGGCCCTGCAGGGTGCCCCTGCTCAGCCTCTACGTGGTGCAGCCCCAGCAGGAGTGTCTGCTGCCCTTCACGGTAATGCCCCAGGCTGTGCTGCTGCTCGGGGGGGGAAAAAAATGTTAATTACTGACAGCTAAATTCATATCTAAAAATCTGTATGTAAACTCACATCGTAAAAATCAGCCGTGCTCAGAACGATCGTTTTGCCGTGAGGTGAATTTCATGAAATTTCATGAATTTCATAAAGTTGAAAAGGAGGAGTGTCATTTTTGATCTGTCAACCTGATCAATTAGGTTTTGTGCTCTTCCTTCCAAAACATCTGTTTTGGAGGATCTGTTGCACCTTTTGTGTGCTGCTTTGTGCTGTGCTGCTTCTCTCTCAGAATTATTACACACAGCTCCAGCTGGACAAATATTACCAATGTGTGAGAGGTTCTAGATATTGGAGGGGAAAGGTGCAGAATAAAAAAAAAAAAAAAAAATTAAAAAAAAAAAATTATATTTATATTTATATTTATATTTATATTTATATGTATATTTATATTTATATTTATATGTGTGTGCTGAATATGCTGAATATATTACCAATATGTGAGAAGTTGTAGATATTGAAGTGGAAAGGGGCATAATTAAAAAAAAATTATATAGATTATATATATATTATATATAATATTTATAATATATAATATATATTATATATATTATATAGATATTAGATATTATATATTATATATTATATATTATATAATATCTTATATATTTTAATATATTATATATAATATAATATATAATATATATTTTTATATATTATATATATATTTTATATATATATATATAAAATATATATATATCTGTGCTGAATTTAAGAAACATCCAGATGATTCTGTGATTTCAGGAAAAGTCCTCTAAGACTAAATCCAATTCTAAACCCAGCACTGCCAAATCCACCACTTCAGCATGTTCCTAAGTGCCACATCCACACAGATTTTAAATACAGAGCTCTAAGTCAGTAAGAAGAAATTGCTCTCATTTAGGGCTCTGCACAGGAATAAATGTAGATGGAGAATGAGCAGCAGTTCTGCAGTAATAGTTTGGGAATACAAATATGCATCTTAAAGTTCACAAGAATTTTTGAAGTCATCCTGTTAGAAATAACCACACCGAGCACTCCCATTTACACAGCATCAGTGTAAACACACAGGATTAACCCTTCCAATTCATACAGCAATGGTGGAAACATTCTGAAGAGTTTTGTCAAGTCTCCACATCTTGAGAAAAATAAAAAAGCAGAAGTCAAGAGTAAATTAGCAAATGTGATCTGCAAGAAGACTCTGGCTAGTGCTGGTGTTTGTTTGGTAGGAAAGGTTATAGATAATGTGACAAGGACAATCTTATGACTGCTGCTCCTGATCAGCTGTCTTTTTTATTTAAACAACAATTCCTCATTTTGATAGTCCCAGTTTTTAAAGACAGAGGAGCCCTTAGATCACTGGTTTGTATGTTCACATCACAGGCTATTATATTTCACTAAAGTACCCCTGTTTCATTAAAACTTCCTTCCAGAAAGCCATCTAGTTTTGATCTGAAGACAAGATGGGTAATCAAGGACTTGATAATTTCATCCAGTGGTTAATAACTGGCATTGTGAAACCTGTACCTGGTTCCTAATTTGCATTTATTTGCTTTATCCTCCAGGGATTTCTTAATATTGAAGAACATGCTTGTATTTTATCCTTTCTTCCTCTCTGTTCTGGCTGGGAAATCAAGAACAAATTATAAGTTTAACTGCAAAACATTTTTACAATGATTTTAATAATTTCCAAGCCATTCTTTGTATTCACTTTGCTGGGGTTTTTTTGGGTGCTACATTCCAATAGCAGACATCAGCTACTGTACTGAAGCTGTTCCTCAGAGCTGTGTTAGACAAATCATGAAGTCAGGAAAGCCCCAGAACTGAAAATAGAGATGGGGAGAGTACATGGGGAAGTGTCACACACACTTACCCTGGGTTTAACCTTTCTCTGTGCTTGTTTATGGTCTCTGTTCCCACTGTAGGAGAGTCCATAAAGCCTCCCTGGAAAGGGCAGGGAGGGCAAAGAAAGAGAAGCCAGAATGAAAGGAAATAACTCAGGGGGAGAGTAAATGGTGGCAAGATAAGAAATCAGCATTGGAGCATCAAAAAATTTAATGTGGCACTGAGTAAGGACTGAGCAGAGCCTTTGCAGCTTCCCACTCAGTCCCACTGACAGCCCACCCTGCAAACCAGGGCTCAGGGGGGCTTCAGTGACCCAGAGCTCCACACACTGAAGCAAACAAGTCAAATGTTCACCTGCTGCCTCTTCAGTGGGGAAGGTGACCTCTGGCAGCAGTGTCTTGTATTGCTTTGAATAAATTTGGTAGAGTTCATTCAGAATCTTTGCCGTGGCCACAATGGACCAGTTTAGCTGCTGGGTCTGTCTCAGCTCTGAGTTCTTGGTGAGGCTCAGGTGAGCTGACTTCTCTGTGACCACCAGCCTTCCTCCACATTATGAGAGGTATTTTATGTTGTTTTACAGCAACATAAAATTATGTTGTTACAACATTTTATGCTGTTTACCAGAGGTGACAGGTAAAGACAGGTATCTGCTAAGGAAGGCAGGAGCCTCCCTTGAAATGGAAAATGTAAACCCCCTCCCTCTGAATTATCAAAAATTTGAAATTAAGGGGCTCTCATGCAAAGATATGGGAGTAGGAATAATGGCTCTTTACTAGGAAAATTAAAAGTCAAATGTAATAGTACAAAAAAAAAGAAAACAAACCACTGCCAGAGTCAGAGCAGGCCCTGCCCCCCTGTGTGTCAGGGGGTGGCACAGCCCCATCCCATGGGGGCTCAGCCCTCCTGCAGTGCCAGCTGTGGCTCTGCTGGAGCAGGGATCCTGCACAAGGGGGGAGTTTTCCTCTGCAGCTCCAGGGCTGCTGGAGATGGGCCTGGGCTCCCTCTGGCCATGCAGGGCAGCAGAAGCTGCTCCTCTGGGAATGCACTGGGCAAAGGCTGCTGGGCTGTGCCAGGCTCAGATTGGATCCAGGTAGGAATGCTTGGCTCCTCCCCTGGGCGGAGCATCTCCCCATGGGATGATGGAATTGGATCAGCCATGCAGGGACACTCACTGGCCATGGACAGAAGAGAATTAATAATTAATGGCCCATGAACAGAAGAGAATTAATAATGAATGGCCCATGAACCAAAGAGATCTCCTGGAGGGAGCATTGGCTATGGAACAGATACAGAAAACTGCCCAATGAACAGAAGAGAACTGCCCCACTTCTAACAGATAGTGATGAATACACACCCCCAGCTAAATTTTGTAACCTAAGAGCCCAGCCTTTCCTTGAACCCTGTTTTGCAGCAAGTGAAAGAAAACTTTGCTCGAGTTCAGGCCTGCATTTCAGAGCTCCGCTCGCTGCCAGCTGAAGGCTGCTTCCCCCAGGGAGGGAATGGAGTGCTGCAAGCTGTGCAGGATGGATTGCAGCAGTTCAAGCAGTACAGCAGGCACACAGCAGCAGGAGGCTCCACAAATAGTTCTGTTGAGGTAAGAAAATGCTGGGAGGGGACTGGGAGCCATCCCCCATCATTGTGATTTATAAATGTGTATTTAGTGAGCATGCAGAAAAATTTAGGTATTCAGCACTCTGGATGTTACAGAGATTCACAGAAGTCCTGAAGGAAGATATCAAGTCTTCAAATCCCTCTGGACAGATTCCTATGGAAAAGGGGACACATCTAGGGAAAGCTGTCCTGGTCCAGGGTCTGATAGGTTTTGGTGGACACACTTTTGGTGGATTTTGGTGGCTGTGTTTTCAGCTCTAAATGTGTGATTTTGCATAAAGGGGAGGGAAGCTGCTACTAACACATGAGAACAGATGTGTGAATGCAGAAAGCAGAGCAAGGTTCACAGGAGGAAGTATTTTTTTAAATAGTATCAGCTGACATGAAAGGACAGGGAGTTATCAAGGGGAAAGGACTCACACAGGAATGTTTTCCTCTGGACAGCAGAAAATACCAGCTTCAAACAATCCTACATTTCAGACTGCCCAGGCTCAGGGTCCACCTGCCAGTCATAAAAAGCAAATTGAAATTGAAATAATTGAAATTTGCCAAGTCTTTCTGCTTTGTTTAGCTCCTTAAACCCTTCCAGAGTGTGACAGAGTCACGCTGTGGTCAGGCTGAATCGAGACTCACTCCCAGTGTCTGTCCAGGAAACTTTTCTACTGATTTTCTGCCTTTCTTGGGGCTTTGAGGTATTTTTCCTGAGCATTTGAAAGGTGATTTGTGCTTTAAAGCTGGGGTTGGAACAAACAGAGCATGCTTTGGACACAATACCTTTTTTGACACACAACAAAAGCCAGGACATTTTCTAGTATACTTGAAGGAACAAAATTAAAAATTAAGTTAACCCATGGATATAGGGAGTTTTTAGCCCCCTAAGCAGTTCTTCTAGGCTACTTCTTCTAGATTATGCAATTATTCTTCTAGTTCTTCTAGATTATGCAATTTTCTTGTACTTCTCTTTGCAAGGGGATGTAAGAAACGCTGCAGGGACAGGCTTTGGTCACTGACAGGCAGGAGGGAGTTTTACCCTCACAAAAGGCCAAAAAAAAGTTTCAAAAAAGGCCTCTTTCTGCTCCAGATACTTAAGTGATTGCAATTTCCTCCCCTCCCCATCACAAGCATTTTTTTAATGCAGAGTAAGTTGAATTTTTGTTTCCTTTTCTCAGTATCAGACCAGAACTGGGTGGTGGTAATCACACCTACTGCTGCTCTCTTTGGAAATATCTTTAGGATAGGCTGGATACATTAAAATAAAAATTAAATTCCCATTCAGCTTTCAAGGGAGAAGGCCAAGTTTATTTTCTTTGCACTATAATTAATGTACAAGTCTCTTCTGACACACAGAGATTCAGTGATCACATGTGCAAAGCACAGAGCACAAAACCAGTGAACCTCTCAATCCATTTCATATTGGCTTAAATGTGAGCCAAAACTCAAAAAAACCCAAAAAACTTATAAATCTTCTTTTGATATTTCAGCAAGATTATTTCTCCTCTCTCATAAATGAGACCAGTGTTACTCAACATCTTCACCTCCCAAGAGAGAATTGGGGTAGAGGCAGCTTCTTCAAGCTCTGATTTGTGTTTCAGATCACAATTCTGACCAGCCAGCCCAGCAGAGACATGGTAAAGCAGCTGGAAAAGAAGCTACAAGACATAGACCTGGTCAGCCTGAGAAAAATACAGGTCATTGAGGTAGTGAAGAGAGATTTCCTGGAGCCTGAGGATGTAGAGCAGTGTGTGCCAGCAGAGGAGCTCAGCAGTGGTGAGTGGAGGGCATTTTTAGGGGAGTTATGGCTTTGGGCAGCACGACAATCCAACATCTGCCACTTCCCTTTGGGCCATTTAATGTCCCTTGGGTCACTGGGGACTGCTGTGGCTGGAGGAAATTTGTACCACAGCACTTCTTGGGGCTTGGAGAACTTACAGAGCTCCTGTGTTGTTGGAGTCCTGGATGCTGAGAATTTTAGATTTTCTGTGCTGCCAGGCACTGACCCCCAGGAGAACACTGAATTTAACCTGAGGGCATAGAGAAAGCTTCCAAAATGAAACTGGGATTGTGGCTGTGGAGTTGGACTAGAAATGTGTGATATCACATGGTGGAAAACTAAAAGTTTAAGGTTTTAGAATGTAGCAATATATATAAAACAAGATGGAAGTTTTAAGGTGGACATTGGTTCTTCTTCTCCACCTTCTTCTCTATGGGTTTGCTGGTATTTTGTAATTGAATAAAAAAGCCCACATTGTGGACTTCAAGTGATTAGTTATTGGGTTAAAAGTGAAAATAATTTAGTTGTCCTTTCTTAATTGGATGGTTTATCCTTAAAAGACCTTGTAGAGAGAGAGATGGGGCCATTTTGTGTCTTGTTAGTGAAATGCTGCAGAGCTCACTGCTGTGAGACTGTAACATAGATAAGAACTAATAAACATCTGAGTCTGAGCATGAAATGCCCTCTCAAGTGCTTCAGTCCCAACCTTGACAGAAGAAGCCCAGAACTGGCAGTGTGTTGCTTCAGCTCATGGTGTTATTTAAAATCCATGTGTGACACAGCTTCACTGAGGGGCTTAAAGAGAAAAAGGCATCGAGTTCTGGGGGTAACACTCTCTGAGCATGGGGGAAAGCAGCAGCAGGAAGCAGGAACTGTATCAAAGACAAAAAAACCAGTTAATTAAGAGGCTTGGTCAGTGCCAGTAACTCTTCCCAGCAATGTGCAGCCTGGGAGAGAGGATTATGTGGGGATTTTTTAGGTTCTGAATGAGTTAGAGACAGGATTTCTGAGCTTTTTCCATGATGTGGTTTTTCTTATCTTCTACATAGGCAGGAAGGATGAGTTCAGCTCACATCATTACAGCATGCTTCAGAAGGCCATAACATCTTTAATCACAAGGTTTTTTTAAGGAGTTCTTGACTAATAAAACACTGCACTAATAAAGGATATTTATGGTTTTGACCCAATCCTTAAATATTTTGTCTTATGGACCCATGCTACAGTGTACATGTTCTTAGCTAATCATTTATGACACACAAACTCACAGTACTGCATTCTAATTTCTTTGTTGACCTTGGTAGCTACTTTAATTTTTTCTATATCTTAAACTCAAAAACTCTCAACTTTTTTTTACTTAGCTTAACATGCCTTTGCTTTAAACTACAAATCCAAATTCTTGCTTCTAGCACTTAAGTTTGGAAGCCTTTTCTAAAGTCTCAGCTCACATCTTGTGTTTAATTCTAAGCTTTGGCTTACAGGCCCAAAGTTCTGAGAATTCTTTGTATTTCAGATATTCCAACAACAGGATTAAAAGGGTTATTTCTGTTTTTTTACTGAGGAACAAGCAGGGTTATTTGTTTCTTGCTGTTCATTTTCTTTTGTGGTTGCAGCAAATTTCTGGTCAATTGTCACAGTAGGGAAGGCTTGGAGGGCTCAGCTCACAGAGGAGGAGATGCTCTGTGCCTCTCTGTCACAGGGCTGCTTCAGGGAATGCAAAACCCCACCCAAATTATTTCTAAATGTGGATTTTTGTGCAGCCCTTTCATCCAGTAAATGGAATGAAAATATAAATGTGGACATAAAAGCCATTGAAATGTCAAGGGATGAAATTCTCATTTTCTGAGTGGATGAACTATTTGCTCTCTAAAAAAAGCAACAGGGGATGAATAAGTCAGATAATTGGGAAAATGAGCCCAACTGGTTTATGATACCCATTGGAGCTCCCTCCTTCTGTTTCAGAAAAAAAAATCCATTTTCCTATTAAAAGATTACAGTAAAGAGCATTGAATTTGCAAGATCCAGTGCACAGGAAGTGCAAGATTGGTGCTGTGTTGAACTAGAAAATAAATATTGTGATGCAGCACTTAATCAAGAGTTTCACTTCACTGAGGATATTTCTTCCATTAGTTTCTTTAGGGGTTATTTGAATATACTTACATTTTTAATATCCAGAGCAGGATCAGGATATCCCCTCCACAGGCTCATTCCCAGGTCAGTGCAGCTGGAAAAGACTGAAAACCTCACACTGGCAAATCTTAGAACAGCTTTGAACATGCTGAGATCTCAGAATCAGAGCAAAGTGATTTAAGTAAACTCTGTGGAGAGAAGGACATCTGAGGTGGGAATAATCTGGGGGAGTAACCAAGAGGATGCCTGGCATTGGGATGGACTGATCTCTGATATAATAATAATAATAATAATAATAATAATAATAATAATAATATCGTTAGTATTACCATTATCAGCACCACTATTATCATTATTATTAATAATTTATTTTATATATTACCATTATATTGTATTATAATTACAATTATATTCTATATTATATAAGTATAATTATACTTTTATTATATTATATAGTGTTAATTTTATACAATCAATATATTGTTATTATTGTCATAATCATCACAACTATTATTATTATTAATAATAATTTATTATATATAACCATTATATTGTATTATAATTATATTGTAATTATATTTTATATTATCAATATAATTATACTATTATCATAATTATATAATATTAATTTTATACAATCAATATATTATTATTATTGTCATCATCATTATCATCATCACCACTATCATTATTAATATTTTATTTTATATTTTAAAATTATATTATATTATAATTATATTGTAATTTTATAATATATTATAATTATAATTTTACTATTATCATAATTATGTAATATTAATTTTATACAATCGATATATGATTATAATTATTATAATAACTCATAATTATAATTAATAATAAATAATTAGATATAATAAATGATTGTAATTATATTATAATTCTATTGTATCATAAATTATCAATATAGTTATACTATTATTCTATTATAATGATGATGATGATGATGATGATGATGATGATGATGATGATGATGATGATGATTAGTATTGATGTTGATGTTGTTATTATTTCTCTTCCCCTGCCCCATTGCACTCCCTGAAAGCAGCTGAGCCTTGCCAGACCTTTAGCTAACAAAGGTTAATATTTGCATGTGCTGGAGATAACTGCTCCCAGCTATTTCTCCTTGATAAAAACAAACAACAAGTCCTGCAGATAAAGCACTGGTGACTCTTTATGACCCCAGCCCATCTTCTGCAATCCCAGAGCTCCTTTCTCTGCCTGGCTCTGCCCTCCAGGAAGTTTGAGACTCACTGCACAGGAGATTTTGGCACCCCAACCTGCTTTTCCTAATGCATGCAGTGAATTTCTTTGAAAATTGTCATGTCTTGTGCCAACTGCAGATGTATAAATGATTAAATATCTATTACAGAGAAAAAAATTAAGAAAACAAAAATCAGGAAAATATTTACTGAGGGAGGAACTAAAGCATTTACCAGCCCCAAAAACAAATAATTCCCTTTGTCAGCTGTGTTTTGCTGTTGGTAAAAGTTAATTACATGGATTTCCTGGTGCTTTGTCTTCTGAGCTGTCAATGCCCTCTTCAGTGCACATCCCTGAGAGAAGCCCAAGTCTAAAATCTGTAGGAAATGCATCCAAAACAGGATCATCCTACAACAGTGAATTCTGCAGGGAAATGGGAGCAACACTCAGGGCAAGGGGCTGGAGGTGGGAACAGCTCAGTTCATGAAGAGCAGCTTCCAAATAAAAAAAAAAAAAAAAAAAAAAAAAAGAAGTAGTAAAGAACTAAAAAAAGGAATTCAATATCCTGGCAGCCAGTGACAGTCAGAGAGGACAAGGAAAGGTTTTGAGTAGCAAGGGCAGTGGGAAAGAAAGATCTCCTGTTGAGAGTGGGAGCTGAGTTTGCTTTGCTGCACACACACAACCAACATCATCTCTTCCTCAAGGCTGGGAGGTGGGGACAGGCAAAAAGTGTGTCCTGAAGAGTTACAGTCATTGCAGTGGTCCTGGATTATTTGCCAGCTAGAAATTATTTCATTTCTGGGTATTTTTCTTTGGGTTTGGGCTTTTTTTAATGCATAAGTGTCATTTTTGCCAAATGGCATTAGAAATGAAAAGATTTCTCAGTGTAGAAGGATGCAGCACTGGTTTTTAATCCCCTTGCTGGCCTGGTAAACACAAGGGGTGGAAAAATGCTATTTCTGCTATTTATTCCTCTTCTGAGAAAGCCTTTCCACATCCTGGCTGTATGGTAAAGTTATTAGTGCTACCACACTGCACCTTCTGGGTTTACCAGTGGTTACATTGCATGCCTTATGCAATTTGCAAATGGTTTGGGTTTTTTTCCTTCCCTTTATTTTATTTATCCCATTTTATTTTTGTTTATCTGATGGACTTCAAGTAGCTTCTCATCTGCATGCATCTTTGAGATAGTATTTGTGGGTGGTTTGGGGTTTTTTTGGGAGGTTTATCTTGTTTATATCCTGCCTAACTCTGCTGTCCAGCCTACATTTCTCCACGCTTAAAAGTTGTTGCTACATCAAACCACATTTCTCTGCACCTCCAACCAAGGAGTCTAATAATTGCTGAAGAAATCTTTTCAATGGCTGAAAATATTGGTGCTTTTTCACCTATTTTTTCTTTTATGCTGCAGATGTGGCAATCCTGGGAATGGACATCGAGGTGCAAACTGTAGAGGACAATGTCATCAGCCTGGAGATGCTGTTTAAAACCTGGCTCCATGACCATGGCACAGAGAGGGAACAGCTCCATCTCCTCCTTCCCTCAGGAGGTTTTGGCCACGCTGCTGCACCCAAGAACACCTTAAGTATTTCATTTTCTCTCCCCTCTGCTCCCCTTCAAGGAGCTCCTGAATCCCTCAGCTTTAAAAGCTCCCTAGGATTGTCCTATGGGCACCTTCCCTCCCATTTAGAGACCCAATGAGGTCTGTGGATAACTTGGAAAAAAAATCATCAGGCTTACAAAGCTGCTCTTTGCTGCCACAGCTGCTGAGGCTGCAATTGTTTCCATTTTGCAGCAAAAATGTGCCTGGAGGGGCATGTGAATTTACAGCCACGTGGCCAAGGTAAAAAGGAGCCTTGAGAGCTGAATAGCCCTAAAAATTGTGTTCAAAACAGAGTCTGTGCCAGAGCTGCACTTAAATAAATGCTGTTTTACAGAGAGCTGCACTTGAATAAAGGCTGTCTTGCAGAGGGACTTGGGGACAGGTTGATGCCTTGTGCCAGGCTTTAGTATTTTCTTTCCCCCAGCAGTTGCTAGAAAACATTAATTTTGAAGTGCTTTGAGCATGTCATGTGCTAAACATTGCCCATCCCAGTGACCTAAACCATTCTCCTTCTCCCAGTGTGCCTGAAGTGTGATTTGCAGGAGAGGCTGCTGGACCCAGCCCTGCTTCTGGGGACATCTGATGGCACTGGGAGAGCAGCAGATGCCAGCTCTCCCTGGCACATGGCAGCCTGGCCATGCCCAGCTCTGCACAAACTCCGGGTGCTGAAGTGAGTGGTGCTTCTTGTCTTCCACTGGGTGACTGGGGGAGGGTGTAAGAAAAGCTCCACTTTCCTGGGGCCTGCTGACATCACCAGGAGGCTCTGGTGGTGCTGATGAGCCAAATTGTGGTGTGAAAAACCCTCAGTTCCATCACTCTTCCTCTCATGGAACAGCACAGCCCACGTGCAGACCACAGTCACACCTGGTGTCACCACAGCACCCAGTGAGGGTCACACCACAGATGCCATTCCTGCTCAAGTTCTTTCACCCCAGTGAAATGTTTTATTGTAATTATTCTGCTCTCTCATTACCTAACGAGGCCACAGCAATTAACTGGATGTCAGAAACTAAGCAAAGCCTCACAGTGCTGTGATTTCACCTAAGAATTCACTTTCCTGGCAGCAGTTCAGGGCAGAGCACAGAGATGCTCTCCAGTGTCTTTATAGGAAAAAAGCAGGATAATTTCTAAGCTGTGCAGTTAATGCTGAGCACTAACATGAGCTGTATCCTGCAGGGCTCTGAAGGCTGAAGGGGTCTGTGAGTCTGTACTCTATGGGCTGCCCTTCATCATCAAGCCCACAAGCTGCTGGCAGCTGGACTGGGATGAACTGGAGACAAACCAGCACAGCTTCCATGCTTTGTGTCACAGCCTCCTGGTGAGTGTGCAAAGGGCACTGGGATGGGCAGGGATGGCCAGGGAAGGGAACAGTGAGTGCACACCTTGTAGCATCTGTCAGGAAACATTTTAAAAGCTACAACCTCATCTCATGGGCCAGAATTGGACTTGTAAATCCTTCCATCTGCTGGGAAGATGCTCCAGCTCATCAGAGCTTAGGGAAGACCCTCAAACCTTCCAGAAATGAGTGTTTGGAGGTGTGAAGTGCAAATGCCAGGGTTGGAGTTAGATTTGAGACTTCAACAGTGAAAATAATTAACCAAGGCTTGGACTGTGGAGAACTGGCTGTTACTGACAAGCTGAAAACCAAAATTGGGTGGGGTTTTTTTAAGAATTGACTTGCTAAAAACAACCTAAATGCCATACTGCCCTGAGCCCTGCTGCAGACTAGTTTCCTTTCCATGATGTGTGAGTGTGCCTGCCCTGAACCCACAGTGGCAGTGCTGAAGGAAGTGGCTGTTGCTGTTGCTGTTGTTCACACCTGGATTTTGCCCTTTAGAAAAGGAAGTGGATGCTCTTGGCCAGGCAGGAGCCCCAGAGCACGGGACCAAACTGGAACGTGGTGGTGCACCCCTATTATGTCATTGTCCCCTCTGACTCTGCCACTCTCCTGGTGAAAGCAGTGGCCATCAGAGAGCTCCTGCTGCCATCAGCCTTCCCAGCCCTCCTGGCTGAGCACCCCGAGCGTGTCAGGGGCCCCATCGAGGTGAGTCACTCATTATCAACTCTCCTTATCACCTCAGTAGATAGCGAGAGAAGGAAATGGCTGTGACAATGTCTAGTGACATTGTGTGATGCTGCACTCCAGAACTCCTTCCCAGCACACAGCTTTCTCCATGGACAGCAAATACCTGTCCTTGGGAGCAATGTTGGTGTCTGATGGTGGGAAGAGGCCTGTGGTGAAGCAGAGTCGAGGGTGACAGTGCCCAGAAAGGGAGTTGCAGCTTGTTGGCTGATTCTGGGCATGGGAAAGGATAGGACTGCATCCTGCAAGGGGATGTTTAAATCCATTAAGATCTGTCTGGAGATGCCTCTTGTTCTATACACAGTTTGCAGCACAGCCAAAAATCCCTTCACCTTTCACTGCAGGGTGGGTGGTTTGGAGTGTCTGCAACACTGTCCCTGAAAAAGAAACCAAAAAAACCACAAACATGCAAACCCCACAGCTTCCACCTGTCACATCCTGTAGCAAACTCAAGTTCTGTCTTTCAAGCAGAGTGCCCTGAACAACTTGGAAGTGGAAGTTGCTTACAACCCCTTGCACCAGAAGAGCAACCTCTACAAATACCTGAAGAGCTCCTTGTACAAACCTCCCCACCGGCAGCAGCCCCAGCCCCGGGAGCAGCGCCCGGAGCGCCACCAGCCCAGGCAGGTGAGTCCTGTGTGTGAGCAGCCTGCATGGGCTCTCATGTCCCCTCCTGGCCAGATTCCAGCAGATTGTGCCCTCCTGGCCACATTCCTGCAGGAATTCCCAGCAAGGTGAGGCACAGCCAGCACCTCCCCACACAAGGATTTGTGTTTTGTCCCTGTCTTGCAGCCTCAGAGCAGAGCCAAAGCTGCAGTGGCTCCCCTGCTGATGGCTCCCTCTCCCCTCCAAACGTTCAGACCAGCAGCAGCAGCAGCCAGGAGAGGCTCCTGTGAGGGCTCCCTGCTCCCCAAGGAGTACGAGGAGTTCCTGCAGTGAGCAGCAGGAGCTGCCCCTGGGCAGCCACAGCTCCTGGCTCAGCAGCTGGCCGGATGTGGTCAGGCAAGACACCGAGCTTGGCCTTGGGCAGGCAGGCACTTCCCATCGTTTGTTCCTCCTTGTTGTTGTTTCACGTTGTGTTCGTCACCCAGCCAGTTCTGCAGGAAGTTTGCTGCTCAGGGACCCTCTGTCCAGAGCTCCAGCTGGCCCCTGCAGCAGCAGCAGCACCACGTATTTCCTGTTCTTGCCAGCACACGTCACCAGCCTGCCTCAAATTTGCGTTTGTGAGACTGGGCCAGCACAGGCCACAAATCACAGATTGCTGTCAGTGGCAGCAGAAGAGCTGCAGGCAGGGCAGGGAGGAAATCAGACAAGGCAGGCAGTTGTGCTGAGCTGCCCTCATCCCACAGCAGCAGGTGCAGTGGGGTGGTTAAACAGGAATGAAACAGGGCTCTTGGATTTAATCCTAAGGCCTGGAGTTCTGCTCTCCAGATGATTCAGTTGCTTTCAAGACTGGCCTTGCTGTCCAACACCCCAGCTCCTGAAGGGGGTTGGAGCAAATGCCCAGCCAGAGCAATTCCAGAGAATTCCTGCCCAGATTCCAGCCTGTTTTCCAGTGTAGGGTAGGTGTGAGCCAGGGGCAGCTTGACCAAGCCAAGGTGGGGTGGTCTCACTGAGCCCCTAAAGCCAAGCACCAGCAGAGTTTGTGTTCTACTTACCTGGTTCTGAAAAGCTGTTCCAAAATAAAGTTTCCTCCATGGAGCTCACTCCCTGCCTGTTGTTTCTGACATGTCCAGCACTGCTCTCCCACCACTGACCTGTGCTTCCTGGGAAACAGATGCAGGAGAGCAAGGGCATGAGGCAAGCACCACAATCCCATCTCTTCTCCCTGGGATCCCAGCTCTGACAGACCCAAAGGCGTGGGCTGGCTCTTCCCATGCCCATCTCATCAGGCAGCTGCTGGGGCAAGGCATCGAGGGCAGGTACCATGGAAGAGAGGGCTGGCACCCCTGCAGGCACAGGGATGGTTTGGAGCAGGAATGAACACACAAATGGCCCAGCCTGGGGCTTGCAAACCAGTCAACATCAAAATTATCAAGTCAGGTTTAGGGAGGAGGCAGCAGGGAGGCAACAAAGTTTTTGGAACCACTCAACCTCCCTCAGATTTCCCAAAGCCCATTAGGCTTTTCCCCTTCTCCTGCAGCAAAACCCCAGTAGAGAAGAGGACCCAGCAGAGGGGAACAGCCACAGATTGGTCCTGACCACAGCTGAGCTGTGTTTTTACAGGACTGAGGCTTCCCCTGCAACCTGGGCACCAGATAAATGCCCAGAGTTCATCACCTCATCACCAGCCTGGGGACCTGAACCTCCAGGCCTCTCCAGCAGTTTGGCTGAGCTGGGGCTGCAGAAGTTGAGCTTAGCCCTCTCACAGGTGCAGCACAGAGCTGCCTGCCACCTGCCTGTTCTTTAGGTACAACAAGCTGCCAAACCTGCAGAAGTCACCAGCAGACGTGGGGACAGCCAATGCCAGCGTGCCTGGTGTGGTCCCACACAGAAAGCACAACCTGTATTGACCCTGGGTTGGCTGCTGGCCAAGGCTTGCCACACAGCAGTGCCACAAACCACACAGCAGGCATCACAGATTTGGCCATTAAACTCAGGGGGATCCAGGCTGGGCCCTTCCAGGCCTCCCAAAGCAGCTGGGAGTGGGGGAATTCAGCAGTGGGATCAGGCTGGAGAAGGAGAGATCCTGTAATTCACCAACAGCCACTGAGCTGCAGCAGAGCTGGCATCTGTCTCTGCCCAGCCCTGTGCCTGGAGGCCATCACATATGTGAGAGCCTGACTCTCATTTCCCTTAATCCCCTGGCATCAGGGCCTCCAGCCACAGCTCAACCTGGCAGGCACTTTTCTTTGAGCTCAGGAGCTCTGGCACAGACACAAACGTGCACCTGCACCTCCCCATCCATGCCACAGGCAAACGTGTCCTTCTGAGACATAAAGACTTTAATATTAAAATAACTTTGTATAAAAATACTTTTGGAGACTGATGGCAAGCAGCCTTCCACACACCATAAAAGGCACCAGAGCCCTGCAGCCTGGTCAGACAGGAAGCCAGAGCAGAGCCAGAGCAGCAGGTACAGGAAAACACCAGCCCTCCTGCAGACCAGAAGGCACAGTGGAGCCAGCTCCAGGGCTGGAGAAACACACTGGGGCTTGCTCCAGCCACAGCTCTCTTGCTGTTTCCCTCCAGGAAAACCCTCAGCACTGGTGAGAAAAGGGGCTCTGCCTGAGCCCAAAAACCCCAAGTCATCCTGGGGAGGAGAAGCCCAGCTGGCACTGGGATGCCCAGTCCTTGCTGGCATACAGACAGAGCAGCAGCAGCTTAGATCTCCCCTAAATCCTCATAGAGAGGCCACAAGCTGTACTCATCCACACACTGCTCCTTCTTCTGCAGCTGCTGGGGCTTCACCACCTGGCTGTACAGCACCTCCACGTTGTTGTTGTTGCTGCTGTTGAGGCTGGGTTTGGTCAGCACCTTCTCGGGGGCAGCGCTGCCCCATCGCCTGCCAGGCTCCTCCAGCCTTTCTGCCCCTTTGGGGATAAAGGCTGCCTGGGGCTTGGGGGCTGGCACCGGCTTGGGGCTCTTGGCCTTGGCAGGGAAGTTGGGTACCGAGTAATCGTCAGTGCTGGGGTTGTAGGGGTACTCATAGCCCCCCCTGCCATCGTGGCCCTGCGTGCGCCAGGCCTCGCTCGTGGGCCGCGCCTCGTCGTAGATGTAGGTGAAGGGATGCAGCGAGCGGGGGGCGCGGCCCTCGGGCTCGTCATAGATGTGCTCCTTGTGCCCAGGAACAGCCTGGCCACGACCCTCAGCCCTGCCCTGGCCCTCAGCCCTGCCCTGGCCCTGCCCCTCGGCCCGGACCTGCTCGTACGGGCCCGAGTACGGCGGCACCGGCGGCCGCGCCTTGGGCTCCTCCACGGCCCCACCGGGCGCCTTGGCCACGCTCAGGGCCTTGCTGTCCACAGGGTCCGAGTACAGCGGGTCTGGCCACGGCTGCAGGCCCTTCACCGAGTCCAGGGGCTCCGAGTACACGCTGGAAGGGTCCTCAGAGGGTGGCACAGCACGGAGCACCTTGGGCAGAGGGGAGCGTGGGGGGGTGCTGGACACCGTGGGCTTGGCCGGTGGCACGGGCAGCTCTGGCAGAGTCCGGCTCTTCAGCAGAGATGTGGCATCTCTCTCCTCTGCTGCTGCACCAGCCCTGGGTGCCAGTCCTGCTTTGGGTGCCAGGGTGTCATCCCCCTCAGCAGGCAGCTCCAGGTTCAGGCTGTCAGCCAGGGCCTGGCGGATCTGCACCATGCCAGGGCTGTCAGCTTCCAGCGAGTCACAGCTCTGCCGGTTCTCCTCCACCTGAGCCTTCTGCTCCTGGATGGAGGCTTCCACCAGGCGGAAGATCTCGTTGCCCTGCTTGGTCTCAAAGGTGAAGTTGCCAGGTCCTGAGTCACAGCGCCTGCCAGCCTCGAAGGAGAACATCACCTGGAGGAGAAGCAGAAGGGTCGGGTCCTGCTCAGCATCCAGCACCTTGTGCAGGCTGTGCTTCCCACCAAAGGGCCTGTGGCTGCAGCACTGAGCCTGCACACCCTGAAATCCTGCCCTGAAATCCTGCTCCTTCCACTCCCACAGCAAGGGCCACCCTGTGCCCAGCAGCTGGGCAGGGATAGGCCACACTACAAGATGTAGAGCTGGAGCACACCTGAGGGGACATCACTGTGAGTGCCCCAGGGAGCTGCAGCTCCTGCTGGGGCCCTGCTGCCTTCCATGAGCAGTTCCAGCAGTTTCTACCATTGGCACCAGATAGTCTAGGAAACAACACTGAGGAAGGAGTAGGGTGAGAAGGTGAGTGAGAGTTCAGCAGGGGAAACTAGTATGGAATGTTAGGAAAAAAGGGAGAGATCTGGAAGCAAGAGATTGAAGAGGATGAACATGGCTTTCCACAGGAGAAAGCTCAGCAGCAGCAGCTCAGTTACCAAGAGTAAGCAAAGCATTGACCTACCAGCATTAATCTGTTCATGGTAAAAGATCCTTTAAAGAGAAGTCTTGCACCAGGGCTGTGCTTCCTCTGGCCTGAACACTCTCTGGTGAGCAGGTTCCCACCAGCTGACGCCCACACCCTTCCTGAGCCTCAGGATTTTCTGCCTCTCTCACAGGCAGCAGCAGCCCTTGTGGTTGCTACAAAGGTCTCTGGGGACAAACTCCTTTTTATGGGTCAGTGCTGCTGAACAGATGCACAATCAGACCCTCTCTGCTCAGGTCACTGTGGGTGCAGCTCCCCACACCCTGCAACCCTCCTCCTTCCCCCAGCACAAACTCTGCAGATGAGCTGGACACCCCCACAAGGGCAGCTCGCTTTCCACCCCTGCTTTGGGAATGTGCTGCAGAAAACACCATAAGTGTGTGGCCAACATGGTCCCTGCTATAAACAGCTCCAGGACAGCACTGAACAACCCCAGGACACCACTAAAGAGCCCAGGGCCACCACTTCTCCCTCTCCAGCATGGCCCTTGCACCCAGGGTAGCAGCAAGGCAGATTGAGGATTCACTGCACGAGGACTCTGGAGAGGGTCACACCCTCAAAGGTCACTGAGAATAGGAGCAGTTCCCCCCACAGAGTGAACAAATCCAGAGCAACTGGTGTCTCAAAGCCCCTCTGCTCTGGCCACCATGCTTAGGGGGGAGGGACTGATCCCAGGGCAGAGACAGGAGCCAAGGTTCCTGGAGCTTGGGGACAGCGTGTGTGCAGCACTGAGGGATGTCCCTGCTCCTGGCACAAGCTGGGATGGAGAAGGGGAGCAGTGGGACAACCACAGAGGGGACAAGAGTCTCACCAGCTCCCGCTCCAGCACAGTGACACAGGCAGGAACTGGGGACAGCCAAGGGGCTGCAGCAATGCTGGCAGGGCTGGCTGCAGGAGACCAGGCCAGCCTTGCACAGGGGAGCAGCTCCAGGGCAGCAGCTGCAGCAGAGCACAGTGGGGCCCCCCTTGCCCACCTTGTCCCGGCCGTATCTGCGCAGCAGCCGGTAGGGCCACACAAAGAGGATCCTGTCTGTCCGTGGGTCCTTCAGCACCAGGCTGTCCCTCTCAGCCTTCAGCACGTAGGTGCCACGCAGCTCACAGCGCTCTGCAGCCTCTGTCCTCTGCACTGTCACCCAGAAGGCGTTCACTGTGGGGACAGGGCTGCTCAGGGCAGGGGACACCAACCCCACTGCAGGGACAGGGCTGCTCAGGGGACACACACTGCAGGGACAGGGCTGCTCAGGGGACACAGGCAATGCCCAGCATGGCCCCAGTGATGGGGCAGCAGCAGGACAAGGCTCCATGGGAGGTGTCCCCAGGCCAGGGCAGCTGCAGGTCCCACCTTCGTCTCTGGTGTAGTAGATGGAGTTCACGGCCATCTCCAGGGCTGGTGACTCCCCGCTGCCCTCTCGGCCATGCTGTGACACCAGGCCATCACTGGGGCCATTCCCCTGGCAAAGGACAGAGGAGAGCAGATCAGACCCAGAGCTCTCTTCCCACATCAGCCCCCAGCCCCCCTTGTATGGCCCCACACAGCCTGGCTGTCCTGCACCCTGCCCACCCCAGAGCTGGCACAGGATCCCCTGAGCCCACCTGAGCACTGGGGGGACTTCCCTGAGCTCCTGGCAGCACCCTGTCCCCAGCTCTGGGCTCTGCACCCACAGAGCTGCCCCCACAGCATGGCACAAGCCAAACACACCCTCCTGGCCACACCACCCCAAGGACAGGGGGTTGGTGGCCTGGTGACACAGGGATCTGTGTCCTGCCCTGCCCAGGAGGAGGGGCAGCCTGCAGAGGGGAAGCGAGCGCTTCTATTTTAGCACATGCAGAACTGAAAATGCAACACACACACTGTGAGCCACTGTGTCCCAGCAGCAGGGCCCCCAAAGGGCCTGGGGGGGGACACAAACCTGTGGTGCTTTCACAGATCCTCCTGCAGAAAAGCCCCTCACAATTACAGGCTCCCTGAGCCCTGTGCAGCTGGCACAAGGGAGGCTCAGTGTGTGGAGCTGTTCTTGGGGTTGCAGCAGAGGGTGCATCTTGCACAAGGCAAGTGCCACAGTTTCAGTTCTAAACTCACACACATGAGCTTCTTAACAAGAACCCCCAAAAAGGGCCATCCAGCCCTTGTGTCTGGATCCTAAAACCTCATATTCTGAGAGCTGACAGCAGCAGCTCCTCCTCAGCTAAAGCATCCAGCACAGCAGGGCTCCAGCCTGGGACTGCAAAGCCAAGGGCCACCAAATCTGCCAGAGCCTCTAAGGCTCCATTTGACTGCACTTCTCCTCATCTTCAAAAGGAAATTAAAAACAAAACAAAAAAAAAATCTGTTCTGAACTCCAAATGATCTCTGGCCCCAGCTCCCAAGCTGCTGGACCCTGCAGCCCCTCTGGGCAGGAACATGACACAAAATCACATTCTCCATGCAGATGATCAGCAATCCCAGCTGAGGATCTCTGGCTCTGTGCAGAGAGGCCACGTGGTGCAGCTCTTGTGCCTCCTGCTCCAGGTCAGGCCTTTTTAAAACACATGCCAGCCTTGTAACCATTTGTTCCCATCCTCCTAAACCTTCAGCTTGCTTCTGGAGCTCAGGCACATGAATGACGGCTCCCATGTGGGGGATGGGAGCTCCAAGCAGCTGCTCCTTGGCCTGGCCACCACCCTGCCCCACTCCCAGGGTGTGTTGTGTGCCCAGCTCAGCCCCAAAAGCCACTTTTAGGGCAAAGGCTGCAACCCTGACTGCACCAGGAGACACAGAGACATTCCCACCATGACTGCACCAGGAGACTGCAGGGAGGGACAAAGGTAAATCACACTCAGGGGCCATCCTGGCATCACCAGCTGTGCACCCAGTCCTCCTGCCAGGCAGCCCTGCCCAGCACTCCAAGGCTGGAATCAGCTGGAGCCCAACCCAGGGCTCTGCAAACTCCTCCCAGGAGGGAGAGGCAGCGCTGAGGAGCTGGGCAGGCATGGGCTGTGTCCCAGAGGGCACAGAAAACCTCACTGCCAGGGCACCCAGTGCCCAAAGAGCCTTGGCTGGGCACACTGGCTGACCAGCTCCAGGGGCTGCACAGGATGGGGCTGGGCAGTGCTCCAGAGCTGGGTGCCCACAGCAGCAGCCAGGAGTGAGCCCCGAGGCTGGGAAAGGGGGTTCCAGCTCCTGGAAGCAGACAGGTCCCACAAGGCTCTTGAGGACCAGCAGCTCCAGGGGCTGCAGAGGATGGGGCTGGGCAGTGTTCCAGAGTTCCAGCACACATGGGGTGCCCACAGCAGCAGCCAGGAGTGAGCCCCAAGGCAGAGAAAGCTCCTGGAAGCAGACAGGTCCCACAGGGCTCCCCAGGACCAGCAGCTCCAGGGGCTGCAGAGGACAGGGCTGGGCAGTGTTCCAGTGTTCCAGCACACATGGATGCCCACAGCAGCAGCCAGGAGTGAGCCCCGAGGCTGGGAAAGGGGGTTCCAGCTCCTGGAAGCAGACAGGTCCCACAAGGCTCTCGAGGCTGCGCTTCCTCCACCGCTGCTGTGGCAGGAAAGGCAGCAATGGTTGGGCCAAGAGGAAACGCTCCTGGCCATCAGCTTGGCCTCCTGCCAGCCCTCTGCAGGGGCGAGCACGGGCTCCTC
The DNA here is from genome assembly GCF_023055355.1 of Agelaius tricolor. Lineage (NCBI taxonomy): Eukaryota > Metazoa > Chordata > Aves > Passeriformes > Icteridae > Agelaius > Agelaius tricolor. The sequence continues at coordinate 293,521 of NW_027269314.1, forward strand.
ACAGGGCAAGAAGAGCCCGACTCGAAATTTGGAGCCACAGCCTCGAATTATTGACAGCACGCTGAGGAGTCCCACAAACCACAGCGGGAGCCATCGAGAGGGCACCGGAGCGCCAGGGCCGGCTGGTTTCAACCTCAGGGTGTCCTCCCCGAGCCGCCAGGTGGGAACGGGTCACCCCCCACGCTGACGCCCTTGTCCCGTCCTGTCCCCTCCGCCCCCAGCCCGGGCTCACCGGGAAGGCGATCTGGCACAGCTTCGCCACCCACTCCTCGCTCTGCTGCTTCTCGGCCGCGAAGAGGAAGCTGCGCTCGCGGGTCTCCAGGCGGAAAGTGGCGGTGCCGGCGCGGGGGCCGCCCTCGCCCACCGGGGCCACGCTGGTGCAGTCGCTGAGCCGCACCACGGTGCGGGCGAGCCGCCGGGTGCCCGCCCGCCCGGCCGCCGACGGCTCCTTGCAGTCGAACACCTCGAGCCGGGCCACGCCGTGCTGGCTGGCGGGGTAGAGCGCGGACCAGCCGCGCTTCCAGCGCTGCGGGCAGCGGGGTCACAGCGCGCACCGGGAGCGGCACCGGGAGCGACACCGGGAGCGGCACCGGGAGCGGCACCGGGAGCGCCCCCGCCCCGGCGCGCAGCCGGCCCGAGGGCTGGGAGGGAGAGAGGGAGGGAGGGAAGGAGGGGAGGGAGAGGGACAGGGACAGGGAGGAGGGGATCCCCGGACTCACCTTGGTGCCGAACTTGTGGCTCTGCTGCACCAGCAGCGGCCCCTCCATGGCCGGCGGCTCCATCCCCGCGCGCTTCCGCCCGCGCCGCTGGGGCGGGGACCGGGACGGGACCGGGAGGGGACCAGGACGGGGAATGAGGCGGGAACGGGGCGGGGATGGGGCGGGGACCGGGCGGGGACCGAGGAGGGGCCGGGGCGGGCACCGGGGCGGGGACCGGGCGGGAATGGGGCGGGAACGGGGCGGGGACCGGGATGGGGACGGGGACGGGGACCAGGACGGGGACGGGGACGGGGACGGGGACGGGGACGGGGACCGGGACAGGGCGCGGATGGGGCGGGGAGCAGGACGGGGACCAAGACTGGGATGGGACCGGGACGGGACCGAGGCGGGGAGCAGGGCGGGGACGCGCGTGTCAGGGGCGGGGCGTGCTCGCGCGTGTGCGCGTGCACGTGAACAGATGTGTGCACAGCTGGGCTCGTGCACGCGCGTGTGACACCGGGGTGCGCTCTCCATGGGGACGGGAAAACGCGCTCGGGTGGGCTGAGGGTAAGCGAGGTGAGAAAAACGCCCATCGCTTGGTTTTGGATTTTTAAAAGTTTAACAGTAATAAAATGGTTGTAAAAATAGTAATATAATTAGGGTAGTAAAAATTTGGACAGTTTGGATTAGGACAATATGGACAATAAACAAAGAGTTACAGACAGTCCAGGTACCTCTTTCTGAGTAAAATAAGCCCGAAAAAGGACCCACGTTAACAGAGGATTAACCCTTAAAAACAACAGCCTGTTGCATATTCATACACCTCATCCATGATGCATAAATTCCATTCAAACAAAGGACTCTATCTGGACAGTGTCAACTTTTTCCTCTTAATCCTGACGGCTCTTCAGGGTTGAATGAGTTAATTTCTTCGGATAATGGAGCAATGAATTCTTTTTATCTGAAAGATTCAGGTGTCCTGTGGCTGCTATCTCAGTGCAAGTCCTCTCTTTTAAAAAAAGTATCTTACATAGCTTAGTTTCTATTTTAACATTATGTTATAGACTAAAACTATATTTAACACACTACTTAAGAGAATTAACACAGCATAACTTTCTAACATAACACATATAATATTCATTTTCATATTTGTGAAAAGCCAATCATAAAATATGCATTTTTCACAGAGGGCAATATGGGGAGTGGACAAGGGGATAAGTGATGTTTCACAGGACAGGAAAAAGAAGTGATGTCTTTGACAGGAGAGAAAATGGAGGACTAGAGGCTGCTTACCTCAAGCTCATAGTCCAGGAAAATTGTGGAACAGCCAGGTGCTCACAGAGAGAGCAGAAAAGGCAGAGAATCACAGCAAACACAGCAAATCACAGCAAAATCCCCTGTGTATGCACAGGCCTGCAGGATGTCATTCTCTGACTGTGTTTGAGGACAGATTAATGCCATCCATGTCTCATGCCATGTCCCTCCAGGGGCACTGGGCTGCTCCCAGGACTGTCCCTGTCACTGCTGCCCACTCCAGCCTGCCCCAGAAGCCGCCTGCAGGGCCAGGCTTGAGTCCAGCATTCCCAGCTGCAGGTGGGCCAGGGGAGGCTCTGAGGCAAAGAACAAGAACAAACCTTGTGCTCAGCACACCCAGCATGGATGAGCCAGCCTGGTGGCACTCTGGTGGCACTCTGGTGGCACTGGGACCCTGCCAGCTCACTGCTGGTCACTCTTGGGCTTCTTGCTGCTTTGATGGCCCAGGCACCACGATTTGATTTCCTGACACAACATAAACCTGCAAAGGGAGGAGGCAGAAGCCACAGATCCTGGTTTTCCAGGCTCTGATGCCCATTTCTCCAGCTGTGGTTTTGATGGAATGGCTGCAGGTGTGGAGAGCAGCTGAGGGCAGCTTTGCAGTGCCTGGATGGATGCAGGGGTGACCCTCAGCACTGTCCTGGCTTCACCCCTCACATTTGCATGGTAACAAAATTGTGCTGGTGCCCTGGTTTAGGAATGACATTCCCCAATTAAGCGCTCACATTGAAACATCCCAGACCGATTGCTCACAGCCCCACCCTCCCCCGAGGGCAGGACGGAGAGGAGAATTGGAGGCACGAAAATTAAAGATCACCCAGGCTGAGATGAGAACAATGTGCTAGAAACAGCAATGGGATGTAACCACAGCAATACCAACAACAGAGTATACAAGACACATGAAAGATCAAACCACAAACCCGGGCAAAATAACGACATCAGTGGTCTGAAGCTGATCTCAGTGGTCTGAAACGGAACAAAATGACGTCGTGGTGTCAGACTGCCCGGGCCGTGCGTAGGCTGGGCTCTACAGGGAGCTCGTGAGCGGCAGCACATCTGCCCGTGGGACAGCCACAACCACGAGCCAGACGAGCTCAGAGCCGGGGCCACAAGGCAAACAGCCTGGCACAGGTGAGTCCCTGCCTGGCACCTGGACCTGGCATCACACCCTCGGCCTGGCATGAGGCTGTGCCAGGGCAGGTGCCAGCTCGGGGGTGAGCACCGGGAGATGATGGCATCCACCCCTCGGGGACAGCTCCGGGGCTGCGGGCTCCCGGGGAGCTTCAAAGGCGGGAGAAGGCAGCGTTGCACCGGGAGGAGCCCCGCGGTTGGGGACGGGGGACCGGGGCTGCCGTGGGCACCGGTGGCGGGGGGGGTCCGGTAACCGGGCCCGCCGGGGGCTCCGCTCCGCGGGCTCCGAGACTGCGGCTCAAGCATCGCTTCCCAGGGGCTCCGCAGGCATTTTGGGGATCCCCCCCGCTCCGCCCCATGGCCCCACCCGCGGAGCCGCCCCCTGCGCTGCGGCGAGCGCGTCCCGCGGGGGGGCGGGCGGTGGAGCCGCCCCTGCGCGAAGCTCTGCGAGCATCCTCCCGTCCCCTCCCGCGAGCCCTGCATCCCCCAGCAAACATTCCAGCCCTCCGCGCATCCTCCCGCCCCCCTGCGCACCTGCCATCCCCTCCCGCGCATCCCTCCGCGCACGCCTTCAACCCCCGCTCCCCCTCCAGCCATCCTCCCAAGCACTCCTCCGTCCCTCCGCGCATCTCTCCGCGCACTCCTCCACCCCTCTGCTCACTCCTCCACTCTCCGCGCACTCCTCCATTCCCTCCGCGCATTCCTCCATCCCTCCTCCATCCCTCCTCCATCCCTCCTCCATCCCTCCTCGGTCCCCCCGCGCACCCCGCGCCCATCCCCGGCCGCCGGGGCCGCTCCTGCGCGGGGATGGCGGAGCGGCCGCGCTTCCTCTGCGGCGTGGTGGAAGGTAGGTCTGTCCGTCCGGGGCCGCTGCCCGACCCGCCCGGGCGTTTCGGGGCTGTTCCGACCCACCCCAAGGGAACCGGGGTCAGGAAGGGCCCCAGGATGGGGGGGAGGTAGGAGTGGGGCCCTTGCACCGACCCCCATCTGAGCCAGGGGGCTGGAGCAGCACCTCCCCAGAGAGCCCTGCAGCCACCCCAGCAGAGCCAGAGGGGCTCAGGGAGCCTCTGCTCGGCCTCCAGAGCTCCACACGGGGCTCTTGGCTGCCCTGGACTCAGGGGCACTTCCCGATGTGCCCACCCTGCCCACGGGGCAGCCATGTAGGACCTGTGCACAGAGCTGGTCAGGGAGAGCTCTGTGCTGCTCCCTCCGCGCATCCCCAGCTCCCTCTGGAGCCGGCAGAACCCTCTGCCCTCCTGCTGGCAGCTCAGCACCCCCGGGAGGGGGACGGCCCTCGGCCCCACCTGAGAGGGAGCAGGAGCACCGTGCAAATGGATGTAAAACAAACAGGAAATGCAGGGGTGGGGAGGCTGACATGATTCAGACGTGAATCACTGATGTAGTAGAGCTGACCTGGGAAGGAGGACAGGGATGATGCTGGCAAATGCATTCCAGGAGAACACTGCTGAGTGGCCTCCTTGGCAGCCCACGTCAGCTCACAGCAGCACGTGCTGTGGGAGTGTCACTTGCAGGGGCCATGCAGGGACTCTGGGGACCTCGCTGGGATCTCAAAATAGCAAATTATTTACCACAGAAATAGCTTTTTTTGGGGGTGAAATGTTTGCTGGGATTCTCGAGTGGCCACAAATTTGTCCCCGTGCGTGGTAGGGGATGGATAGCAAAGTGACCTTATATTGTTTCAAAATATATGGAATAACCATGTAGGCGTTCGGGCAGGTAGAAAATGTGTCAGCAGAGAGAGGACAGATGGAGGGTGGGTGTTGCTGTGGTGCAAACCCCCTCAGCACTGCCCAGGGCTGGTGCTGGGGGCTGCAGGGGGGGCTCCTGCCCAAGGGAGCCAAGGGAATGAGGGCAGGTGAGCTCTGAGACACTCAGGGGCTTTGGGAAATGCAGGTGACACTGGCCTCATGGAGAGCTGGTCCTTCCTCCCAGCTTGGTGGAGTCAGTGCAGCCTGCACCACCCAATTTGGGGAATGCTGTCACTTCCCAGTGTCTGCTGCCCTTGGCCCTGACTGCTGGAAATTGCAAGGATTGACTCAGAAGTTGCCCACAATGCAGAGAGAAAGCAGGGAGATACCTTGATGGCCAATTCTCATCACTGTCCAAGACATAATGGATTTTCTGTGAGACTTCACCTTGCATCTGCCAGATCTTGAAGAGAATTTAAGTGGCTGAAGGTTCTTCTCTTGCTAAATCTCAGGTCTGTGCTGGGGCTCTGACAGGTTCCCTTTAACCTCCACTTTGAGGAGCTGTCAAATCTGCATTTCTCCAAACCCATTTATCAGCCTGGCCCAGGGGAAGGGGTTTGTGTTCCTCTGGATACCCTTTCTCCCTGGCTTTGCAGACAGCTCTGCACCTCCCAGATCTCCCTACATGCAGAAATAGGAAGGGCCCTTCCCTGGAAGTGATCCCAAAGGCAGAATGGGTGCTGCATATCTGGCAGTGCAGCTCTGCCTGCAGGGATAGCCCAGAGAGGCTGTTCTGAGGCACTTTCCAACAACTGCATTGTTGGGAAGGGTGAAAGTTTGACAAGAAAGTCTCACAGATGTGTGTGTGCTTGGCAGAAAGATTTTTAAATGTAGAGTCTGATGAAGGAATAGAGATGGAAGCAAGTTTTAATAGAGAAGAAAAGAATTGCTGAGCCAGTCTCACTGGATAACCAAGGAGGCAAAGGGTGTGTGAGTTACAAGGAGTTTTTAGGACTTAAAAGATCAACCCACCTCAAACAAGAAGATGTTTTCACCAAGCAGAAAGAGAGCACAGGCAAACAAGGCAGCAAATGTTGCAAGTAGAAAAAAGGTCTCAGAATTTTCCACTGCAAGAAAACTGAAAAGCAACTTCTGGCTTTAACTGTAATTCACTAACTTATAGTGATTGAAGAACAGTAACGTGAATATGGTAATTATAGTTATGATGGGCTAGAGATAAAAGTTAAGGTGTAGATTGCTTCTACTGTATGAAGATGTTCAGCAAAGAAAAGGATACAATGCATTGTGACCAAAAGAAAAGTATATAATGCAATGTAACCAAAAGAAAAGTATATAATGCATTGTAACAACAACAAAAAAATATAATATATTGTGACCAAAAGAAAAGTCTATAATGCATTGTAACCAAAACCAAAGGGTCTCCAGGGCTGCCTGCAGCTGGAGCTGACAGCTGTAGGCACAGGCTCTGTCACCCACCACCCTGGACTGCTGTGACACCTTGGGTACAATAAACTGCATTTTGGAGAGCCCCTGGAGTCCCACATCTCTCATTCAGCCTCTCACTGCATTTTGCCTTTTTTCCCCTCTCTTTTCCAGGTTTCTATGGGCGACCCTGGTCAATGGATCAGAGGAAACTCCTCTTTCAATGGCAAGTACCCTGAATTTTCCTCTCTGAAGGTGGGGGTGGCAGCCGAGGGACCTCAGGCTCGCAGTGTCCCCCCTGTCCCGGCGCTCTCACGGCCCCGGGGAGGATCCGCGCTCGGCCGGGCCGTGGGTGCGGCGGGACGGACGGACGGACGGACGGACGGACGGACGGACGGACGGACGGACGGACGCGGGGCCGGCAGGTGGTGCTGGGGCTCCGCACATCCCTGCATGGGACGTGATGCAGATGAGGAGAGCAGAAACACAGACAAAACCCAGGCTAGAGTCCCATTTCTGCAGAGTTAAAAGGCAGTTTCTTCGTGGAAATGATTAATTATTCTGCCATCCAATGATTAGGATGAGCAGTTAGGATTCAGAGCTGATCTGTACTAATGAAAGAAAGGAGAGAGAGGTGGCTTCACAAACAAACTGTGGGGCTGCAGGTAGATAAACCCAGATATTGATATTTGGAAAAAAAAATCAGTAAAAAGCAATAGGAGTAACCATCAATTCCATAGGAATTCCACTAATTGACACAGACTTTTGCTCACCCAAGGTCGTGCTGAATCCCTGGATTTGGAGAAAAAGAGCAGAGACACAAAGAAAAAGAAGGGAGGGGGGAAATGCCTGCAGGTAGATAAACCCAGATATTGATATTTGAAAAAAGCAATAGGAGTAACCATAAATTCCATCAATTCCATAAGAATTCTATTAATTGACACAGACTCACCCAAGACTGTGCTAAATTCCTGGATTTGGAGAAAAAGAGCAGAGACACAAAGAAAAAGAAGAGAGGGGGGAATGCACCTTGGAAGCAGGGGGTCTGTATTAGGTGATTCAGGAACTCTGTGCCTCTCAAGTACCTCAACCAATAGGGAGAGAGGGAAATACAGCTGGGAAATGAATAAAAAGGAGGTGACAGTGTGGGCAGTGACAAGTGGAATTAAGGAGCAGAGTGCAGGGACAGAATTCAGACAGAATTTCCAGAATGACCAGGCTGGAAGAGACCTCCAAGACCATTGAGTGCAACCCAGCCCCAACCCCTCAACCAAACCCTGGCACCCAGAGCCACATCCAGGCTTTGTTAAACACACCCAGGGATGGGGACTCCACCACCTCCCCGGGCAGCCATTCCAGAATTTTTTCTGTGAAAAGCTTTTCCCTGCTATCCAACCTGTATTTCCCTTGGTGCAGCTCGAGGCTGTGTGCTCTGGTTGTGTCAGTGCTGCTGGAGAAAGAGCCCAGCCCCAGCTGAGCACAGGCACCTTTCAGGAGCTGTGCAGAGTGATGGGGGCAGCCCTGAGTCTCCTTTTCTGCAGGCTGAGCATCCCCAGATCCCTGAGATACAGAAAATGGAAGGAAAACAAGCTGGGATGTTCCAAAGTAGCTCAGGAATGAGAAAGTCTTGCCTGGTGCTGCACTGGGATGTGTTCACATGCGGCACACGAGGGTCCATTGGTATTTTTCTTATCTAGAAAGAAACAAAATAAGGGACTTTTATCAGGAGATACCTGAAGTGTTTTCTGTTCTGTTCACCGTGGGAAAATGTAAAATATTGTCTGCTGAGGAGGATGAATACAACCAAATGAATATATCAGATGGCTTCCATGCAGAAGTGCCAAAGAGGGAGGTGTCTGCCCTGTCTGTCCCAGGGGGCACATCCTGCTGGTGTCTGACACAAACCTTGGACTCTCAGGACTCTTGCTACTCAGAGGGACCCTGAGGTGTCACAAAGTCTCTTTTCCCAGCCTGGTGATCGAAGAAGGAGTCAGGGCTCTTCATTTCTTGGTCTCAAGGTTGTTTATTGTTTCTTATCTATAAAATTCTTTTTCTTGTCCTGCCGAGGTCCATTCAGCAGGTCAGACAGAGGCACTCTGCCTGCCCCCAAGGCAGTGTTATCTTTTTATACTAAAAACAATATTTACAGTTCCTTCCCAATACCCATCACCTATGTTAGACAGTGAGCTTCTACTCTAAACCAACCCAAAAGTGCCACCATCACAGCAGAAGATGGAGGCCAAGAAGAAGAAGGAGAAAGGCTGGACACACCCAGATCCCTCCATCTTGCCCCTTAACCCCCATGTTAAAAACACCAGAAATCTATTTTTTCACCCCATGATAAATTCGCTATCATTCTACCTAAACTTTCATGGCTTGTAATTCTTCATATAAGGTTGGTGATTGTTTTTTCCAAGGGCTAAATCAAAGGCACAAGGGTCTTGGGCTCTGTGCCAAGGTCTCTGAGCCCCCTGGGCCGGGGCTGGAGCCCTCCAGGGCAGCCAGAGGAATTTCCTGGGTTCCCACATCAGAGCTCAGCTCTGGGAGCACTGGCTGGGATCTCTGTCTCCCTGTGGCTGTGCAAAGAGCCCGTGTGGAGCCTGGCTGACTCCTTTCTCTCCCTGCCCAGGCTGCAGCACCGAGGGCTGAACTGCTACATGTATGCACCCAAGGATGAGCTGAAGCACCGGCTGCTCTGGAGAGAGCCCTACACAGAGCATGAGGCAGGTAGCGGCTCTGCTGGGCCCCTGGGGGGCTGCAGGCATCCCAGGTCCCTCAGGGGAAAGCATGGGCTGTGTCCCAGCTATTTCCATCCTGCCAGGACCTTGCCCATGCCAGGGAAGCCCCCAGACCTTGCCAAGGGCAAGAAGACTCCCAGAGCGTGCCCACCATGGGGCATTGCCTAAGGGACCAGCCAGCCTCTCATGTGGGTCTCAGGCAGTGTGCTTGAGTACAGCCAGGCCCACAGACCCTTGTCAGAAGTCCTCTGTGTCATAAGGAAGTGGAAATGGTCCTGCTGGAGCCTCTCCCCTCCCAGTGACCTCAGCTCCTTCCTTCCACAATCCTGGGGATCACTCTCCCTCCACCCCTTGTCCTGCTCCATCCCTTGTCCTGCTCAATCCTTTGTTTCCTTCCATCCCTTGTGCCACTCCATCCCATCCCCTTCATTCTTTGTCCTGCTCCATCCCCTGTTCCCCTCCATCCCTTGTCCTGCTCGATCCTTTTTCTCTCTCCATCCCTTATTTCCCTCCATCCCTTGTACCCTCCATTCCTGGTCCTATTCCATCCCTTGATCCTGCTCCATTCCTTGTCCCCCTCCACCCCTTATTCCCCTCCATTCCTTGTTGCATTCCATCCCTTGGTCCTGCTCCATCCTTTTTTCCCCTCCATCCCTTATTCCCTTCCATCCTTTTTCCCCCTCCATCCCTTATTCCCCTTCACTCCTTGTCCTATTCCATCCCTTATTCTCCTTCATCCTTTGTCCCCATCCATCCTTTATTCCCTTTATTCCCCTTCATCCCTTATGCCCCTCCATCCCTTTTTCCTCTCCATCCCTTATCCCCCTTCATTCCTTGTCCATCCCTTGTCCTGCTCCATCCTTTTCACCCTCCATCCCTCATCCCCCTCCACCCCTTGTCCCTCTCCCCTGTCCCTCCCAGCTCTCACAGGTGCCCTGTGCTCTGTCCCCAGCCCGCATGCGGTCTCTCATCGAGGCTGCCCAGGAACGGGGGGTGGAGTTGATTTTCGCCATTTCTGCTGGTCAGGACATGGTGTTTTCCAGCGCTGGGGATCGCCTCCTGCTGCAGCAAAAACTCAGGCAGGTACCGTGGGCCATTCCTTCATCCCACTGCTCCTAGGCCAGGGGCACATGTGCTATGTGTGCCCCCTGTGCCCACCCACACGTGCCCATGTGTGCCCCCTGTGCCCACCCATGGGCTGGTATGGGCTGTGAACCCCTCCTGCTGCTCTGGGCTGCCCAGTGGCCAATGTGCTGTCCCTGTCACTGTGACAGCGAGCTGAGGGCTCCATGGGTGCCTGACTGGGGGCAGGAGAAGGAGCAGCCAAGCCCCAGAAACTGCTGGGCAGCGCCGAGGGTGGCACAGGACGGAGCAGAGCCCCAGGGCGGGCAAAGAGCTGCTGGCACGGTGGGGTTGCTCCATGGGCAGCTGCCACTTCCTTGGCAGGAGCTGCCCCATGCTGTGCCATGCCCAGATGCCCCTGTGGAGCCCCCTGGGGGTCTCTGCTGCCCAGGGGTCCCAGCAGCCCCTGTCTGTGCCCACAGGTGGCTGCCCTGGGGTGCCGCTCCTTCGCGCTGCTCTTCGACGACATCGACCCCTGCATGTGCCAAGCTGACAGAGATGTCTTCCCCTCCCTGGCACAGGCTCAGGCCTCTGTGGCCAACGAGGTGTACCAGGAGCTGGGCCAACCCTCAGTCTTCCTCTTCTGCCCTACAGGTACTGCCTGCAGCCCCAGCTGCCCAAAGCAGGGAGCCCCCTCACACTGGGGTGCCCTTGGGCTGCACCCCTGTTCCTGCTGAGAGCCGAGCGCCCTGGCAGCCCTCACAGCTCTCCCTGGGCTCCTCATCAACCCAGGGGAGCTCTGGCCACCTCAGGACTAGTCCATGATCCTGGCAGCCCATCCCATCCTCCTCATCCTCCTAGTGGAGCTCTGCCCACCTCAGGGCTAGACTAGGGCTAGTCCATGATCCTGGCAGCCCATCCCAGCCTCCTCATCCTCCTAGTGGAGCTCTGGCCATCCCAGGGCTAGACTAGGACTAGCCCATGATCCTGGCAGCCCATCCCAGCCTCCTCATCCTCCTAGTGGAGCTCTGCCCACCTCAGGGCTGGCCCATGATCCCAGCAGTCCCTCCTCTTGTGGTCCCCAGCCCTCAGGGGGTGCTCTGTGCTCTCTCCCCAGAATATTGCAGCTCCCTGTGCTCTCCCAGCCCCAGCCAGTCCTGCTACCTGCAGACCATTGGCCAGGAGCTGCTCCCAGGGATTGCTGTCATCTGGACAGGTGAGCCAGGACCAGCTCTGGGGCTGTGGCTGCCAAAACAGGCTGAGCCCCGTGGCAGGGAGAAATGATGATGAGGACTCCACCTTATCAGAAGGCTAATTCATTACTTTATTAGACTATATATATATATATATATATTTTTTAGTAATATATATTATCAGTAGTAATATATAATATTATATAACATTCAATTAATATAATAATTATCATATCAATTATAATAATTATCATAATTAACAATTATAAATAATAATTATATAAATGTAATACATATAAGAATATAAATATAAAATATAAAAATAAATATAAAATTACAAATATAAATATAAAATTATAAATTATAAATTATATAATATATAATATATTATATATTATATTATTATAAATATAATATAGTATATTATATGAATATAATTGCATGAATAATAGTTAATAAGATAATTATAACATAATGATCTAGTAATTACATTATTATTATTAATAATATATAATACTATATATTACTTTATTATAATATATTATTAGACTATGTTACATTACATCTAAACTGAATCTGCCCAGCACTCAGCTGCACTCCACTGCACTGAATCTCATCCTTCAGTCCCAACACACACACACACACATTTAGCCTGATAGGCCAAGGAAACAAAACCCCATCACTTTGGGTAAACAATCTCCATATTGCATTCTACTTTGGCACAAACACAGGCACAGCAAATGATAAGAATTGTTTTTCCTTTCTCTGAGGTTCAGAGAATGTGAAACCCGGAAATATTCTTGGGAAGAATTGTGCCTTGCTTTTCTCTGTGAGGAGAAATGTGGCTCCATGTGGCCGCAGACTGTCCTGGGAGAGCCACCAGCAGTGACAGTGACCCCACTGTGGTGTGCAGGGCTTTGAGCTGGGGCTCTGCTCTCCTCACTGTGGCTGTGGTGACCACATCCTCATCTTCATGTTCTTGTCCCTGCTGTGTCCCTTCCCTGGTGTCCCAGGCCCCAAGGTGGTGTCCCAGGAGCTGTCAGCAGAGCTGCTGGAGGAGGTGGAGGCCGTCCTGAGGCGCCCTCCCGTCATCTGGGACAACCTCTACGCCAACGACTACGACTGCAGACGAGTCTTCCTGGGCCCTTACATGGGCCGAGCTCCTGGCCTCATGTCCAGGCTCCAAGGGCTGCTCCTCAACCCCAACTGTGAGCTCCAGGCCAACTTCATCCCCATCCACACGCTGGGCACCTGGTTTGGGAGCGAGCTGGGGAGCTGTGCCCACCCTGAGCGTGCAGGTACCTCACACCCGTGCCTAAGGCAGCTCTGCCTGCCCAGCCCTGCAGGGCTGCCCAGGCTGATGGGCTGCAGTTCCTCAGGAATGGAGGGAGCCCTGGGGGACAGCCAAGGAGCTCAGGATGGAAGCTACAGCCCCCAGGAAGCCTTGGAGCTGGCACTGCGTGACTGGGTGACTGAGATAAACCAGCAGGCCTCAGAGCCAGGTAAATGGATTTGCATGAGCAGCATCCCTCAGTCCCTGGAGTGGGGGGTGAGGAACTCCACCCCGCCCATCTGGAGGGTCTGGGGCTGCTGTGGCAGCAGGGCCATGCATGCCATGGTGGGCAGGTGTGCTGTGCTGCCCCGTGGGTGCTCCTGCCACGGCCACAGCCTGGACAGGGTTTCCTTGGCTGGCAGAAGCAGAGCCTGGGCTGGAGGAAGAGCTTGGTGTTTGGCAATGTTTGCCTCTGCAAAGCCACAGCCTCAGCAGCCCTGGGGGCCTGAACTCGAGCCCAGGGTCCTGGCAGCTCAGGGGTGGAGGTTCCTGGCACTGTCACGGCCCATTTCCATGCAGGTGCCCAAAGGAGCTTCCCCCTCTTGTTCCTTTCTGGCAGGAGGAAGGACCCCAGGACAGCCCAGTGTCAGCCTCAAGGGAGGACCAAAGCTGCAGCCTGGCACAGCAGGAGGACAGGAGGCCACTCCTGACCCTCAGCCCCACAGCTCTGCTCCTGGTGGGGCAGACCAGCACAGCCCTGAGCCCTGTGGAGAGGCACCAGAGGAGGGGTGCAGGGAGGTGACCTCAGCCAGGACACCCAGTGGCCACCAGCAGAGCCCTACAAGGGCTGGGGACCAGCTCCCCACCACAGGGAGCTGTGAGCCCCCCTCTGCTCTGCCCAGTGTGGCTGGGAGTGCCCAGTCTGCAGCAACCCCAGTGGCCACCAAGACCCTCCCCAGCCCCACCAGGAGCTCCAGCAGTGGGGCCAACATCAGTCAGAACATTTCCCTGCCCACCAGTGATGCCAGGACAGGGGATGGCAGCCCCATCCACTCTCCCAGCAGCACCCAGCCTGAGGCCATCAGGACTGATGTGCCCCAGACACCCCCAGGACCTGGGAATGGTGCCAGCCCTGGTGCCCCAGCCCCACTGACTGATGAGGTTGGTGCTGGCCCTGATCCCATGGCACCAGTGACCCCAGAGGAGGCTGGGCCTGGCCCCATAACCCCCAAAGATGCAAGGACCAGCCCCACAGCAAAGATGACCCCAGAGGAGCCCAGGACCAGCCCCATGGCACCAGTGACCCCAGAGAAGGCTGAATCTGGCCCCATGACCCTTAAAGAGGCCAGGACCAGCCCCACATCACAGGTAACCCCAAAGAAGGCTGAGTCTGGCCCCATGACTCCCAAGGAGGCTGGGTCTGGCCCCACATCCCAGGTGACCCCAGAAGAGGCTGGGTCTGGCCCCATGATGTCCAAGGAGGCCAGGACCAGCCCAACATCCCAGGTGACCCCAGAAGAGGCTGGGTCTGGCCCCATGATGTCCAAGGAGGCCAGGACCAGCCCCACATCCCAGGTGACCCCAGAGAAGGCCAGGACCAGCCCCACATCCCAGGTGACCCCAGAAGAGGCCAGGGCCAGCCCCACATCCCAGGTGACCCCAGAAGAGGCCAGGACCAGCCCCACATCCCAGGTGACCCCAGAGGAGGTCAGGGCCACCCTCACAGCACTGATGACCCCAGAAGAGGCTGAGCCTGACCCCATGGCACCGATGACCCCAAAGGAGGCCAGACCCCACCCCACAGCACCACTGAGCCCAGAGGAGGCCGTGCCCAGCCCCACATCACCCCTGACCCTGGAGGAGGTGCGGATGCTGGTGGAGCTCTTCTACCTGCCCTACCAGCACGGGGCTCTGGCACAGCAGCTCCTGGAGCACTTTCGGTGGCTGCGAGCAAACAGCCTCAGCGTGGGGGTCCCGGCCACAGCTCCTGATGCCTGTGGGGTAAGGCTGCTCCTGGAAGGTCTCTGCCATGGCTGGGGTGTTGTCTTGGTTTGGAAAGACAGGGGTCTGCTAAGGAAGGCAGGAGCTTCCCCTGAAATGGAGAATGTAAACCCTCCCCACCCCTCCAAATTGCTATAAATTTTAAATTAAGGAGGCAAAAATATGGGAGCAGGAAATAACAGTTCTTTAATAGGGAAGAAAAAAAATAAAAGGATAAAATAAACAATGCAGTACACCAGAACAACACTGACAGAATCAGAACCCAACCTGACACCCTGTGGATCAGGGTGTTGGTAGCAGTCCAATAGGAAATGTGGATGCAGCCCTCCTGAAGTGTCAGGTGTGGTTCTGTTGGAGCAAGGGGATCCTGTAGAAAAGGGTGTATTCTTCCTCTGAAGATCCAGTGGAAGAAGAGGCAGCTGCTGTTCCTCTGGGGAATCCAGTGGAGAAGCTGTGCTGCTGTCTCAAAACCTCTGGATTATATCTGGGTAGGAATGCTTGGCTCCTCCCCCTGGGCTCACATCTCCCATTGGGATGCTGTAGTTCTTATCAGCCACGCAGAGACATTCAATGGCTGTTATCAGCAGATATCCCCTCCCAAGGGAGGAGTGATTGTGGTCACTCAAAGAGAGAGATAAGGCAAAGGTGATTGTGGTCACTCAAAGAGAGAGATAAGGCAAACTGCCCACTTGACAAAAGATAACCTGCCATACAGATGGCAATAGAAAACTTCTTGCATTGCAATCCGGCTCAGGTGTCCCCCAGGTGCCTGACAGGCTGTGTGTGTCCCCAGGGCACGCGGTGGCGGGGCCAGGCTCGCTCCTTCCAGCGGCTCTGCGCACGGACGTGCCGCCTGCACAGCCGCCTGGTCAGCACGGCCGGCCGGGCGCTGCTCTACGACCTGCACCCCTACCTGTGGGACATCCGAAACCTGCTGCTGGCTGCCAGTGCCTTCGTCCTCTGGCTGGGTACGTGCCTGATGCCATCCCTGCCATCCCTGCCAGCCCCATCACACCTATCCAAACCCAGCCCTGTCAGAGTAGGCTATTTGTAGGCAGCCCCCAACAAATGATGAAGAAGACTCCACGTTATCAGAAGGCTAATTAATTACTTTCTTATATTATTCTATACTATATTACATTATATTACATTACATCTAAACTGAATCTGCCCAGCACCCAACCCTGCACAGAATCTCGTGACTGTCACCCAACGAAAGTTTCATCCCTTCTTGGTGTTTCTCATGGGTAACTCCTCGGAGCACTAACTCTTCCTCACAAAATCACCTACTCCAGTTCCTTCTCACCCAGCCACCCCACTCTTTTATCGCACTCTTCTTCTCATGGGTTACAGCTTAAAGTCAGGCCCTGTTCCTAATCTTTGATAATTGACCCAGCTGCAACTCCTTAGGGGTAAGATGACTTTCTACACTATCTTTATTTTCTTATATTCTTATCCCCCTACACGTGGCTGATGCCAGTCCTGCCAGCCCCATCACACCTATCCAAACCCAGCCATGTCAGGGCAGAGTATTTGCAGGCAATCCCCAACAAGGGGAGAGAAATGATGCATCTGACTCCACCTTATCAGAAGTCTAATTAATTACTTTATTATACTATATTATTCTATACTTTATTACATTACATCTAAACTGAATCTGCCCAGCACCCAACCCTGCACGGAATCTCGTGACTGTCATCCAACACACACACACACACACACACACACACCTGGCCCTGATAGGCCAAGGAAACAAAACACCATCACTCTGGGTAAACAATCTCCATACTGCATTCTACTTTGGCACAAACACAGGCACAGCAAATAAGAATATTCTTGGGAAGAACTGTGCCTTGCTTTTCTCTGTGAAGAGAAATGTGGGGTTCCATCAGAGCGCCAGGACCCTGCAGCACAGGGGCACACCTGGAGCTTGCTCTCTTCCCCAAGAAGGAGGTGAAGGTGTCTGGGACCCAGCCCAGAGATTTGGGGTTCTGATGTGCAGCTGGTAGTGCCAGGGTCCCTCCTGAGAGCTCACCTCCCCTTGGCATTTTCTGCTGCTGACCCTTGTCCTCTGCTCACCTCCTTTGCAGATGGTCACCTCCTGTGCGACCCTGACCCCAAGGGCACCTGGGGGAGCTGCTTTGGCTGTAAGTATGGGCACTGCCCTGGCTCACCCACCTGGCTGGGGGTCTGGCTGCTGCCCCCCATCACCCCCAGCCCCACAGCAGCACCCAGCACTCACCATCTGTGGCATTCACATTCTCTGAACAGAGAGAAAGAGAGATAATTCTCTCACAGTTTGTTTTTTTTCCCCTGGAGAAGCACAGAGAGAAGAAGAGAAAACAATTCTCAGCTCTACTTGCTGCTCCTGTTGTTTTTGCACATGTGGAATGTGTTAGGGAGATTATTTACCTGAAGGGATTTGGTAATTGGATTCTGCTAAGAATTGTTTTCTCTTCTTCTCTCTGTGCTTCTCCAGGAAAAAACCTGTGAGAGAGAATTATCTCTCTCTCTGTTCAGAGAATGTGAGTGCCACAGGCATCAGGCTATCCTTCCCCACTCTGCCTGCAGGAATGGCCCTGGGAATGCTGCCAGGGAGGGAGCAGATCTTCACCATATCTCACAGCCATTTCTAGGATATGGTTCCTCAGACCTTTTATCCCAGAGACCCCTTACCCTGTGTGGGAAAAGGGTTCTGGAAGCAGCAATGCCCTGGGTGAGAGGTGGGGCTGTGTTTTGAATGCCTGTGCATCATTTTGCACAGCTTTCCTCTGGTTTGGGGCTCCCTGGTTGCTCTGTGAGCCTTGTGACCTCTTACAAAGCAAGAACTGTTCCCAGGTGATGACCTGAGCAGGTCCCCAAGTTCAGTGTGAGAGGGATCCGTGTGCCTTGATCCCCTTCCTTAGGGAAGCAGCATGCAGGGCACATTCTCACCATCCTGGGCTGCAAAGCTGGGGAGCAGCTCCTTGGAGCTGTGGCAGAGGCTGATCTCCCCCTGCCCAGCAGCTTTTTGTTCACCTCAGGTGTGTCTGTGTCCTGCTGCTTCCAGGGTGCCAGAGCATCAGTGCCCCGATGCTGCTGGGGAGGGACGCCGAGCCCTGGGCACGCCGTGGGGGCCTCTTTGGAGAGCTGCAGGTGAGAGTGGCTCCCTCCCTCCCTCCCTGTGGGGCTGAGGAGCCTTTGGGAAGTCACCATCCCAACCCTGCTGAGCTGCTGCAACCTCAGGAAGGCAGAGCTGCCTCTGCAACCTCAGCTGTGGTTCCTGGGGTTTCAGGAGCCTCAGAGCCGTTCTCCTGCTGCTTCCAGGATGGGGTTTGGAGCCAGGATGAACTGATGGGCTGTATCTCTTCCAGGCATTGCTGCCCGTGGGGAACAGCTGTGACCTCTTCTACCATCCTCCCCCGCTCTTCCCATCCAGCCAGCTGTACCTGCTGCGCCCGCTGCTGCCCCTGGACAAGGTGGGAGCTGTGGCATGGAGGGGGCTCCTGCCAGAGCCTTTGTGTGGCTTGTTCTGCCCATAAAATGATGAGTTACATGTTCATCTGCTGCTGAGCCCCCAGGCTGAGTTCCCAGTGTGGGGTGGGTCCCTCTGTCCAGCTCTGCTCAGAGCCAGCTGGTCCAGGGCAGGTTTTGGGGCTGTGGTCAGCAGCATGTCAGACACTGCCTTGGAGAATGTGCTGTGGCCTCAGCAAATCCACCTCTCTGACAGGGGCCTGGGCACAGCAGGAGAGGGAACCCCCTCAGCCATGGATAAACCAGCACAGGGCAGGTTTGCCAGGCTGTGGATGATCTCCAGAGCAGCCGCAGTGCTGATCTCCAGCACTGGCTGTGAGCAGATGCCAGGAAAAATCCAGAATAGGACAAGTGTGGATGGCAACTTCCTGCAGCCTTCACCAGTCTGCAGCTCAGGGCACTGCCAGAGCCTGTGGGGATCCATCTCCAAATGCCTTCTTCAAACACTCATCCAGTTTATGGGGTGATTCCCTGATGGAGAGCATCAGTTTCTGTCAGCTGTGACCTGCTTGGTGCCAGCTCTGCTCTGACATCCCTTGATGGACAGGGAGGGAAGGGGAGAATCTGGATATGGAGGGACAAAATGTTCAAGGTTTCCCTGCAGTGAGCACCCCTGTCCCTCACCCTGCTCCTGTCCAGCTCAAGGAAAGGCTAACAGCACAAATCCAGCCAGCACAGACACGAGTGCAGCTCATTTGCTCAGGCTGAACCTTGACAACAACATGGTTGAGAGGAAGAGCCAGCTGAGCCCATCAGCCCGTGGCAGGAACAGGCACAGCAGGGCATGGCCCTGCCTCTGTTTTTGGGTGATCAGGGCAGCCTCCCCTTTCAGGAGCAAGGCTTTTATCAGAATGTTTGCAGCAGCAAACTCAACTGTGACCAGGACAGGACGTTTGGGGATGTCCTGCTGTGCTCAGGCTCTCTGGAGACCTGAGTTTCAGGGTTGTTTTTGGTGCTCCAGCAGCTGCTCTTGGGATGCCTGACCGGAATGGCAATTTCTGGTTTGAAGGCTGCCTGCGCTGTGGCCACAAGCCCAAGGCCAGCAGAAGGTGGTGGCACTGTGGCATGGCAGGTACAGCCAGGGCTGACACGGATCTGGCTCTTCCAGGGAGAGCTTTACCGCATGTGCCGGGAGAGTCTGGACTGTGATCCCAAAGTGGCAGAGATCCTTGTGGCCCACCCGGATCTCCTCGGTGACAGGTGAGATGTGGCCCCTCTGAGGCTCCCTCCTGGACATGGTGCAGGGCTGGGGAGTGAGGAGATGGCCTCTCTTGGTGTCCCTGTGGGGACCAGCACTGCCCCATGGCTGGCAGTGGCCTCACTGGGAGGGACAGGGAGGGACATGGATGTCCAGCCTGGGTGCTGGAGGCTGCAATGGTTCCCCTTGGCTGAGGGGTCTCAGAGGGGTGCTCACTGGGTGCTGGGTGTGCTGTCCAGCTGGGGGATGAAGAGGGAGGCTGCTCTGAGGTTTCCCAGGTGCTCCAGGCTCAGCTCAGCCATGCTCCCCCTCTCCCTGGCAGGCTCCTGGGCAGCTTCCTCAGCCTGAGCCCTGAGTACACCTTTGTGCTGGAGGATGAGGATGGCCCCTGTGGCTACGCAGCCGGAGCACTCCATGCCGAAGGCTTCCTGCAGCAGCGAGACAGCAGCTGGCTGCCAGCCATAAGGCACAAGTACCCCCCAGAGCTGGGCACAGGGGGGGCAGCTCTGGGACAGGTGAGGGGACACCTGGAGCGGGGATAGGAGAGGTGGAGGGGGTTCCCTCATTGTGCTTGTCTCCCGCAGGACACCCTGGAGGAAGCAGTGCTCTTCTTCCACGCAGAGCCCCTGGCAGTGCCCCAGCCCGTGCTGAGGCGTTTCCCCTCCCTGGTACAGCTGGGCACGGCCCCCCGTGTGCTGGATGTGGGGGCCAGTCGCAGCCTGGCCCTCTGCCTGCTGAGTGCACTCAGGGCCAATGGTGAGCATGACCTCCGAGTGCTGCCCTTCATCCGAGTGCTGGGAGCTGTCCCCTGCCAATGCTCCCGGGCACTGTCCCCTCCCCTTGCACTGGGGACATGCGGGCCTGTGTCTCAGGGCATCACTCTGTGATAAAGGGGCCAGGGAGAGACTGATTCCCTTATGGAGGGGGTCACTGTCACTGTGTCCCCAGTCCCAGTGCCCTGACCCTCACTTCCCTTGCAGGCTCACGGGGAGTGTTCTGCCAGGTCAGTGACTCCGACAGGCAGCAGCTGAGCTTCTACAGCAAGCTGGGCTTTGTCGCCCTGCCGGTGGCCTGGGGCAGCTCTCCCGGCTCTCAGCTCCTGGGACGACTCCTCTGATGACAGGGCACAGGGAGAGAGTGCCCCAGGCCAGGCTGAGCCCCCCATCCCACACAGCATCGGCCTGAGCAAGCGGGAGCAGAGGGGCACCTGGAGCAGGCCAGGTACACATGAGAGGTGACATGGGGGCGAGCAGGATGTCACTGGGATGTGTGCAGGGCTGTGAGGCACCTGGGTAGCAGAGAGCTATTTCTGCTGCTCATGGGATTTGGCCGCCTCTGTGCCACCCCAAATGTTTGCTGGGTACCCTGCACCTTTGCTGGGGAGCTTCAGGCCTGCAGGAGCTCGTGAGCAGTGTTTGGGTTTGTGGTCCTGGGGCACAGCATGGTGCCTTAGTGCCACAGGAGTGTCCCTGTCATGCAGGCTGGGCTGCCCAGCTCTCTCCATCCCCCGTGTGGCCTGAGACTGGGCAGCCGGTGCTGGGGCTGGCTCTCGGCACTGAGGACCTGCTTGTCTGTATGGACTGATCTGGTTTGGGATGCGGCGGGGCAGTCTATCTTTTTGTGCCTGGGGCCTGAGGGAAGCGCTGTCCTTGGCAATAAAGCGTTTGCTGGGCTCTCACCATGGCTCGTTTCTTGGGGGAAGGTGTTGGGGTGCCAGCACATCCCTGTCACACCCTCACTCTCACATATCTCACACTGGCTGTGCTGCAGTCGGTCCTGTGTCCCCTCAAACAAAGCAGCTCCCCACAAATCCCAGCTGCTCTCCCAGCCTCCAGCCGCTGGCAGTGTGAGCTCACAGCCCCAGCCCTGCAGGGCTTTCCTGCAGGATGGGACCCCCGGGCTCGGGGGGCCTGTGGACCGCAGCCTGCCCAGGACAGGCAGGATGACCCAGGGGGGGATCTGTCCATCCACCCCACTGCAGCCTCTGCAAAAGGGCACTCAGGGCTGAACCATTCCTGGCTGCTTCCCTCTCTTGCCCGGGGTGAGGAGAGGGCTGGGTGGGGTCGGGACGGCCAAAACCCCGGGAGCGGGGGCTCGGCTGGCGGCTCCATGAGCGGCCGGGCAGCTCCGTGCCGGGGGGCCGGGGCCGGGCCTGGAGCCGAGCCCGGCCGGGGCGGGGGCTGGAGCCGGCCCCATGGCGGGGCGGCGGGTCGGGCCCGTCCGGGCCGTGCCGGCGGCGGGGCCGGGGCCGCTCGGAGCGGGCCGGGACGGCCCCGGACACGGCCACGGGCACGGCGCGGGGCGGGCCGGGGCGGAGCGCGGCGGCACCGAGCGAAATTGCTCGGCTCGGCACGGCACGGCAGGACACGATACGGCACTGCACGGCTCGGCTCGGCACGGCTCAGTTCGGTACGGCACTGCAGGACTTGGTACGGCTCGGTTCGGCTCGGTTGTGCTCGGTTCGGCACGGCACGGTTCGGCTCGGTTCGGCACCCCTGAGGTACCGCGCGGGGCCCGGCTGTCCCGGGGCGCCTCGGGGGTGTCCCGGGTGCGGGGCTGGGGGCGGCGATGCCGTGTCCGTGCCGTGCCGTGCCAGAGCTGCCGTGGGCCGTGCGGGACGGGAGCGGGGCGGGCAGCGCGGGTGTCCCACGGGAAGCGGAGCCCGGCGGGTTTTGGGGTTGTACCGCGCCCTAAAGCGTGCGGGCTGCGGGCAGAGCAGCAGGTTACACATGGAAATCCTGAGTGTCAGGATTTCCATGAGGAGCGGACATGCTGTAGCTCATGGAAGGAGAGGATGGATGGAGGGATGTGGGGCGGGAGGGCTGGAAGGGATGATTCTTCTCGGCTGGCTTTTCGCCCTCCCTGCCGCTCTCAGGAGCCCGCAGCTGAGCCGGTGCCGTCCCCAGCAGGTCCAGGAAGGCTGGTTCCCTGCTCCAGGGTGTCTGGGGCACAAACCCCCCAGCCCCCAGCCCCCTGCCCGCCCCTCTGCCCCTGGGGATGGCCGATGTTTGCGCATTCCTCCGAGGGCTTTCCCTCCTGCCGGCAGCCGGTTCCTCCAGGGCTGCCTCTCCCGAGCCCGGGCAGCTCAGAGCAGAGCGGGCAGAGCTCTGCTGAGGGCCCTGCTGTGTCCTGGGGGGGCTGGGAGGGGGTAGGAGCTGTGCTGGGACCTGTCCGAAAATAGGGGGAGACAGCAGGACGTGGGGACATCAGGTAGCCCAAAGGGAGTGGACCTGGAGTTGTCGGAGAAGTGCAGCCCCAGCCCCACACAGTGTTTTGTCCCTTTCTGCAGCAGGGTCCCTGTCCTTGCCTGGGATGGGGACACACGGTGGGTGGGCAGAGAGGGGCAGTGAGCTCCCAGCCACAGGACGTTGTAGTTATGGGAGTGACACCAATCCTGCCAGGGAATCCAGACTCCTATGGTGACCCTGGGCTGCTTCTGTGACCAGTTTGTGGCACCATGTGCCCTTCCAGACCCCGGAGCTCTGACCCATATCAGGTCCCCTCCTGAGCAGGGTGGGGGTGTCAGGGCTCCCCTGCTTTGTGCACATTTGCTCCCGGCTCTCCAGGGCTGCCGGGAAGTGGGAAAAGAGGAGCAGGAGGGATTGCGAAAGGGCCGTGTGTGTGTGTGTGTGTGTGTGCGTGTGTGTGCGAGGGGCCCTGGGGAGAACGGGAGGGATGGAGCCCTGAAGGCATGGGACTCACCAGACCTTCTCCTGACCCCATGCTCTCAGGGATGTCCCGGCATGGGACATCAACAGATAGTGGCTGTGTCACCCCTTAACCTTCTCAAGGAAGGATAAACAGAGCGAGCTTCCTCTCCCTTGTGCTGGCGGCTTTCCCAGTGCTGCTCTTCTCTGAGTCCTCCCAGTTGTCAGTGCCTGGGATGCTCCATGTCCCCCGTGGGTGTGTCCAAGGCTGCTGCTGGCGAGCACATCCCTGAGGGGACTCAGTGGCCTGGCCTTTCCCTGCTGCTGAGGCTTGGGATGTCATCCCTGTACTGCAGGGATGCCCTGTGCTGATCAAACCCATGGATCTGCCTCAGCAGGAGCTGCCCCTTCCCGGCTCTGTTGGCTGTTCACTGGGGTTTTGGTGGGGCAGGCTGTTGTCCTGCTGTGTGCCCTGTGAGTGCTGAAGGACACACATGGTTTGGACAGTCCTGGAAGGGGCAGCCCCTCTGCAAGATGCAGGGCAGTGATGGGGACAGTGCCTGGCTGTAAGTCACCTGTCAGGGTGACTCTGTCCTCTGATCCATCACCCACTGGGACAAGCAGCACCAGTGGGCTGGCATGGGAGCAGTTTGAGCAGGGTCATGGCTCCTGCTGCCATGTGGGGCTGTCCCCTGCCCTGAAGGGCCCTTTCACCCATGCCAGCCTCAGCAGAGCAGGGCTGAGGCTGAGGACTGGAGAGAACCCCAGGATTTTGGCTCTGCAGTACTCTCAGACACCCCACCAGCAGCTCCAGCTGTGCTGCAGGCTGGGATGTGGCCCAGGACCTCGTGCACACCCGGCTGGGACATTCCTGAGGTTTCCTGGGCAGTGGCAAGGACCTGGGCTGCTTCCCAGCTCCCACGCCCAGCCAGCCCATCCTGCAGGGCCCTTTACCCTCACTGTGGAGTTCTGCTGAGCGCCTGTGCCTGGGGCACCACATCCAGAGTGCCACAAGCACATCCAGAGTGCCATAATCACATCCAGAGTGCCACAAGCACATGCAGAGTGGTCCAAGGGGACACTGTCCCAGGCTGGAGCTGACAGCAGGGTGCTTGGTTGGGATGCTGGGGTGGGCTGCCCATTCAGAGCAAAGCCTGCGAGCAGAACAAGCAGCAGAGCAGCAGGAGAGGAGCAAACTCACAGCTTGTGCCTCAGAGGTGGAAAAAGTGCTGTGGACAATGAGAGCCCTGTTAGCCTGGCTGCCCAGGACATGGACACGGGCACGGAGCGTGTTCAGAGAGGGAGGGAGGTGCTGCAGGAACGGGCATGGAGCCGTGCTGGGCTGCAGGGAGCTCACATGGCAGGGCTGGGCTGGCCATGGAAAAGACTTTGGACCCACAGAGCACAGCTGGAATGTCACTGGGAAACTCTGAGGTGAGTGGCAGAGCTGAGGAGCCAAGGCAGAGGAAGCACAGTGGGATAAGAGATGCTGGAGCAGAGCTGGAGCAGGACCCAGGAGCAGGGATTACAGACCCTGAGGTCACACTGCTGAGGCTCAGAGGGGAGTCAATGATTTGCTGCACAAAGCCCAAGCACTTTTCAGGTGCCATATTCTGGCCCTCTCTGTTTTGCTTGTGAATGCACAGATTTTAATTTTCCATGTAGCCAAGGATGTAGGCTGCACCATGCTGATTTACCAGGCTGTCCCTATCCCCATCTCTGATTCCCCCATTTCTCTCTCTGCAGTCTGTACCAGGAAGGTGCTTTTTTTCCTCCTCCTGGCACAGTTTTGCTTTGAAAGACATGTGATCCTCACCAGAAAGCCCACAGAGCTGTGACTTCCCCATGTAACCACATTTTAGTTCCAGCAGGTGACCAGTTTTAATCCACTTAGCTGAAGGTGCACTGGTTTTGTTGAGTGCTAATTATTCATTAAAAGGTGGTGCAAGATGAATCGAATGCCTTCCAGTCTCAGCCTGTTGTATCAACACAGTTACTCCAATTAACAGGGCCTGTGATCTCATAAAAGGCCATTCCCACTTCCTGACACGGGCTATTTCTGCCAGACCGTGGAGATTGGCATTAATTGTGTCCTTCAGGGTTGTACTGACCCCGTTGTGAAAGTGCCCAGTTCCACAGCAGAGCATCCTGCTCGCTCAGAGCGCTGGGGAAGCTCCAGTTCCTAAGGAAACACACCCCAAGGTGTGCTGTGGTTAGCACTGAGGGGCTCACACTGTGTGTCAGGACAGCTCTGAGGGTTTGCAGCCCTTCCTCTGGGCAGGGCAGCGTCCCCTCGCTGACCTAGGGCTGGAAGAAGAAGTTTTGTTCCTGCTGTGAGATGGCAAGCTCATCCCTTCTCTGCTTCCCAGGCAGTGTAGAGATGAGGATGGACAATTCCCATTTTCCTAAGAAATTCCCGTTCCTGAGCCACTGGCAGGACTGGGGTGGCCCTTTGCACCCTCCATCCCTTCCTGCTGGCTGGGTAAAAGGTTCAGCAGAGCATTTCCCTGCTGTCTGCCCACAAGCACACGTCCTGCTGAGCTCTGGCAGTGCCAGAGCGGGCAGCTGAGGCACCAGGAGCCCAGACTGGCTCCCACCAAGCCCAGCTGCCTGGCCCATGTCCCCACCAGCTCTGTGGTGTCCCCAGTTGTGACAGAGGAGAGAGCCAGACTCACACTGATGTGGTTGCTTCAAGGGAGCTGATGTGCTTCACAGAATTACAGGGTTGGAAAAGACCTCCAGGGCCACCAAGTTCAACCTGTGACCAATCCCCACCTTGTGAGCCAGAGCAGAGTGCTCAGTGCCACATCCAGTCATTGCCACCACTGTGTCTGCTGTGGAACTGGACCAGCAGTGCTGGTCCTTGTTACTCCTCACTCTCTTCCTGGGCATCTCTGCAGGCTCATCCCGAGGTTCTCACTGCTCCTGGTGGCACCTCCAATGTCACATGTGCCCAAAGGGGCGGGCAGGCAGCAGGGCTGGGCCCTGTGGAGGCTTGTGTTGGTGTTTTGGGTGTGGCAGAGGGGCTGGCACTGGGCACCATCCTGGTCCATCCCTGCTTTGGTCCAGGAGGCATTCTCACGAGGCTGGAGTGTGGAGCAGGTCCTCATCATGTGGAAAAGTGAACCAAGCAGGAATGGGGCTGATTCCTCTGTGAAAACCCTGCCCTGGAGGCTGGTGGGGAGGTGGAGCAGCTGTGCCAGCCCCCAGCTCTGCATGGGGCTTGAATTTGTTTCCCTTTCTCTGTGACACTGCAGCTAAATACAGGAAATTTAAATCACCCCAGGAAAGCCCAAACTTGTTTTTTTTTTAATGTTTTCTAATGGCAAGCATGGTCTGTGTGAGTGCAGCAGGCAGGATCTGTGCTCAGGGGGACTTGGAGACAGAAATATCCTTCTGGGGGGCTTCCCTGGGGGTGTTTTGGGGGAATGCTTTCCTATCATGGCAGGGGCTGGCAGGGATGGTGGCACAATCAGAGCTTGTTAACACCCCCCATGCAGAAATGCTGCTCCTGAGCTACAGGATCCATGGGAATAACACACTGGGAAGGGAGAGCAGCTCACAGAGAAGGGTTTTCACTATTGTCTGCCGTGGGACTGGTACAGGAATACCACATCTCCCTCAGGTATTCGGGGAGCCACAAATATTGTCAGAGGAATGCGAATGCTCCGGCTGCCTCGCTCGTCATGGAAGGGAGGGCAGGAGCGTGGGCTGGAATCCCCTCAGCCAGCAGCCATTCCCTGCTCCTGCTGGATTGAGCTCCTGGCTGGTCTAGCCGGGCTTTCCCTGTGCCCTGAGCCTGTTCCAGCTCTCTCAGCTCTGGCAGCTCATCCCCTCCTTCCATTCACGTCTCCTGGGCACACCCCTGTGCCCATCTGCTCTCGCTGCCCTCGGGGTGTGATCAGACAGCACGGTGGGGGCTGCTGGCAGAGGGGGACAGGGGCACTGGGCAGGTCCCTGACAGCCCCAGGGGTACAGGGGCTGTGTGTTAGGGGCACTCTGGCCAGGCACGTGTGTTGGGGAAGATGAAACAGGAAAGCCTTATAAATATGATTGCCTGGCAAAAGATTTTGAGAATATAGAAACTATAAGTGAGATTGAAATGAAAGCAAGCTTTGAGATACCTCAGTTACTGAACAACTGGAAAACAATGGTGTGGCAGACTGAAGGTAATCCCCTTTTGAGGGAACAATTCCCTCTGCTTGCAGACAGGTCACAGGGTCAGAGCAGACCCTACAGCTTGGCAGAAGGGGCCCAAAGAGGAGTTTTTAGGGTTTAAAATGTAACACAGTGTAGTAATGTAATGATTCTTATAGGCTGTATGGAAATGCTATAGGATTTGTATATTGTACTAAATTACTTAGTGAGAATTAGAATATTCAGCACAGAAGATTTATTGTATTGTAACAGGAACCTCACTCTCTTACCGTTTTTATTCTCTTACCCTTTCTACTCTCTTACCCTCTCATCCTCTCTACCCCTCTCTCCTCTCAGGCCTGCTCTGAGCTGTGCCTGGCAGCTCCCAGCAGGGCCCTGCACCCAGGCCCTCTGCAATAAACCCCAAGTTCCACAACCTGGCTGCAGACATCTTTCGTCTCCATCCATCCTGACCATCCCTACCCCCCAACACTCCTACACACGTGGCTGTGCTGCTGGTGGGGAGGGGGTTTAACCAGCACAGAACTGGGCAGGGGGGCTGGATGGAGGGGAGGCATGGGAGGGAATGGATGGGGGTGGGATGGTGTTGCAGCACAACCCTGACCCTGCCTACCCCTTCAGGGCCACACAGCCATGGGAGGCTGCAGCACATGGGCATGGCCAGAGCTGCTGGTGCTGCTGGTGCTGCTGGGCAGCGCCTGGCTGCGGGTGGGCAGTGCCCAGCCCACCCCCCCGGGCCCCACGCAGCCCCCCGGGCCCCAGCTGAGGTTCCGCCTGGCCGGGTACCCCCGCAAGCACAACGAGGGGCGCGTGGAGATCTTCTACAACGACGAGTGGGGCACCATCTGCGACGACGACTTCACGCTGGGCAACGCGCACGTGCTGTGCCGCCACCTCGGCTTCGTGGCTGCCACCGGCTGGGCACACAGCGCCAAGTACGGCAAAGGAGTCGGTAAGAGAGGGGTGGTGGGCACAGCATCACAGCATCCCCCTGGCACAGCCCTGACAGGTCTGCAAGGGGCAGGGTCTGTGTTTGCAGAGTGCCTGGCAGTGATTGTGTGCTCAGCTGTGCACAGGTGTGCATGGTGAGAGGGGTGGTGGGCACAGCACCCCTTGGCACAGCTCTGACAGGTCTGCAAGGGGCAGGGTCTGTGTTTGCAGAGCACCTGGCAGTGATTTTGTACTCAGGTGTGCACGGTAAGAGAGGGGTAGTGGGCACAGCATCCCTCTGGCATCTCTGCAAGGGGCAGGTTCTGTGTTTCCAGAGTGCCTGGCAGTGATTGTGTGCTCAGGTGTGCACAGTAAGAGAGGGGTGGTGGGCACAGCATCCCCCTGGCACAGCCCTGGCATCTCTGCAACGGGCAGGTTCTGTGTTTCCAGAGTGCCCAACAGTGATTGTGTGCTCAGCTGTGCATGTGTGGGAGCTTTCTGTGTGGCAGAGCAGCCCCTTGGAGAGGTGGATGCTCCACTTCTGCAGACACCCACCCAGAACTATTGTAAATTCAGGCAACCTTGACAAAGAGAGAGATGGTGCATCTGACTCCATCTTATCAGAAGGCTAATTTATTACTTTATTATACCATATTATATTAAAGAATATTTATACTATACTGTACTATACTATACTAAAGAATACAGAAAGGATTCTTACAGAATGCTAAAAAGATAATAATGAAAACTCCTGACTCTCTCCAGAGTCTCGACACAGCTTGGCCCTGATTGGCCAAGGAGTGAAAACAACTCCCAGCAGAATCCAATGAAACAATCACCTGTGGGTAAACAATCTCCAAACACATTCCACATGAGCACAACACAGGAGAAGCAAATGAGATCAGAATTGTTTTCCTTTTCTCTGAGGCCTCTCTTGCTGCCTTTCAGCTTCCCAGGAGAAAAACCCTGGGTGAAGGAATCACGTTCAGGGAATGTGAATGCCACCCAAAACTTCACTCCTGGCATTTCCCTGGCCTCAGCTTTGTGCTACAGCTCCTGCTGTAACCTGTGTGATCCCTGGCCATGCCCCTGGGCACATTCCCTGCTCCCAGGGGATGCTTGGCTCCCCCTCACCCCCAGGCTGTGTCTGGCAGGGCGGATCTGGCTGGACAATGTGAATTGTGCTGGAAACGAGAAGAGCATCGGGGACTGCAAACACCGGGGCTGGGGGAACAGTGACTGCAGCCACGAGGAGGATGCAGGTGTGGTCTGCAAGGATGAACGCATCCCAGGCTTCAAGGACTCCAATGTCATCGAGGTGAGGGGGCTGCTGAGCTGGCCAGAGCAGCTGGTGACATCCAGGATGCCACAGAGCACCCTGGGTGTGGGGCAGTCTGGGATCTCTCCCTGGGAGTGCAGGAAAGCAGCAATGGCTTTCCTGGTTCTGCTCCCCGGAGATGCACCTGGGGACCCAAGGGGACAAGAGGCTCTGAGCTCCTCTCTGCATGAGGTTCAATCTTTGGCTGCCCAGGGCCATCAGGACTGGCTGTCCCTGTGTCGTGTCTGGGGACCCCTCTCCTTCATCCGTGGAGATTCCCTGGGGGTGGGCAGGCAGGAGGAGGGGCGATGGGATGAAATGTGAGCCGGGGCTGACCCGCTCCCCGCAGACGGAGCAGAGCCACCTGGAGGAGGTGCGGCTGCGGCCGGTGGTGTCCGGGGGGCGGCGGCAGCTGCCGGTGACAGAGGGCATCGTGGAGGTGCGCTACAAGGACAGCTGGGCACAGATCTGCGACCAGGGCTGGGACAGCCACAACAGCCGCGTGGTCTGCGGCATGATGGGATTCCCTGCAGAGAAAAAAGTCAACAGGAACTTCTACAGGTGAGTGAGGCCAGCAGGGAGCACACAGGGGTGGGGTGTCCAAGCAGGGATGGGGATGGTGCCAGGGGCGTGGGGCAGTGCTGGGGGGGACAGCACAGGCTGTGCTGTTGGGTGTTGTGGATTCTAAAATCTCTCCCACCCTGCTGCTCGCCAGTCCAAGCCCCAGCTGGACATCTGGGCAGTTGCTAACCAACCTGGGGGGCTGTGGGGTGGTTGGGAGGCTGTATCCCCCTGCCACACACACTGCAGCAAAGGGGAATGCTTTTGCTCCCTGGCAGCGCTGTCCCCATGCCAAGGGGAGGTTTGCAGCCATCAGGGGATGCTCCAGCCACACCGTGGGCTGACAAGGGGCAGGGACACGCCGTGCCTGGCACTGGGTGTGCCCTGAGCTGGTGTTGCTCCACAGGAGGCTGAGGCGAGCAGCCAGGACCAAGGGCCCCAGCCTGAGGCTGGGCAGCAGGTAAGGGGCCAGGGCCCCATCTGCTGAGCCATGGCAGAGCTGGGCTGTCCAGCCCCACCAGTCTCTGCTGTCAGAATGGATCTGGGCACAAACAGATCCAGATGGAGCAGACTGAATGCTTGGGCTGTGCTGGCCTAGTAGGACAAACCCCACCCCAGGGCACCTGCCTGGGTGTGCTGGAGTTCCCCATTCCCCACAAGAGACCATCTCTCTCCCAGGCTGGTCGTGCTCCAGGCAGAGCCACCCTGTCCTGCACACCAGGCAGGAGTCCTGGCACCCCGGGAGGGCAGCAGGAGGCCTCGGAGCAGAGCTGTCTCTCCTGGTGGATGGGGAGGAAGGGCTGTGGAAATGGGCTGCTTTCTGCAGAAAGCAGCACTGGGGGTGCTGGAAGGGCTGTGTACCCCTCCATTCCCTGCAGGATGGGCTGGCATGGGCACCAGAGCCTGTGCTCAGCAGTGCTGATGGGCACAGTGTGGCAGGTCCTGCCCCAAGTGCCACATCTGCTTGGGGTCTGCCCACTCATCCTCTGCCTACTCATTCTTGCTGCCTTTCTGCTAGGCCCAGGGGATGGTCTGGCTGCCCTTTCCCTCCATCCCTGATTCCTGCTGCTGGATCTGTTGGTGGATACAGTGAGCCAGAGCCCATCCTCTCTGGGCAGGGGCTTGACACCTCTTTCCTGAGCCCCAGTCCCACCACCTTCCCTGGTGCTGAATGTGCCCTACCCTCACTGTGAGCTCTTTGTTGTGACATTCCCAGATCTGTGTCCCCTACAGTAATCCTTGCCATCTCCTGCAGCTGGTGATGGGAATTCAGGCAGGGTCATCCCATGGGTTTCCTCAGCTCCCACCTGAAGGTTCTGGTTGCTCCAATGGCTGGTTTGGTGCTGACTGCCCCTTTCCCAGCAAGCAGCTCCTTCCCCTGCAGCACTGGGGGAGATGTTTTGTGTCTCCATGAGGCTGAAATCCTGTCCCTCTGCCCTGAGCAGGAACTGGCTCCTGAGAGCCACACTGTTTTGTAGGGAGTGATCAATTTGGGGCTGCACAGCCACAGTCATATGAAAGCACAAGGATAATCCAGGCTGGAAGGGACCTCTGGGAGTCCTGGGCCAACTCCTTGTGTGGAGCAGAGCCAGCTGTGGGTTAAACCCAGGATTTCATCCAGCTGGCTTTTGAAACCTTCCAAGGATGGAAATTCAGCAGCCCTGCGGTCTCTGCTCCAATGTAGAACAGCCCTCATGGGCAAAAGGTTTTCCTTACCCTGAGCCTGAACCTTTTGTTGTCAGTCATGCCTCTTTCCTCTTGTGCTCTTCCCTCCCTGCTGGAAGAGCCAGGATCCTCACAGCTCCCAGCTCAGCCCTGGCTGGAGCAGTCCCACACCCCCAGCCCCTGCCAGGCCTCTGGCTGGCTGCTCTCCCTGGGGCTCACACCACACACATGGCATCTTCTTGTCCTGGGGACCCAGATCCAGGTGCAGGATCCAGATGTGGTTTCCTGAGTGTGAGTGGGCACTGATGCCCTCTGGCTGTATGAATCCCAGCCCTGTGCTGTGTCCTGTGCAGCTGACACCAACCTGTGCTGCCCTGTGGGGACAGTGGCCAGGCTTGGCTCTGCCTGGTCCCTGGGGCTGGCAGTCCCCTGCCCTCCTTTGGGCCACTCTGCTCTTCACTCCCTGTGGGCTCTGGGGTTTTGGCTCTGCTCTGCATCTTCCTCCCTGAGGGAAACAAGCATTTGAGGATGTTGGGATTGCACCTACACCTTGTGTGTGCTGAGCCCCAGGCAGCTTTCCCTCATGGCTCAGCCTATGCCAGGGCTGCTTCCCTCGCTGGCAGCAGCCCTTGCCAGCCTGCAGCAAGTTCCACTGTGCCCCATGGCTCCAGGACAAGCACCCTGGGGCTGCCTGTGCTGCTTGCTAGGTGTCCTGCACCTTGGGGACATGGCACAGTGGTAGCATGGTGTCTGGATGAGGACACAGACACGACCACACCTGACTGATCAAATGGTGGCTGCTGGTGTTTGATCTTTTGGTCTGTGACAAGGCAGAGCAGATGTGGCTGCATCCAGCAGTTTCCTGGTGGGATGCATGCAGGAAACTGCATCACTGCTGTGGAAGTGTGGCTGTGTCACACTGCTGGCAGCAGATGATGCTGTTGCACCCCTGTGTGACACAAAGGGGATGCACGTGAGTTCAGTCTCCAGTGAAGCCAGGGCAGGTTGTGCTCCCTGTGTCACTGCTGAGGGCAGAGGTGACAGCCTGAAATCCCAGGCTTTGTGATGGTTGTTTTCTATTTTCCAGGCTGGCCTCCAAATCTCAGCCTAAACAAAAGCGCAGGGAGGACGTAGGGCCCAAGAAGAGGTAAATGGCTCAGTGGAGAGCCAGAGGCAGGAGCCCCAGAGCTGTGTGTGTCCCCATGTGTGTCCCTGTGCTGCTGGGGGTGCGGCACAGGCACCTGGCAAGGGGTGGGTGCCTGGCAGGCACCGTGTGTCACCCTGGGGACAGGGCAAGGGGCACAGCCAGCACGTGCAGCTGCAGGCAGGGTGGCTGGTGACACCTCCACTGCCACTGCTCACTCTGGCCATGGCTCAGGGCTCCTGTCCCCCTCACAGGCTCTTCACAGAGCGGCAGCAGCTCAACTACCGCCTGCACTTGGTGTCCTGCACGGGGACAGAGGTGCACCTGTCCATGTGCTCCTTCGAGTTCTACCGGGGCAACTCCTCAGCAGCCTGCGGCTCCGGCATGCCCGCCGTGGTCAGCTGCGTGCCCGGGCCCCTCTTCGCCACTGGCAGTGCCCACAAGAAGAAACAGCGCCAGCAGCAGCAGCAGCAGGGCCAGGTGAGCCCTGCAGGGAGGGGACGAGTTCTGTGGTGGCCCACAGCAGGACAGTGCCCCACTCTGGGCCAGGCTCTGTCCTCAGGTGTGCGGGTTGGTGGGTGACCAGCTCCGGAGCGGGAGGTGGGGACGGTGTCCTGTCCCTGCACATCCCAGCGCTGCGTGTGCCACCCCACACTGTCCCACCCTTGTCCCTGCTCCCACAGCCCCGGATCCGGCTGAAGGGCGGCGCCAGGGTGGGCGAGGGCCGCGTTGAGGTGCTCAGGAGCAGCGAGTGGGGCACCATCTGCGACGACCGCTGGAACCTGCAGTCGGCCAGCGTGGTGTGCCGCGAGCTGGGCTTCGGCAGCGCCAAGGAGGCCCTCACCGGGGCACGCATGGGCCAAGGTGAGCCTGCTGGGCAGACTGCAGGGCTGCATTTATTACAGCAGGGGGTTCTTGGGGTCTCTCCAACCCCAGCTGCAGTAGGTGTCTGGATAGCAAAGCCTTGCTTGTTGGGATCTCTAGCTGGTCAGAGTGACCCCGAGAAAAGCTGGAAAGTCTCTTTTCCCAGCCTGGTGCTTGAAGAAGGAGTCAGGGCTCTTCATTGCTTGGTCTCAAGGTAGTTTATTTTATTTTATCTATAAAAAATTTTCTCCTGCCCTGCCGAGGTCAGCTCAGCAAGATGGTTCCAGGCACTCTGCCTGCCCCCGGGGCAGTGTTATCTTTTTATACTAAAAACTACATATACAATGTTTACAATTACTTCCCAATACCTATCACCTATGTTAGACAGTGAGCTTCTTAATCTAAACCAATCTGTAAGTGCCAACATCACAGCAGAAGATGGAGGCCAAGAAGAAGAAGCAGAAAGGCTGGACACACCCAGTTCCCTCCATCTTGCCTCCTGAACCCCCATACCAAAAACCCTAAAATCTACTTTTCCACCCCGTGATAGCTTCATTAATATTCTAGTTAAACTGTTGTGGCTTGCTGATCTTCATACAAGGTTGGTAATTTGCTCCACGGGTCATAATCAAAACCACAGGTGTTTTGGGCTCTGTGCCAGGGTCCCTGAGACCCCTGGCAGGGGTCTTGGGTGCTCAGGACAGCCAGAGGGATGTCCTGGGTCCTGACACTTGCTAAGCTCCACTATTGGAACAATTACCAATATAGCTGGAACGGGACGTTCTGAGCTTGTCTGGCCCTTGCTGCTTGACCAAAACGCAGCAACTGTGGTGATTTCACCCCAGAGACACTTTTGGCTGGCTGGATGCTGCAGATGGGCACGTGGAGACAAGCCCAGGCATGCAGGAGCTCTGGTGGTCCTCAGGCTTACCTCTGGTGGAAAAGCTTTAAGGTGATGGTGAAGGAAAGGAGCCGGTTCTGATGGAGGGTTTGGATCCAGAGCTTTATTCCTGGCCCACAGGCCTCTGAATGCAGCACCAGCTCCAGCAGAACCTCCTGAACTGCATATTTGCTGTTCCTTTGAACCCTGGGGAGAGGGAAGGGGCACAGGGGGCCACCAACCAGGTACAGGGCAGGGAAGTCTCAAGGGACAAAGGACACCTGGATGGCCCAATGTCCCCCAGGGGTTGGAGGGCATCTTTTGAATTCTGCCAATCACTCAATGCCCTTCTGGAATGTCAGGATTGACAGACAGTGCTGGGCAGGGGTCAGGGAGGGGGAGGGAGAGGAGACTGACACACCTGGGGAAGAAATCTTCACGGAGAAACCCAGGGTATCTGAGGCAAACCATGACACCACACTGCAACACTCCACTTGTCCAGGTCCCTCAGGCAGGCTCCCAGCTGCAGGCAATCTTAGCAGGCAGCTCAGCTCTTCAGTGAGATCAGCTCTTTGAATTCAGCTCTCAGTGATTTCAGCTCTTTGCTTGTTAAGTGCCTCAGCAGACACAGGACAGAGAGAGGAGAAGAATTGTATGAGGTTCTGTTGTATTTGCTGGGACCCTCATGGCAGGGAGGTGTCACTATAGAACACAAAATAACACAACTGACGTGCATACACTTGTTTTTAAGGTAAAGAAGGGAAGTTTGTTTTCTGACTCTAGTATTTATAGATTTCTAAAAGTGAGAGTGGATTGGAGGGTGAAAGTGCCACCTCTTCAATGACACTGGACAAACTAACAGTTTATTAAATTTCTTTTCTTCTAGAAAAGAATGCAAAACAGTAAGTTATTTACAGAAAGTGTGTGAGAAAGTTCGTTACAAGAATGTAAACATCAAAAAGCTTAGAAAATCTTAAAAAAATCAAGGTAACAGGGAGGAATGATGAATCCGATTCCATGTTCTCAGAAGGCCAATTTATTATTTTAGAATACCATATTAAAGAATACTAAACTAAACTATACTAAAGAATACAGAAAGATTCTTACAGAAGTCTAAAAAGATAATAATGAAAACTCCTGACTCTCTCCAGAGTCTTGACACAGTTTGGCACTGATTGGCCATTGAGTCAAAACACTCACACCAGAAATCCAATGAAACAATCACCTGTGGGTAAACAATCCCCAAACACATTCCACATGTGAGCACAACACAGGAGAAGCAAATCAGATAATTATTGTTTTCCTTTTTCTCTGAGGCTTCTCAGCTTCCCAGGAGAAAAATCCTGGGTGAAGGGATTTTTCAGAAAATGTGAATATGACATAGTTCCACAGGGGTGTCTTTATTAGCAGCTTCTGTGAAGGGTGATAGTGACAGCTCTTCTGCTGAACAGTGCAGGAATGGGGGTTTCTATAGGGTATAGGGGTTTTGGGAAACAGTCCAATATTAAGAGTTGAGGTCAAAGTGACAGAGAGATAACAGGAGTCTGGAGGTGGAAGAGGGGCTTCTTTTGGTCCAGTCATCATGACTAGGCATTTCTTATCTTAGGCAACTGACTGCCAGGGAGGCCTTGCAGGCCCTGTGGCTGCTACAGCACCAGGCATCCCCTCCTGGAGCTGAGGATGAGGCACTTATCCAGGCTTTGCTTGGCTGGGGTGTCCTGTGAGCACTGGGATACATGGAGCATCCCAATGGGACCATGGCCACTCAACCACACTGCCCCAGGCAGCAGCTGTGGAGGCTGGAGTGCCCAACTCCCTCAGACCTGCCAAAAAGAGAGGGCAGCCTTGGGGACATGGGTGGTCCTGTACTGCAATGAAAGGTGATTCTGATGAAGGGGAGAGAGAATGAAGCATCTGACTCCATGGGTATCAGAAGGCTAATGAATTACTTTATTATACTATACTGTGTACATTTCATCGAAACTGAATCTGCCAAGCACTCAGCTGCACTCCACTGCAGAGAATCTCAGCCCACAGTCCCAACACACACACACACAGCTGGCCCTGATAGGCCAAGGAAACAAAACATCCTCACTTTGGATAAACAATCTCCACATTGCATTCTACTTCATTCTACTTTGGCACAACACAGGCCCAGCAAGTGATAAGAATTATGTTTTCCCTTTCTCTGAGGTTCAGAGAATGTGAATCTCAGAAATCCTTGGGAAGAGAAACGGGACAACAGCCCTGAGCATCCCTGTGTCACAGGGGGGCCCTGATTTCTGCTGTCCTCCTGCAGGGACGGGCCCCATCCACCTGAACGAGGTGCAGTGCCGGGGCACCGAGAAGTCCCTGTGGAACTGTCCCTTCAGGAACATCACCCAGGAGGACTGCAAGCACACGGAGGACGCTGCTGTTCGCTGCAACATCCCCTACATGGGCTACGAGAACCTGGTGCACACCATGGGGGCTGCTGGCTCCGGGGGGCTCCCAGCAGTGGGGTCTCAGAGTGGGGGGCTGGGAAAGGCCCACAGAATCCATGGGAACCTCATCTGTCCTCCTCTGCACCCCACACATTTCCCCCTGTCCTGGGAGATCAGGGATTTTGTGGGTGGGAACCCCTGTGAGGAAGAGGGTGGAGGGGAGGCTGTGGGGGCTCTGGGTGTTCTGTGGGTGCTGCTCCCTGCTGCTTTTCCTGCTGCCAGCCTGTGCCCACTCCCCAACAGAAACACCAGAAAAAAAATCACTGTGGGATAACCAGGAGATTTTTTTTTTTTTTTACCTGTGATGAAACAAGCAAATGGAGCCCTTTGTTCCTGTTTGCCCTGGCCCATCGTTTCATCCACTTTGAGCTCTTTTTAATGATCTTTAACTCTCTCACACCTGTAATGTCAGAAATGACGCCATTTCAAAATGAACTATTTTCAGTTCATTCAGTGCTGGGTGAGACAATTCCCAAACTCACAAGCCATTTCTTGTCCCCAAATCCACCAGTTTTGGCAAGTTCCCTGCCAACCAAAGCTGTGCTTGGCTTTGCTCAGTTCCTGCTTCCCCATCCCCATGTGCAGGCACAGCCTGGGACAGGGGCCGGGGACAGCCCTGCATGCAGGGGGAGCATCGCCTGTGACGGTGATGACGCTGCCACCGCCTTTCTCTGCAGATTCGGCTGAGCGGGGGCCGGAGCCGCTTCGAGGGGCGGGTCGAGGTGGCGGTGGGGGCTGGCGACGGGGACCAGCCCCGCTGGGGTCTGGTGTGCGGAGAAGGCTGGGGCACCCTCGAGGCGATGGTGGCCTGTCGCCAGCTGGGGCTGGGATTCGCTAACCACGGCTTACAAGTAGGTGCCAGCACCAGCTTGGCCAGGGCAGCAGCAGCCACCACCACTGCTCACAGGGCTGGGGACAGGGATGGATGGGGACGGAGGGGGGACAGGAGGTGGCACAGCATGGGGTGCCTGCTCACGGCCCCAGGGTTTCCCTGCAGATCCGCCTGGCCGGCGGGAGGACAGAGTTTGAGGGCCGCGTGGAGGTGAAGAGAGGCAGTAAGTGGGGCACGGTCTGCAGCGATGGCTGGACCACCAAGGAGGCCATGGTGGCCTGTCGTCAGCTCGGCCTGGGCTACTCCCTGCATGCTGTGACGGTAGGTGCCAGAGAGGAGGGCCCCTGGTGAGCACAGGCACCAGCCAGCACTTCCCAAACAACCGTGGGGCTGCATGGGGACAGGTGGGGACAGAGGGACACAGACCCCTGTGGGCAGCTGTGGTGGGGGGCTTGGCTGCAGCCTGGGTAGAAGTGATCCTGGGCAATCCGGCCACCAGCCCTGCCACCCACCCTGCCTCACCCCCTCACCAGGAGACCTGGTACTGGGACGCCAGCAACGTGACAGAGATGGTCATGAGCGGGGTGAAGTGCGCCGGCCACGAGATGTCCCTGAGCCACTGCCAGCACCACGGCGCCAGCCTGAGCTGCAGGAACACGGGCACGCGCTTCGCTGCAGGCGTCATCTGCTCCGAGAGTGAGCTGAGGGAATGGGGGCTGCAGGGGGGCCTGTCTGTGCTGGGGGTTCTGCAGCGAGGGGCTGTGGGCAGTGGGCTCTGCAGGTATGGATTCTGAGCTGTGGGGTTTGTGGGTGGTCAGGTCTGTGGGTAGTGGGGTTTGTGGGCAGTGGGGTCTGCCAGCAGTGAGGTCTGTGGGAAGTGGGGTCTGCAGGTATGGACTCTGAGCACTGGGGTCTGCGGGCAGTGGGCTCTGTGGGCAGTGGGGTCTGCAGGCATGAACTCTGAGCACTGGCATCCGTGGGTGGTGGAGTCTGCAGGCAGTGGAGTCTGCGAGCAGTGGGATCTGCAGGCATGGACTCTGAGCATTGGGGTGTGTGGGCGATGGGCTCTGTAGACACCGGTGTAGTGGGGCCAGGAGCTGTGCTCAGTGGAGTTTGCAGCTGGAGGTCAGGGTTCAGCCAACACCCAGCCATTGCAGAGGGCACATGTCCCTCCTGGCTGGCTTAACCCTGGGCGCTGCCCCATCCCTGCCAAGAGCAGGGCCCGTCCCTGAGCAGCCGCCTGTCCCCAGCTGCCTCAGACCTGCTGCTGCACGCGCCGCTGGTGCAGGAGACGGCGTACATCGAGGACAGGCCGCTGCACATGCTGTACTGTGCTGCTGAGGAGAACTGCCTGGCCAGCTCGGCCCGCCTGGCCAACTGGCCCTACGGCCACCGCCGCCTGCTCCGCTTCTCCTCGCAGATCCATAACCGCGGCCGCGCCGACTTCCGCCCCAAGGCCGGCCGCCACTCCTGGGTCTGGCACGAGTGCCACCGGTGCGTGTGGGGCACAGCAGGGAGGGGATACATGGGGCTGGGGGTCAGGGAAGGGAGAGGGTGCTGCTGCTGCAATGGGCTGGGTGAAGAGGGTGCTGGACAGGGGTGACGCTAAAAGACAGTGACACTGTGCAAATATGACACTGAGAGAGGATGATGCTGGATGAGGGTGACACCAGGTTGTTGTCATCTTATTTCAAAAGTCCCAAACCTTCTCAGTGATTTCTTATGGGCAGCTCCTCGCAGCACTGACTCCTTCTTCCTCACAGCACAACGAACAAACTCCAACTCTCCCCTCACCCAGCTAACCCACTCTTTTGTAGCACTCATCTTCTTATTGGACACAGCTGTGGCCTATTAAGGGCAGGCCTGTTCTAATCTTTGGTGATTAGTACAGCTGCAACTCCTCAGGTGTGAGATTACCTTCTGCATTATTCTGTTACATTCTGTCACTCCACACCGGGTGAAGGGGACACTGCATAGCCCAAATCTGGTGCTCAGGGTCCAATTTTGTCTGGTTTGGCTTAGGGGCTGTTCATGGATAAGCAGTGTTGGGGCTGGGGTCTCCAGGAAGGCAGGGATGGGGCTGCAGGCTGTGCCTTGCAGCTGAACCCTCTGCTTGCGTGGCCAGCTGGCTGGGGACAGCTGTGTCCCCTTCCAGGGCAGGACACAGCCTTGCCCAACCTCACAGTGCTGCCACCTCAGAGCAGGGGCTGTGGGGACATTCCTGGCAGCAGGGGGCTGATGCAGGGCAGGGCAGTCTGCAGCAGGTGCTGGCTCCCTCCCACAGGCACTACCACAGCATGGACATCTTCACCCACTACGACATCCTGACCCCCAATGGCACCAAGGTGGCCGAGGGACACAAGGCCAGCTTCTGCCTGGAGGACACTGAGTGCGAGGAAGGTGGGTGACATGGAGCCCTGCAGCACTGTCCCTGCCTGTGTCCCCATGGTGGGGCCAGGCTGGGGGGTCTCAGCAGGGACCAGCTGTGTCTCCTCCTGCCTGCAGACGTGGCCAAGAGGTACGAATGTGCCAACTTTGGGGAGCAGGGCATCACCGTGGGCTGCTGGGACCTGTACCGGCACGACATCGACTGCCAGTGGATCGACATCACTGATGTCAAACCAGGCAACTACATCCTGCAGGTGCTGCACCTGACCCTCCCAGCCTCTGTCCCTGCACCTCAGCCCTCCCCACACATCAGCCACCCATCACTCTCTCCTGCTGGAGCTCAGTGGGTGTGCTGGCACTGCCTGTCCTTGTGCCCACAGACTCAGACATGCTGCCACATGGGTTTTCCAACTCTGAGCAGCACTGCTCATGGTGCACAGGGACAGGGCCACTCCATCACATCAGCAGCCACTGGCTCCTTGGAGCTCTCCAGCACACCCACCACAGCTGGGGAGATACATCCTGTGGGGCTTGGGCTGGGATCTCACTATCAGTGCCCCACAGGTCGTGATCAACCCCAACTTCGAGGTGGCAGAAAGTGACTTCACCAACAATGCCATGAAATGCAACTGCAAGTACGACGGGCACCGCATCTGGGTGCACAGCTGCCACATCGGTAATGGCACGGGGCACGGCATGGGGGTGAGGGTGGAGGGCAGTGACAGGGCTGCAGGAAGCCATGAGGATGAGGATGGTGCTGCTGGGGGCACCTACAGTGGAAGGTGCCGGCAGGGGATGCACTGCAGCAGAGCTGACAGCCCCTGCCCTCTGCCCGCAGGAGATGCGCTCAGCGAGGAGGCCAACAAGCGGTTTGAGCAGTACCCAGGTCAGCTCAACAACCAGATTTCATAGGGCCCCGGTCCTGGGGAGACAGGCATCTCCCTCCCTCACCCCATACTGGTGGGAGGAAGCTGCTGGAAGACCGGCAGGGAGGCCTGATGCCCAGTGCTGCTGCCACTGTGTCCTGCCGGGGACTGCCCAGGACTCGCCACCGGCTGCCCTTGCCCACCTCGGTGGGGCTGGTGCTGGAGGCACCTGCACCTCCCAGCCTGGGGCTGCCACCCCAACCACTGGCCAGAAGAGCGTGCCCACATCCCCTGGGCTGCGGCACACGGGTACAGTCCGGGAGGTCCTGCATCCCTCCCATCCCAGCTGCACCCCAGCTCCCACTGCCCCCTTCAGCCCTGGTTCCTCTCACCCCACAGCTCACCCCCTCAGCTGGCCCCAGGGCCCACCACCCACACAGGGCCCCAGGAGCCACTGGTCCCCCTGGGGATGGTGCAGGTGTCTCTGCCCACAGCGCTGCCCAGGGGTGGCTCCTACCCCATCTCTCAGTTGTAATTTTATTTCCTCTATAAAGTTGTAAGTTCTATTTCTCAATGGTTGCTGGCACGTCTCTGGGCTGGGATGAGGAGCAGGTGGCAGGGTTCATTCTGCAGGGCTGGTCGCCACCCTGGCACAGTGTAGGAGCATGCCCTGGTCCCTGCAATGCCTCATCCACACAGCCCTGGCCCCACAGCAGCCCCCAGCACCATCCTCAGCCAGGGCTGGTCCTCCGGGGGTAAGCCCAGGTGGGTGAGAGGAAGGAACCAGCAGCAGCCCCACAGCACCGTGTGGGGAGGAACTGAGGAGGAACTGAGGAGCAGGGATGAGCTGGTTCCACCTCACCAGATCCAGGGCGAATGTTACCAAGCAGAAATCCCATCCTGGGGCTGTGACCCTTGAGGATTGGGGTCCAGAGAAAGTCCCTGGGACTGTGAGCCTTTGAGGATTGGGGTCCACAGGAAATCCTTGAGGCTGTGACGCTTGGGGATTGGGGTCCACAGGAAATCCCTGGGGCTGTGACCCTTGAGGATTGGGGTCCACAGGAAATCCTTGAGGCTGTGACCCTTGAGGATTGGGGTCCACAGGAAATCCCTGGGGCTGTGACCCTTGAGGATTGGAGTCCACAGGAAATCCCTGAGGCTGTGACCCTTGAGGATTGGGGTCCACAGGAAATCCCTGGGGCTGTGACCCTTGGGGATTGGGGTCCACAGGAAATCCCTGGGGTCCACCGGACCGTGACCCACAAGAACCGAGGTCCCACAGCAGAGCGGGGCTGCCTCAGCTCGTGTGGGAGCACAGCCCGGCCTGGAGCCGAGGCACTGGGCAGGAACACTGGGATGTGACACGAGGGCCCAGGGAGCTCCGGCCCAGCTCTCACCCCTCAGCTGGCTGCTCTGACCCCACCAACCCTTCCCCATTGCGGAGACCCCGGGCACTGCCCTCAGCCGGGGAGGAGGAAGGAGCCGGCCTTGGCTCGGCCCCGGAACGCTGCGGTCAGCACAGCCGAACAGCTATGCCAGACACGCCGCCATTTCCCCCGGGCCGGCGGCGCTGGCCGGGGCAGCGAATTCCTCCGGCGGGGCCGGGGCTGCTGAAAGGAGCGCTGTTCTCAGGGCAGAGCCGCCCCTTGCCGCAGCACCTCCGAGGAACTGTGCTTCTTTCATGTCCCCAAAGCAGCAGGCTGGGGCTCGGGAGCGCCGTCACGGGCAGGGCCTGGCCCCACAGCCGCATTCCTCCGCTGCTCCGGGCTTCCTCGCCGCTTCTCTTCCAGGAAGGCGAGGAACAGCCGGGGCTGCTCCTTCCCCGATGGCCGCCAGCCGTCCCCAGGGGCCGGGTGTGTGTGGGAGCAGAGCTCCAGCATTGACAGCGAGCTGGGGGCGGGACAGGCAGAGCCCCGGCCCAGCTGTGGCTCCCAAACTCAGCCCTTCTGGACATCAGGGCCATCCTCAGCCCTCCTGGATGGACATCAGGGCCATCCCCGGCCCTCCTGGATGGACATC
Source organism: Agelaius tricolor (assembly GCF_023055355.1). NCBI lineage: Eukaryota > Metazoa > Chordata > Aves > Passeriformes > Icteridae > Agelaius > Agelaius tricolor. The sequence goes on from NW_027269314.1 coordinate 336,549, forward strand.
ATGTCCATCCCTAGCCCTCCTGGATATCAGGGCCGTCCTCAGCCCTCCTGGATGGACATCATGTCCATCCCCAGCCCTCCTGGATATCAGGGCCGTCCTCAGCCCTCCTGGATGGACATCATGTCCATCCCCAGCCCTCCTGGATGGACATCAGGGCCATCCCCAGCCCTCCAGGATGGACATCAGGGCCATCCCCAGCCCTCCTGGATGGACATCATGTCCATCCCCAGCCCTCCTGGATGGACATCAGGGCCATCCTCGGCCCTCCTGGGTATCAGGGCCATCCTCAGCCCTCCTGGATGGACATCAGGGCCATCCCCGGCCCTCCTGGATGGACATCAGGGCCAGGAGATGCCACCTCAGCCATCACAAATCCAGCATTGACACCAATTTACCACGGCCTGGAAAGCTGCTGCATGGGAGGGGATGTGGATACAGGGCTTGGAGTGGTCACAGAGCTCGCAGCAGAAGGGATGTGACCAGATGGTTGTAGCACACCAGCTGCACTCTAGGGAGGTAATGCTGGTCCCAGACCTGCTCTCACCCACAGCGAGGCCACACTCCCTGGCTCAACAGCTGCCTGCCAGGTACACAGAGGAGTCAGATCCCAGCCCAGGTGGGTTCCAAGCAGGTGGCAGAACACCATGAACACTGAGAAGGACCCTGGAGGCACAGCAAGCTCCTTCCCAGCTGCCTCGAGGGGACTGACAGGAGGAGCAAGGTCCCACACAGCCCAGCCTCCACCAGGGAAGGAGATGACACGGCCCTGGGGGCCACTAGAAAAGTGCTTTATTTGAGCAGAGAGGGGAACAGCTGCACCACAAGTCACCCAAGCACAGACCCCTCTCCTGGCCCCTTCCAGCCCTGCACAAGCTCTGTCTCTGCCTGGCCAGCACAGACACGTCTCAGTCCTGCCCTCAGCTCCAGCTGGGTGGTCTCTGCTACTCGGTGACCTCGGGGACGACGCTCACCAGCAGGGTGTCATAGCCACGCCGCACCAGCAGGGCCAGGCTCTGCTGCGTCCTCACCGCCTCGTACACATCCTCAGCACGCCGTGACACCGTCCCGTTGATCTCCAGCACCACGTCCCCAGCCTTCAGCCCTGCCCTGTGGGGACAAGCACACGCAGGCTGAGGCAGACACTCGGCGTCATCGTCCTCCAAGTGCAGCAGGAGCTGTGGCACCAGAGGTTCTACATCAAGACAGCCAGCCTGGGGAAAGGTTCCCCTCTCAGCTGTAGAGCCCTGCTGCTCTGGAGCAAAACACATCCCACAGCTGCTTCCCCAGGCAGCCCTAAGGCACAGGGCAGCACTTACTGGTGTGCTGGAGAGCCGATGATCACCTTGTGGATCAGCACACCGTAGGAGATGTCAGGAAAGGTGGGGTCACGCAGCTTCAGCTCTGTCAGGATGCTGCAGAGAGAACAGCAGCATCAGGGATGGAGCTGGAGGCAGAGCAGGGCTCCCACCCCACTCCCTGCAGCTGCACAGGGTTAGAGACAGGCACAGAACCTCCCCTCTTGTGTCCCTGCAGCTGCACAGGGCTAGAGACAGGCACAGAACCTCCCCTCCTGTGTCCCTGCACCGTGCTGAGCCACAGCTGCCAGCCCCAAACATCACCATCCTCCTATCAAAGTGAGAGGATGAGAATCCCAATGGCACCAAGGGAGTGCTGGAAACCCCCTGGAGCAGCTGCCAGCTGGATCAGAGCTGTGGTGATGCACATCCCCATGTCACAGCAGCCTTCCCAGGGTCAGACCCGCCCCTCCTCTGCTGCAGTTTCACTTCTCTGCCCTGGCTGGGCAGGATACACAACACAAGCTGTGCCCCTCTTCCTGCCAGACATGTCAGCAGAGCCCTCCTCCTGAGCCTAGAGACTAAACAATCACAGTTTCTCACACTTTCCCACAGACTTTAGAATTTCTAAACCAAATTTAAACTCTCAATCTCTCACAGCTCCTTCTTTGGACTCTCCCCAGCTATTCCTCACCCGTCTTGAATGAAATCCAGAAGTGGATGCAACACTCCAGCTGGATCTCTCCAGTGACAGCATTCTTCCCTCAAACACTGCATCAGCTCCAATCCCTGCAGACCCACACACTCAGTCTCTGCCCAGCTCTGCTCCTCTCAGCTCCCTGCTCAGCCACTCAGGGCTCCCCACGTGGCTGTGGTCTGTGCTGAACTCAACTGTGCTGTCCCACAGCCCAGGGCAAGCTGCCATCCCTTCCCAATTTCACACAGCAAAGGTGGGAAGAGGCCTCTCAAGTTCATCTCACCCAACCCCCAGCAGGCTCAGTCAGGGGAGGCTGCTCTAGACTGTGTCCAGCTGGGTTGTGAGGATCTCCAAGGACCCTCCAGGCTCTGAGCACCCTCCTCACAGTAAAAAAACAGATTTCTTGGGGACTCTCACACATCTCTGTGCCCACTGCCTCTTATCTGGCCTGGGTCTGAGCCTGAGCCTGTGCCCAACACAGAGCTTCTCCTTCCTGAGCCAGGGAAAGGTTTCCAGATGGAAAGGTCCAGGGCAGTCACACGATTCCAAGGCCCTTGTTGGGAGCCCTTCCTGCTGGGCACAAACAAGGCTGGCAGTCAGGTGCTTTCCCTGGATCGGCTCGGGGGCTCTGCAGAAGCTGGAGCCGCGTGCCCGGAGCCGTGTCCGAGGAATTTCACGCTGCTTCCTGACAGAGCCGGCCCCTGCAAGCGTGGCCAGGGAAGCAGGAGGAGGCTGGGCTGGCCTCCCACATCCCTCGGGTTCTGCCGGCTACCAGCACCATCTGCTGGGCAACGGGGAACTCATCAGAGCTTTAGCAGGGCAGAGCACAGCCCCAAAAGGTGTTGGCCCAGCATGGCACAGTGCCTGCCCCACGAGGCAGCTGAAGGTCTCTTAAATGTGGCTGCAAGAGCCAAAGAACCAGAGCAGGTGTTGTCCTTCTCCCAGAGGTGAGAGCACAGGTCCTGCTTGCTGGCATGGGCACTTCACAGAATTGTTTGGGTTGGAAAAGACTTTTAAGATCAAGTCCAACCACTCCCCCAGCTCTGCCAAGGCCAGCACTGGCCATGTCCCCAAATGCCACATCCACAACAGGGCTGTTAAATCCTCCCAGGGATGGAGATTCCACCATTGCCCCAGGCAGATATGCCAAGGCTGGACAGCCCTTTCAAGGAGGAATTTTCCCAATATCCAACCTCAACCTCCCCCGGCACAACCTGAGGTAGTTTCCTCTAGTCCTGTCCCTTGTTCCCTGGGAACACAGCCTGACCCCCACCAGGTTCCACCCTCCTGTGGAGAAGGAAAGCACTTTTCATCTGCTCACAGAGTCTGCCACCAGTGTACAAACTTGCAAGTTTCCAATTTATCCATGAGCCAGCCAGCATTCTAACCCCAACACAAGCACAAAGAGATCTGAGAGTGAAAGCTTAAGCTGTGGAGACAATCCTACCAAAACCAGGCATCCTCAGTTAGTTGGGAAGATCCCATCCCATCCCATCCCTGTCCCAACAGGACTGGCCTGCTGGCCCCTGAGCTCAGGACAGGTACCTGGGAGTGAGGGTCAGCATCATCACCCCGATGTACCGGCGCTTGGACTCTGCATTGCCAAACCAAGAGCCTGTGGAGGGAAAGGACATGGAATGGCATGGCTGGAAACAGAGATCTGCTCACAACAGTGCTGGGCTGGGCCCTCAGGGCAGGCAGCATCCAGAGCTATTCCAAATCCCTAAAACAGCTCAGTCCAGCTCCCAGCACCAGCAGGAGCATTCCAGGTGTTGTATTTTGCACTGTGGTTTGTCAGATTTTTGACAGAGATGTCCCTCCCCAGTGTCACAGACGAACCAGACAGGGCAAGGCAGCAGTGACAGCATTCTTCCCTCAAACACTGCATCAGCTCCAATCCCTGCAGACAGCTTCTCTGTGGCACCAGATGAGACCCCAAAAACTTCTCCTGCTCTCCTGCCTTTCAAAGGCAGAAGGGTGCAGAGCCCAAAGTTTCCCTCTCTCATCCTCCTCCCTCAGAGCCCTCAGGGCAGGCAGCATGCAGAGCTATTCTAACTCCCTGCAACAGCTCAGTCCAGCTCCCAGCACCAGCAGGAGCATTCCAGGTGTTGCATTTTGCACCATGACTTGGCTTCCCTGGTTTGTCAGATTTTTGACAGAGAATGTCCCTCCCCAGTGTCACAGGAGAACCAGGCAAGGCAACAGCAGCACAGCTTTCCTGTGGCACCAGATGAGACCCCAAAGACTTCTCCTGCTCTCCTGAATTTCTCAGGAAGAAGGGTCCAGAGCCCAAAGTTTCCCTCTCTCACCCTCCTCCCCCAAAGCCCGAGCAGGGAGGTCCCCACTCACTCTTGCGCTGCTCCTCCTTCTGCAGGAACTTCCGCAGCCGGTCCGAGGGGATGGCAAAGGAGATGCCCGACGTCACCTTCATGGTGTTCACACCAATCACCTCGCCATCCTGCAGGGAAAGGGCATTGGGATCCCAGGGATCCCAGCAGTGACCCAGGCAGGATCACTGTGGAGAGCAGGGAAACTACTGCACCAGCCTGGGGTCCTGCCTCTGTGCCCACCCCTGCCCAAGGCTGGGCAGGACCCAGGGGCTGAGTCTACAGGATGAGTCCATGCAGCCCCTGGCTCTGCCCTGCCAGCACCAGACCTTGTCTCCACCAAAGCCCCACCAGCTCCAACTGCCTCAGACACTGCACAGGGCCCTCATGCCAGCTTAGCCTTCCTCTCCCTCCAGGAAGCCTCCCAGCACCCACAAAGGAGCACAGACAAGGGGCACACAGCACATCCCCACCCCAGACAGCAAGGGGACAAGCAGCAGCACTCACCAGGTTGACGAGGGGGCCCCCAGAGTTCCCAAACTGCAGCAGAGGAGAGAGAGTGTGAGCAGACCACCAAAGCCCCATCCTGAGGCCGATCCCAGAGCGACCGGCCAAACCCCCCCATGCTCCGTGTGAGCCCCTCCCTGTCCCCACGATGTCCCCACGATGTCCCTTACGTCGATGGCAGCGTCGGTCTGGATGTACTCCATGTCGGAGGCGGCCAGGCCCAGCTCGCGGCTGCCGCGCTGCGCCGAGCTGACGATGCCCGAGGTGATGGTGTTCTGCAGGGCAAAGGGGCTGCCCATGGCCACCACGAACTCGCCCTGCCTCACCTCGGCCGAGCGGCCCAGGGGCAGCGTGGGCAGCGGGTGCTGTGGGCAGCGAGATGGTCAGTGGGACAAAGTGGTGGTGTGATTTCATAGTTTGGCCCAGAAGCCCGGGTGTCTCCCCTCTTGAAGATTCCCTCCCAGGTGTGTCAATCATCCCTCCTTTCCCCACCCTGATCCCTGCTCAGCACTGTCTGTCAGTCCTGGAATTCCTGAAGGGTGTTGAGTGATTGGGCAGATTCAAAGGATGCTCTCTACCCCCGGGAGGCATTGGGCCATCCAGGTGTCCTTTGTCCCCTTGAGACCTCCTCTCCTGTACCTGCTTGGTGGGCTTCCTACCCTTTCCCTCCTCCCCTCCCCTGGGTAAAAGAGCAACCACGCACTCCAGGAGTTCTGTTGGAGGAGTTGCTGGATTCAGAGGTCTGTGGGCCAGAAAAAAAGCTCTGGATCCAAACCCTCCATCAGAACTGTCTCCTTTCCTTCACCCTCGCCTTAAAGCTTCTCCAGCAGAGGGAAACCTGAAGAGCAGCCCCTCCATGGGAGGAAGCTCCATCCCGTCACCACTGGAGCCCCAGCATGCCTGGACTTGTCTCCATGTACCCAGCTGCAACATCCAGCCAGCCAAAAATGTCTCTGGGGTGAAACACCACAGTTGCCACTATTTGGTTCAGCTGCAGGGGCCAGACAAGCCAAGGCACGTCCCTGTCAGAACCCAGGAAACTCCTCTGAATCCCTGGAGGGCTCAAGCCCCTGCCCAGGGGGCTCAGAGACCTTGGCACAGAGCCCAAGACCCCCGTGCCTTTGATTTTGACCCATGGAGCAAATTACCAACCTTTATATGAAGAATTACAAATCAAGAAAGTCTAAGTAGAATAATAGTTTGTCATGGGGTGAAAAATAGATTTTTGGGGTTTTTAGAATGGGGGTTCAGGAGGCAAGATGGAGGAATCTGGGCATGTCCAGTCTTTCTTCTTCTTGGCCTCCATCTTCTGCTGTGATGGTGGCACTTTTGGATTGGTTTAGAGTAGAAGCTCACTGTCTAACATAGGTGATAGGTATTGGAAGTTATGGTAAATAATGTACAGGTAGTTTTTAGTATAAAAAAATAACACTGCCCCAAGGGTGGGCAGTGTGCCACAACCTGACCTGCTGGACAGACCTCAGCAGGTCAGAGAAAGAATGTTACAGATAAGAAACAATAAACAACCTTGAGAATGAAAACAGAAGAATTCTGACTCCTTCTTCAACCACCAGACTGGGAAAAGAGACTTGTACCTATCTCAGAGTCACTCTGACCAACAGAAATTCTGAGACACACTATTGGCACTACCCATAAAGCGGGACAGACAGAACATCCCTCTTCCCAGTGTCCCCACGGCCACCAGGACACACACACACACACACACATACCTTGGGCTTGATCTTGATGGTGGCAATGTCAGCCACCTGGTCCACGTCCTGCACCACGGCGTCGTACATGTCCCCGCTGGCCAGCTTCACCCGCACGCGCCGCCGGTTGGCCACCACGTGGGCATTGGTGACAATCAGCCCGTCTGGGGACACCACGAAACCTGAACCGTTGGAGATGGGCACCTCCCGGCCCAGGAAGGGGTGCCTGAAAGGAGGGCACGGTCAGGAGTGGCAGGGACAGGGCTGGGAGGCAGCAGGGAGCAGCAAAATGGGGAATTCTTCCCTGTCCCAAAAATCTGCAGAAATAGGGGAATGTGCATGAATGTAGCAGGAATCCAGAGCTCGTGCACAGCCACAAAGGTACAAGCCCACCAGGAATAGAAGCACGTGGGAGAAGGAGGGGTTGTGACCTGTGCAGGGACACACAGAGCCCAACCTTGGAGCAGGTAACAAACACCTGAGAGGCAACACAAACGTTTCCTGATAGCAGGAATGGACTCACAATTCAGGGCCCTGGTCAAGCACCCCAATCTCTGCTGGTAGTCATGTGAAGTTGAAATAAGAGATTTTTGGAGTTCACTTGAGTTACCAATATGAATTAAGCATTTAAAGTTTAGCCTGTAGAATTATGTGTTGAATTTTTACCTTTTTACTTCAGAAACCTCTGCCACGGTACAAAGGGCATAGGAAAATGCACATTTCTGAAATGAATGGAAAATGGGATGGAGCAGCAAGGCCAAAGCCCAGCTGGGGGTGAATTATTGCCAGTGTGGGTCAGGAACCCAGAGAAGGAGCAGCACCAGCTGATGCCCCCTCACACAGTGAGGGTGACACTGCACACGGGTGACACCAAGCTGGGAGCAGCAGCCACCCAGCTGGTGAGGGCAGAGCTGCTGCACAGAGGTGCTCCAAGAGACCGCAGGCATTGGATGGTGGGAACATTAGAGAGCACAAAGGGAAATAAACACCAAGTGCTGCTCGCAGGCAGAGCAACGGGGCAGCTCCGCCACACGGCCCCGCAGGACACGGAAGCGGCAGCGGCGTGTGGCAGCCGCGTGTCGGTCCCTCCCGAGGCACTTGTGGGAACCCTCCGGGACGGTTCAGGAGCGGCCGGGGCCACATTGCGCCGGGAGGAGGGAAATCCTTCCCGGGAATCCCCCGATGCCGGTACCTGCCCACGATCTCCACGTAGACCAGCGCGGGTGCCGTTTTCTCCACCACGTCAGCGATGAAGTTGAAGGCGGCGCGGGGCGAGGTAGGCGGAGGGGCGGGCGGCGGGGCGGGCACGGCGGCGCTCAGCGGGGACTGGCGGCGCTCCCGGGCCCACAGCAGCACCAGCGCCGCCGCCCCGGCGCCCACCGCCGCCGCCAGAGACCGGCCCCAGGCGGACGGTGGCGGGGGATGGGAAGGAGGAGGAGGGGGAGGGGGCGGCGGTGGCTCAGCAGTCCCGGTCAGCGCTCGGCACCAGCGCTGTACACCCGGTGGCACCGGGATGCACCGGATCCGCACCCTCCGCGCCGCTGCCGCCATGCTGCCGAGCGGAAACCACGCCCGCCGGGGCGGGGCCGAGCCGCGGGGCACTACGGGAGTTGTAGTCCTGAGGCGGGGCCCTCCCGAAGCTGTCTTCCACCGCGGAGCACGCCGGGAGCTGTAGTTCTGAGACGGGCCGTGCCGGAAGCGCGTTCTGCCGCAGGGCACGCCGGGAGTTGTAGTCCCGCTGGGAGCTACCGTCCCGTGGTCAGCGAGATGCACCGACAACCGGCGCGACAGCGGAGCAGGGCAGCCCTGTTGTCAGAGCCGCTCACCGAGTCCACCGGAGCCGCCGAGGGCCGCGATCGGGGCGAGAGTGCTGCGGCGGCGCGGTGCGGACCAGGAAGGCGGCGCGTTCCCAGCGCGCCCCGCGCGGGCCAGGCGCGCGGCCGCGGGCAAGATGGCGGCGGGTGCGGGACGGCCGTGAGGCCCCGGCACGGCGGGGATGGAACCGCCCGCGGCGCCGGGCCCCGAGCGGCTCTTCGACTCGCACCGGTGAGCGCCCGCCCGGGGCCCGCGCCGTGGGGACTCCCGGGAGAGCCGCGCGAGAACCGCGGGAACCGTGGGCGGGGGTGGCGGGGCCAGCGGAGGGCGGGGGTGTCTCAGCAAAGCCCCGTGGGGAAGGTCGGGGTGACCCGTGGGGGGACCGGGGAGGCTCCGGGGTGGTCCCGGAGCGGGTTGGGAGATTTGCCGGGGGGAGCACGCGGAGCGGCGGCCGCAGGGCGGGTCCTGGGGATCGTCCCGGCCGCGCTGAGGCCGCCCCGGCCGCTCTCTGCCCCTGCAGGCTCCCGACCGATGGGTTCCTGCTCCTGGCCCTGCTGCTCTACGCCCCCGTGGGGCTCTGCCTGCTCGTCCTGCGCGTCTTCATCGGCGTCCACGTGTTCCTGGTCAGCTGCGCCCTGCCCGACAGCGTCGTGCGCCGGTGGGTGACCTCGGGGGGCTCCGGGGTGCTGCTGCTGCTGTCCCGGGTGGGTGTGGGGTGATGGCAGGGCCGCCCCGGGGGGCTCGGCTCAGGGAAGGATCTGTGTGCTCAGGAGCCTTGGAGGTGCTTCCTCTGCCAAGCCTGGAGCTGGCAGCCACCTCTGGAGTGCTCAGGGACTGGTGTGGATCAGCTTGCTGTGCTGCTCAGGAGTTCTGTGGGCACTTGCTGCCCTCCTCCCAGTCCCAGCCCCGCACCAATTTCTGCACCAGACGTATCATTTCCATTTGGTACCAGTGTCGTTTGTCCAGCCACCAGAATTCCTGGGTCGTTGCCTGTTGGACATGTCACCTAGCAGTGTTTTGGAGGGCAGGACTCGAGGAAGATCCGTGTTCCCCTGGCAGGTTCATTGTCCGTGTGATGTGCTCCGTGCTGGGGCTGCTGGTGCGTCAGAGCGACCCTCGGCTGCGCGGGGCCGGCTCCAGGGTCTTCATTGCCAACCATGTCACCCCCTTCGACCACAACGTCGTCAGCCTGCTCACCTCCTGCAACACGGTGAGGGTACGGCCGGGCTCCTCCCCGAGGGCGGGGCACGGGCAGCTCGGCCCCATTTGATGCTGCAGTGATCTCAGTGGAAGGCAGCTTAAAGCCCGCTCAGTGCCACCCTTTGCCACGGGCAGGGTCACCTTCTACCAGCCCAAGTGGCTTCAAGTCCGGTCCAGCCTGGTCTTGGATACTTCCAGGGGTTTCAGGGGCAGCCACAGCTTCTCTGGACAACGTCCCCACTCTGACATTCATAAATTTCCTCCTAATAGCCAGCCTAAATTGCTCCTCTTTCAGTTGTACTCATTAATCCTTGTCCTGTTGCTCCAGTTTCTGGCACAGATTCCTTCTCCAGCTTCCCTCTAGGCTCTTTCAGATCCTGCCAAGTTTCATCTCCAGATCTGATTTATTACCTCAGGGTGTTAATCTTGAGGTGTTTCTGTGACTCAGTGTCACTCTTGGGCTCTGCATGAAAAAGTGGAACAGGGTGAGGAGCAGCAGGAGTTGTTCCAGTGGGGATTTTGGGCAGACCCCAGCAGCTGCTTCCTTCTCTGGCCTTCTGGATAAGGGAGCAGGGCTGGTTGTGGGGTTTCCCCCAGCACTGGGTGGGTAGTTTTGGGGGTGCATGGAGGGAGCTGTGTGTGTCAGTGGTGCTTGGGTAGTTCTGGGCTGTCCCTGCTCTCCTGTAAAATCCTTTGTGTGTGGAGTTCCTGAGTCAGCAGGCTCTGGGTGGCTCCTGTGTCCTGCCCAGCCATTGATTTACCCCTGGCCTGGACAGGGGGGACTGCTGGGAGCAGAGTGTGTCCTGCCAAGTGTGTCAGGGACTGCTGCAGAGAGCACTGGGGACACAGGCAGCTGGGAGTGCATGTGGCACTGGCAGGCAGGGCACAGTCTGAACTGATGATTTGGAATCCATTTCCTGTGCAACTGGGGCTGGAGCAGGGGCAGTTACATCTCAGCCACTGTCAGCACAGCTCACTCTCAGTCCCAGAGGGGATTTTGCTAATGAGCAGCAGCTTTGTCACCTGTGTCACCTGGGAGGGCGTGGAAGGGCGGGCAGGGCGGGGTTTCCTCCTCATTGCTGTTCTCCCTGCAGCCTGCCCTGAGCGGTGCCCCAGGGTTCATCTGCTGGTCCCGGGGCTTCATGGAGCTGGGAGTGACGGGCAGCCGGGCGGAGCTGGTGGATTCCCTCAAGGAATACTCGGCCCAGCAAGGGAACCCCCCCCTGCTGCTGTTCCCAGAGGAGGCTGCCACCAACGGCAGGGCCGGGCTGCTCCGCTTCAGGTGACTTCCCCCAGCAGGGAAATGGGAATGCCTGCAGCAGGGTGAACATTTCTCTGAGAAAAGCAAGGCACAGTTCTTCACAAGAATGTTCTTATCATTCACTGTGCCTGTGTTTGTGCAAAAGCAGAATGCAATATGGAGATTGTTCACTCAAAGTGATGATGTTTTGTTTCCTTGGCTTATCGGGGCCAAGTGTGTGTGTGTGTGTGTTGGGACTGTTCCCTGACAGTCACAAAATTCAGTGTAGTTGTGTGCAGGGTTGAGTGATTAGCAGATTCAGTTTAGATATAGTGTAATATAGTATAGAATAATATAGTACCATAAAGTAATTACTTAACCTTCTGATAAGATGGAGTCAGATGCATCATTCTCTCTGCCCCTGCAAATTCAATAGGGTGGGTGGGAATGGCTCTGCTGTATGGTGACAAAATGGCTTCAGGTGGCTCCTGGGTCACTCACTGCAGAATTCCTCCCTTCCAGCTCCTGGCCCTTCTCCATCCTGGATGAGGTCCAGCCCGTTGCCCTGCAGGTCCGGAGGCCATTGGTGGCTGTGGTGAGTGGTGGGGACAGGGACAGGGTGTGGGGTGGGAACAGCTTTCCTTTCTGCTTTGGAGCCTGTGGTGTGAGCTGGCCTCGTGTTCTGGCAGCCTGGAGCCAGCTGCTCAGGGCTAACACAGTTCCCAGTGCCTTTCTGAGGAGCCCTGGTTACACTGGCCAGTGTGACAGATGTTTGGTGGCCCCGCTGGCTGTCACTGTGCCTCTGCCTTCCATGGCCAGTCTGCTTTGCTCTTGCTGAGTTCCCTGCTGTGAAAGACCATGCAGGCAGCCCTTGTGCCAAAGGCCATCAGGGCTCTGGAGGCTCCTGAGCTGGAGCCCCTGGCACAGACTCAGGACGTGGAGCAGGAGCTGCCCCACACGAGGGATAAAGTCCATGAGGGCAATGGCAGCACAGCCAAAGGCATTGCAGGGAAACTGCTCTCAGCGAGGCTTTGTTGAATTGCTTATTTTTGATATTTATTATTTATGATTTGGTGACTACAGAGAGCTGCCAGTCATGGGTCTGGTGTTTCTGTGGCAAAGGAACCCCTGGCAGGGTGAGGAATCACCTGGATGTGTGCAGGGATGGGAACTGCAGGAATATTTGGCTGAGCTTTGGTCACCCCTGGCAGGCCAGGGTGCTGAGATGGAGTTGAGGCAAGCCACAAGGTGGGTGAAGATGCAGTTTTCTGGCAATAAGTTACATATTAAATTACTCCTCCAAAGAACTGGGAGAGTTTTCCTGTTCTGGACAGTTTATAAGGAATATCTTATGCTTTTATGGGTTTGGTTCCTTTGAGAAATTCTGAGATGGGCCAAGCTGTGTGTCTGTGTGTGCATCCCTTCCCTCCTGCATGGCAGGGAGCACAGCAGGTCTGTGTGGAGGTGCTGGTTACAGTCAATTCTTGGCTCAAATTTTACCTTCAGAGTCTGAGCAGAACTTTGTGCTTCTTGCACATTGGCAGAGTAAATCCTGCTGGGATTTCTGGGGTGATTTTAAGCCATCAGAAACTGGAAGGATTGGAGATGTTACATTTTGAATAGATTAGTTGGTGTTTTATAGAAAGTTTTCTTATATAAGTGTGTAATGTATATTAGGCACTGGGTTGGGCCAAACACCAAATTTGGAATTAAGAGAGAATTTTCTGCAGCTCCAGTTGCATGGAATGTTTCAGGAGGGTGTTGTTCTGTGGCACAGGCAGTGTAACTGAAATCTGTCTGTGGGCATCACTCCAGGCATTTGGGTTTTGGGTTCTGAGGTTCTGTTTATCCAGGTGAGGCTTCTCTGTTCATCTTGTACCTGAGCTTTCAGGGCTTTTCTCATTTACAGCTGCTCTTCCCAGGCACAAGCCTGTCTGAGAATCACAGAATTGTTTGGAAAATCAAGTCAAGCCATTCCACAACAATGCCAAGGCCACCACTGACCATGTCCTCCACATCCACAGGGCTGTTAAATCCCCCAGAGATGGGGACTTCCCCCTGCCCTGGGCAGCTGTGCCAGGGCTGGGCAGCCCTTTCAAGGAGGAATCTTCCCAATATCCAAGCTCTTGTGCTGTTTGCTCTTGTGCTGTTTCCTGGAGAGCTTACAGCAGTTGGGACATCACAGAGAAGCTGTTGCCACCAGAATGAGGGAGGGTTGTTCATGGTTCTGAGGAAGCATTTGTAGTTTTTCTGACATTTTTGTAGCTTTTTGAAGGGACAGACTAGTAGCGAATGGGGGGATACTGAGGGAAAATCTTGCTGCTGTCTTAGTGGGAGGAAAGTGAAAACTGGTGATGACAATGAGGGTGAAGCTGCCCTGGGGCTTGCACTGGATTTGCTGTTTCTCCTTTCCCAGTCCTCCAGCCAGCTGTGCTGTGCCCACCTCCCTGCCCACAGCTCCTGTCCCATGGCTGGGATCTCACTGTGCTCTCTTCCCCAGAGCGTGGCTGACTCCTCCTGGATCACGGAGCTGCTCTGGACCTTCTTTGTTCCCTTCACAGTTTATCAAGTAAGGTACTACGTCTCTCTCTCTTCTGTTTGGGGCAGGGTTGGGGGTGGGCAGGGCTATGGTGTCACCCTGGCACTGAGATCTCCCTCCCTGGGTGCCTCAGCAGGGCTGGGCTTGGCACCATCTCCAAGCCTGGCTGTGTCCAGCTCCAGATGTGGAGAAGGCTCCTGGTTCCTCTTGGGGAAGGAGAGGAGTCTCAGTCTCTCCAGGTGTTTAGTTCAAGTTTCCAGGGGTATTTTTGAAGCTGCTCAGCCCCCAGTGTCTGTCTGTCCCTACAGTCCCTTGGGAGTGGGGTGGCCCAGAGCCCTGGCCAGGCCCTGAGTAGCTTTGCTGTAATGAGGGCAGTGGAAAGAACTGGGTATCAAATGTAGGGCTTGGTGTATTTCAGCAAAGGAAAGCCTTTCCCTGGTTCTAGCTGCCTGAATTCTGGGTGACCTGTTTCCTCCTTCCATGTAAATGACCCCAGATCCTCATTAAGGCCTTTCTCTCATTAAGGCCTTTCTCTCATTAAGGCCAGTGAGCCACTTCTGTCTTCTACCACATCCTGCATTTGGGAGTGGCTGTTGGGCTTTGCTGCTGCTCTGGGCAAAGCTGTGGGCTGAGCAGGGAGCCTGGAGGTGGGGATGGCATGGCAGGGTGTCCCCAGGGGCTGCTCCCAGCAGGGTGGCTCCACGTGCTGTCTGTCTGTCCCCTCACAGGTGGATGCCGTCTGTCCCCAGACGAGCGGACGAGCGGAGTGAGGACTTTGCGCTCCGAGTTCAGGAGGTAGGAAGGTGGGCTGGGACAGGGATCTGTGGCATTGCTGCACTTTGGGGTGGGCACAGGGTGCAGGGGGCATTTCTGGGTGTGTGTGTGTGATGGGAGCTCTGGTACATTGTTGGTTTTTGGGGTTTTTTTTTGTTAAGGTTGGGATTAAAAGTGTTCCCTCGAGGCTCTTTCAGATCCTGGGAAGTTTCATCTCCAGATATGATTTATTAACTCAGGGTGTAGATCTGATTTATTACCTCAGGGTGTTAATCTTGAGGTGTTTCTGTGACTCACTGTCACTCTTGGGCTCTGCATGAAAAAGTGGAACGGGGTGAGGAGCAGCAGGAATTGTTTCAGTGGGGATTTTGGGCAGACCCCAGCAGCTGCTTCCTTCTCTGGCCTTCTGGATAAGGGAGCAGGGCTGGTTGTGGGGTTTCCCCCAGCAGTTTTGGGGGTGCATGGAGGGTGCTGAGGGAGCTGTAGATGGTATTTTGTGTTTAGACTTAGATGTTTATTTCTTTTCATTTATGTTATACTTTTATAAGTAGTGAGTTTTCTAATATTTTATTAATAAGTTATAAAATGGTTATGTATTTATAAGTTTTTAAACTAAAAATTATTTAATTAAGAAATTATACTTAAATTATTTTTATTTTTAACTTAATAATTACTTGTGTTTTGTAATGTGGACTTTTTTTGTTTAATTATAAAATACTACTTAAACTTATGAAGGACTAGTTTTTGTTTTAAAACTTTTATTTTGTTATATATATTATTATATTCTAATACTTTAAGTTTTTTACTATGTGATATTACAAACTTCTAATCAAACTGCACGCTCATAATCTTAGTTCTATTATTTAATTTTAGAAGCTTTCTCTGTGGCCTCAGGTCATGTGCACTGTTCTCTTGAGGGCTAGAGTCTGTCAGCACAGAAAGTCTGAAATTCTCAGCATCCAGGACTCCAACAGAACATGTTTATTGCCCCTTGCAAGACCTCAGTGATTTCATGGCCTGTTTGCCACCCCACATTGAACCTTTCTGCAGTTGTCAGGGCTTTTCCCGTCAAGTTCAAACCTTTCACCCCCTTTTTATAACACCACAAATCATACAAAGTGGTTGTTTCTTCACCCTGCCTGTATATGCTGGGTATTTGACAGCTCCAGACATCTCATACCTCTTTGTCAGCCTGTTTTGGCAGGATGATATTGCAATTCCTGATACTTTTTGTGCCCTCTGCAACACTGCAATGCACCCTCGAGGCCCTGGAGAAATCAGCTCCCAGCCCTCTTGCCCTCAGCATGGCTCCATGTGGCCCTGGCACGCTCCCCAGCCTGGAGGGGCTGCCTGGGCTGTTTGTGCTGTGTGATTTTTGTGTGATTTTTGTGTGATTTGCTCTGTGTTCACAGCTCTTGGCCATGGAGCTGGGTGTGGTATCCACACGGATCACCGCTGCCGACAGGACCGAGCACATGAAGAGGCTGAGGCACACGGCACAAAGGCTGCCCTTTGCCCCAGGTGGGGATCCTGGCTGTGGAACCTCAGCTTGGGCTCTGCTCTGGGGGGGTCTCTGTGTGTGCTTTCAGTGACAAACTCACCCTGTGCCCGCTGTCCTTTCCCCTGCAGCCTCGAGCCAGCGCCCGGCAGCCCGGCCCAGGGTGCCCCCCAGCCTGCCCAGGGGTGCTCCTGAGGACGTGAGGGTGGTGGCCATGGCACAGCAGGTCAAGGAGGTGCTGCCTCACGTGCCCTTGGAGGTCATCAGGACAGACCTGGGTGAGCAGGGCTGCCAGCAGGGATGTGGGGGCACATTGTGTGCTCTGAAAGAGGAAACCTTGTCCCCGCTGCACCGGTACACAGTGGCAGCCAGGATGGAGTGTCCTGATCTCTAATGGTTCCCTTTGTCCCCACAGTCCAAACCAACTGTGTGGACACCACCATTGCCAACTTGCTGGAGGGGAGAGTTCACTTCTTCCCTGAGAATAAAGAGCCTGGAGACCTGCCTGCCCCATCTACCTCCCAGGCTGCAGCTGCTTCTGGCATCCAGGGCTCTGTGCCTGCGCCTTCTTCTAAGGTACTTTGGGGTTGTGTCTCCCTGGCTCGTGTTCAGGACTAGGCAGGGGCATGGAGCACCAGCCAGGTCCTTGCAGGGCCACCAAGGAGGCTTCATCTGTGTCCTGATGGCTCCTGTGCTTTCCCTTCCAGCCGGCTCCAAAGCAGTTTGCAAAGTCCCCCGTGGAGCGTCACCTGTCCCTGCAGGAGAGGAAACGAGCCTTGTACGACTATGCCAGGAGGTGAGAGCCCTCCACACCTCCCCGTGCCAGGGCCACACAAAATCCACCCCTGCCCAAGCCCCCAGCAGTACCCAAGGTGCCACCGTGGCACCCTCATTGTGGGCAGGACGTTCCTGTTTGGCACCAGGGACAGCTCCCTTCGTGCTCCTTGGTGTGAGGGCACAGGGAGTGATTTGATTTCTGAGCAGGCTTTTCATGAGGCAAATCCTGGCACAAGAGGCCGGGCTTTAGGAAGACACAGAAAACTGAGGATGTGTTTGAGGGAAAGCTGAGTGTGCCTGGGCTCTTTGGGCACTGGATGGCTGGGGTGGTGCTGAGGGAACCGTCCTGTTGGGAATCCCTGACTGGGACCATGAGCTGCTGTGGCAGCCCTGGCAGCCCCTCCCTGCCCTCACCATCCACCGGGATTGTCCCCAGCAGGGACAGTACCTCCCGTGCCCCTCCCCAAGCAGCTCCTGCTCCTTCACCTGTTCCCCTGGGCTCCAGCTGCGCTTGGGATGAACCGGTCCGAGCAGAGCCAGCCCGGCCCTGGGCTGCTGCAGTGTCCCCGCAGTGTCCCCGGGGCTGCTTCCTGGCCGGGATCCCCGGGTGGGTTCGCGGGAGGCCCCTCCCGTGCTCCCAGCCCCGCGGTGTCTGAGGGCGGGCGCTCTCTCCCGCAGGCGGTTCGCTGAGAAGCACGGCGCGGCAAGGGCCGGCGGCAGCCCCTGACCGGGCCGGACCGGGCCGGTGGCAACCCCTGACCGGAGCCCCGGGCCGGGCCGGTGGCAACCCCTGACCGGAGCGCCGGGCCGGGCCGGTGGCACCGGGAGCGCGCGGGCCCCGCGCGGGCGGGACGGGCCGAGACGGGCGGGGCGGGGGCGCCCCCTGGCGGCGGAAATAAACGGCGGCAGCGTCCGGCGCGGCTTGGGCTGTGCGGGCACCGGGGCGAGGGGCGGGGCCAGCGGGAAAGGGGGGCGTGGTCAATGGGACAGGGGGCGGGGCCGGGCCGGCTCCGTGCGGGTCTGCACGCGCCGCAGCCGACGCCTGCTCGCGCGCCGCACGTAGGCGCCGCTTAAAGAGGCAACGCGGCGGGGCCGTCGCTGCCGGGCGAGCTGCGGCTCGCGGGCCCCAGTGGGAGGAGGCAGAGCCCCTTTAAGAGACCGGCTGCCGGTGCCGGTGGTTTTATTTACATGGGGGCTCGCGGGCGTCACGTGACTGTCAGCGGCGGGGGCTGCGCGCGGAGCAGCCGCGGGGCCATGGCGGGAGCCGGCGACGACGGTCCGGGGGGAACCGGGGCACCGGGGCGGGATCGGGGCCACGGGACACCCGGGCGGGACGGGGAACCGGCGGTGAAGGGGCACCGAGGGGTTTGGGACAATGGGACACCCGGGGAACCGGGGGTTCAGGACAGTGCGGAGCCCGGGGGTGGAGGGGTTGACGTGCACACGTGGGGGTCTGGGTCACCGGGAGTCCCGGGTGGTTGATGTGCGCTGTGGATGGGGGCGGCTCCAGGTGGGGTTTCTTGGGGGGCTGAGGTGCGCCGGGGACCCCGGGGGGGGCTGGGTCGGTGGGGGCACCACGGGGCTGATGAGCACCGCGGGGGCGGGGGCAGATGCGGGTCCCGGGAGAGCAGCCCTGGGACATCCCGGGTCTGGGGTGTGGGGTGTGCCGGGTAGGGTGCCCGGCCGGGATGGGATGGGCTGGGGTGCAGGGGTGGTCCTGGAGCAGCGCAGGGGCTGACAGCCCCCCCAGGCTCCTGGGTGGAGCTGCGCTGTGGCCCAGGCTGCCCAGAGCCCGAGGCGGCGCCCTCGCCCTTCTCTTGCCACGCCGACGTGGAGCGGATGCTGCTGGAGGCCCAGCTGGAGACAGAGAGCAGTGAGGGGTGAGTCCTGAGGGGGAGCTGGGCTCCAGAGCCCTGCTGAGCTGTGCCTGGTGCTGGGGCCGAGGCTGGGCTCAGTGACTGAGGGTTTCTCTTTGCAGGGCCCTGCTTGTGCTGGGCTCCCCAGCCTGGGATGAGGACAGAGCCAGCCATGGCAGTGATCAGCCAGCGGAGAGTGAGGCACTGCCTGCCCACAGCCAGCCCCAGCCCAGCTGCCCCCATCCCTGGCAGGTGAGGGAGCTGCCCCTGGCACACCCTGCTGTGCCCCAGGCCCTGCTCTGACCTGCCCTGTGTCTCCTTCCAGCGGGATGTGCCACAGGAAGCCAAGTGGAGGCAGCGACGCCTGAGAGCGTCCCTGGGCTGGGCCTGTGCCCGCTGCCCTCGGTACCTGTCTGCAGAGTAAGTCCTGTGTCCCCCACCAGCACATCCTGCTGCTGCCCCCCATCCTGCTGTCCCTGTTAACCATGAGCTTTTCCCAGGGAATTTGCCTTTGTGTGCTCCCCCCAGCCAGTGCTGTGGAGCCTGCAGGGAGGTGCAGTGGGGAGGAAGAAGAGACTTTTCAGTTCAGAGCTGCTGCTGCTCTTCATCCCCTCGCTCCTGCTCAGCCACCTGCTGACCCTGGGACTGGGGTGAGTGTCTGTGGCTCTCACCATGGGGCTGGGGGAGGAGGGAACACTCCTGAATTTGGGCTGCTCATCCTTGGGTGCTCTCATGCACCACTGCTCCCATGGTCTGCTGCCATCTCCCCTCCTCCTGGCCTGCTGGGGCCCAGCACCCTGTTCCAGTGCCTCACAGTCACTCTCTCCAATCCAGGATCTACATTGGGAAGCGCCTGGCAGCCTCCTCAGCCAACCCTCTGTGAGGAACTGGGCAGGCAGCACCTTCTGCTCCGCTGGGAATGCAGGGAGAGCCTGGCACCAGCACAGCCTGACCGCTCCCAGGCCCCTCTGTCTGTCTGTCTGTCTGTCCGTCCCTCAGCCCTGCCCTGGGAGCTGATCCCACTGTCCCCGTAGAACGGAACCCGCTGATGGCAGCTCCAGCTGCAGGCAGCCCCTGCCCTCCCCAGCCCCTGGTTACAGCTCCAGGTCCCCCTGAAACAGACTGTAAATACTGAGCCCACCTCAATAAAAAGCCCTGTGCCAGCTCAGGGGTTGAGCAGCGAGTCCCCTCCCTGTGTCTGGCTTGGGAAGTGACCATGGGGCCCTTCCCTGCTGCAGGAGGGTGAGTCCCTGTGCTTTGGGGTGCTGCCAGCTGGGGGTGAGCCCCTGGCTGGGCTGTGGGCAAGCAGGGCTGGGTGCTGGGGCTCCCACAGGTGCCTGGCTGATGTGTTTGCCCTTTATTATCCGTGGCTGCAGTGCAGAGGTGGGAGCTGAGCATGGCACGGCCAGTGCAGTGACACCTGCCTGGTGCAGGTGACGGGTGGGCAGGAGAGGTGACACTGCAGAGCGAGGCTGCCAGGGCCTGTGTGCACACCTGTGCAGTGTGGGCCAGGAATGTGTGCTGCAGGATGGGGTGGGAGCTGTCCCACGAGTGGGGAGCAGGAATCACACAGAAATGCCACCGGGGAAGTCACTGCTCCTGCCACTGGCACAGTCCGTGGGCAGCTCGGGTGGAGGGCGGGAAGGAGGGAGGAGCATCCTCACGGGCTGGGAGGGGCTGCGTGTGTGGGAGCTCAGCGTGGCTCCAGAGGCATAGCAAGCACCCAGGGCCAGGTGTCCCAGCCCCAGAGGACACGTGGAGGTGTCCACAGCTGGTGGGACACAGGATGGCAGTGCCTGGTGCACACAGGGAGTCTGCCCTGGGTGTCACAGCTGCAAGAGCTGCTCCAGCAGGTGAGAATCAAGCAGGGCTGTGGCTCCAGCAGCTGGCTGGGCACAGGGACACTCTGGGCAGGGGTGCCCCTGCAGACAGCGCAGCTGCAGGTGGTGGCATCGGGTCAGAGCTGTGACAGACGCTTGGACTTGGGTGGCGGCAGCGGCGGTGACTTGAGGCTTCTGCTCCCATCCACTGTCGGGGACACCTGTGAGCAGAGAGGGACATGAAGGGTGGTGGGACCAGGGCCAGGAGCCCCGAGTGCCTCCCCTGCAGTTGCTGTCCCCCAGTACCTTCCCTGCTGCTGCAGCATCGCTCTGCTCCAGGAAGGTCTCGTACACTGAGGGGCTGAACTTGCGGGGCAGCGGTGGCAGCTTGCTGGCACTTTTCACCCGGCCACCAAAGCCCGTGGGAGACAGGGACGAGCCTGTGCACGCAGGAGAGGAGAGATGGAGGCTCAGCCAGCCTGGGGGGGCACAGGGCTCCTCAGTGTCCCCAGGGCTCTAAGTCCCCAGAGCTGTCAGGGCCAGCACTTCTGCCCCAACACTATGGGAGTGTGGCACTGCTGGGCAGAGGGGACAGAGGTGCCATGGGATGTGAGCCCAGCCAGGAGCAGGGGCCTGGCTCCCACCAGGAACAGCTCTTGGCACCAAGACCCGGTGGCACAAGGCCCAGGATCAATGGCTGCAGCCCCACGGGGAGTGTTCAACAAGGGATGTGCCTGTGCTCCCACTCTGTGCCACCACGAGGGGACCTGTGTTGGGGTGGTGTGGGAGGGCACAGCCCTGCTCGTGGGGCTCCAGGGATTCTCAGCAGGGTGTTGGGGTGGTGTGGGGCTGCAGGGACGCTCAGGAAGGTGTTGGGGTGGTGTGGGAGGGCACAGCCCCGTTTGTGGGGCTGCAGGGACACTCAGGAAGGTGGCCTGGCAGGTTGTACCTGCAGTGCTGGGCTGAGCACCAGCAGCAGCTTGGCTTCCCGGGGGCTGTTTCCTGTCAATGCTCTGGCTGCTCTCACTCACGGTGCAGGAGAGTCTCCACTTCTCGTCCTGGGGCACAGAAGGGAGGCTCAGCACCTCGGAGGGCCAGGCTGGAAGGCAGTCCCTGACTCTCCCCTCCTGCCCTCCCTGCAGCAGGGGCTGCCACCAGCCCCTCCAGGGCTCCCATCCAGGCTGGGGGCCGGTGCTGCAGGCAGGGCCAGGAGCTCTGGGTGCAGCAGGACACCCAGGGGGGTGCAAGCAGAGCCCCAGGGTGGCCGCAGGGCTGTGCTGAGCATCACCTTGGGCTCTGGCAGCTCCGAGATGGACTGGCGTGCGTCCTGCCGCCGGGACCCGAAGATGGCGCTGGCGCGGCTCTCCCTGCGCTCCTCGCTCTCAGAGGGCCGGCGAGCAGCCTTTGGGGTCGGGGGTGCCTCCGTGCTGTGGGGTGACTGGGAACAGTGAGGGACAGCAGGGGAAGGAGGAGCAGGGCTGTGCCATGGAGCAGCTGGAGCATCACTGGGAGCGGCTGCACTCGGGCATCAGCACCAGCCACAGCAGAGCTCAGCAGGGCAGGTGTGGGGGACAGGAATGGATGGCTCAGGTGACAGCAGGGCCCAGGTGAGCACATGGGGTGTCTCTCCTCCACGTCCCCCATAGGGATGGGCCACCTGGTGGTGACCTGGCAGGACAGAGCCCTGAGCTGCACTTGGCATAAAGGGAAGGTGGAAGAAAAGCAGCTGGGCCAGAGTGAGGCAGGCTCAGCAGGGAGGGCTGAGGGGGTGAGGGGGGATCACCAGCACTCCCCAGTGCAGCACTTGCCTGGCTCCAGCGTGGCTCAGCCGGTCCCAGTCAGGTACCCAGGCTATGGAGCGGGGGCGGCCGCTCCTCCGGTCCTCAAAGAACATCTGAGAGACACAGCAGGAGGGATGAGAGGGCAGAGCCTCCCCAGCCCTTCCCTGGCTCATCCAGGACCATCAGTGCCCTCTCTGACCAGCCCTGCTCCCGGGCAGGCAGGGACCCTGAGGTCCCCCATGGCCCGTGGCAGATGGTGTAGTGTATTTTTAAACTTAGTAATAGTTTTGGTTTTGTATCCTCATATTTTTTCCCAAATTGTTTACCCCAGATTGTACCCCCCTCCCTTTACCTGTGTAATCCCTTTCCTTTGATGAGATCATCCCCAAATCCCCACCCTGGCTCTCCTCCCTGACTCCCACCCCTTTTCCTCTCTGGGATCCCAGCCCCTTTCCTCTCTGGGATCCATCTCCTCTCCTCCCTGGATCCCAGCCCCTTTTCTCTCTGGGATCCATCTCCTGTCCTCTCTGGGATCCCACTCCCTCTCCTCCCATGTGATCCCAATTAATACCAAGCCAAGTGCTTCTCTGATGGGAGCAAACCAGTGCTGGGCACTGTGGCACCTCCAAACCCTTCCTGCTGTGTTCTCCCCTCCCATCCCCATCCCAATTTTCAGCATCCCATCCCCTCCTTCTGGAAGTTTCAGTCCAGGACGCTGAGTGATTTCCCAGAGGCCAGGGGTCAACCCCCCAAGTATTTCTCCATACCCTGTCCTAAATATCCATTCCCCACTATCCATCCCTTAGGGTCACTTATTGGTTAGTAAAATATTATTTACTTTAGGTTTCCACCTCCCTTTAAACGTAACCTTGGCTCTCACTAGGAGGCTCCCTGAGGTGTAGGGCCCAGTGCTCCTCACCCAGCTGCTCCCTGCTGCCCCACATCTGCCTTGGTTTGCCCAGGGCAGTGCCCACCCCGTGGCACTCACCATCTCTCGCACCCCATACTCAGCCTCCACCTTGGCCCGCAGCTGCTCGAAGCACTGCTCCATGCGCTCGTGGAAGGGCCGCAGGTCCTCTGGCACCTTCTGCCCGTGGATCCGGATGCCCTCTGCCAGCAGGGGGATCTGTGGGACAACGGGGACTCGTGGGGCTCCCTGGCACTGCTGCCAGCTGGCCCTGCCAGAGGGATGCTGCACCTGGTACCTGCCAGGCGATCAGGTCCTTCAGCTTCTCGATCTTCCCTGCATCCTCTGGGTGCTCCTGCATGTAGAGCTCCTGGAAAAAAGCCTGCAAAGACCTTCCTCAGTCCCACTGCCAGGCTGGCCAGGCTGCACACAGGCTGGGATGGCACCCCCTTTCCTCTGGAATTCATCTCCTCTCCTCTCTGGGATCCATCTCTTTGCCTCCGTGAATGCCACCCCCTCTCCTCTCTGGGATCCAACTCCTCTCCTCCTGAATCCCAGCTCCTCTTCCTCTCTGGGATCCCATCCCCTCTCCTCCCATGTGATCCCAATTAATACCAACCCAGGTGCTTCTCTGATGGGATCACACCAGTGCTGGGCACTGTGGCATCCCCAAACCCTTCCTGCTGTGTCCTCCCCATCCCAATCCTCATCCCAAGGCTCCCCACAGTGCCGGTCCTGGCTATGCCCAGCTGGCCCTGACACAGCCTCTGCATTCCTCACCTTCTCATACTTGGTGAAGCCACCCATGACTGCAGGGTCCACGATGCCATTGAGCAGCATGGACAGAGGGTTGATGGGGAGGCTGGGGTCATTCTGGTGCCTGTTGATCTCACTCATGATTTTCTCATTGGTTTTCATCATGGTCTCAATGGCGTTTTCCAGGGGGGAGATGATGATCTGTGTGCAGGGAGGGGTCAAGGCTGGCAGGGTGGGCTCTCCCCAGCCCGGCAGGAGGGACCCCTGGGGCTGCACATCTCACCCCAGGAAGCCCCTCAGACCCCTGGGGCTGCACATCTCACCCCAGGAAGCCCCTCAGACCCCTGGGGCTGCACATCTCACCCCAGGAAACCCCTCAGACCCCTGGGGCTGCACATCTCACCCCAGGAAGCCCCTCAGACCCCGGGCAGTGCCTGGGGCTGAGTGAGAGCTCCTGGGGATGTGCTGGCCATGCTGGTCCCAGCACAGAGTCACCCCATGGGCACTGTGAGGCTGCAGGAGACCTGGGGAACCACTGGTGTCACTTTGGGGGTGCAGCTGTGCCACACTGGGGTGGCAGGACATGGCACCATGGCAGACACACATGCAGCACTCATGCAGCTGTACATCCTGGTGCCTGCAGCACCCTGTGACAGCCCAGCCAGGGCACCCTGTGACAGCCACCAGGACATCCTGTGACAGCCTAGCCAGGGCACCCTGTGACAGCCCAGCCAGGACATCCTGTGACAACCCATGGCACCCTGTGACAGCCCATCAGGACACCCTGTGACAGGCACCAGGGCACCCTGTGACAGCCACCAGGGCACCCTGTGACAGCCCACCAGGACACCCTGTGACAGCCACCAGGGCACCCTGTGACAGCCACCAGGGCACCCTGTGACAGCCACCAGGACATCCTGTGACAACCCATGGCACCCTGTGACAGCCACCAGGCTATCCTGTGACAGCCACCAGGGCACCCTGTGACAGCTCACCAGGACACCCTGTGACAGCCCAGCCAGGGCACCCTGTGACAGCCCAGCCAGGGCACCCTGTGACAGCCCAGCCAGGACATCCTGTGACAGCCACCAGGGCTCCCTGTGACAGCCACCAGGGCACCCTGTGACAGCCCCACCAGGGCACCCTGTGACAGCCCCACCAGGGCTCCCTGTGAGAGCCACCAGGACATCCTGTGACAACCCATGGCACCCTGTGACAGCCACCAGGACATCCTGTGACAACCCATGGCACCCTGTGACAGCCACCAGGACATCCTGTGACAGCCACCAGGACATCCTGTGACAACCCATGGCATCCTGTGACAGCCACCAGGACACCCTGTGACAGCCACACCAGGGCACATCACATCTCCACTGCTGTGGCTCCTGAGATTCCCTGGATGTTGGCCAAGCACCTCTGTCAGAGAAACAAAGCCCACACCCTGTCCCTGCTGCCCACAGAGCATGGCACAGGCAGGACACCTTCCCCATCCCCAGCTTGAGCTCCTGGCAGGGCTGGAGCATCCCCCAGGGTCCTGGAGAGCCCCCCAGGCCCCTCCTCACCGTTTCAGTGGAGGTGACAACGAACCAGCGCAGGATGCCAGGCAGGGGATAGGCTGTCCTGAAGGTTGTCCTCTCAATCCACATGTTCTGTGGCAAGAGCAGCAGTCACTCCCCACCCTTCTCCCATCAGCCCTGGCTGCCCCATGGCATGGGGGGCTCCCACCTCCATGGGCACAGGACCAGGGACCCTGAGGTTCTTGCGGGGCCCCCCCAGCTGAGGGTCCTGGAACTCACAGCAAATTCATTGTCGGGATCGCTCGGGCCTCTCTTGAAAGGCCGTGAGTAGCTGAACCTCTGGATGTGGTTGGCTTTGTAGAAGCTGTGGGGAGGGAAGGGACAGAAATGAGAGAGGACCCCCAGTGTGTCCCACCACCCCCAGGGAGCAGAGCAGGGGCTCTGTGTGGGCCCTCACTTGGTGATCTGCTCCGGGATGCTGCGGCCCTTGAGGCGGACCTTGGCTTCCTCCGCCGGCTGCACGGTGAAGCACTGGATGTCTGAGGGAGTGAAGGAGCACAGGAACACTCTGCAGGGCAGGGCTGCTGGGGACAGGGCTCCAGAGCCCTCCAGGGTGAGCCCCAGGGGGACAGAGAGGCATTTAAGGGATTCCCACATGGAGAGGGATCGACAGAGACCAAGCCACGCTCCCAGCTGTCACTGACACGTTTTCTGAAAAACACCTTTGCTGGGATTTCCCCCCTGAGAAGCTGAGAAACCTCAGAAAAGAAATGTAAACAAGAATTATCTGATGGCTGTGGGATGTGGTCTGGAGATGCTTTACCAACAGGTGCATCTTGGATTGGTCTCATGTGGATTGTTTCTACTTGATGACCAATCCTTGTCCAGCTGTGTCGGGACTCTGGTCAGTCACAAGATTTTATTATTCATTCCTTTCTAGCTTTTTGATGTCTCTTTTCTCTTTCTTTAGTATAGTTTTAGTATGGCATTTAATATAATATAATATAATATAATATAATATAATATAATATAATATAATATAATATAATATAATATAATATAATATTTATATTATATATACAATTGTGTAATGTAATATTATATTATATTTACATTTATATTATATGATATATACACTTGTGTATATTATATTATATTATATTATATTATATTATATTATATTATATTATATTATATTATATTATATTATGTTATATTATATTATGTTATATTATATTATGTTATATTATATTATCCTTCTGAAACATGGAGTCAAATTCTCATCTCTTCCCTTGCCCTGGGGACCCTCAAACACCACCACCCTCATGCCTGTCCCTGTGCACACAGAGGATACACTGCCCTGGGGAGTCTGTGATGTCCTGGCCAGGGGGGGATGTGCTCTTCAGCTTCTCAGCATTGGGGAAGGGGCTCAGCAGCTGCATCTCAAAGTCCTCACGCCGCTCGTACTCCTTGCCCCGGTAGATGAAGATCTTGTTCTGCAGGGCAGGAAGGTGACAGCTCATCCCTGTGCCACAGAGCAGGGCCAGCAAGCCCCAGAGCACTGGGATGCTGTGATGAGACACCCCCCATCTGGGAAAAAATATCTCCCCAAACCCAAGAACTAGAAGAAAAATGAAAGAAGGCACATGGAGAATCAGGGTTGGTGCCAGCCAAGCAATGTCACTAAGGACAAATCCTCTGTGACAAATTTGGTGGCTTCTACAAGGGTGTGGCAGCATGGGTGGGGATGGAGGGAGAGTGACTGGACTTGTGCAAACCATCTGACCCTGGGATGTCCCCTGGATGGGACAGATGCTGGGTGAGGAACAGGCTGGATGGTGACACTCAGAGAGTTGTGGTGCTCAGCTCCACATCCAGGTGCACACCAGTGAGGAGTGGGGCTCCTTAGCTATGGAGGTGGCAGCTGTGGAGGCTCCCTGGCTGTGGAGGTGGCAGCTGTGGATGGTCCCCAGCTATGGAGGTGGCAGCTCTGGAGCTGCTCCTGGCTCTGCTTACCCTGAGGAAGGTGGGGAAGCCCTGCCCGTAGTACCCCACGGCAAAGTAATCTGGGCTGGGCCGCAGCACCTTCAGGATCTTCTCATAGAACTTGGCTTCTCGCTGCTGCAGAGGAGAGGGGCAGGATGAGGGCAGGAGGGGGCCCTGCAGACCCCCCATTCCCCCCTGCCTGGCTGAGCAGCACCCCCAGCCCAGCCAGGCACCCACCAGGATGTCACTCAGCATCTCGTAGTCGAACACGTGGCTCTCGTACTGCTCTGCCAGCTCCTTGCAGATGTGGATGGCTTCCTCCCACATCTGGAGGAGAGAGAGGGGCCAGGACAGGGCCCCCCAGTGCAGGGTGAAGTGGGGAAGGGGGCACCAGGGGCTTCCAGCAGGGACCAGCTGCACCCCGGGCCCCTGTGAGGAGAGGGAGAGGGCTCTCCTGTGAGGACTGGTGGGCAGCAGAAGAACTTGGCTTCCCACCATCCCCAGCCCTGGAGCCCCCAGCTGACCCCATCAAGCCTTTGTCCAGAGATGTCCAAGCTTCTGACCCAGGCTGGGATGGGACAGGGATGGGACAGGGATGGGATGAGGGACAGTGGCTGTGGGGTGAACCATCCAGACTCACTGCAGGGCAGCTCCAGCCCTTCTGCAGCAACGGGGAGTGAGGAGCTGTGCTGAGAATGGGATCTGGGAGCATGAAACGGGGGAATTGGTGGCAAGGGGTCCAGGCTTGCCCTAAGCCAGCCCAGCTCCTTCCAGCTTTGGGGTTTCAGAGGCTGCAGGGTCTGTAGGGGCCACACTCACCTTGCCCTGGTCGAAGTATTCGATGATCTGGTTGTACAGAGCCTCCTTCAGCTGGCGCTGAGTGTGCAGGTGGAGCCCGTGTGGGCCTGGCACAGGGGCTGCATTCGACTCCTCTGACCACTGCATGAGGGATTGGGGACCTGTCACACCAAGGCCACGGGGCTGCCCCCTCCTCCCAGCCCCCCGTGCCCACCGTGAGCAGCCGGGCGTGCAGCAGCAGCGTGTAGGCTCCCTCCGTGTAGTTCTCGTAGCTGATGTGCAGGTCCTTCAGCTTGTATAGGTACCTGGGGGTGACAGAGCCACGTGTGGGGGGTGACAGCACCATCACCCTGCCCCTCAGGCCGCTCTGCCAAGCCCATCCCTCTGGGAATGGCCAGGAGCCCCCAGCCCAGGTGCTGCAGGGGATCCCAGGGCTGTGCTCACCTGATGTACATGGCCTGGCGGTCGATCTCCTTGTAGAAGTTCTGTGGAAAGGCAGATGAGGCTGTTTGAGTGGCCCGAGGGATGGCACATGCCACAGCCCCTCACACTGCCACCCTCTGGGTCACAGTGCTGCCAGGACTGTCCCCACGCAGGGATGGCCATGGCCCACACAGCTGCACATCCCAAGAGATGCCAGCTCTGGCACCACGTGCACCTCCTCTCTGCTGTGCCAGGGGCACCCTGGGGACTTGGGGAGATGCAGGGACAAGCCCTGGGGACCTGGGGGAGCACGGGAACAAGCCCTGGTTGCCCCAGAGAACTGGGGCATGGGATGAGCCCTGCCAGCCTGAGGAGCTGGAGCAGGGCACAGGTGCTCACCAGGAGGTTGACAGTGCAGCTCATGCTGTAGGTCTTGTTCTCGTCATTCATGACAGCCCTGTAGTCCAGGAGCCGCTCCAGGAGCTCACTCACCAGCCTCACAAAGTCCTCTCCAGGCTTGGCCAGCTCGGGGTGGCTCTGGCAGCAGCTCAGCAGGCTGGGGAAGAGAGGGAGGCACAGGTCCCACTGCACAGCCAGCTCTGCTGTGCTCCCATCACTGCCCTGCCCAGCAGCAAAGGGCAGGGACACGGCCTGGGCAGAGCAGGGGCATCATCTGGGGCAGGGGTGACTCCTGGGGCAGAGATAACACCTGGGACAGAGGCATCACCTGAGGCAGGGGTAACTCATGGGGCAGAGATAACACCTGAAGCAGAGATAACACCTGAGGCAGTGGCATCACCTGAGGCAGAGGTAGCTCCTGGGGCAGAGATGTCACCTGGGGCAGTGGCATCACTTATGGCATAATTCCTTATTAATTACTCTTAAGTATCACTTAAGGGTAATTCCTGGGGCAGAGGTGTCACCAGGGACAGGAGCATCACCTGCAGCAGAGGTAGCACCTGGGGCAGGCTGGCTGGGCCAGCAGAGATGTGCAGGGGGCACACGGTGGTGCTCAGGCTCCCTCCTCGCTGGTCCCTTTCCCCCGGCACACTCCGGGCCAGGGCACAGCGTGAGGAGCAGTGGGACGGCAGGGAATGGTGACAGCAAAGAGGAGAAGGTGGCAGGGATGTCACTGCACACTCACATGCTCTTGAAAAGCTGCATGTACTGCTCGTCCCCCCGGCCGCCCTCCACCTCGCTGTCCAGCCTGCGCAGGATCTCATCCTCAAACTGCAAAGCGGACGGAGATGGGCTGAGCTTGGAGCAGCCCCTCCCCAGAGGCCATCCCAAAGAGAAGGTTCCAGACCACGCCACTCCCCTGCCGTGGGTGGTTCCCAGCCCACCCCGGGCCTCACCCGGCTGAAGGTGCCGCTGAGGCGGTGCTCGCACAGCATCATGTCGAAGAAGATGGGGATGGTGGATTTGCGCAGCTCCAGCTCCGGCACCAGCGTCATCTCCAGGATGGGACCCACCATGCCCGGGATGAACTCGATCTTGCGCTGGCCTGGGAGGACAGGGAGGGTTGAGAGGGCAGATCCACGCCCAAAGCAGCAAAACCCCGCTCGCCACACCCACTCTGGGCACGGAGAGCCAAAATCCATCCCTGCGCAGCGTGGCTCACCGAGGCTGTACCACATGTCCCGGATGGATGCTCCGATGGTGGCTCTCATGTCCCCGTACCTGCGGGGACAAAGGGCACTCAGCATCGCTCTGCAGCCCCGGCTGTGCCCAGCCCAGCTGGCTCATCCCAAAATCCCTGTCGCCGAGATAGGGACTCACTTGGCCAGGATACTGTTGCGTTTGGCCGGGGAGAAGTTCTCCAGCTGCAGCGAGTCCTGGGTGAGGAAAGCCACGGCCAGGTGGAAATAATTGTTCCAAAGCTGCGGTGGAAGCAGAGGGATGGATGAGTGCCAGGCTGGGTGGCACAGTGGGGTCTGCTCCTGACCCCCCTGGACTGAGGCAGTGCCCACCCACCTGCAGCTCGAAGTCGCTGTTGCTCAGGAACATCTCGGTTAAGGTGGTGGCAAAGTGGTTGATGGCACGCAGGAACTCCCTGGGGACAGTGAGCACTGGCACTGAGTGAGGGCAGCACCAGCGTGCCCAGCCTGCTGTGCCCACCACCGTCACACAGAGGGGGGAGGTCCTTTCTGCCCCCCAAACACTGTCCAGCACCCAGTCCTGCATGTCCAGAGTCCACCTGCCCCGCTGCCACCATGATATTTCCTGAAAAATCCTCTTTGCCCAGCATTTTCTCCTGGGAGGCTGAAAGGCCTCAGAGAGGAATGAAAACAATAATTATCTGATTGCTGCTCCTGTGTTTGCTGCTTGGACATTGTTTACACCAACAGGTGAATATTTGATTGGTTTCATGTGCATTGTTTTTTCTTAATGGCCAATCACAGCCAGCTGTGCCAGACTCTGAGTGAGTCACAGGTTTTTATTCTTCATTCTTTTTAAGCCTTCTGATGTACCCTTTCTCTTTCTTTAGTATAGTTTTAGTATAGCATTAATATAATTATAATATGGTAATATAGTATAATATAGTATTAATAAAATATAATATTATATAATATGATATGATATAATATAATATAAATATATCAGCCTTCTTAGAACAAGGAGTCAAATTCTCATCTCTCACCTCGTCCTGGGGACCCTCACAAACACCACACCCCACAGCAGCCCAGGTGCTCACAGCCACCCCAGCCTCCCCCTGTGGTCCCTCCCCAGCCTCTCACCGGTTCTGCACCATGTTCATCACCACCCAGTCACCAGGATACACCGTCTTCCCAATCAGGTCCTTGAAAAGGATAAAAGTCTCCATGAGGAAGTCCTGCAAGGGAGGGAGAGAGGTCAGGAGCCGTGCTGGGCTGCAGTGCCCCCCGGAGGATGCTGTGAGGGAGGCGCTGGTGCCAGGGGGCCCCCTGTTGCACTCACCATCAGCTCAGGCCGGGAGGGGAACGCCTGGATGTAGGTGCTGTAGTGGTCCTTGTCCATCTGGCTCAGGATGGTGGCCATGCAGGCCACGTAGTGGCTCTGGGGGACAGGAGCTGCTCAGGCCCTGCTGGGTCCTGCAGCTCCAGTCAGTTCATAACCCACAGCCCCAGCTGCCCTGGGCTCTGTTCACCTCCATCCTCCTCTTCCCCAGCTCCCTTCTCCTGGCCCCTTCATGTGTATCCCACTGCAGGGATGGGAGGGCTCCTGCACCCACCACGGTGCCAGGGGGATGCAGGTGTAATTACAGAGTGGTGCTGAAGCACCTCTGTCATTTCTTAGAGATCATTTAAGGCCATCTGTGAGTGTAAGGGCATTTTGAAAGTGGCAAGCAAGTTCCTTCTGGAGTGTCTCCAGTGCAGGGTCCCAAACTCAGCCCTTGGCTCCACTCCAGGAGGCTCCAGCTTTGCAGCAGGACAAGTGGAGCATGCACGAGCAGGATGATGCCCAAAAGCTGTCCCAGAGACACTCCCAAGGCTGGAAACTGCGGGAAAGGGCAGCAATTCCTGGGCTAAGAGCATGGTCTGGCATGCTCAGGGGCAGTGATGGCCCTGCCGTGCCCCGGTGGCACTGATGGAGCTTCGAGGGTGGCTTCAGGTGCCAACCCATGCCCAGAGAGTGCCGTGCTCGAGCCCTGCGAGGGCAGCACCGGGCTCTGGGCACCGCGGCTGCCCTTCCATCCCTGGCGGCTCGGGCACTGCCGGAGCTCCCTCCTGGATTCCAGCGGGGCATTCCCCGCTGCCATTTCCCCATGGCAGCCCCAGGCCAAGCACAGCACACCCAAGCGGAGCGTTCGGGGAGGGGTGGGACCGCTGCTGGTGACCGAGGGCTCCAGCCTCGCACCACCGGCCCGGGGGCAGCCCCGGGATCTCCCCGGGATGGGGCGGAGCCCACCGAGGGCTGCCGCGGGTGAGCAACGAGCGCCCACGGCCAGCCCGCCCCGGTTGCGAGGGGTTTTCCGTCTCTACGAGGGAATTCCAGGGAATTCTCTTGTGCAAAGCAAACCCCAAAATCTCCCGCTCCTCCGGGAATCCGTGTGGCGCCTCAGCCCCGCGGCCGCCCCGCTCAGCAGCACCGGGGGCACAACGGGGACCCGCGGGACCCGGGCGCGCCGCCGCCGCCCCGCCCGGTGCCGGGACCGCGACTCCTCCCGGGCTCCGGGGCTCGGCTCCCGGGCGCGCCCCCCATGCCGGGGCTCCGCCCCCCGCCCCGCTCCGCCCCCGCCGGCTCCGCCCCGGTACCGGCGAGCGCGCGCCGCCCCGCCCCGCCCCGCCCCGCCGAGCCCCGCGCCCGCCGCTGCCGGACCCGTGCCGCCGCCGCCGCCGCTGCCGCCGAGCACCAGGTACCGGGCGGGATGGGGAGGAGGCTCGGCCGGGGAGCGGGGCGGCGGCCGGACCGGGTGCTGCGGGCATCGGCCCTGCGGCCGGTACCGGGACCCCGGGCGGCCCCGCGGCCGGGGCGTGCGAACCCCGGGCCAGGAGCGGCGACGCGGTGCGGGGAGCCCCGAAACCGGGACTGCGCGGCGGTGCGGAGACCCCGGGGGCGCGGGAGCGGTGCGGGGACCCTCGGCCCGCGGGATGCGCGGGGGCCGGCGGGGCCGGGGCGAGGAGCCGAGCTGGGCTGGCGAGGGGGATCCTCGGTGTCCCCGGATCCCCGCGGGTCGCGGCACCTCCCTGTCCTCCCCTCTTTGCTCCCGGCGAGCAGGAGCTGCCCGGGGAACTGCGGGAGGCACGGGGACGGTGGCACCGCGCACCGAGCATCCCCACGGCGGGCACCGTGCGCCGAGCACCCCGCACCGAGCCCCCTACGCCGGGCACCCCGCACCGAGGGTGCCCAGCCGGTGGCCACCGGCGACCGTGGCGGGGGTCTCTGGGGGGCACAGCCGTGCCGGAACGGTGGCACGGTGCGTAGCCTATGGAGGAGCATCTGTGGTGGGAGCTGCCGTGTTAGAGGGGCCGAAGACCCCCACGTTGCTCCGCGCTGCCGCAGCCTCGCCCTGTCCGCCCCGGCCCGTGGTCCCCGCGCTGCTGGGGGCCCCCGGGCGGGCTCATCTCCGCTCCCCCTCGTTCGGAACGCGTCCGTCAGCCGGGGCTGTGCGGGTGACACACGCACACGCAGATCCAGGGATGTCACTTTCGGTACCGCGCGCCGCGGTGACGCCGGCCGGGGCTGGAGGCATTCAGCCCACGTTGCTCCCGGCAGCTCCGCGCCCAAGGCCTTGTGTCCGCCGGAGCGAGCCCCGGGCAGTCCCGCGGAATGGGGGTGCTCCGGTCCCTCCCGGGGTGCTCCGGTCCCCATCCGCCCCGCGGGAACGCGCACAAACCCCGCCGGAGCCGCGGCTGCCGAGGGCGGTGCGGGAGAGGGGCCGAGGTCTCCGCGGAGCCGCTTTGGTGCCGGGAGCACGAGGTGGACACGAATGAGTAACCAGCGGGCCCCGGCTGTGCCAGCGCGGGGACATACGGGGACATCGGTGTCAGCTGCTCGCTCCGAGGGGCACGGCGTGCCCAGGGCCAGCAGCGAGCTCCGGGCTCGGGAATGAACCCCTGGGCACAGCCGCGGTGCCGGGGGACGGGGGGACCGCCGGCTGCGCTGCCTCCCCCGGTGCTGCCCGAGGAGCGGGGCCGGGAGCGGCGGGGGGGACCCTCGGCTGGGGATGGCACCTCCGGCACTTCCCCGTGTCCCCTGTCCGGCGGGGGCGACCCTCGGCTGGAGATGGCACCCCCGGCCCTTCCCTGTGCCCCCTCTCCGCAGGGAGCGTTTGTCCTTCCGGCGCGCTCGGAGGAGCGGGGTGGATTTGGTGGCAGGAGCTCCTTTGGACTGAGGTTGTCTTCTTTACAAATGATAATTATTGTAATTGCTTAATAGCATGGTGGCATCCAGAGGCCACAGATAATGAGCGGGTCTATTCCTGTCCCTGCTAACAACACTCCTCCGGTCCTACCCAGCGCCGCGGGCAGAGCCTGCCTCCCCTGTTTGCTCAGCTGCTCCGTATGGTCCGGGCTGTTCCGTGGTGGGGAAACTGAGGCACGAGGCGGAGGAGAGCTCCCGCTAATTCCCAAATTCCCCCGGTAGCCAGTGTTGTCTAAAGCGCACGGAGATAAAGGGGGCCGGGCTGCTCGATGGCATTGAGAATGCACTTAAAGGCAGGGATTTGTATTCTGGAAGGACGTTGTCCGTGCTGGGAGCTGCAGCTGCAGAGGCCGTGCTGCTGCTGGCTGCTGCCACCGTGGCTGGGGGCTGCCCCAGGGGTCCCTGCTGCACCCAGGACCGAGCCCCCCGAGCCTGGACCGGGGTGTGCAGGGGCAGCTGGGGCAGTGCAGGAACTGCTGGGCGGTGGAGCCTTCCCAGCTTTTTCCAGAAGTGTGTTCTGGGGACAGTTGGTGGCTTTCTGATGCCATTTCTGGCCTGCGAGGGAGCCCACGGAGCCTTTGTCACCCAGGGTCCCCTGGCCCAGGGATTGCTCTGCACGCTGGGGCAGGGGGGCTCCAGATGGGTGCCCAAACCCTTCTCCAGAGCTGAGACATCCTCCCTGCAGAGCACAGGGCTGTGGGGGTCTGCATTTGAGCTGGGTCTCCTGCGCCAAAAGTCTCTGGGCCGTGTCCCACTTCCCTTGTCCTGTCCCTGCTGCAGGACCAGCCCGTGCTGGAGATGCCAACAGAGCCCTGGGGTTTGGTGCTGGCCACCAGCCGAGCTCTCTGGGCTGGATCTCCATCACAAGCATCTTCCCAGGTCCGTGTAGCCACCCAGGGCGAGAAGGAGGAGGAGGATGGTGTTGCCCAAAGCCCATTCAGTGGGAAGGAAGCAGCCGAGCAGGGTGTTCTTCCTCCCAGGGTGGTCTCTCCTGCCAGCAGCAGCTCCAGGGCTGCTTGCCTGCTCCTCCTTCCCTGGATGAGCCCAGGGAAGCCTCGGGACACAGAACAAACTCCTCCTGAGCTGCTCCCCCAGGCAGGTCACTCTACCTCTTCATGTCTCATTAAAGCAGCGATAGCAAAGCTCCTCTGCCTGGCAGAGAGGTGGGAACGCCAGCAGGTAGCACAGTGAGCAGAGCCACCACTGCCATGACAGCCCTGTTAGCATCCACGGGAGACACAGGAATCATTTGGCTTCTGCAGCTTCTGAAGGCTCGTGCAGAGCCTTTGTGCTCCATCTCCCTGCCCGTGCGCGGCTCCACCTGCAGCAGCAGCGCATCCACATCAGAGGGGAGCGATGGCAGCAGGGCTGGTGACCTCAGCGTGCCGGGAGGATGTCACTGCTCCCTCCCCAGCCCGCGGGATCCCTTCCATGCCACCAGGGGCATGAGCCATGGCACGTGTGGCCAGGCCAGCCGGGAGCCCCAGAGAGGAGCCTGTGGGGTGGCCATGGGTGCTGGTGCCATGGGGAGGTGGGTGCTGGGGGCCCCCTGGCCAGGCTGGGTGCCAGAGCCTCCTCCTGAGCCCTGTGGCTGGGAGAGTGACTGATGTTCCCTCAGAGCACTCCAGCCAGTGACCTACATAGGGATGAGTGCGGAGCCCTCACTCCTGTGAGCCACTGCTGGTGCTGGGACCCACGTGCCACTCCCAGCACCCCTGGGCAATGCTCAGGGCAGGGCTGAGGGGCACAGCCACCCCTGGCACAGCCCTGGTGGCAGGGACAACTCCTGTGCCCTCAGCCAGGCCAGCCCAGGGCTCCTGGGGGAGACACAGCGACGCTCGAGCAGAGCCTGGAGCGCTGCTGAGAGTGAGGGGGCCAGCACTGCGAGGTCCTTCATGGACATGGAGAGCTGGCCTTGGGGACAGGAGCTGACCTGGACTCAGAGAGCACTGGGAATGTGGCTGGAGAAGGGGTTTCTCCCTGCTGGGGGCTGTGAGAGCTGAGCACAGGAGGGAGAAGAGCGGCTTGAGCGGAAGCGCTCGGTTGGCACGAGTACAGTGGGATGGAAACGGGTGTGATTCAGTGCCTGCAGGAAATGAGAAGGGCTGGGAGGCTCCCAGCAGCCGGGTTCTGGAAGAGCCTCCAAGAAGAGAAGCATGAGGGCAGGGCATGAGCTGGCTTCGTGGTGGAGCTTCCTCAGCGAGGAAGCAGATTTGGGGTGTGCAAGCTGCCCCAAGTCCTCCATCCTCGAGTCCCACGCATGCTCTGATCCGAGAACAAACGCCTCGAGTCCTCCCAGAGCCAAGGCAGGATTAGGCTCTGCTCTGATGTGTCATGAGCCTGGTTCCTGCCCCTCCAGAACTCATCCTCCAGTGCTGCCCCAGTTCACAGCCAGCAGCACCTCTGTCCCCTCTGCAGATCAGGAAAATCAGACGTGC
Source organism: Agelaius tricolor (assembly GCF_023055355.1). NCBI lineage: Eukaryota > Metazoa > Chordata > Aves > Passeriformes > Icteridae > Agelaius > Agelaius tricolor. The sequence goes on from NW_027269314.1 coordinate 373,053, forward strand.
TGCCCCACAAAGGCACTACCTTGCCAGCAGAGCTGGGTCATTCACTCCTCTCCTCTGTGGTTCCAGGAGAACCTGACTTCCTCCCTCATAAATCTCATCTCCTGGCTTCCCGTGTCCTGAGGAGAAGATTTATGTGTCTGCCTCGTTTTTCCCTCTTCCACGGCATTACCAGCAAGGGTGAAGGAGAGGATAGGTGGAGAAAGGGCTGAAGCTGCCAGGTAACTTTACAGTCAGGGCAGTGAGAAGCAGGGCTCTGACCTCTGAGGGCAGCCCTGCAGCATCACAGATGTGTCCCACGATGTCCTCTGCAAACCCAGCAGGTTTAGTGCCTCTTATTCACAAAATCCACCACCCATGGTGGCCAGAGAAGCCCAGTGCTGGGGCTCTCTGAGGGGTGTCCATGAGAAGAGATTCCTGATGTTTCCTCAGCTCCTGGGGTCACTCAGCAGAGGAGAGATCATTCCCAAGCGTGTGAGCATCCAGCAGAGCTCGTGGCATGTCACAGTGGCATCACCTGCTTTCACCTGTACATCCCCCATGTGATTTGCTGTCTCACTTTATACATGTGCCTGGATTTCCCATAGGAACCAGAGAAGAAAACCACTCAGACCTTAAAAAATTACTGAGATGGAGGGTCCACCATTGTGCAAAACCTTTCCAAGCTGTTCCTGTGCCAGCTGGCCTCACTTTTTAAGGAAGTTGCTTCTCTGACATGCCAACATGCATTTCCAGCTGCCATGAACAGAGCTTGGAGCTGCCACTCAGAGCCCCATCCGGCACATTCTGTGCTCCATGCCCCCTGCCTTCCTCTGAACCGGCCTTTTTCCTTCCTTGCTCTTCATTTTCTCCCCTTTCCTCAGTTTCCCTCTGTGCTCAGGGCCGTGGGATGGTTACGAGCAGAGACGTGCTGCTGAGCTGCTTTTAACCCACTTCAAGCGTGCCACTTTGCTTTTGGGATCATCCTGCTTTCTTCATCGAAATGTCAAATGCCTCACAGAAATCCGAGTGTGCTCTGCCGAGGCTTTTACCTCCCCTGACCAAACTTGGAACCTCATCAAGCCCGGCAGCAGCAAATGGGTTTGATGAGCCGTGCTCTGCTCAGCCCCGCGCTGCCTGGCGTGGCTGCCTCACGCTGCCCTCCTTCAAAGGGGATTAGTCAGGCACCAAGCCCATCCCCTGGGCGGTTCCAGCCCACCTGCATCCCCCAGATGACCGCGCCGGGCTCTGGGGCTCCCTGTCCCACCCACTGGGCTCTCCTGAGGTCGCTGTGCAATGACGAGTCCAAGGAGGATCCTGGTGTCCAGCAGAGTGGAGCACCCGGGCTCCTGCTTTGGCTTCAGGTTTCTCCTGGAGGGAGGAGTGACCACAGCTCTGGGGTCCTGTTGGAGTAGACCCCAGAAGGGGCTGTGGTGGGCTCAGGACCTTGGAGGGGCTCCAGCAGCCCCAGGATTGAGGTGCTGAGCACCATTGCCCAGTCAATGAGCTTGAGAGTGGCTGGGAAGTGCTGGGTGCCAGCACTTCCTGAGTGCTGAGATGTCCTTTGGAGCCAGCAGCAGAGTTCCCCGGGTTCAGGGACAGCCCGGGAGGGTCCATCAGACCCTAGATTGGACCATCCTGACCCCCCCCACAGCGGGGCTCGTTATCCATGCTCGGGGATGCCGGTGTGCTGCAAACAGCGCCCGAGCGGGGCATTAACCCAAGCACGGCACGGAGGAGAAAACGCAGGGATGCGTGGGAGGGTCCTGGCGCGGCTCTTTGACATCCTCGCAAGTGTTCCCAAACGGAGTTGCTCCATGTATAATTTATAGGCTTCCCTTTGTCCTTGTGGCTCGTCTCTGATCTGCCGGCGGTTCGGGAAGGCCGAGGGTGCTCCGGCGAGGCCCCGCTGAGTGACAGCGCCGCGTTTGCTGCGTCGGCAGGGGACCGGCCCCGTCCCACGCTGCGGCAGCCACGGCTCGCCCCGGGCCCCGGCGCAGCATCACAGGGGCTGCTCCTGCTTTTAAACCGTGCCAGCCGCGCTCCTGCCCCGTGCCCGGCGCTCGGAGCCCTTCCCAGCACCCATCGAGGACCCTCTGGAGCAGCCTGGCACACTCGGGCTCCTCTGGACTCCAGATGTGGCCAGCGGCTCCCTGTGCCCTCCCTCGTTGCCCTTTGCTGCCGGGCACGCCAAGCTCTGGCACAGGGACAGAGGTGACCCCACGTCCGTGACGGGGCTTCAAGGGTGGCTCAAATATCGCGGATATCGCGACAGGCGGTGCCCAGGCTAGCGTGGGTGCCCCGGGCCGGGAGGGATGAAGCGAGGACGGGCGCCTCTGGCTGCAGCCCCAGCCAGCTCGCTCCTCCAGCTCGCTGCTCCGCCTGTTGCTGTCCATACTAACGAGCAGCCCCATCCCGTCCCTCGTCTCGTCCTGCCTCGCAGACATCTCCGGGTGTCTGGGCACGGCTCCAAGCTCGGGCGGCGCGTGGAGCAGCATCCCGACGAACCCGGAGCGGGGCGTGCGGGGCCGGGGTGGGCGCGGGGAGGGCTCGGAGACCCCCGGCTCCGCTGGGGCAGCGCTCACCGCCGGCCTGGGCAGCGCTGGAAGTTTGGCCGTGCCGGCGCTGGGGACTCCGGGCTGCTCTGCTGAGTCAGCGCTTCGTGCCAGCAGGAACAAGGCAAGCCAGGGAGGGGACCGGGGGAGGGGGGTGTCTGAGCCGTGTGTCCGTCCGCAGTGAGGGCAGGGAGGCTGCGGAGACAGCGAGGCTCCTGCCTGGGCTGTGCTCTGGGGATGGGGGACACGGGACACGGTGTGGTGCGACAAAGCTGAACCGCTGCTCGCTGCGGCTGGAATCTCTGGTTTTGGCTGCGGCCCAAAAGGAGCCGACGGCCTCCCCTGCAGCCCCGGGACGTCCCGGCTGGGCTCCCGGTGTGCCCCGTGCTCCTGGTGCCCGGGCAGTGTGAGGGGCCGGCGGGGCTGGGTGCTGGGGGAACGGCAGGGATGGGGTAGCAGAGGGGTTCCCCTTGCAGCTGTGGGGAGCGGGAGCCCTGCAGGGCCGTGCGGGGACAATGGCAGGGACAGGGACAACGGCAGGGAGGCAATCCCTGGGTGCAATCCCCCCTGTGACCCCGGGTCCTGCCCCTGTGCCGCCTGTGAAGCGCTGCTGGAGTCAGTGACATCCCCCGGCCTCACTGACGGTTCTCCCTCCTGCTCGTCCCCATGTGCCTGAAGTGGCTCCGTGTCCCCAAGCCACTGTCTCGCCACTGCTCACAGAGCTGGCCCCACATGCCTGCAGCCCAGCCAGCACCTCTGGTGCCCAGTCCGGTTACGACCACCCGTGACACGTCCCCTGTGTCACCCTGGCCATGCCCCAGGCAGGATGGGGACCCCATGCCCATCCCGCCATGTCCCGTGCTGGATGGGTGCCCCACGCCTTGCCCATCCCCGCAGAGCTGGGGCCCGCGCCCAGCGGGTGCCTCGCGTCCGTCTGTCCGTCCCTCACGGACAGCAGCCCCTTGCCCTGGCCCCTGCCCTGCCCTCCCGCACACGAGGCACCAGCCCTGGCGAGGCAGAGCTATTTTTAACAGCCGCTTCTGCTTGATTTGAGCTGTGAACTCGGAACGTGTTTATGCTAAAGGGCTTTCTTTTCCCTTCTCCCTTTGTGCTGAGGAGGCAGCGCCGCAGATCAAAGCCTGTCTCTTCGCGTTTGCTGATGGTGGGCTGGGGGGGAGCCGAGCCGGGAGAGGCCGGCACTTCCACGGGGACACTCGTGTCCTCGGGGGCCGCGGTGGCGTGGCCGGCTCTGACGCACCTCTCTTTGTCCCCGCAGGTCCGGGAGCCATGGGCGGGCACGGCGGGCACCGGGCGGCCCGCAGCGGGCGGCGCTGAGCCCGGGCGGCCGCGGCGGGACCATGAGCGGCTGCGGGCGCCGGCGGGGAGCGGCGGAGCCGGGCTCGGCCGTCGGGGCGGCGCGCCGGGGGCTGTAGGGCCGGGCGGCGGGCAGCGATGCCCTGCGGCCCCTCGCCCACCTCCCGCCCAGCATCCCCCGTCCGTGGCGGCGCGGGATGAGGCTGCCCGCCGGCCCAGCAGCTCCGGGGAACGGCCGCAGCCCAGGGCTCCGGCCCCGCGGCCCTGAGCCATGGTCAGCCGTGAGCCCGTGCCCGGCCCGGCCCCCGCCGGCGAGGGCGGCCAGGAGAAAGCCATGACGGTGCGCTCGGTGCTGCTCAACCGCGACTCGCCCGACATCGAGAGCCGCCTCAAGCGCCGGCGCAACCGCACGCAGCAGGTCCGCTTCAAGGACCTGGTGGAGGCCGGCGCGGGGCGGGCGGACAGCCCCGGGCCCGCGGCCGGTCCCGGCCACAACACCCCACGTGCCTCGCCGCCCCCCAGGGACCCCCCTGAGCCGGCGGCTCTCCGTGCCTCGCGGCGCAGCTGGCCCCAGGCGCAGCCGGGCTCGCTGACGCTGCCCATGCCCAGGAAGGCGTGCATGAGCACCGCCATCCAGACCTCCCCCAGCCTCCAGAAGCCCTTCCCGGCCCCCCAGCCCCGCAGCAAGAGCGTCTGCGATGTGGCGGAGGATGCGCTACCGCCCGCCGCGGCGAGCGCCCGGTGCCCGGCAGCGGCCGTGCCCACCGTGCCCGGCTGGGCCGTGCCCCCGCGGGCCCCCGGCGGCCTCCCCGGCCACGATCGCACCGCTGCCCTCGCCCAGCACGCCAAGGCGCGCCGCACCCCGCCGCCGCCACCACCCAGGGACCCCCCTCCCCCTTACCAGGGCACTGCCGGGTGCCCCGCTGCCCGCTGCGCCCCTCCGGTGCAAAGCTGCACCCCCGAGCCCTGCCCGCCACCCCCAGCCTGCGCCCAGCTCCGCGGGAGCCCCCGGGGCAGCCAGGGGGTCACCCCACGCCCGGCCTCCGTGCCCTGCGGCCAGCCCCGGCCGCCCGCCGAGCACCGGGGGCTCGGCCGGAGCGACTCGGAGCGGAGCCTGCCCTGCGGCCGCGCCCCGTGCCAGCCCTCGCCGCAGCGGCGGCAGCCCGTCCCCGCCACGGACACCCAGGGCCCCCTCCGGCAGCCACCTCAGGGCACCCCCCCGCGGGACCCCCCGGCCCCCCAGCACCAGCTCTGCGCCGCCATTTGGGGGGGACCCTGCTGCGCCTCGCCAGCCCCCGTCCCACCGGCCCCACCGGGCTGGCACGGCTCGGACAAGACACCGGCCACCCCCGGCACCTGCAGCCGGCCCCGTGCCGCCCAAGCCGGGCACGGCTGGGCAGGACCCGAGGGGCCCGGGGAGCCGCCGCCCACGGCCCCACAGGGCCCCAGCGTGGGGACACGAGCGGAGCCGCCCCGGCACGGCCAGCCCCGCCCTGCCGCTGAGCAGCCCGAGACGCTGCACCACGTCCAGGACCTTCTGCAGCTGGTGGTGGTGGCCAAGGGGCCCGTGGGACCACCAGCGAGGGCTGAGGACGCCCGGACATCTCAGGGAGAGGGCCCCCGGGGGCCCGGGGAGCAGGGGGACCTGCATTCCCAGCTGCAGTCCCTGGAAGGGGTGCTGGAGACCAGCCAGCAAACCATCCGGGTGCTGCTGGACGTCATCCAGGACCTGGAGAAGAAGGAGGCGCAGCGGGATGGGTGAGTAGGAGGGGACAGAGTGGGGGGAGCTGTGGGGACAATGCCCCGGGGGCTGGGGATGGAGATTGGGGGATCCTGACAGAGATTTGGATGCTGCTGCTGCCTCCTGAAGGACTGAGAAACTCAGAGCTGCTGTCCATGTGCTCGTGGCTCCAGGTTTTGCTGAGAGGCCTCATGTGCCCAGCGATGGGGGATGAGGGGGTGTTGGGTTCCTGCCTGGCTCTGCTGATTTCTCCATTGGTCACTGGGAGCAGGGATCTAGAATGTCACATCCCAACAGCAGGCTTAGCCAGGCCCCCCATCCCTGCCCCGTCCCTGGAGGTCCCTTTGGCACAAATCCATGGCCGGTGCCCCCATGGATGATGGGTTTGGCTGCATCCCAGGGAGGTGCTCAGCACCCCCATCCTGCCCTGCCCAGGGCCTGCTCCCAGGGGCAGGGAGTTCCCCAGGCCTGCATTCCTTGGCCTCCCAGGCAGATTTGCCAGATGGAGGAAGGTGAGGAAGGTGTTCTAGGTCAGCCACCATGGCCTGAAGCTGAAATGATCCAAACTCATCTCCCACAAGGGCAACCAATAAAACCCTAAGAGATGCCAGGCCTGGCATCCTCCTGTAAAATCTCTGGGGCTTGTTCCTGATGCCCAGATCCATCCATTAAATCAGATGGTTTTGGCTGTGAGTAAAGCACAGGGAACATTGTCCCCATTGCCCCTGTCCCACCCCTGGAGCGCTGCCAGTGGAGAGAGACCCCTCAAGGGTCTGGGACACCTTAATTAGGACCTCAACTCCATTTACTGTTACAGTCAAACAAGCAAACAGGACACCCAGAGATAGGAAATCACCCCAAACATTATCCTGGTGTCCTTGTGCTGCAGAACAGCAGAGCCTCGTTTGCCACAGGTCAGATCCCAGGTGCCCACTGCACACCAGAGCAGAACCACCAGCTCTGAGACATCCTGGCACCGACCACCAGCAACATCCCACCAAAAATTATACATATAAAACATGAAAGTATCCCAGGATGAGCTCTCCCAGCAGAGGGGGGCTGTTGTACAACGCCAGAGCTGCAGGCACACACACATTTACGTACCACACATATATATATATATGTATAAAGGGCCTCATGATCTAATTCAGGTGCTGGCAGAATAAATCCCCATTGCAATGTGTAATTTGGTGCATTCGCAGACCCAGTTTCTGAGGGCTGAGAACAACCATGGTCAAGGTCGAGTAACAGGAGGAAGATTTCAATGAGGAAATGTGATGTGGATGTGGGACATGTCCTGTCAGCTGTGCCCCCAAAATCCACAGCCCTGAAGGGGCCCCAAAGGGACCAAAAGCATTCACAGGGCCCCTTTTGGGCAGAGCAGAATGAGCAGGGACCAGCAGTGCTGGGGTGCAGGAGGACCCCAGTACAGCCATTGGGATCAGGGTGTCTCAGGGTTGGGGTCTGGCACCAGCAGCAGTGAGATGTGGGGTGAAGACCCCTTCTGTGGAGAGGGGGGAGGATGCAGCAGCATGAGCTCAGCCTGGGCAGGAATCAGCTTAATCCAAGCCCTGTGCACCTTCCTGGAGGAGGAGAAGGATGCTCTGGTAGAAAAACATCAAAAAGATAAATTCCGAGTCTGGCGTAGGCTGGAGATGAGTCTGGAGCATCTCCTGTGCCCATCTGCCAGGGCACGGCTGTGCCAGGGCAGCACCACGTGCCTTGTGCTCCCTCCATGGCACCACGTGTGGGGAGAGGTGTGGGGAGCCTTGGGATGCTGAGGACTGGGATGGGGATGGGAGGGGAGGACACAGCAGGAAGGGTTTGGGGGTGCCACAGTGCCCGGCAACGGTGTGATCCCATCAGAGAAGCACCTGGGTTGGTATTAATTGGGATCACATGGGAGGAGAGGGGATTGGATCCCAGAGAGGAAAGGAGCTGGGATCCGGGGAGGAGAGGAGATGGATCCCAGAGAGGAAAGGAGCTGGGATTCAGAAGGGGATACAGGGTGAAGAGGGTCTGAATGCCAGGGAGAAAAGGAGCTGGGATCCAGGGAGGAGAGTCCTGGCTGCTGGGGTGGGACAGGGACAGCAGAGGACTCGGGCAGACGCAGAGCAGGGCCCCAGGCTCACGGCACATCTCTGTCACAGGCGCCACTCGTACCGGACCGGGCAGGACATCGCCAACTGTGGGACCTGCCGGGACTGTGCCTGCATCATCTACAGGTGAGGGCCTGAGCCCTGAGCCCTGAGCTCTGAGCACCCCCTGGGCTCTGAGCACCCCCTGGGCTCTGCTTCCCTGCACCCCAGACCTCTCCCCTGGCTGTGAGGCAGCAGGGAGGGTGACAGCCAAACCCACACCTCCTGTCTCCGTGTTGGGGGCACCACGCAGAGAGCACTTTTGGGCTGGGTCTGTCCCTCCCTCGCTCCCTGCAGATCAGGATCAGCCAGGGTGATCTCCCTGGAGGAGCAGCATCTGGAAGGGGCTGCTCTGGCACCATGGCAGAGCATTTCTCTCCTGTAGCAGCAATCTATCGGGGAAGCCTCGCTAGTGGCTGCTGCGTGGGCTCGCTCCAAATCCAGCCTGCATCCTGTTGTCCCTGTGCCAGCTCTGCACAGATGCTGCAGATGGGCTCCTGCCCCTCACTATGGTTTGGGAACACAGGGCCTGGGCTCTGCTCCCCAGCGCTGGCTCTGGGCCAGGGTGTGGAATCCCCTCCCTCTGCTGCACTCTCTCCTCAGATCCCAGCTGGGGTGTGGGAAAAGGCATCCCATGCCCTCCCAGCGTTGTCTTTGGGGGAAATGGGAGGCTTGCAGTTTTGTTAAAGCTTTCTGCCCTTCCAGGCACCCCTGGGTGTCCTTCTGTCCCTCTGGCTGTCCCCTCTGCAGTGCAGGTGGCTGGCCAGGTGTGTCCCCATTTGCTGTTAATTAGGGGATGCTGATGCTGTTAGCACTGGGATGTGTAGGACACGGTGAGCTGGTCCCAAGCCGTGCTCTGTGGTGCCTGATCACCGTGGTGCACCTGTGCCACTGCCCTGCCATGCTCTGTGAGCACTGTGGCCCCTCCTTGGGGCACCTCAGGCTGGGGGTGCCTGCCTGGGGTTCCCTCGTGTCCCTGTGCTCAGTGGCGGCGCTGCCTCAGGGCTCCTGCTCCCCACACTTGCTCCACACTCCCCTGCTGTAGCTCTTGGGCGACTTCAGGCTAATTAGGCCTGACGAGCCTGTCTCCAGGCACCATGGCAGCGGCACAGATGTCACATCTGGGGGAGGTGGCTCCCCAGAATGGCCTCTGGGGACTCACTGTGGCTTTCGCTGCCACCCACGGGATGAGGAGAGGCTCAGGGGGGACACAGGGTGAGGGAGCAGGGGCAGCACCCCCAGCACCAGACCCCAGGGATGGCCCATGGAGGGATCAGACCTGCCCGGCCCTGTCCCACCTCAGGCTCCCACAGCAGTGCCATCCCCTCCCTGTGTCACTGCAGGGGAGTTGAGGCTGCTCCATGCTCTGCCCCCCTCGCCCACTCTCTAGAAATGCCCGGGACACTCCTTGTCCTCGCCAGGGGAGGTGACAGGAGGTGACAGGAGGTGACAGGAGGTGTCAGCACGCCGGGGGGGGGATCGTGGGGCGCTCCCCGTGTGCGGGGTGGCAGCGCCACGTGGTCGTTCCCGGGCACACTCGGTGTCACCTCGCTGATGCGATGGGACGTGGCTGGTGCGAGGAGATTGACGCGTTCTCCGCCCGAGGGAACAGCGCAGCACGAGGCTGCCGGCAGCCAGCCCGCACCACAGGGAGCTGCGGGGACACCGGGGGCTGCGGGGACACCGGGGGACACCGGGGGCTGCGGGAACAGCGGGGCTGCAGGGACAGCGGGGCTGCGAGGACACCGGGGGCTGCGGGGACACCGGGGACTGGGGGACATTGAATTCCCCGGGGGCTGTGCTGGGGACACTGAGCTGGCCAGGGGGTGTGTTTGGAGTGCCAGGGGCTGTGCTGGGGACACTGAGCGCCCCGGGGGCTGGTTTGGGGACACGGGGGCTGTGTTGGGGACACTGAGCTGCCCGAGGATGGTGTTTGGGGGCTGTGGCAGATGGGGGGGTGCGACAAGGGGATGCCACGCTGCCCTCTGACACGGTCCCCGCGTGCCACAGCGTGGAGCACGATTTCCGACAGCAGGAAGGTCGCTTCCAGCGGGTGCTGAGCCACATCGAGGGCGACGCGGGGCCGAGCTCCCCCCCGACGGCGCTGGGGGCGGCGGGGGTGGCGCTGGGGGCGGCGGGGACCCCCTCACCGCCCAGGCAGGAGCCGTCGCCCGTGTCGAGGCTGCCGGCAAAGCTGGACGTGAAGAAATCGCGGCGCAAATGCTTCTGGTTCCTGTGAGCCCGGAGCGCGGGGGCGCCGTCCCAGCACTGAGCCCCTGCCCACCTCTCCTCCCTCCCTCGGTAGGGTTTGGGTAGCACCAGCTTTTCTATTTTTAACCATTCCGTTGAACGCGGGGAGCTCGGGTGTGTGGAAACGGCGAGGGGAGCAGCAGCGGCTGTATTTAAGGAGAATTCAATAAATTCCAAGGAGACGCTATTTTTGTTACATCCTCTCCCGCCTGTGCGCTTCTGTTCTGGAGGAGGATGAGAATGAGGAGGGGGCAGCTGTTTTCCCTGGATTTCCCTCTGTTTGGGGTTCCCTGAGGTGCTCCAGACTCAAATCAGTGCCCAGCCCTGCACCCCACAGTGGGGACAGCTCAGCCATCCCTCCCATTGCTTCCTGCAGGTTAACTGGGAACACCGAGGGTTTCCACTGGGCAGAGACAGTGGGGAACGGTCTCTGTGAGGCTCTGGTCTGGAGAGAGGAGATCTGTCCCCAAAACCCCCGGGTGGAAGGGTGGGCTGGGCAGGGGTCTCATGGGTGGGGAAGATGCTGATGACAGAAATGAGGAGCTCAAATATCCCAGCCCCTGTGGGGCTGCCACGGCAGGGAAAACTCAGCATCCCAGAGCAGCAGGGGGTGCCTGAGCACACCCTGAGGAGTGCCTGTAGTGGGAGCAGCCACAGCTCCCCCAGCAGGGCCACCACTCCAGGAAGGAAGGAAAGGGGACATGACCCAGCCTCCTGCAAAGGCACTGGCCACACCGAGCAGCTGCTGGAGCCACAGAGGGGAACAGAGGGTGGCAGGAGGGGCCACAGCTCTCCAGCTGGTGCCCACAGGGTTAAACCCCACCCCTTGTGCCAGGGACACCCCGGGGGCTGCAGCTGGGACAGTGGCCAGGGGCACAACTCCCTTCTTGCCCAGCAGCCACAGGATGGATGGATGGATGGAGGGATGGATGATGGATGGATGGATGATGGATGATGGATGGATGATGGATGGATGGATGGATGGATGATGGATGGATGATGGATGGATGGAGGGATGGATGGATGGATGATGGATGGATGGATGAGGAATGGATGATGGATGGATGGATGGATGGATGATGGATGGATGGATGATGGATGGATGGATGGATGGATGATGGATGGATGGATGATGGATGGATGGATGGATGATGGAGGGATGGATGATGGACGGATGGATGGATGATGGATGGATGGATGATGGATGGATGGATGGATGGATGATGGAGGGATGGATGATGGACGGATGGATGGATGATGGATGGATGGATGATGGATGGATGGATGGATGGATGGATGGAAGGAGGATGGATGGATGATGGATGGATGATGGATGGATGATGGATGGATGATGGATGGAGGATGGATGGAGGATGGATGGATGATGGATGGATGGATGATGGATGGATGGATGGATGGATGGATGGATGGAAGGAGGATGGATGGATGATGGATGGATGATGGATGGATGGATGGATGATGGATGGATGATGGATGGATGGATGGATGATGGATGGATGATGGATGGATGGATGATGGATGATGGATGGATGATGGATGGATGGATGGATGGATGATGGATGGGTGGGTGGATGGATGGATAGAAGGAGGATGGATGGATGGATGGATGGATGGGTGGATGGATGGGTGGATGGATGGATGGATGGATGATGGATGGATGGATGGATGGATGATGGATGGATGATGGATGGATGGATGATGGATGGATGATGGATGATGGATGAATGATGGATGGATGGATGATGGATGGATGATGGATGGATGGATAGAAGGAGGATGGATGGATGGATGGATGGATGGACGGACAGATGGACGGGTGCTGTCCTGCTGTGGGCACAGGGATTTTTGGTCCCCTCAGCCCCTCCCAGCAGCTGGAGCTGGAGGGTCTGGGACTCCCGACAGAGGCAGGGGCTGTGGCAGCATCAGGGGTCGTGCAGGGGGAGCTGCCAGAGGGTGCCTGTGGAGCCACGAGCGAGAGCGGGAGCGCGGCACAGCTGAGGATCGCTCCGTGCTGCCCTGGGCTGCATTTCACCCTCATCCCCCCTCGCCTCCATGGCTGCCCGGCGCTTTCGGCTCTGACTCACAGAGCCTGAGAACGAGGGGTAAAAGCAGGGATGGAGCCCAGCGCGACCCCGCACGCATCTCCTCCCTGAGTCACGGCTGAATCACAGCCCGGCGCTGGGATCGCCGCACGGCCCCGGCGGCAGAGCCTCCGCTCCGGCTGCCCGCAGCGCCCCGGGCACGGCACGGCACGGCACGGCACGGCACGGCAATTCCCCGCTCCGAGCTTCCAGAACGCACACCAACACAGCTCATCGCCCACCCAAGGACGCAGTGCAGCTCCTGGGTTTGTCCCCAGAGAAGATGCCGAGCCCCGGCTCTGTCCCCTCCCATCGCTGCTCCTCTGACCCGCCTCCCTTCCCGCGTGTCCAGCGTGCTCCTCGTACCTTTTTGGCATGTAAAACTGCGACGGTTCACCGGATTCAGCCGATATTTCCAGATGATGCAGCCCAAACCCTTCACTGCTCCCAAAAGAGCTTTTCCTGCCCCACCTCCCTCCTGCTCTCAGGCTGCTCCAGCTCCTGCTTCCCCCTGGGCGCATCCCTGGCATCAATCCCCATCCTGCTGGGTGCTGGCAGCAGGGCCAGCGAGGAGCAGAGCCAGTCACACCCAGCCAGGCCCCCAAAGCCGTGACACCCCTCCCGTGTGGCCCGAAGGGCAGCGGCACAGTGGGACTCACCCTCAGCGGGTTCTCCCGGTCCAGGACGATCACCCTGCGATTGACCGTGTGGAGCAGCCGCTCCAGGATCACCTGGATGTGCTTCTTCACCTGTGCCTGCAAGGTGAGAGGTGGCAGGGCCATGGCAGGGCACGTCCCAGCTGTGGGAGGTGTCCCAGCATGGCTCATTCAAGGGCTGGTGACATCGGGGTGGTGACACGGGAATGGAGCCTGATCCGGAGCTGGAGTCAGAGCAAGGCAATGTGCTCCAGCAAAAATATGGGATTTGGGATCTCTGCACACCTCCCTGGCACTGTGGCCACGTGGCTGGGGACAATGGGGACAGCCAAGGATGGCTGAGGATGATGGGGATGGTGCTGGGCAGGTAAAGGTGGGATCAGCTCTCATGGGGTTGAAGCAAGAGCAGAGTCTTCCCCCAAGAGAGTCCCACCATACACTCCATAAAGGTTATTTCACACATTTCACCACAATTTCTGAGCTTTCTGTCCCATTCCTGGGCTTCCCGGTGCTGTGGGGATTAATGAACCACCTCACCCTCCCAGGACACAGTGTCCAACTCAGCTCCCACAGTCACTGCACTGCAGGTGGGACACCTGAACCCCCCCAAGGGCCCCCAGAAGGGACCCCAGAGCAGCCAGGAAGGGCAGGAACAGAGCCTTGTGTATTCCCAAACCATTCCCTGTGTTGCAGGGACACTCACCAGCTCCATGTCCCCGCGATCCTTGTGCCGTGCTCGCAGCTTCTCTGCACTCTGCAATCACCAAAACAGAGATGAGACCCCCAGGAATGGCCCCAGCCCACCCCAGACAGGCCACATTTGGGTGGGTGGGTGCCCACCATGTCCCTGCCTCATGCTTGGGGTCATCACTCTTCATTTTGGACTGTGATGCTGCCCAGAGGGTGACTGGCAATCACTGACCAGCAGAATTTCACCCGAGGTATAAGGCCATTGAAATTTTAGTTACATTTGCCTGTCCCAAAATAGAATTGGGAAAAGACAAAAAGAAAAAGTGCCTTGAATCAGGAAGGAGACCAAAGAAAATATGAAACTAAAGCAGATATCATACTTGTGCCTTATTACTTCATTGTTTGCCTTAAGTAACGTGATCCTGCCTGTGAGTCAACCAAAAACCAGTGTTTGGGTGACCTTGGCCAATGCATCAGGCTTGGACACCATTTGTTTGATTTATTCAAAGCCAGAAAAGCCATTCTCAACCTGCTTGGTCTGGTTGGCCAATACCACAAAATGTCTCTCCAGATCTTTCACGATTTATTGTCAATGCGTCCTCACCTTCCTCCCTTCCCTCACCCTCACTCTCTTCCTCCCTCTCTCCATCTTCCTCCCAGCTCTGCAGAGCTGCTGATGTCCCCACCACCCTCAGGTCAGTGTCATCCCTGAGCCTGGAAGCCTCTTCCCCACTCATGGGGATGTTGGGCAACCCAGCAGAAACTCACTGAGGTGGAAAACACAAGCTTTGTGTCCCACCCTGGGCATGTTCCTGCTGGGATGGTGACACCCACAGTCAGTGATCTCCAACAATATCCTGGCCAGGAACTGGTGATTAACCCCACTCAGAGGGGTTTGGTCAGGTTACTGCCCAGCTGATTCCTGCTTTACCTTCTGGGCCTGGTACAGAACTTCCAGGATGCTGCTGAGCAGCTCGATGCAGGCGTCCTCCTCCTCCCCTGCCTCGATCAGCTCCTGCAGGATGGGCAGGGCTGCCTGCAGCACCAGCTCCCTGCACTCTGGGGGACACAAGGGGACACAGGCATGAGGGAATTGTCCCCAGCTATGGAGCCATCCCAGCCATGAGGGAATTGTCCCCAGCTATGGAGCCACTCCGGGCATGAGGCAGAGGAGGGGTCCCTGCTCAGGGACTCATCCCCACCCTGTGCACGGCCTCTGGGTGAGCTCAGCAAGGGCAGTGCCCCCAGGACCCCTCTCACCATGGCACTGGAAAGCTTTGCTGCTGGCAATGTCAGTCAGGGACTGCAGCTTCTGCTTCAGCAGGCGCTGGGGCTGCAGGTTCCCCACAAAGTCCCTCAGCACGGCCCTGCCAGCAGGAGAGGAGTTAAAGCAGGAGATCCAGGTTCTGCTCAGGATGGGGCTGCTGGGTGGGGGGAGCCCCTGGATGGGGGCAGGATGGTCCCACAGGGCAGCTGTGCCCACCACAGGCACCCAGCAGGCAAACCCTGCCTGAATTCCCAAAATGAAGCCAGCTGGGGCTGAGTTCCCAGGCTAAAACTGAGCAGAACTCTCCCATTTTTGCACTGGGAAGGGGATCAGGAGGTGATTCCAGACCCCTCAGGAGGTGGCCTGCCCTTGCCCTCAGCTCTGTGCTGGAGGCAGGTACAGAGGTGGCTGTGGCAGGTGCTGAGCAGCACAGGGGGCTGGGCTTGGTGGGGACACAGGGACCTACCCCAGAGTGGAGGAGTCAAAGATCCCAAACACGTCCTCAAGGATGGTGGGCAGGTACTTCAGAGCTGCTCCCTGCAGGGACACCACAGAGCTGCCTTCAGACAGGGCTCCCAGAGCACCCCCTGGGCAGCCCCAGCCCCCTGGGCCAGCCTGTCCCAAATGCAGGGAATCCAGGCCAGATCCAGGATGGGGACAACCCCCAGGAGCTCTTCCCAGATTTTCCCCTGCAGAATTCAGCACATGGGTGGCCAGGACTGTGCCCAGCTGCTGAGCCAGATCCACAGCACAGCCCCAGGGCAGTGAGGGGCTGGGGGGCTCAGGGTGCACTGGGGGGACCCTGGGGACAGCAGGGCAGCACACAGGGTGGCAGCTGCTCCTGAGGGCTGCACACAGGAGGGACAGTGTCACCCCAAAACAAACACAGACACAGTGACAGTGTCACCCAAAAAACAAACACAGACACAGTGTGACCCCAAAAACAAACACAGACAGAGTGTGACCCCAAAAACAAACACAGACACAGCGTGACCCCAAAACAACACAGACATAGACACAGTGTGACCCCAAAAACAAACACAGACACAGTGTCACCCCAAAACAAACACAGAGACAGTGTCACCCCAAAAACAAACAGAGACACACTGACACGGTGTCACCCCAAAACAAACACAGACACAATGACTCAGTGTTACCCCAAAACAAACACAGACACAGCGACACAGTGTCACCCCAAAACAGAGAGATTGTTACACCAAAAACGAACACAGAGACACAATGACAGTGACACCCCAAAAACAAACACAGAGACACAGTGTCACCCCAAAAATGAACACAGTGACACGTTGTCACCCCAAAAATGAACACAGACACAGTGACACAGTGTCACCCCAAAAAAAACCACAGACACAGCAACGCAGTGTCACCCCAAAAATAAACACAGTGACACATTGTCACCCCAAAAACAAACACAGACACAGCGACACAGTGTCACCCCAGCAAGGGGACAGCCAGTGCCTGGCCTGGGCACCCTCCCTGGCACCCCAAACCACATGCCCTACCTGGGAGAGCAGGGTGGGACCCTCCAGCGGGGACTGCATCAGCTGGTTGAGGGCGAGGAAGAAGCGCTGCAGGGAGCGCTGGAACTCGGCCACCTCCTTCCCCTCATAGAGCCTGCAAGGGACAGAGTCACTGGGCTGTCACCACACTGCTGTGGAATGCCCCACGAAAGCAGGAATGATGAATGTGACTCCATGTTCTCAGAAGGCTCATTTATTACTTATACATAATTTCTATATTTATATAATTTTATATATAATTTGTATATAAATTACTTATATTATATTACATTACATTATACAATACTCTACTAAAGAATACAGAAAGGATACTTACAGAAGGCTAAAAAGATAATAATGAAAACTCCTGACTCTCTCCAGAGTCCTGACACAGCTTGGCCCTGATTGGCCAAAGAGTGAAAACAACTCACAGCAGAATCCAATGGAACAATCACCTGTGGGTAAACAATCTCCAAACACATTCCACATGAGCACAACACAGGAGAAGCAAATGAGATCAGAATTGTTTTCCTTTTCTCTGAGGCTTTGCAGCTTCCCAGGAGAACAATCCTGGGTGAAGGGATTATTTCAGAGGATGTGAATGCTACACCACACCCCTTCCCTGGCATCTATCCCAGATTGCAAGGCAAAGTGTGTACTCTATCATCATCTGTCAGAGGTGGGGCAGTTCTCTGCTGTTCATTGGGCAGTTTTTCTTTATCTCTTCCACACCCCATCCTCCCTCCAGGAGATCTCTGCTGTTCATGGGCCATTCATTATTAATTCTCTTCTGTCCATGGCCAGTGAGTGTCCCTGCATGGCTGATCCAATTCCATCATCCCATGGGGAGATGCTCTGCCCAGGGGAGGAGCCAAGCATTCCTACCTGGATCCAATCTGAGGTTTGGGACAGCCCAGCAGCCTTTGCCCAGTGCATTGCCAGAGGAGCAGCTTCTGCTGCCCTGCATGGCCAGAGGGAGCCCAGGCCCATCTGCAGCAGCCCTGGAGCTGCAGAGGAAAACTCCCCCCTTGTGCAGGATCCCTGCTCCAGCAGAGCCACAGCTGGCACTGCAGGAGGGCTGAGCCCCCATGGGATGGGGCTGTGCCACCCCCTGACACACAGGGGGGCAGGGCCTGCTCTGACTCTGGCAGTGTTGGTTTGTATCACTGCATTGTTTATTTTATTTTTATTTTCTTCCCTATTAAAAAACTCTTATTCCTACTCCCATATCTTTGCCTGAGAGCCCCTTAATTTCAAAATTATAACAGTTCAGAGGGAGGGGGTTTACATTTTCCATTTCAGGGGAGGCTCCTTCCTTCCTTAGCACACACCTGGCTTTCCAAACCAAGACAGCATCCCAATTCTTTATACTCATCCATCAAGTTTTGGATCCATGGGTGGATCTAGGGGTGAGCCCTGGCACTGCCACAGCAACTGCCCCACCATGTCCACAGAACCACTCAAAAAACTCTTTTTTTCTTTTTACAAGAAGCCTCTTTTCCATTATTTTACAGCCCAAGACCCTCTCAAAGCAGTTCAGCCCCCTCCCACTTGGGCAGGAACCTCCTGAGCCCTCCATCCCCCCTCCCCAGCTGGACCAGAGCAAACTGAATGAGGGAATTTCAGCCATGGGATGTGCAAAGCTGCAGGAAAAACTGCAAAGCTGAGGTGTGACCACAGGAATGGGCACTGTTTGGGGTAATTTCCCCACTACTGACTGTCACAGACATATTTTATAAAAAATCCCTTTGTTAGGATCTTTTCTCCTGAGAAGCTGAGAGGCCTCAGGAACAAAATGCAAACAATGATTATCTGATTATCTGCTGCTGTGGAATGCAACAGGTGCATCTGTGATTGGTCTGATGTGGTTGTTTTTAATTAATGGCCAATCACAGCCCAGCTGTCTTGGACTCTCTGGTCAGTCACAAGATTTTATTATCATTCCATTCCTTTCCTTTCTATTCCTTCTGATGAAATCCTTTCTTCTATTCTTTTAGTATAGTTTTAATAGATCATTTTCTTTTAATATAATATATATCATAAAATAATAAATCAGCCTTCTGAAACATGGAGTCAAGACTCTCATCTCTTCTCTCATCCTGGGACCCCTGTGAACACCACCACAACTTACACCAAGCAGTGGCAAGAGAAATGATCCAGCCACCAGCTATGTAAGGAAATCCTGGAATTATGGGACTGGTTTGGGCTGGGAGGGCCCTTGAAGCCCATCCAGTCCCACCCCCTGCCATGGGTTGCTCCAAAATTTGACCTCAAAATCTGGGGACAATGAGCACTGGCAGGGAAAGTTTTGCCACTCTCAGTGGTGGCTGAAAAGGAGAAGCAGGCAGAGGAAGCAGCAAGGAGGAAGCAGCGAGGGACAGACGTCACCACGGTGCCATTGGGGCCACAGAGACGTGTCCCAAGGTGGAGGACAGGGCTCAGTCATCCTTGCAGCTACCTGGGCTCCTCAGAGGAGCTGCAGGCTCTGCTTGTCCAGCTCCAGCAGCAGCACAGGCAATCCCAGAGGCAGCAATCTGCAGCAACTGGCTCTAATTACAACCCAATTCCTGTCGATTACAGCCTGTACAAATTGCAGCACGTTCAGAGCACTTAGAGGATGTGAGGAGCCCGTGTCAGTGCATGTTGAGATAAAGGGAAGCTCTATAAAATCACTAAATGTCCTCAGGGATGCCTCTGCTCCAGGCAAACTCATTCAGAGGGCTGTTTGCAAACAAGCTGGGTAATTCATTTCTCCTGCCAGGAGCGCTCTGAGCTGGGAATGTGCTCGGTGTGCTCACACAGGAGGGAGAGGCAGGTGCTGGGTGTGATGTTCTGGAGCACCTGGGAGGGGATAGAAGGGGTGAGGACAGGCAGGGCTCAAACCCCATGGTTAATTAACTCTGGTTAATCCAGAGTGGGGCAAAGCGAGTGTGACAGTCCCTGGGGACACAGGGACACCAGCACAGCTCCTCAGTGCCACTGGGAGGGGACACAGGTGTGGCATTCACATTCCCTGAAAAAATCCCTTTACCCAGGATTGGTCTCCTGGGAAGCTGAGAAACTCAGTGAAAAATGAAAACAATTCTGATCTCATTTGCTTCTCCTGTGTTGTGCTCATGTGGAATGTGTTTGGAGATTGTTCACCCACAGGTGATTGTTCCATTGGATTCTGCTGGGAGTTGTTTTCACTCTTTGGCCAATCAGGGCCAAGCTGTGTCGAGACTCTGGAGAGAGTCAGGAATTTTCATTATTATCTTTTTAGCCTTGTGTAAGTATCCTTTCTGTATTCTTTAGTAGAGTATTATATAATATAATATAATATAATATAATATAATATAATATAATATAATATAATATAATATAATATAATATAATATAATATAAGTAATTTATATATAAATTCTATATAAAATATTAAAATTATATAAATTATAACAATTATATAAATACACAAATTATATCTAAGTAATAAATGAGCCTTCTGAGAACATGGAGTCAGATTCATCATTCCCAAGAAATACAAAACACAAGAACCCCAGCACATCTTGGGTTTGGGGTGGAGGAGGCAAAGCCCTCATTTCCCCCCAAAAACAGCTTCCTGCTGAACCAGGGTGCCTGGGAATGGGGTGATCCCACAGCTTTCAGAGCCAGCAGTGCCCACCCTGTGCCCTGTGTGTGTGGGGGTCCCTCACTGCTCCCTCAGGACACTTCAGCTTTCGGTGCTGCCTACCTGGAATGAAAGAGGAAGGTCTGGATTTCCTGATTTCCTCCTCTCCCACGCCAGGAGGGTGTTTGTGCATCACCCAGGCTGGATGTGAACCCTGTGCCCACACGGAACAAGTGACACCAGGCCTGGGGGGGACTCTGGAGGGGCCTGGGGGCACCCTGACCTTTGAGCTGTGGAGGCACCCACCCTGTTCCTCTGCTCATCACAGCAGGGTTGGGCTCGGGGGGCACCTCAGAGACCCCCCAGCTCCATCCCCACCGCCTACCAGGCTCCAGGAAACCTTCCCAGCACAGCAGCAGCCGGGCAGGGGCACAGACTGCCCGGGGCATTTCACCATTTCCATCATGGGAGGATTTTAAGAGCTCATTGGAAAGCCCCTGTCAGGGGTGGCAGAGGTCACTGTGGGGCAGGGTCACTGTGGGGCAGGGTCAGCACTGGGAGCACTGGGAGGGACTGGAACACTGGGAGCCACTGCCAGCACTGGGAGGCACTGGGAGCTACTGGGATGCACTGGGAGGCTCTGGGAGGCACTGGGAGTGCTGGAAGCATTGGGAGACACAGGGAGGCACTGGGAGCACTGGGAAGCACTGAGAGACACTGTGAGGCACAGGCAGCATTGGGAGCACTGGGAGCACTGGGAGGCACATGCAGCACTGGGAGCACTGGGAGGCACTGGGAGGCACTGGGAGCACTGGGAGGCCCAGCACGGCAGCACTGGGAGGCACTGGGAGCACTGGGAGCCACTGGGAAGCACTGGGAGCACTGGAAAGAACTGGGAGCACTGGGAGCCACTGGGAGGCACAGGCAGCACTGGGAAGCACTGGGAGGCACTGGGAGCACCGGGAGGCACTGGGAAGCACTGGGAGACACTGGGAGCACTGGGAGGCACTGGGAGATACTGGGAGGCACAGGCAGCGCTGGGAGGCACAGGCAGCACTGGGAACACTGGGAGGCCCAGCACAGCAGCACTGGGAGGCACTGGGAGGCACCGGGAGGCACAGGTGGCACTGGGAGCACTGGGAGCACTGGGAGGCCCAGCACAGCAGCACTGGGAAGCACTGGAAGCACTGGGAGGCACTGGGAGGCACTGGGAGGCACAGGCAGCACTGGGAGGCGCAGCACGGCAGCACTGGGAGGCACTGGGAGCACTGGGAGCACTGGAAGGCACTGGGAGGCACTGGGAGGCACAGGCAGCACTGGGAGGCACTGGGAGGCACTGGGAAGCCCAGCACGGCAGCACTGGGAGGCACTGGGAGGCCCAGCACCGCGGCACTCACTGTGCGAAGAGGCGGCGGGAGCGCACGATGAATTTGAAGATGTACTCCAGGGCTTTGAAGGTGCGCGGGAGCGACTCACAGGGTTCGCCCCGGCCCGCCTGCTCCACGTACTGAGTGAGCACCGACAGCAGCTTCCTGCGGGGAGGTGTGTCCGTGTGTGTCCCTGCCCTGTCCCTCCCTGTCCCCACCGTCCCAGCCCATTCCAGCTGTCCCAGCCCTGTCCCAGCCCATTCCAGCTGTCCCAGCCCTGTCCCTCCCTGTCCCCACTGTCTCATCCCCATTCCAGCTGTCCCAGCTTTGTGCCCCCCTGTCCCCACTGTCCCAGTCCCATTCCAGCTGCCCCAGCCCCATCCTGGCTGTCCCAGCCCCATTCCAGCTGTCCCAGCCTTATCCCTCCCTGTCCCCTTGTCCCAGCCCCATTCCACCTGTTCCAGTCCATTCCAACTGTCCCAGCCCTGTCTCCCACCGTTCCAGCTGTCCCAGCCCTGTGCCACCCCACTCCAGCTGTCCCATCCCTGTCCCTCCCGTGTCCCATCCCTGTCCCTCCCGTGTCCCAGCCCCTCACTTGTAGGCCAGCGTGGCGCTGAAGTGCTGCCGGATGTAGGCCTCCAGGACCGTGTTGAAATGCTGGAACTTTCTGTCAGCCACCAGCCTGACAATGAAAACCTGAGGGCAGCAGGCAGGGGCATGGCTTGGTGTGGGCAGGGGGACACCTCTGCCACCCTGAGCCCACCCTGAGCCATCACTGGGATCACTCTTGCCATGGTGTGGGAGAAACACCTTTGAACACGGCTGGGATTGTCCCCCAAAGGGACAGTGTCCCCCAGCACAGCCCTGCCCTGTGCTGGGTCACTCAAACCCCATTGTCCCAGTCCAACCAGTGCCCACTCTGCACTGGGAGGGGCTCAGACCCACACAGGTGGTGCTCACCAAGGCGTCAAACACGAGGGTGTCGTAGACATCGGTGTCCGAGTGCTCCATCATGATGGAGAACAGGGCATCCAGCGTGTCCTGCAGGAACTGGGGGGACAGCAGGGCTGGCAGGGCTGACCCCAGCACTGCCCAAAACCCAGTTCTGGGTATGGGGAGTGGGGGGCAGGAACCAGGGAGGGAGGAAATGCTGGCTGTACCTTGATGACCTCGCCTCCATCCACGTTCATCAGCTTCTGGAGGTTCCCAGAGAGCAGGCTGGGCTTGGAGCGCCACTTCAGCAGCCCCAGGAGGTTCACTGGGCAGGGGCAACGGGACACTGAGCACTCCCTGTCACACCCCAATGTCACCAACCCCCTGCTCCCCCAAAAGGAGCAGCCAGGACCCCCTCCCACAACCACTGAGACCCCCTGAAGCCAAGCCCATAAAGCACAAACCTTAAATAGGTTGTGGTTGTAGGGGACAAAATTGTGCTGCAGGAAGGGAATGAATGCAGCAGCCTCATCCCTGAGGCCTCCACACTGAGCCCCAGTGCCCTGGACCCTGCAGCCACGTGCTGTCACCAGATGTCACACCCCCAGGCCACCAGGCCATGTCCCTGAGCCCCCTGCACTTCAGCCAGAGCAGGATGAGCCATTCCCACCCTCCAGCCTTGCAGCAGCGGGGAGGAGAGCCCAGCCCATCCCCTGGGCCTTCCCCTGGCTGAGGGGGCACCCCAGGGAAGCTGAAACTCCCCTGAGCTAACCCAGAGATGGGGGTGAAACCCCAGAGCTCCAATTCCCACCTCAATTTGGAGGGAAGGTCATGGAGCCTCCAGCAGCCACATTCAAGTGGGAATCCCACTCATTGTTGCTCCTCTCCAGTGGATGGCAGCCCCCCAAAATCCCCAGATCCTGCTGATCTCCCCAAAAACATCCTGAGCATGGCCAAACTGAGCACTCCCACATCCTGAGCATGGCCAAACTGAGCACTCACTGTCCCCAGATCTCAGCCCAGTGTGATGGACCCTGCAGACCCAGATATCAGAATTATGGTCCCGCAGGTGGGAGCACCACCAGGGAGGGGACACAGCCCCAGCTCCCCCCGCTTTGTGGGGAGCCAGCACTCACCGTTCTGGGTCAGCTTGGTGGAGCAGACCAGCGTGGAGATTTGGAAGCTGTCCCGGCTGGAGGGGGCCAGAGCCGCCGCGGCCCCGCTCACACGGAAGGAGGAGCCCGAGGGGAGCTTCGGCTCCGGCGCGTTCCGCTCCCAGGGCAGCGACAGGTACGCGCTGGCATCCTCCAGCTTCCTGCTGTCACCCTGCAGGGCACAGCACAGGGACAGCTGGAGCCACCCCCAGCGCCTGGGGGTACCAGTTGTGGGGTTTTCTGGCTCTGGATTGAAGGCACTTGTGTAAGAGCCGAAATGAGGGATGTGGGACTCCAGGCAGCTCTCCAAAATGCAGTTTATTCCATCCAGGGTGGTGGGTGACAGAGGCTGTGCCTACAGCTGTCAGCTCCAGCTGCATGCAGGCCTGGAGACCCTGAGTTTAGGTTATAAATGCATTATAGACTTTTCTTTTGGTCACAATATGTTATAGACTTTTCTTTTGGTCACAATGCATTGTATCCTTTTCTTTGCTGAGCATCTTCATCCAGTAGAAGCAATCTACACCTTAACTTTTATCTCTAGCCCATCATAACTACTGTAATTACCATATTCATGTTACTATTCTCCAATCACTATAAGTCAGCACACTACAGTTTAAGCCAGAAGTTGTTTTTCAGTTTTCTTGCAGTGGAAAATTCTGAGACCTTTTTTCTACTTGCAACATTTGCTGCCTTGTTTGCCTGTGCTCTCTTTCTGCTTGGTAAAAACATCTTCTTGTTTGGGGTGGGTTTATCCTTTGCTCTAAGCCATAAAAACCCCTTGTAACTAACACAGCCTTTGCCTCCTTGGTTATCCAGTGAGACTGGCTCAGCAATTCTTTTCTTCTCTATCAAAACTTGCTTCCATCTCTATTCCTTCTTCAGACTCAACATTCAAAAATCTTTCTGCTAAGTGCACACATATCTGTGAGACTTTCTTGTCAAACTTTCATCCTTCCCAACACACTTGAGACAGAAATTTGTGTTGGCACTTAAGTGTTTATTATTTTTTATCAGTAAAACAGCCTCACTACTGCAAGTTGGGCAGCTTTTCATTAGAAGGCACAAAATGGCCAACAATCTCTTGTTCCAAGGTCTTTTAAGACTAAACTATCCAATTAAGAACTGACACCTGGATTATTTTCCCTTTTAACCCAATAACTGATCCCACAGAGCTCCAATGTGGACTTTTCTGCCCAATTACAAAATGCCACCCAAACCCATGAAGAAGGAGGAAGAAGAAGCATGAAGAAGAAACCCAGGATGACACCCTGTGCCCTCCATCTTGCTTCCATCCACAACACACTAAAAATCCCAAAACCTAAATTTCTCACCAAGGGATACACCTGCACTGCTCTCTGTAATCTATTTCACACTTTTGGGGATTCCAGTCTATTCTGGAATTTAGGAAACTTTCTCCATGAACGAGGGTCACAGTCAGTGCTCCACCCAGGAGGACTCACGGGGGTGACTCTGAGTGACCTTCCCTGCTCTTGGCCAGCCAGGGACATGGGGGATGACCAGGGCCAGCCATGCTGCAGCCCACAGACACCCATCCCTCCCTGCCTGCAGCCTGGCAGGGTGAAACCCCTCCAGCTGAAGGTGGCAAGGAGGTGACAGAGCTGTTTGCTGGTGGCTTTTCCCCTCCAAGACACATCTGGAGCTTGTGCTCCTTCCTAGAGCCAAGCCCATGCAGGGAAGGGAAACTGGAAACTCCCCTGAGCTAACCCAGAGATGGGGGTGAAACCCCAGAGCTCCAATTCCCACCTCAGTTTGGAGGGAAGGTCATGGAGCCTCCAGCAGCCACATTCAAGTGGGAATCCCACTCGTTGCTGCTCCTCTCCAGTGGATGGCAGCCCCCCAAAATCCCCAGATCCTGCTGATCTCCCCAAAAACATCCTGAGCATGGCCAAACTGAGCACTCAGTGTTCCCAGCTCTCTGTCCCAGCGTGATGGACACTGGAGAGCCAAATATCAGAATTATGGTCCAGCAGGTGGTATCAGCACCAGGGAGGGGATTTTCTGAGCTCTGTCTGGAGCTCAGAGCAGCTGGAGATCAAGAGGTCTGAGCAGCTAAAAGCCCTTCACTCACATTCCTCTGGCAAGCAGAGGCAAAAAGATGAAATATTTTCTGACTCCCAGTGCGGGAAGAGCCAGGGCCAGGCAGGGGGAGGATGGAGCAGCTCAGGATGTGGGGGCTCAGCAGGGCAGGGACAGCTCTCTGAGGGGAGCAGGAGCTGTGCAGGGCTTGTTCTCCTGGCAGGGAGGTGTGGGAGGTTTGATCTCACTGCCACATCCCAAAGGTGCCCAGTGCTGCTGCTGGGGAGGGGACAGTCCCCAAAGAGCCAGGGAGCAGAGCCAGCGCCGAGGGCCACGGCAGCAGTTCAAGAATTTGGGTCTTTCACCCAAAAATAAAACAGGGGGGAGGGACGTAATGATTTCAAATGTGCAGGAGCCTCAGGGAGGAACAGCGTGGTCTGTCCCTGTCCTGGGCTGCCACAGCAGGCAGGAGCCATCCCAAAAAAAGGCAGAACTCAGGGAGGGACGTGGCTCTGCCTGGAGAAACTGTGGTCACGTTGCCAAAATCAGAGAACACCCCCATGCAGCAGCCCAGGGACACTGGAGCTCCATGACCCCAGAAGGTACCCAAGAAGGGACCCCAAAAGGGACCCAGAAGGTGTCAACACACAGGGAAGAGCCCTGAGCTCGCCCTGGCAGTGGGGACCAGCTCAAGCCTCCTGTTCCTCTTGTCACAGTGGTCCCAGTGTGGGGAGGGGACACCAGGTAAGGGGGCAGCACCTTCAGGAGCCCTTCAGATTAAAGCTGACAGAGTTTTTCCCCAAATGAGCAGTGATTTTGCCTCCCCCCCGACTCTCTCAGAGCAAAGCCGAGCAGTGCCAGGGCTGGTGAAATCAGGTGAAGCGCAGCCACACCACGGGGACGTTCCCTGCCCGTCACAAAGGCTTAAATTACCTTCTCCCAAAGCAAACTTGGCATTCCAGAGGAGCAGCACAGGGATTGGAGATGTGTGTGCAGGGAGCCCCCCCTGGAGCCACCAAGGACAGCGAGGACAGCAGGGAGGCACCACAAACCCTCGGGGGACCCCACAAACCCTCGGGGGACACCACAAACCCTCGGGGACTTTGGGTACGTGCCACCAGCACCGTGGCTCAGGCAGGGACTGGGACCCTGGCCCCAGAAGTGCTGCTGTCCCACGGCCCCCCCCAGTTCAGGGGGCTCTGGGGTCCCCCCATACCTTGTAGAGCACCAGGTCGTGCTCCCCATCCCGCAGCGTGGTGCCATCAGGGCGCATCAGCCTCACAAAGGCCATGGAGAAAATCCGCTCACTCCGGTCCTTGGCTGGGGGGACACAGCGTGAGGGGGAGCTGGAGGGGACCAGGGACACGTCCCCAGGCAGGGCCAGGCAGTGCTGGCAGCAGGGGACACTCACAGTCGCTGGAGGAGCGGTGGCGGAAGGTGAACCTCAGGTGGGTCCTGTGGACGTCCTCGATGGGAACAGCGATCTGGGGGGGAAGGGGGGCCAAGGTGAGGGCAGGGGCTGTGCCCCCCCTGGCCAATGTCCCTCTGTGCCCCCCCTGGCCAATGTCCCCCTGTCCCACACCTGGCCAATGTCCCTCTGTGCCCCACCTGGCCAGTGATGTCCCTCTGTCCCACACCCAGCCAATGATGTCCCTCTGTGCCCCACCTGGCCAATGTCCCTCTGTCCCACACCTGGCCAATGTCCCTCTGTGCCCCACCTGGCCAATGATGTCCCTCTGGCCAATGTCCCTCTGTCCCACACCTGGCCAATGTCCCTCTGTCCCACACCTGGCCACTGTCCCTCTGTGCCCAGGCAGGGGCTGTGCCAAGCCATCCACTGCTGCAAACCAACCCCACGTCCTCCCCAGTCAACCAATGAGGCCGAACTGGGGGCACTGGGATGGGGACAGGGCTGCAGTGCCCATGCCCAGGTGTCCATCCAGGGGTGACACTGTGACCCTGGCAGCACCTCCACCATCCCTGAGATGGGACCAAGGACTGCCCCCCAAAACGCCTGCCCTAAAAGGGACCCCCTAGAGCAGCAGGAGGAGCGAGTGCCACATCCTGGAGGGGCTGCAGGGCTGTCCCTGCCCAGCCCCTGTGTCCCCAGACCTTCAGGGTCTCCATCCAGCGCTGGTGCCGCTGCTGGTAGTAGACAACAGAGCGGTAGTGGCTGCTGGGGCTGTCCCCTGCTCCCGCGTGGATCACGTTCTGCCAGGAGGGGACACCTCGGGATCAGCTCAAATGACCTCGCAGGGAGGGGACAATTCCCGTCCCTGCCAGCCCCGGCCACGCCCCAAACCCCCCTGCCCACACCCTCCTAAACTGCCTGGTGCCACCTCCGAGGGGACACGGGGCCCTCTCAGGGCACATCGGGGCGTGGCCCTGGGGATGGAGAATTGCAGCCCATTCCTCAGGAGCCAGGTGAGAATTGGTGACAGAACACCTGGAGAGTGACAAGAGCCACCCTGGGGAGGTGACACTTGGGTCTGACCCCCCCTGCCCTCCTGTCTACCCCCAGCTCCGTCCTGTCCTGGGGACACTGGGGATGGCCAAGGGGTCTGGCTGTCCCCAGGGCAGGACAATTTTCTCTCCGTCCCATTTCTTTATTCTCACTTTCCCATTTCTTTATTCCATTCCCAGATCTCTGGTTTTGGGCAGCTCCAGTGGCCCAAGAGGCTCCTCCAGCCTGGAGGAGCTGCTGGCTGTGCCTGAGGTGAGGTGACACAGGGGACACCTGCCATACTCAATGTGAGGTGACACAGGGGACACTGCTATACCCGAGGTGACACAGGGGACACCTGCCATACTCGAGGTGACACAGGGGACACCTGCCATACCTGCACCACGTTTCCTGCCTCGTCACACACACACACGGTCACCTCCACGTTCTTCTGTGTCTTCTTGCTGCCCTTGTCGAACTCCCCCTGCACCAGGGTCAGGTAGATGTCGTTCCTGACATCACCTGGGGGGACAGCCCCGTCAGCCAGCTCCTGCCACCACGCTGCCAGCCCCAGGGACCCCCGGGATTGTCCCCATCATGCTTGCCTGGCATTATGACCTCTGGGTAGCCCAGCTTGCGAGCCACTGCCGTGCTGCGGTCCACCAGGTGGGGATGGTCCTTCCTCACCTGGCTCAGGTCCCCCCAGAGCACCTTCAGGGACACCCAGAGCCCTGCAGGGACCACAGGGATTTTTCAAGGGGTGACAGGGTGACACACAAGTCCTCGACCCTGCAGGGGCTGCCTCATGTGACAAGCAGATGGCCCAAGGGACACAGTGTCTCTACCTTGTCCCTTGTGGTTGATGTCCTTCCCCTCCACCGCCTTCCGGATCATGTTGTGAAGGAAATCACCATCAGCAGCCACCCTGGGAAAGCCACATTTAGGGGAAAAAACCTTTTCTCTTTGATCCTTGCACCTCTTGTCCCCTGGCAGCTGATGTCCCCATGCCACCAGGCGGTGTCCCCATGCCACCAGGTGGTGTCCCCATGCCACCAGGTGGTGTCCCCATGCCAGCCAGGCCCTGGGGTGCTGTCCCTGCCCCCCCAGCCTCCCCTCGGGGCTCACAGGTGGACGGGGATGAAGTGCTGCTTGTCCTCGTCGCTGTCGCACGTCCCCTTGGTGATGTCGGTGATGTCCATCACTGCAGTGACACACAGGTGGCGCCGTGCCAGGGGTGGCACTCCCAGCCCGGAGCGGGGTCATGGGGGGAGGTGAAGCCAGGGGAGCTCCCCGGGGCTGCTCAGGGTGTCCCCTGTGCCAGGACAGGGCCGGTGTTGTGTCCCTTGGGCAGGGACAGCTCCGGGGGGGACAGTGTGGGGACAACCATGGGGTTGGGATCTGCAGGCGGGGAAAAGGGACAGCAGGAGCAGCCCCAGGGACATGGCAGAGCCCGGTGTGGTGGCTCTGGGGGCGGTGCCAGGGTTGTGGCACGGGGGTCCCCGGGGGTCCCCAGCCCCACCTGAGATGCCGAAGGGCCGGCGCAGCCCCGTGCTGAGCTTGCGGCTGTGGCTGTCGCGCAGGTCCATGCGCCCCACGCGGATGATTTGGCACACCAGGAACAGCCGCTCCCGCTTCAGGTCCGCGCTGCCCAGGTCCTGGGGGACACACAGGGGCCGTGTCACCCTGGCAGCACCTCAGGGGACAGCGCCAGTGCCAGTGCCAGCTGACCTCGGGGTGCCCAGGGCTGTGCAGGGTGAGGCGGTGGGCACAGAGCGTCCCTGCTGCCCTGCACTGGGGGGACAGTGGCGACGCAGCCCCGCTGCCCTGGGGGCTCCCGTGCACCCCAGGAGTCCCCAATCCCCGCGGTGGGGACAATGCCAGGACCGACGGTCCCAAGGGGTCACCCCAGACCTGGCAGTTTGGCAAGCTGGCATGGTGTGAGGATGTCGGGGGGCCCTGTACCCCAGCTGGGGAAGGGACCGGGTCCCTCGGGGGCTGCCCCTGCGCCAAAACCTCCCAGCGGCGCTAAGGACAAGGGACAGGGACACGCCACAACGCTTGGGGACAATCAGCAGCGAGCACAGCAGAGCAGAGCAGAGCGCAGAGATGGGCGAGAGCCGGGGGCGGCAGCGGAGCCGAAGTGCTGATGCTGCTCATTAATTAACATTGATTTTCTCGCCTCATTTGCATATCGATGGCTCCGCGGCGTCCCGGGGGTCAGCGCTGCGCTGCTGCCAAAGCGCTGAGTCAGCAGCGGGGGCCGTGGGACGAGCGGGGACGGGGCACACCGGGACCCCCAGCACCGGGAGGGGACCCCGAGACCCCACAACCGAGAGGGGACCCCCAGCACCGGGAGGGGACCCCCAGCACTGGGACGGGACCCCGGCACCCTCAGTACCGGGAGGGGACCCCCAGCATCGGGAGGGGACCCCCAGCATCGGGAGAGGACCCCCAGAACTGGGACGGGACCCCGAGACCCCCAGCATCGGGAGGGGACCCCCAGCACCGGGAGGGCACCCCGGGACCCCCAGCACCGGAAGGGGCAGCGCTACGGCGGGTGCCACATCAGGTATCAGCGAAGGGGCTGGGGGTCCCCGATCAGGGGGACTGAGCCGGGGGGCACACGGGGCACCCGAAATGCTGCGGGTGGGGGGCAGATCTGCAGGAGGGGGCAGCAGCGCGGCTTCCCCGGGCTCTGCGCTCACCGTGAACACCACCCTGAGGTTGTTGAGCAGCTCGATGTCCTGCGGGACGCCGGTGCTGGCCCAGCGGATCACGTAGTTCTCGCTGCGGGGCGGGTGATGGTTGAGGTGGGCACGGGGGTGGCAGAGCCCCCGCCAGATCCCATCCCGCGGACCCTTCATCCCAACAGGGTCCCCAATCGCGGCACAGGCACTGGCCCAGCCTGGCTGTCCCCAGTCACTGCACGGGTCACCTCAGCAGTGCCTGGGGCAGGACAGGATGGGGCTGTCCCATGGGATATGGCGCCGTGACAAAGGAAGGGATGCGCCCCTTCCCCCTGCGACACCCGCTGGGTCCTCAGGGCTGGGCAGGACGGGCAGCCTCGGGGGGCAGCAGGACAAACAGCCAGCACAGCAGGGACAGGGGCAGGGGTCTGTCCCGAGCCCCCACCTGATGATGCGCTGCTCGCCGGGGTCGTAGAGCGCCATGAAGAGCTGCGCCTCCTCCCCGATGTGGCAGACGAAGTTCCGGACACACAGGTAGAGGTTGTGGGAGGGTGAGGCAGCCCCGTGGGTACCGTGGCCTGGTGCTCTCTGCTGCGAGCTCTGGGGGGCACAAGGTGGGGGGCACAAGGTGGCTCAGCCCCTGTCACATCCCCTGGCACAGGGGACATCAGGCTCTGGGCACAGGGCTGGCGGCAGCCTCACCGTCTCCTCCTGGATGCGCTGGCTGAGGGTCTGTGCTGCCCTCCTGTGAGCCTGGAAGAGGCTGATGACGCTGGTCCTGTCGGGGTCCAGGATGTTCTCGTCCTCATCCCGCACCACCAGGTCCAGGGCCAGGATCCTGCAGGGGCCAGGGTGGGGTGAGGCAGGACTGGGGACACCTGGGCCTGTGTGTCCCACCAGGACTCACTTGTCCTTGCACAGGGTGTGAGGGGACAGCACAGATCCCACTGGGAAAGGGACAGGACCTGGCAGCACCAGGAACATTCCCGTCCCAGCCATAGCCCTTAGGCAGGTGGCTTGAGCAGCTGGTGGCACAATTACTGTCCCCAGCCAGCATGGGACAGCCAGCTGGGACGATGGGACAGAGGGACAGCCAGCCAGGACACCAGGGAGTACAACTGGGCACTGCACAGCCTGTGCCAAGGCAGATTTGAGGTTCCTGTCCCAGAGGCAGATCTGAGGTCCCTGTCCCAGAGGCAGATCTGAGGTCCCTGTCCCCAGCCTCACTTGTTGCCATAGTCCATCTTGCCGGTGACCTCCTTCCTGAGCCTCAGGAGCTGGTCCTTGGGCAGCGTCCCCGAGAGCAGCTGCGAGCGCTGCTCCATCAGCTCCTGCATCATCCTCTTCACCTGCCCGTAGCGCTCCGTCTGCCCAGCCTGCAGCACCACACGGGGTCACCGGGGCTCCCCCAGCCTGTCCCAGGTGTCCCCAACACCCAGAGCCTCGTCCCTCACCACATAGAGCTGCTTCCAGATGGTGGCCCACTCCCGCAGCGTGGTGGTGATCTCCTGCACCATGGGCATGTCGGAGGGCACCGCGCTCTCCTCCAGCCTGGGGGAGGCACAGGGAGCCCTGGAGCACCCCAGCACCTCAGGGAGCAGAAAGTGGAGCCCCTCGACCCCTGCCTGTGCCCCCCAGACCTACCCCCGCTGCTCCACTGTGGTGCCCTTCAGCCGGATCAGCGAGGCGGGGAAGATGCCCTGAGGGAGCCAGAGCTGTCAGAGATCTCCCTCAGGGGGGCACAGCTGGGGGCTGCCAATGCCACAGGGTGCCCAGCCTGCCCCCCAGACACCCGGCAGGGACAGAAAGCCACCAGCAGTGTCCCTGCTGCCAGCAAAGCCCAGCAGCCTGTCACCTACCCGGGCAGCCCTGTTCCGGAGCGAGTACCCGCAGTACCAGCCTGCCAGGGGAGGGGACATTGTCAGCCGGGCTGGGGGTCCTGGCCCCAGCTCAGGGACAAAGGAGGGGGCAGGAACCCACCCTGGGGTCCCCCTTACCCTCAGAGGCCTGCAGGATGTGCACCATCTCCCCGACCTGCAGCGGGAGGTGATGCTCCTTGGTGCGCGGGAAGTTCCACACGGCTGTGGGAAGAGGGGCTGGGAGTTGGGATCCCTGCCTGGAGCCCCTCAGCAGCCCCCAGGCCCCTGCACCCCACAGCCAGCCCCCCATGGGTGCCCCCACCACAGGCCCCATCCAGCCCCATAAACAGCTCAGGGATGAGACCCCCGAGCACCCCGACCCCACACAGGGCCGGGCACAGCAGAAGCCCCCAGCCTCTTTTTGGCACTCAGGGGTCCCTTATGGGTCCCCTCTGCCTCCACCCACACCCTGGGTGCCAGTGGTCCTGCTCCTGGCACAAGCAGTGCAGGGAGGCAAGTGCCAGCTGAGCCCCTGACCGGGGCTGGTGGCACAGGGACAGGGATGGTGGCACAGGGACGGGGATGGTGGCACAGGGACAGGGATGGTGGCACTGGGACAGTCTGGTGGCACAGGGACAGTCTGGTGGCACTGGGACAGGTCTGGTGGCAGAGGGACAGGTCTGGTGACACAGGGACAATCTGATGGCACAGGGACAGGGCTGGTGGCACTGGGACAGGCTGGTGGCAGAGGGACAGTCTGGTGGCACAGGGACAATCTGATGGCACAGGGACAGGTCTGGTGGCACAGGGACAGTCTGTTTGGGGACAGCAGAGCTGGCGGCAGGGCAGGGGGCGGTGCTCTCGGTGACCAGCAGCTTCCTGCCTGGCTGTGCTGTGGTTGTCCCTGTCGCTATTTCTGGCCCCAGGGCAGGCAGCCCTGGTTTGGCCACCAGATTGGGGGACAGCCCCTGCACCTGGGGGTCCCTGCCAGGACCTGCGCTCACCCTGAGCCCCAGGCAGGGCCAGCTCACACTGCAGCACCCCCAGACCCACCTTGCACCAGTAACCCTGAGGTCCCACAGGACCCTTCCCATCACCCTGAGCTCCCCATGCTGGGAGCAGCAGCAGCTCAGCCCTCGCTCAGGTGCTGCCCATGACCCTGCAGCAGCTCAGGCACTCCCCAGGACCCTGCAGCAGCTCAGGCACTGCCCAGAGCCCTGCAGCAGCTCAGGCACTCCCCAGGACCCTGCAGCAGCTCAGGCACTGCCCAGGACCCTGCAGCAGCTCAGGCACTGCCAGGACCCTGCAGCAGCTCAGGCTCTGCAGAGAGTGCAAGGGAAGGGTGCAGGAAACGGCCCCACAAGAAAAGGGAAGAAGCACAGGGCTGCAGGAGCCAGCAGAAGCTGGGGGTGCTGCAGT
Organism: Agelaius tricolor; assembly: GCF_023055355.1. NCBI lineage: Eukaryota > Metazoa > Chordata > Aves > Passeriformes > Icteridae > Agelaius > Agelaius tricolor. The sequence continues at coordinate 406,771 of NW_027269314.1, forward strand.
GAGTGGGGGTGCTCAGAGCTGGTGCAGGGTGCAGGGAACCCACACTGGGGGTGCTGTAAGGATTGGGGGTCCCCAAGGCTTTGCAAAGCAGCTGCAAAGTCCCAGCTGGAACCTGAGGAAAATTCTCGGGGTGTCTCAAGGCTCGCCCAGAGCCAGAGGCTGGAGGGAAGCCAAGCCCCCAGCCCAGTGCTCTCCACCCCCAGCAGCACCAGCCCTGCAGCCTCCTGGTGCGTGGGTGCTGCTGGCTCCTGTCCTGCTTGGCCGCCTTCCCTGAGCCTTCTGTCACCAGCCCTGCAGCCCCTGCCTGTGCCACCACCCAGCTGCCACCAGCACGGCCACGGGGCTGTCACCACGGATGTCACCTCACCCTGAGCACCCCATCCCTCCAGCCGAGTGGGGACCCCCACAGAGCCCCACAGCCCCCACTCACCCACGCCAAACTTGTCCTTGGTGGGCAGCCAGGGCGCCATGGCCACCGGGACAGCGCCGGGGCCGTGCCGGGGGACCGGGGCCGTGCCGGGGGACCGGGGCGCTGCGGAGCCACGGGTGGTTCCTCCTGCCACCCTCCCGTGTCACATGTACTCCCCCCAGATTGTGAAACCTCTGCTTCCTCAGTGTGGCCCACCCCACTGTGCTGTCCCTGCCACGAGCAGTCGGGTGGGGATGGAGCCCCCACAGCCCCAGCCAAGGGCCTGGGCTCAGCCTGGTCACTGAGTGGGTTGTGGTGGCATGGTGACACTTTTGAGTGACCAAGAGCAGGACATGGGGATGGAGCTGGGAGCACAGAGTGCTCCAGCCACACCACGGCACCAGGAGCCACGAGGAGCCGTGGGCATGTGCCAGATGTGAGGCTCCTTGCTGGCACTGCTGGCACAAAGGTTGCTGTCATTGTGCCCTGTGGCATTCACATTCTCTGATAAAATCCCTTTGCCCAGGATTTTCCCCCTGGGAAGCTGAGAAGCCTCAGAGAAAAGGAAAACAATTCTGATCTCATTTGCTTCTCCTGTGTTGTGCTCACATGTGGAATGTGTTTGGAGATTGTTTACCCACAGGAGACTGATTCATTGGATTCTGCTGAGTTGTTTTCACTCTTTGGCCAACCAGGGCCAAGCTGTGTTGGGACTCTGGAGAGTGTCAAGAGTTTTCATTATTATCTTTTTAGCCTTCTGTAAGTATCCTTTCTGTATTCTTTAGTATAGTTTACTATAGAATCCTTTAATACAATATTTTATTTATTGTTTAATATTTAATATTATTTAAGTAATAACCAATTAATTATTCTTAATTAATATTATTAATTATTTATTATGTTATTGTTTAATAATTATAATTTATATTAATTAATAATAATTTAACTATTATTTAATTAATTATTTAATATTTTGTTTATTATTTATCATGAAATAATAAATTATCCTGCTGAGAACATCAAGTCAAATTCATCATTCCTTCCTTCGTCTGAGAGCAACACAAACACAACAGTGGCTGGCTCTGGCTTGTCCATATTTCCATCCCTGTCCAGCCCTGGGCTCCTGCAGCACCAGGAGAGCCCATGGGGCACCCACACAGCCCCAGCCCCTTCCTTCCTCCTGCTGCCTGCGCTTGGTGGCTCCACAGGGATGGGGGCTCAGCCAGACCCTCACCCTCTCCTGGCCACGCTGCCCTGGGACCCTCTGAGCCCCCAAATCCTGGGACTGTCTGAGTCCCCAAATCCTGCTCTGCTCCCACAGACTAGCACGGGTCTCTCTCTATCAGCTCCTCGGAGCCAGCACTCGGCTCCTTCCCTGCATCCCTCCCTGCATGTCCCCAAACCCCCCCTGTGCATGTCCCCAAACCCCCGTGCATGTCCCCAAACCCCCCTGCGACCCGTCCCTGCTCTGGGGTCACCCCCAGCCCAGGACAGACCCCCCCCCCCGACCCAAAGCCGGCCCTGACCGGGACACGGAGACCGGGTGCATGCGGGATCAGCCAAAACCGGGCATGGCCCCTCCGGTGGCACCGCCCGGGCCGGGGTGCGAGGGCGGGACACGCACGGCAAAGCCCGGGACGTGCCGGTTCCCGGTTCCCGATCTCCGCAGTCCCGGGGCCAGCAGGCACCGCTCGGTCCCCAACCGGCACCGCCCGGTGCGCGGTGCCGGCGGGAGCTCAGGCCGGGCCGTTCGCCTGTCACGGAGCTCCACCTGCCGGTCCCACCGGGAGCCGCTTCGGGTGCGATGTCCGGCATCGGGATGCCCGGCCCCGATACACCCCGTGCTGGTATGGGATGCCCCGCTCCAGCAGCGGGATGCCAGCACCGGTGTGAGCAGCACCGTTAGGGGATGCTCCAGTACGGAAGGACCGACACCGGTACGGGATGCCCGGTTCCGGTACACCCGACCGTAGTATAAGACGTTCTGTATGGAAATGCTCAGCATTGCTACGAGAGACGCCGGTACAAATGCCTGGCTGTGGTACGCCCGGTCCCGCACCGGGATGCCCAGATCCAGTACGGGATGCCCCGCAGCAGCACCGAGACGTCTGGTACCGGAAAGCCCGGTCCGAACAGGGGCTGGGGGGAGGCTCGGGCCGCAGCCGTGCCCGGCTCGGGGGAGCAGGGTGGAGCTGGCAGCGGAGGCGGGAGCGGTGCCGCGGGTCCCTGGGGTCCCGGGGGCTCCGTCCGCTCCGGTCCCGCCGCCACATCCGGGCCCCGCCCGGGGCGGGCGCTGATTGGCTGCCGTGGATCACGTGGCCGTGTCCCCCGGCAGGGCCCGCGGTGGCGCGCGCAGGTGAGCGGCGGGACCGGAACCGGAACCGGGGCCGGAACCGGGGCCGCGGCCCTGAGGGGGTGCGGGGAACCCGCCCCTGACCCGCCTCTGACCCGCCCGCCCGCTCCGCTCCGGCCCGGTGCCGGTGCTCAGGTGCCCGGTCCGGACCGTCCCGTACAGGTGCTCCGCCCATCCGGTCCGGTCCGTGCGGTTCGGGACCGACCCTTCCAAGGTGTCCGTCCTGTCCCGCGACCCCCGTACCCTGCCTCCGGTCCGGTCCCCACGCGCAGGGGGGGGGACAGCACACCTGTCCGGTGTCCGCACTCCGCTCGGTCCTGCGGGGCTCTCCCGGTGCCCCATTCCCTTTCCCGGTTCCCTGCCCGTTCTCCCGGTCCCCCACATTCCGGTTCTGTTCCTGATCTCCGCGGCCGTGTCACCCCTGTGCCCGCATCCCCCGGCCGTCCCCGGTGCCCGCGGGTCCCCCCTCCGCGCCGGACGGGACGTGGCACTGGGCAGCACCGGGCGCCTTCCCGGTACGTAGGCGGGGGTGGGTCAGCGCCGGTCCCGCTCCACCTCCGCCCGCCCTCGCAGCTCCGGTGTCCCCGCCATGGCCGGCTCCGGGGCCCCGGCTCCCCTGCCCGGGCCGAGCGGCCCCGGCTCCGCGCTGGAGGAGGAGGAAGAGGAGGAGGAGGAGGATGAAGAGCCGTCCCTGGGCTGCGACGGCGACCTGGAGGTGAATCCCTACGATGGGCTGCCCTTCTCCTCCCGGTACTACGAGCTGCTGCGGCAGCGGCGGGAGCTGCCGGTATGGACGGCCAAGTACAGCTTCATGGAGCACCTGGAGGGCAGCAGCGGCATCGTGCTGGTGTCCGGGCCCCCCGGTACCGGCAAGAGCACCCAGGTGAGCCCGAGGGCAGCTGGCCTGTGCTCTGTGATCCTCCCAGACCGGGTGGAGAGGGACAGACGGACAGGGTGCCCGGGAACGCTGCACGGAGCCCGGCGGGGTGGGCGAGCACCGTGATGTGCTGGGGATGGGCAAAGCTGGGCACGAACCGGGGAGCGCTGGCACCGGAGGGAGGAATGGCCCCTCCCGGAGCTGGGCCTCCAGATCCCCGCGGGGTGGCCCCGGGGGAGCCGGTTCCAGCTGCTGGTGACGCTCGGGGACGGCACCGGGCAGACTTTGACCGGGGAGGGGATTGTGGTGGCGGAGCTGCAGGGCTGGAGTGGGCTGGGTCGCCTGAAGCTATCGGGGTGTTGGGATGGGCTGGGTCCCCCAGGATATGGAGGTGTTGGAATGGGCTGGATCACCCCAGGCTGTCAGGGTGTTGGAATGGGCTGGGTCCCCCAGTCTGTCAGGGTGTTGGAATGGGCTGGGTCACCCCAGGCTATCGGGGTGTTGGCCCTGGGCTCCAGGTGCTCAACCAAATCAGCTCCCTGGGTGTGATCTGCTGAGTTCCTGGGCTGGGCTGGCGCTGCCGGATTTGGGGATCAAAGCTCCTGTGCGGGCCCCAGGGCCGGTGTTTTGGGGTGCAGCACCCTGCTGGTAGTCCCTGCAGGGCTCTGGGGACACTGAGGCACAGGCAGTGCTCGTGGGGGGCTCGGAGGTGACAGGAGGAAGCAGGACTCGGGTCCCTGGTGCCAAAGGGACATCTGCATGGCCTTGGCACTGTCCCACGCTGTCAGGCCGGGCACTTGGCCAGCAGCTGCTCCCTGGTGATCCCTTCCCTGTCCCTCTGGGGGTTTGTCCCATGTCCCTCATGTGAGAGCAGGGTTGTGGTGTCCCACACCGGGGCAGGAAGCTGCAGGTGTGAGGCCAAGGGGCTCCTGTCACAGGTTGTGGGGCTCAGAGGTGACAGGAGTGCAGAGGGAACATCCTGCCTGTGAAAAATGCCAATCACTTGGTTTTAAAATTTTAAAAAGTTTAATAGTAATAAAATGGTTGTAAAAATAGCAATATAATTAGAGTAATAAAAATTTTAGACAATTTGGATTAGGACAATATGAGACAATAAAAACAAAGAGTTATGGACAGTCCAGGTACCTCTTTCTGGGCAAAATAAGCCCAAAAAAGGACACACATTAACAGAGAATTAACCCTTAAAAGCAACAGCCTGTTGCATATTCATACACCTCATACATGATGCACAAATTCCATTCAAACACAGGATTCTGTCTGATCAGTGTCAGCTTCTTCCTCTTAATCCTAACCGGTGTCTTCAGGGCTAAGTGAGGCAGGAAGAAGTTTGTTTCTCCTGATAATGGAGCAATAAATTCTCTTTCTCTGAAAGATTCAGGTGTCCTGTGGCTGCTATCTCGCTGCAAGTCCTTTCTTTAATAAAATATCTTACATAGCATAATTTCTATTTTAACATTTTGGTATAACCTAAAACTATATTTAACCCACTACTTAAGAAAATTAACACAGCATAACTTTTTAACACAACACATATAATATTCATTTTCATATGTGCAAAAATCCAATCATAAAATACATATTTTTCACTCTGCCTGAACTTTGAGTGCCTCTGGACTGCCCCTGGCCCTGGGCATCCTGCAGCCAGATCCACAGGGGAGGGTCCTTGTGCCCTTTGGAGTGGCACAGCAGGGAGGGGACAGTCCTGGAGCCACACTCCCCACGCCCTCTCCCCACAGATCCCTCAGTGGTGCGCCGAGTACGCCCTGTCCATGTCGTTTGCCCACGGGCTGGTGGCCTGCACCCAGCCCCACAGCCTGGCCGCCCTCAGCCTCTCCCTGCGCGTGGCCGACGAGATGGACCTGAACCTGGGCCACGAGGTGGGCTACTGTGTGCCCCACGAGGACTGCTGCACTGCTGACACCATCCTCAGGTAGGGCAGGGACAGCAGGGCCCGTGCTGGGAACGGGAGCACGGTGCCCTAATCCTGCTAAACCCCGCCTAATCCCTTAATCCAGGCTGGCCTCGCTGGGGAGAGGCACGGGCTGCTCTGAGGAGGGGCTGATCTGGGGATGGGGAGGGGGTTGCTGTAGGGAGGGGGCTGATCTGGGCTGTCTTGGTTTGGAAAGACAAAGGTGTGTGTTAAGGAAGGCAGGAGTCTCCCCTAAAATGGAGAATGTAAACCCCCTCCCTCTGAATTGTTCTAAATTTGAAATTAAGGGGCTCTCAGGCAAAGATGTGGGAGTAGGAATAAGAAGGGAAGGAATTTTCTTTTATTAGGGAAGAAAATAAAAATAAAATTAATGATGCAGTAAGTCAAAATAACACTGCCAGAGTCAGAACACAACCTGGCACCCTGTGGGTCAGGGTGTTGGGAGCAGTCCCATTGGAATTGTGGCTGCAGCCCTCCTGCAGTGCCAGCTGTGGTTCTGCTGGAGCAGGGATCCTGGAGAAGGGTGTATGCAGTCTTCCTCTGGGAATTCAGTGGAAGAGGCAGCTTGTTCTCTGGGAATGCAGTGGAAACGCTGTTCTGCTGTCCCAGAATCTCAGATTGTATCCAGGTAGGAATGCTTGGCTCCTCCCCTGGGCAGAGCTTCTCCCCGTGGGATGATGGAATTTTATCAGCCAGGTAGTGACACCTACTGGCCCATTAACAGAAGATAATTAATGATTAATGGCCCATTAACAGAAGATATCTCCTGGAGGGAGGATTGGCTGTGGAAGAGATAAAGAAAACTGCCCAATGAACAGAAGAGAACTGCCCCACCTCTGACAGATGGCAAATAGAACACACACATTGCCTTGCAATCTGGGATAGATGCCGGGGAAGGTGTGTGGCATGGTGACAGTGTGGTGTGTTCCAGATTGCAAGGCAAGATGAATTCTGTTGCCATCTGTATGGCAGCTGTCTTCTGTCAAGTGGGCAGTTTTCCTTATCTCTTCCACAATCACTCCTCCCTTGGAAGGGGACACCTGCTGATAACAGCCATTGAATGTCACTGCATGGCTGATAAGAACTACAGCATCCCATTGGGAGATGTGAGCCCAGGGGGAGGAGCCAAGCATTCCTACCTGGATATAATCTGGAGATTCTGGAACACCAGCACAGCTTCTCCACTGGATTTCCCAGAGCAACAGTAGCTGCCTCTTCCACTGCATCTTCAGTGGAAGGCTACACCCTTTTCTACAGGATCCCTGCTCCAACAGAACCACCCCTGACACTGCAGGAGGGCTGCAGCCACAATTCCAATTGGACCCCTACCAGCACCCTGACCCACAGGGTGTCAAATTGTGTTCTGACTCTGTCAGTGTTGTTCTAGTGTACTGCATTGTTTATTTTATCCTTTTATTTTCTTCCCTATTAAAGAACTGTTATTTCCTGCTGCCATATCTTTTTGCCTGAGAGCCCCTTAATTTAAAATTCATAGCAATTCAGAGGGAGGAGGTTCACATTCTCCATTTCAGGGGAGGCTCCTGCCTTCCTTAACACACACCTGTCTTTCCAAACCAAGACATGGTAACCACGGTGGGAGGAACAAATAGAATACACATTGCTTGGCAATCTGAGATAAATGCCAGGGAAGGTGTGTGGCGTGGTGACAGTGTGGTGACAGTGTGGTGACAGTACCCCACAGTGGGAGGAGCAAATAGAATACACATTGCTTGGCAATTTGGGACATGGGGAGGTGGCTGCCCTGGGGAGGGGATAAGCCATTCCCCCAGCCAGGGCTCCATGCTGATGGCTCGGGGCTGTGTCAGGTTCTGCTCGGACGAGATGCTGCTGCGGGAGATGACGTCGGAGCCGCTGCTGCGGCAGTACGGGGTGGTGGTGCTGGACGAGGCTCAGGAGCGCACGGTGCCCACGGACGCGCTGCTGGGGCTGCTCAAGGACGTGCTGCGCCAGCGCCCGGCCCTGCGCCTCGTCGTGGTCACCTCGCCCGCCCTGGAGCCGCGCCTGCGCGCCTTCTGCGGGGACCCGCCCGTGGTCAGGGTGCCCGGGCACGGCTCCCCGCCACAGCTGCTCTACCGGGAGCCGCCGGCCCACGGGAGCGTGGCCGCCGCCTGCCAGGCCGTGCTGGACATCCACCGGCGCCAGGAGCCCGGCAACGTCCTCGTTTTCCTGGCCAGTGAGCAGGTGGGCTGATGGGGGAACAGGGCAGGGGACGTTTGGGGGGTTCCTCTCAGTGGGATGGAGGGGTGGCTGCAGCTCCTCTGTGGTGGAGGTGGGCACAAGGCATGGCACAGCCTGGGAATGGGGACGCTGTGGTGTCAGCAGGTGTCACCTGTCCCCCTTTGTCCTTGCTCAGGAGATCTCCGAGTGCTGCGCTGCCATCCAGACGGAGGCCGTGGCGCTGAGCCCGGCACTGGGCCCGCTGCTGGTGCTGCCGCTGCACCCTGGGGTGGGCAGGGCTGCACAGAGACTCTATGAGACACCTGAGGAGGGCCGGGAGCGCCGTGTCATTGTCACCCACTGGCTCGGGGACTCGTCCTTCTCGCTGGGCACCGTGCGCTTCGTCATCGACTCGGGGCTGGAGCTGCGCAGTGTGAGTGGGACGGGATGGGTGGGGGTCTGGGTCTGCCCTGGGTGCAGTGGGCTGTGGTGTTCCAGGCTGGGAGGAGGGGTCTGCCCCAGGGAGGTGGCAGTGGTGGCCCTGCAGTGGCAGGTGAGGGGTTTGGGGGATGGCAGGGGTCCCACTCACAGCCTCCCCTGCAGGTGTACAACCCCCGCATCCGCGCCGAGTCCCAGGTGCTGCGGCCCATCAGCAGGAGCCAGGCCGAGTCACGCATGCAGAGAGCTGCTGGCAGCCCCCCAGGTGAGCTCTGCTCCAGTGTCCCTCCCCTCAGCACTGCCAGCAGCCCCTGGGCCAGCACCTGTCCCCACCTTGTCCCTGTCCTCTTTCCTGCAGGCACCTGCCTGCGCCTGTACTCAGAGGCCTTTGAGCAGCGCCTGCCCCCCAGCCCCGCGCCCCACGTCAGTGAGACCAGCCTGAGCCGTCTGGTGCTGCTGCTGAAGCGCCTGGACATCGCTGACATGGGCCAGTGTGACTTCCTTGACCGCCCAGGTAGAGCCCAGGGGGGCCAGGCATGGCGTGGGGAGCAGAGGGGCACAGTGGGGCAGCCATGGCTGTGGCCATCACTGCGGCTGGGCTGTCTCTGGGGAGGGACTGGACAGAGTGGGCAAAGCTGCCTGATGTCCCACCCCAGCCCCTGAGTCACTGATGCAAGCTCTGGAGGACCTGGACTACCTGGCAGCCCTGGATGATGACGGGAATCTGTCGGAGGTGGGGATCATCATGTCAGAGTTCCCCCTGGACCCGCAGCTGGCCAAGGCCCTCATCGCCTCCTGCGAGTTCGACTGCGTGGAGGAGATGGTCAGCCTGGCTGCCATGCTCACAGGTACCCTGTGGGGGGCTTGGGGGGAGCCAGCAGTGCCAGGGAGGTGCTGGGGGCACACAGTGACCCCCTGCCCACCCCCAGCATCCCCATGCTTCGTGCCCCTGTCCACGCACCTGGAGGAGGCCGTGGCGCTGCGCCGGCGGGCGCTGCTGCACCCCAACGGGGACCACTTCACCCTCATCAACATCTTCAATGCCTTCCAGCAGCGTGAGTGGGGCAGGGGCTGGGGGGCTTGCACCCCTGGGGGCATCCCACAGACCCCTTGTGTCCCCTGTTGTGTCCCCTCATGTGTCCCCTGCCTTGGAGCTACGTTCCTGACACCATCCTAGTGCCCAGCCTGGCTGGGGGAGGATCTGGGGGTCCCAGCTCTAGCCTGGGGGTTCAGTCCTTGTCACCACTGTGTGAAGGGATCACAGACAGGGGGAACAGCAGTGGTTTTGTGTTCCCCAAGCCACTAGCCCAGCGGGCTCTCTGCTCACCTCTCCCCACCCCATGGCACCACTGTCCTGTCCCCACACAATGGCCCCCACTGTCCCACCCCTGTCCCCCCATTTCTGACCCCACTGTCCCACCCCTGTCCCCACATCACAGCCCCCGCTGTCCCACCCCTGTCCCCCCATTTCTGACCCCACTATCCCACCCCTGTCCCCCCATTTCTGACCCCACTATCCCACCCCTGTCCCCACATCACAGCCCCCACTGTCCCACCCCTGTCCCCCCATTTCTGACCCCACTATCCCACCCCTGTCCCCACATCACAGCCCCCGCTGTCCCACCCCTATCCCCACCTCATGGCCCCCACTATCCCACATTTGTCCCCCACATCGCTGACCCTGTTGTCCCACCCCTGTCCCTACATCACAGCCCCACTATCCCACCCCTGTCTCTACATTGCTGATCCCACTATCCCATCCCTATCCCCATATCATGGCCTCCACTATCCCACCCCTGTCCCCACATCACAGCCTCCACTATCCTACTCCTGTCCCCCCATTGCTTACCCAAATATCCCACCCCTGTCCCTACATCACAGCCCCCACTGTCCCACCCCTGTCCCCACATCGCTGACCCCACTGTCCCACCCCTGTCCCCCCATTGCTTACCCAAATATCCCACCCCTGTCGCCCTGTTTCTGACCCCCTGTGCCGGCTGCAGACGCAGGGGACGAGGGCTGGTGCCGGAAGCAGGGGCTGTGTGCCGAGGCGCTGCGCCTGGCGGGCACGGTGCGCGCCGAGCTGCTGGAGGCCATGCGCCGCATCGAGCTCCCGGTGTCCCCGCCCGCCTTCGGCTCTGACGCCAACGCCCTCAACATCCAGCGCGCCCTCATCTCCGGATACTTCCTCAAGGTGGGCTCAGGGGGCGTTCTGGGGAGTTATGGGGGAGATGTTGGGGTGCAGCAGCCACCCCAGTCCCTGCTTCTCAGGTTGCTGTTGATAATTGCTGCCCCGAGATGTGCAGGGTGTCTCTGCTTTGGCCTGTGCAACTGAAGAACGAGTCTGGACTCTTCACTTTTTGGTCTTGAGGTTGTTTATTAATTCTTATCTATAAAATTTTCTTTCTGCCCAGCTGAGGTCTGTTCAGCAAGGCAGCCACAGGCACTCTGACCGCCCCCGAGGTGGTGTTGTCCTTTTATACTACAAACTACGTATAACATATTGACACTTAATTCCCAATACCTATCACCTGTGTTAGACAGTGCACTTCTACTCTAGACCAATCCCAAAGCGCCAACATCACTGCAGGAAATGGAGAACAAGAAGAAGAAGAAGAAAGAAGGGCTTGACACACCCAGATTCCTCCATCTTGTCCCCAAAACCCCCATACCAAAAATCCTAAAATCTGTATTTTCACCCTGTGATCATTTTGTTATTACACCGTTCAAACCTGTGTGACTTTCACGTCCTAGTACAAAGCTGGCAACTTTGTATGAGGTAACATACTTTGCTCCAAGGGTCAAAATCAAATCCCCAGGTGTTCTGGGCTGTGTGCCAGGGTGTCCAAGCCCCCCTTAACAACTCTGAACACCCAGAGGGACGTGCTGACTCCTGACACCTGCTGGTCCCTCGCAGGTCGCCCGAGACATCGACGGCTCCGGTAACTACGTGATGCTGACGCACAAGCACGTGGCACACCTGGCCCCCGCCTGTGGGTACCTGCTGCGGGCCCCCCCGCGCCGCCTGCCCCCCTGGGTGCTCTACCACGAGTTCACCATCTCTCAGGACAACTGCCTGCAAGTGGTCTCGGAGATCCAGCCCCAAATGTGAGGGGATGGGGAGGGGCGGGTCCTTCCCTACAGGGTGTCCCTGTAGCTGGCTGACCCCGCCCTGTCCTCCTCGCAGGCTGGTGGAGCTGGCCCCGCAGTACTACCTGAGCAACCTGCCGCCCAGCGAGGGCCGGGACCTGCTGATGGAGCTGCGGGAGAAGGTGGTGGCGGCAGAGGAGGCGGCGCCGGCAGAGGCGGAGCTGCCCGAGGGAGCCGGACGCGAGGAGGATGAGCCCGGGGACGTGTGCGTCCTGCAGTGAGCCGGAGCTGCGGAGCCCCGCGGTGGGGCTGCCTGGGCTTGGCCGTGACCCTGGGGACAGGGGAGCCCCGGGGAGGCCCCAGGGAGGCTGTGTGGCCGCAGGGGCTGTCCCGGCTCCCAGGGAGGCGCGGGCACGGCCTGGCACTGCCTCGGCTCTGTACCGTGGTCAGTCGTGGGCCAGCGGCCGTGGGACCACCCCGGCACCTCAGAGCGTGGATTGGGGAGCGCTGGCCCCGGCCGGGGGAGTGTTGTGGACCCTCCCCACTGGGCTCCTTCACCCCGTATTTCCCGGGGGTGCTGCGGGGCTGGAGGCATCGCCTGTCCCACTCCCCCCACGCCGGGGCCGAGGGGCCACGCACGGGTCCCTCCTCCTGTATAAAGTTTTGTGACCTTTGCTCCTGGCTTCGTGTCCGTGACTGCAGCAAGGGTGGGGTCCATCCTGCTGTGGGACATCACCACAGAGGGGTCTGGCCAGGGTGGGGTCCATCCTGCTGTGGGACATCACCACAGAGGGGTCTGGCCAGGGTGGGGTCCATCCTGCTGTGGGACATCACCACAGAGGGGTCTGGCCAGGGTGGGGTCCATCCCGCTGAGGGACATCACCAGAGAGTGATCCAGCCAGGGTGGGGTCCATCCTACCCAGGGACATCACCACAGAGGGATCCAGCCAGGGTTCCTCTGTCCTGTCAAAGGACATCACCACAGCGGGGTCTGGCCAGGGTGGGCTCTGTCCCTGCTCCTCCTGTCTCCCAGGAATGGCTTCTGTCCGTGAGGCCTCTGTCCCCTCCCACCCATGTTTCGGGTGCCAGGCTGGGGTTCCAGCCATGCTGAGGCTCTGAGGGCATCCCTGGCCTTTGCCTCAGGACTTCCCCTCCGTGGTTGTGGTTCTTCTGCAGAAGCCAAGGGGAAGCTCTTGTTGGTGAGATGGGGGCGAGCGAGGCCCCCAGCCTGCTGCCAGTGCCTGCTTCGCCCAGACAGGGCAGGGCACGGGGGCACCCCAGGGCAAGGCACCCCTTCCCTCCCTCCCTCTCCTTTTGGGGTTCCCTACAGTGCTACAGCCAAGGGCTGAGCTGCTGCAGGAGCCCTGGGGGTCCTGGCTTCCCATCCCCACCCCTCAGCCCACACACAGGGGTTTGGCTCAGCTCAGGGAGGGGCCTTGGAGGTCCCACTGGCCTGTCCTGGCCTCAAAAGGTGAGAGCTGGGCTCCCCCAGCCTCCCACAGCCCCAGTTCCCTCTTTGCTTTCTAGGAACTGCAGAAAGTACGTGAAAGGGTACAGCACTGCCTTCCCCAGGACGGGCTCTGCTGCGTGCCCTCAGCATGGGCTGGCACCAGTGGGGTGGCAAAGGGGCAGCTGGTGACCCTGATAATCTCTGTCCCTACGTCCTCATCTCTGCACAGCATCCCATGGGACACACTGGCACGAGGAGGGGAGGGAAGGGGTGTGCCAACCTGTGCCAGGCTGGAGGCATCACCCTGAACCTCTGTGGCAACCCTCCCCTCTCCTCAACCCACCCAGAGGGGCCCAGCCCTGAGCTGCCCCTCTCCAGAGCCCCAGCACAGGTGCTGAGAGAGCCCACAGGTGCCCCCACCCCACAGCAGGGCACTGTGGGGGTCCTGTGCAGCACACAGTGATGATGTGCAGACCCTCAGGTGCTGCAGGACCCCTCTGAGAGAGCTAGGACCACCCAAAACCCCAACACCATCCCAGATGCCCAGTGCTGCCCCTTGCCTGGGTGTTCCCAGCGTGCCTCATCCTCTGGCATTCAGGGGCAGGGGGTGTCTGTGCCCCCTGCCCCCCTGGGAAATACCAGCAGTGCTGTGGGTGGGAGGCAGGGACAGGGCTGAGCGTGGGTCTCATCCTGTAGTTCTCAGAAGTGTGATGCTGCTGTGACTGCACCTTGGGGCAGCCCCACACAGCCCAGCCCAGTATAAAAGTGCAGCCCCCGGCTCTGCTGAGCCCACCAGAGACAACGCAGAGGTAGGCACAGACTGGGGGGCTGGGGGGGATTCTGCTTTGGGGGTGCTGCTCCCAGGGCTGGGGGCTCTGCCCTGGCTGTCCCTCTCCTGGGTGATGTCCAGCTGGGGCTGCCCTTCCCTGCCCTTTCCCTTCCCAGATGCTGGTGCTGCTGGGGCTGCTGCTGTTCCTGGTGCCTGCACAAGCCCTGACTGCCTTCCCCCCAAAGTGTGAGTGCTGCCCCCGGGGCACAGGGGAGGCCTGGAGGGGAAACCTGGCGGGGACAGGGACTGCAGAGGGAGTGGGGGGCATCTCAAACCCACATCCCTCTGATAGGGGCTGGGAGAGCTCTGCTGGGAGATTGGAGGGTGGGCATGAGGGTGATGTGGGGTGGGTATGGGGTGAGGACGTGGAGTGCAGGATTGTGGGACAGGGTTGTTGTGAGGCCACCACCCATGGGCGGTTTGGGGAACAATCTGCCCCCACCACAGCCCATCTCTGACCACTGGCTCTGCCTCTCCCCTCCAGTCCAGGTGGGGAAGCTCAACCAGGACGTGGTGGTGCGATGTGACACTTCAGAGCAGCACATCTCCTGGACCCTGAACGGGGATGAGGAGCCCATGGCTGAACTGGTGCCTGAGGGCCAGAAGCTCACCATCCTGGGCCTGGACCTGCCAGCCACGGGCAACTACAGCTGCTGGGCTGGCCCTGTCCTGCTGGACACCACCTATGTGGTGGTCAGGAACACCCGTAAGGAGGGGCATGGCTGGGGCTGATGGGGGGCAGGGGTGGAGGGGCTGAGGACCAGGGGATTCTGGTGCCCAGCCCATGGGCATGAGGAAGAGGGCTGTGGGGAGCCCCTTGAAGGGAGTGGGCACCACTCCTGGCCTCATGCAGCCCCTGACCAGCCACCCCTCAACCCCTCAGGCGAGGAGGAGATCAACGTGTCCTGCCAGGCTGAGTCCTACAACGGCTCCTTCCACTGCTCCTGGCCTGGACCCGCCTCTGCCATCTTCCGTGCCCGCCTCATCCGCAGGTGGGTGCCCTGGGACCCCCCAGACCCACGGCAGCACCACGGGCACCCCGCCCTAAGAGCTGCCCACCCCTCCCTCCCCACAGCGATGGCTCCGTGGGGCCCTGGGTGCCCGTGGCCGGTGACCAAGGCCGGTTCAACGCCAGCCTGGCAGATCCCCTGTTCTGCCCCTTCGGGGAGGAGCTGCGCCCGCTCCAGCTCCACCTGGAGGGGCTCTCGGACACCTCCTACCTCAACCTCTCCAGGCATTTCTTCCTCCGCGATATTGGTGAGCTCAGGGCAGGGGCAGCGGGGTGGGAGTGTCCAAGAGGCACTGGAGGCTCCGGGGGGAGGGTCTCGGCCCCTTTTCTGAGCTCCCCTCTGTCCACAGTGCGTCCTGACCCGCCCCAGGAGCTGATCCTGAAGCAGCAGGGGGAGCAGCTCCACCTGGCCTGGGCCCCCCCAGCCTCCTGGCCGCTCCCCAGATCCTACTTTGCGCTGCTCTACCATCTGCAGTACGAGCTCCACAACGGCACCCAGGTAACGGGGAGGGGCGGTCTGTGCCCAGGGTGGACCAACACAGGCTGCCCCATGTGCCCACCCTGCCTCTGCCCCATCCCTGACTCCTCGCTGTCCCTGGGAAGATGCTCAGCCACGGCCCCTCCTCACTCTGCTGCTTCCCTTCCCGGGCTGATGAATTGTCACCCCAGGCTGTCACCGCTGCTCCCCCCAGCGCTGCCGGGCTCGGGGGGTGCTGTGCCCCCTCCCCGAGGCTCTCCCCAGCCCATGCCCTGCCCCCTTTGCAGGTTGAGCAGTTCGTGGAGGGTGCAGAGGAGACGCCGGTGCTGGCGGGCGCAGGGCGGGTGCGAATCAGCTGCCGGGACCCCTACACCCCCCCGGCCTGGAGCCCCTGGAGCGCCTGGATGGGCCTCGAGGCACCCCAATAACAGCGGCTTGGAGGGTGCCGACCCCACAAGCGGGCACCTCCTTTCCCCAGAAGCCCCATCCCTTTACAGCTCGGAAAAGGATTTTTCCCCCTAATAAAACTCAGGGATTTGCTTTGCCACCACAAACTCTGCTCGGTGTCTGTGGGAAGGGAGGTGCTGGGCCCCCACAGCACAAAACTCAGCCCTGGGGTCCATCTGCATGTCTGGGATAGGCTCCACCCGTGCTCCAGCCCAGCTTGGGGACAGGTGGAGTAAAAAACCCTGCCCAGTTCAGTTCCCTGAACTCCCCCAGCCCTCAAAAACCCTCCCAGCTCTGCCTCCTTTCTGGGAACTGTGGTGGGACAATGTCCCCAGGCACAGGAGCAGCACATCCCGAGGAGCAGGATCCCATCCTGACCCCATCCCCACATCCCGAGGAGCAGGATCCCATCCTGACCCCATCCCCACATCCCAGGGAGCAGGATCCCATCCTGATTCCACACCCAGAACCCAGGGAGCAGGATCCCATCCTGACCCCATCCCCACATCCCAGGGAGCAGGATTCCATCCTGACTCCATCCCCACATCCCAGGGAGCAGGATCCCCCATCCTGACCCCATCCCCACATCCCAGGGAGCAGGATCCCCCATCCTGACCCCATCCCCAGAACCCAGGGAGCAGGATCCCATCCTGACCCCATCCCCAGAACCCAGGGAGCAGGATCCCCCATCCTGACCCCAAAGTGTCACTGACAGTGTGGGGGGGATCAGGGCCCACCCATCACCACTGGGGGGGCTCAGTTCCTACCGACGCTGTGGCCCCACAATGCGCCCCCTCAGTGTCCCCGTGCCGTGCCCAGCTCGGGGGTGAGGGGCTGCACCAGGCAGGAGGGAACCCAGACCCCTCCCTGAGCCCACGGAGCCCCCACCCCACCAGAGACCCCTGGAGCACAGCCGGGGGTGCTGCCCACCCCCATCCAGCCGGGCCAGCTCTGGGTGATGCCACGGGGCTTTATTGAGGTGCTTCCACAGGGTCTGGGCCGGGACCCCCGCCCCGGAGAGGCTGGTGAGTGTGAGACCCCACGGGCGCTGCCCTCCCGGGGCTCCCGGGCCAGGCGGGCACAAGTCTGGGGCACCCGTGGAACGGGGGGACACAAGGACCGGGGCTCCGTCAGTCCAGAGAGGTCCCGAGGGTCCCAGGGAACCGCGGTGCAGGAATCGGGGGTCTGCGGTCCGGCGGAGGAACCGGGGTCCGGTGGTGGGGCTGAGGATCCGGTCCCAGGACCGTGGCTCCGGTGGGAAGGGCAGGGCCGGGCTCCGGTGGCGGGACCGGGGCTCCGGGGCGCCGCTCACGGCGGGGCCAAGCCGCCCAGGCGGAGCTCCTCGCTCTCCAGCATCTCCCTGGAAAAGAAGGGCCGGGCTAAGCCCCTCGCCCCCCGTGCCCCCCGCGCCCCCCTCGCGTACCGGTACGCGGCGATCTCCGCCTCCAGCGCCATCCGCAGCCGCAGCAGCGCCGGGTACTCCCGCAGGCACCGGGCCATCTCCGCCTCCGCCGCCCCGATCTCCCGCTCCAGCTCCGCCACCCGCTCCTGAGCCGGGCCGTCAGCAGCGCCGGGACCGCGGGGCGACCCCCGGGATCCCCCGCACACAGAGACCCCCACAGGGACCCCCGACCCCCGATCCGCACAGACTCCCGGCACCCCTGACCCGGCCCCTGGAAACTCCGCAGACCCCCGCCCTACACGGCCCCCACCCCACATGGACCCACGGGACACCCAACCCCGCCCCGACACCCTGCGGCCCGACCCACACAAAGCCCCGCTCCCGGTCCCACCGGAACTCCCCCATCCCTCCCGGGGCCCCCCACCTCCACCGGGACCCCTGACCCCCGCCCCTCCCCATGCCCACCCCCCCTTCTCCCCATCCCTCCGGGCATCCAGCTCCAAACATCCACCCCCCTCCTCCTCCTCCTCCTCCTCCTCCTCCCATCCCAGCCCCCACCCCCGCTCCCTCCCAGCCCCCCGGGCGTCCCGCAATCCCGCACCTGGTACTTGGCCAGCTCCCCGCTCCGCCGGTCCCGCAGCCCCTCCAGCTGCCGGTGTAAGGCGCCCACCGCGCCCCGCAACGCCTCCACCTCGGCGGCTCGGGCTCGCAGCAGCCTCCGGTAACCGGCGGCCTCGGCACGGGCACGGAGCACCGCCTCGCCGCCGGCCCAGCGGCACCGGGGCCGGCCCTCGGCCGCGCTCATCCCGGTGGTAATGCGGTTCCACCCCTCCGCGTCACGGAACCGCAGCCAATCCCGTCGGTACCGGGTGAACGACTCCTCCCGGTAGCAGCGGAGAGGGGGAGCCCGCAGAAGCCTGTCCCCCAAACGCGGGGTGAGGGGAGAAGCCTGTCCCCCAAACGCGGGGTGAGGGGCTGCAGCATCGCGGGTGGCACCGGGGTGGGGGCAAGGTCGAGTTCAGGGTCAAGGTCACCGTTGTAACCCCCCCCCACACACACACACCCCCTTCATCCCCTCCATCATCATCAACAGAGGCTGGAGTCGGGCTGGATGGTCCTGGAGGGGGGAACCCCCACTTAGGGGGTCACTGGGGAGGGGGTGCAGAGATTTGCCAGAAGAAGGGGGGGATTCAGCCCCTCTGCACCCCACGAGTGTCCTGTGGGTCACACCCAGGCTCAGTCCGTGGGAGGTGACACCCGGGGGCAGTCAGGGACTGGGATGGGGAGCACCCCGAGCCCATGGCAGGGGCTGCACGGGCATGTCCAGGCCCTGGGAGCTGACAGACCAGCGGGAGGAGGGCCAGGGGGCCAGGCTGTCAGTCTGTCCCACCACGGGGTGGGGCCGGGCTGGCCGAGTCCTTTGTGCACAGATGGAAGGCGGAGGTGGCAAACTCCGACCGGGATAAGGCAAAGTGGTGCGGGTGGTGCAGACCCCGCTGCCAGCGTGGGGGGCTTCCAGCACCAGGAACGGGAGCTCCACGCCCTGCTCCAGGTGGGCTGGAGGCTGTGGAGCCCATGGAACTGCTGGTGGGGGAGCTGCAGAGCCCTGCCAGGTGTGGGGACCCATCCCTGGGCTCCCAGGGCTCCGGGCAGGGAGCTGCAGGTGTGCATGGGGTGTAGTGGCCCAGCCCTTGGCTCCCACAGGTCTGAGCAGGGCGCTACAGCCATCTGTGGGGTGCAGGGGTGCAGCCCTGGGCTCCTGGGGGGCAGGCAGGGGCCTGCAGAGGTCCATAGGGCATGGGGGCCCATTCCTGGGCTCCTGGGGGTTGACAGGGCATGGGGGCCCATTCCTGGGCTCCTGGGGGTCCATAGGGCATGGGGGCCCATCCCTGGGCTCCTGAAGGTCCATAGGGCATGGGGGATCCATCCCTGGGCTCCTGGAGGTCCATAGGGCATGGGGGCCCATCCCTGGGCTCCTGGGGGTCCATAGGGCATGGGGGCCCAGCCCTGGGCTCCTGGGGGTCCATAGGACATGGGGGCCCAGCCCTGGGCTCCTGGGGGTCCAGGCAGGGGGCTGCCCACCGCAGTGCTCCAGATGGGGATTGGTGAAGCTTTGAGTCCAACCACAGGGGCACAACCTCACTCCTGGGTGTTCCTGGGGGGCTCTCCATGGCAGGGAGGGGGCTGCCAGTGCGGGGCTCTCTCTCAGGAAGCTGCAGCCCCTTCCCTGCCACGCTCCAGGCTCAGAGCCCACCGGGCTCCCGGTGCCACCTCCCAGCACATCAGCAGCGCCCTCACACCACAGAGGCCACCCCAGAGACCGACGTCACCTTGTTGTCCTCGGCCCAGGGCTGGAGGTTCTGCAGGGCGTAGAGGGAGGAGTTGTGCATGCAGAGCGGGTCCTGGGGCAGCGGCTGTGCCAGGCTCTTCTGGAAAGCCTCCTGCTGCAGGTGCAGCATCAGCCTGTTGGCCTGCTGCCGCTCGGCCTCGCGCTCCTCCGCCGTCTGACGCCTGCACACGCACACAGCGTTGGCACCGGACACAGATGGCACTGTCCCTTGTCCCCTTATTGCTGCTGTGGGACACGTGCCACAGTGCCACAAGAGAGGGCACAGGGGAGGCCAAGGTGATGCCATCCATCCCCAGTCCATCCCAGTCCCAGCCTCTCCCAGAATGTGGGGCTCGCTGCTGGAGGGATGTGGGGTTTGGGGCTGCCAGAGGGATATGGGGGTCATAGGGATATTGGGATGTCTGTCAGGGATATTGGGGTGTCTGTCAGAGGGATATTGGGGTGTCTGTCAGAGGGATATTGGGATGGCTGTCAGAGGGATATTGGGATGGCTGTCAGAGGGTGTCTATTGAGGTGTCTGCAACAGGGGTATTGGGGTCATAGGGATATTGGGGTGGCTGCTAGAGGGATATTGATGTGTTTGCCAGAGGGATATGGGGTGGCTGTCATAGGAATATTGGGGTGTTGGCCAGAGGGATACGGGGTAGCTGCCAGAGGGATTTATTGGGGTGGCTGTCAGGGATATTGGGGTGTCTGCCAGAGGGATATTGGGGTGGCTGCCAGAGGAATATATAGGGGTGTCTGCCAGAGGGACACATAGGGGTGGCTGTTAGAGGGATATTGGGGTGTCTGCCAGAGGGGTGTGAGCATCACAGTTGTGGCAGCTGTCCCGGGGCTGTCCCTGTTACCTCCACTTGGTGCGGCGGTTCTGGAACCAGGTCTTGACCTGGGCGTCCGTCATCTTGAGGGCCTTGGCGAGGGTGGCACGCTCGGCCGAGGCCAGGTACTTCTGGCGGTGGAAGCGCTTCTCCAGCTCGCAGATCTGCACCCGGGAGAAGGACGTGCGCGGCTTCTTGCGCTTGGGCGGCGTCCGGTTCTGGTACGGGTGCCCGATGCGCCGCGTCACCGCGAAGGGCGACAGCGCGGCTGTGGGGACAGCGGCGTCAGGGGGCGCTGGGGGCCATCCCAGCAAAGCACAGCAGGGCAGGACCCTGGGGCATAGCGGGGGGCTCGGGGCCAAGGGGGCACATGGGGATGGGGAATGCCAGGGGAGCCACCAGTGCTGCCTGGGAGAGTAGGGGAGGGGGACACCCAGAGCTGTCCCCACTTTGGGGACATGCGGGCAGCTCAAGACATGGCATGAGAGAGGAGCCATCCCCGTTCCTACCCCACAGCACAGTCACTCCCCCAGCCTGCGGTCGGCACTGGAATGTCGGGGTGGATGGGCTGGCCCGGTCACAGGACGGATGCAGGACCATCGAGCCCGCCTGCACAAACCCAACCTCCCCTCACAGCGAGCCCAAAGAGCCTCCGGGGCACTGCAGGGACTGCCCAGCTCTGCCGTGAGGGAATGGGACCACAGAAGCTGTTGGGAGGCAGACAGTGTCTCTTTCCATGGGCTGGGGAAGGGGATGTCCCTGCCCAGCTGAGGTGTGAGCCGGCCCTGGTGAGGCCAAAGTGCCACATCCCAGCCCTGGTGAGGCCAATGTGCCACATCCCAGCCCCAGAAGCTGCTGGAGCTGCAGGGAGCATCAGAGCAGCATGGAGGAAAGCAAAGGTTTGGCAGGGCCAGCCCCCAACACCTGCACCCCTCCTGCTCTGGCAGCAACCTCTGCCAAGGCATGACCCTACAGCACCACATTGCCATGGCACCATGGCACCACAGCCACCACCAGGGCCACACCACACGGACAGGGCTGCACATGGCCGGGACCATGGGACATAGGGACATAGGGCACAGCCCACAGCACCCCAGGGACTCCCTGACACCCACAGATCCTCCCTCCCACCCATGCCCAGGAGGCCGCCTGGGCTGGAGGAGCCTTGCAGCCAGGGGGACGGGCACGGTTGAGCAGGTGGAGCCGTGCAGGGCACGGTTGGGGCAGGTGGAGCCGTGCAGGGCACGGTTGAGCAGGTGGAGCCGTGCAGGGCACGGTTGAGCAGGTGGAGCCGTGCAGGGCACGGTTGGGGCAGGTGGAGCCGTGCAGGGCACGGTTGAGCAGGTGGAGCCGTGCAGGGCACGGTTGGGGCAGGTGGAGCCGTGCAGGGCACGGTTGAGCAGGTGGAGCCGTGCAGGGCACGGTTGAGCAGATGGAGCTGTGCAGGACACAGTTGGGGCAGGTGGAGCCCTGCAGGGCACGCTTGGGGCAGGTGGAGCCATGCAGGGCACGGTTGAGCAGGTGGAGCTGTGCAGGGCAGGCTTGGGGCAGATGGAGCCGTGCAGGGCATGGTTGAGCCGATGGAGCCATGCAGGGCACGGTTGGGGCAGGTGGAGCCGTGCAGGGCATGGTTGGGGCAGGTGGAGCCGTACAGGGCATGGTTGGGGCAGGTGGAGCCGTGCAGGGCACGGTTGAGCAGATGGAGCCGTGCAGCCAGGGGGCACAGAGGCCCCTGAGCCCCCTCCCCACATGGGCGGCCTCTCACCGGGACCAGCTGCCTCCTGCCTGCAGCCCACCCCAAGGCCGAGGTGCTGAGTGATGGCTGCGGCTGAGAGACCCCGCGCTGGGGAGGGGCTGCCCCATCCACCCAACGCTGGCGCCAGGCAGGAGACGAGGACGTCACCCGCCACCCCTGCGCGGGGACCGTGCTTCGTCACCGCTGCCATGGCGGGGTGGGCCGGGAGGCGAACGCGGTTCTGCTGGCGCCCGGGTGGGACCCCCAGGGTCCCCAGCGTCCTGCCCCAGACCCCCCCATGGCCCACACGGCCGGGACTCGGCCCCCAGCCCTGCACGGTCTCCAGCCTTGTCCCCGCATGCGGCCACACACTGTGGACGTGGCAGTGCCGCCATCTTGGGCGGGAGAGGAGCTGAGCCAGGCCGGGGGTCCCCGGCAGCCACACACGGTCCCAGTGCCCGGGACCCCAACCTCAGCACCCCTCCTGCTTGTGGGGTGCAGCAAGCAGCACCTCCAGCCCAGCACTGCTGCTCAGCCCCCACCAGGGCGCTCAGCCCCGACCAAACCAGCAGCACCTCAACCCCTCACTACCTCCACAACCCCGCATGGCCGCCCTGGCCTCTCCCACAGCGCTGGCTCTGTGTGTTCCACACCGATCCCTGCACGTTCAGATCAGTGATCCCATCCCCAGGCACCCCCCGGGTACCCCTGCACCACCATCCCCATTCTCGGGGTTCACAAGGCACAGGACATTGCTCTGTGCATGGGTGGGCTTTGTCCTCAGTCCCACGGTGGGTCCCCCACCCTGCACCGTGTCCCCTCCGAGCCCCCACATCACATCTCACACCCGCAGAGCCCCCACCCCATTCTGCAGAGCCCCCACTCCGCACCCACCCCACACCCGGCTCCCCACAGCCTCCCCGTTATGGTGTCACAGCGTCGCCACTGGCACCTCCAAACCGGGCACGGGACCAGACACGGAGTAAAGCCCGAGACCGGAGCCTGCTGGGACCCCCCGGGCTCCACCCGGAGCCACCGGACCATAGCCGGTGCCGCGGTGGAGCCGCCTGTAGCCGCGTCTACCCCGAGCCGCTCCCGCGGGCCCCGACGGCGGCGGGCGAGCACCGGGCGCTGCGGGAACCTGTGGAGCGCACGGTCCCCGCCATCCCCGTCCGATCCCCGCGCCCGCCCCGACCCGCGCCGTGCCCGCCGGACCGCGCTGCCCCGACGGAACCGCGGGAGCGGCCGGTGCCGCGGGAGTGCCCGGAGCCGTCAATAGCCGCCGGTAGCCGCCGGTAGCCGCCAGCGGCCGTCCCGCCCGCTCACCTGACAGCCGGTCCTTGGCGATGCGCCGCGTGGTCTCCATCCACGGGAAGGTGAGCCCCGGCAGCGCGGGCCCCGGCGGCGGCGCGGCGGGCGCGGCGGGCGGCGGGGCGGGCGCGGGCCGGTGCGCCGGGACGCGGATGACTCCGGCGGGAGGCGCGGCGGGCGCGGGGGTCACGTTCACGCTCACGTTCATGCTCATGTTGAGGTTGTAGGAGCCGAGCGGACCGGTGGGGCCGTAGCCGCTGCCGTACAGCCCGTAGTCGGGCTCTGCCGCCGCCCGGTGCGGCCCCGTGGGCTCGGGGCCGCCCAGGATCTGGTCGATGCCGAAGCTGATGGGCTCGTGGGGCGCGGGGGGCCCCGGGCCGCCGCCCTCCCGCTCCATCCCGGCCGCGCTCAGAGCCGGCGGGGCGCGGGCATGGCCGGGGGGCGGCGGGGGGCGGCGGCGGCGACGGGCACGGAGTGCCCGGTGCGGGGCAGGACGCGGTGCGAGGTGCGGGCCCGGAGCAAGGTGCGGGGCAGGTGCCGGGTGCGGGTGCGGGCCCGGGGCAGGGTGCGGGGCATGGCTCGCAGCCGCTGGCGGCCCCGGGGCGGGAGCGCGGGTGGGCTGCGGGCCCTGGCGGGACGCGCTTTTCTGCCCCGCTCCATCCGGACCGGCCGAACTCCCACCGCCTGCGCCCTGATTGGCGGCCGCGCCCCGTGATTGACAGTTCGGGGCCCCGCCCCCGCCTCGGGACCCCCCCCGCCCCCGCCGCTCCGGGCCCCCGCCCCGGCTCCGGGACAAGCGGACGGGCCCGTCGGGTCCCGAACGCCCCCCGTGCACCGACGGGCTCCGTACCCGTTCTCCCCGCAGGGGCGTCCGCCGGAGCGCCTACCCGGTCCGGCGGAGCCGCTGTCGCATCGGGCAGCAGCGCGGCGCCTTTTCGCGTCCCCGCTCCGTCCGCAGCCCCGTCGGCGCTTCCAGCCGCCCCTCCCGGGGCGCACGAAGCGGCCCCTGCCCCAGCGTCGTTCTCACGGTGCGCACGGACCGGCGCCCGCGGTGCGCAGGCTTCGCACCGAGCCCGTCCGTACGGGAGCGAATGGATCTGGCGGCCCCGGAGCCAACGCGCCCGGTGCGGGGATCCAGGGGTTGTTCCGACCCGCTGTTCCCAGAGCACGGACACGTCCCGGGACACGGATCCCAATCTCCTCGAGCCGCCGTTGCCGGTAGCTGGGGTCTCAGTTCCCAGGGAACCGCCCTCTCCCGGGGCACCGACCCCATGCCGACCTTCAGTTCCCGGGCCATAAATCCCCCTTCCCGGGACCTGCCGTTCCCGGGATCATGGACCCCGTTTTCCAAGGACCAGACCGTTCAGGGGGATGGAGTCCGACACCCCCGGCCCCGCCATTCCCGGAGAAAGACCCCGGTTCCCGACCCGCCGTTCCCCGGGATGGCCCCCTGTTCCCCGCCCGCCTTTCCCGGTCACAGAGCCCAGCCCGGTCCCGTCGGTAACGGCAGCGGAGAGCGGCACTGGCTCGGTCGGGTCTTCCGACGACTATCGCGACAGCGACGCGGCGCCCCGCGGGTGGGTTCCCGGCGGGTCACGGCCCCGGGACAGGGGCTGGCGGGGCGGAGGCGGCGGCGGCTTCCCGGGCACGCTGGCGCCACCGGTCTGGGGCAAATGACATTACCGGGGCCTGCGCCTGTAAATCACGGCGGCACCGGGGGCTGCAGCTGCCGCACCGGGGGCACCGCACACGCCGGGGCACCTCGCATCCCAGGGGCACCGGGGGGCACCGGGCGGTGCCAGGCTCGCCGCAGTGTGGGGTGCCCGTCCCAGCTCTGCCGGGGTGTGGGGCAGCGGGAACCGGGGCTGCACGGGCACACGCCTGTGCCACCCTCGGCCATGTCCACAGCCCACCCCGGCACCGGGAACGGCCGAGCTGCTCCTCTCCACACCAGGAGCACCGACGGAGCCTCGTGTGCCCAGAAGGGGAGGGGGACACAGCACCGGGACCCTGCCCTGCAGGCGACACGGATATCTGGCGTTCCCTGCTCGCAGCCCGGCAGGTGCTAGGACGAATCCCAGGGTTCCCACTGTGGCTTTTCCACCTGAAAAGAGCCACCGGCTCCGGGTCTGCTGCGGCAAAGGGACCCGCTGTGACCCCGTGGGGTGCAGCCATGGCGGCGGCAGTGGCAGTGACAGCGGTGACAGTGGCGGCAGTGGCGGTGACAGTGGCAGCGGGAGGAAATGGCCGGTGCCGGAGGAGGAGGCGGCAGCAGGTTAATTGAACCCGGAGCAGGAGGCAGATGTTGCCGTGCCCAGGGGCTGGAATCTGCCGGGCTGGGAGATGGATTGGGGGGCTGGGACGGGGCCCGGGGCAATGCGGGATCTCCCGGCGCCTGCTTGCGCCAGGGCCCGCCCACGCCCACGGGGGTCTGCAGGCAGCACCCCCGGCCGGAGCAGCCCCCCCTGCCCGGCAGCTTCCAGCAACACAGCCAGGGCTGCCCTGGGAGGGAGGGAGGGAGGGAGGGGAAGAACTGAGGCTGCTCAAGGAGTTCTGAGCCCCTTCCCACCCTTGCAAGGTGTTTCCCTCCCAGGGGCCCCACTAGCCGAGGTGTCACCACCTTGTGCCGCTGGCTCTGCCTTCCCAGTGACCCTTGGGCCACCTGGAAGGAGGCCGTGTCTCTGTGCCTGGCCCAGGGCCCCCTGAGCCACCGTGGGGACCAGGCAGGGTCCCTGCACCCGGAACCCCCCAAGTTGGGCCAGTACAGACCCCTCCTCATTTCTCGGCCGCAGCAGGGACCTCTGTGTCCTCTGTGTCCCCCCTGCCACCCCAAGGGACTGGGCCCGGCGGTTCTCGTGGGTGGCAGTGACAGCTGGAGGGGATGCGGCAGAAGAAAGGGCATTTGCCCATTTCCAGCAGGGAATCAGCCCTCAGCCAGCGCAGCACCGGGCCCTGCCACCGCCAGAGCCGCACCAGCATCTCCCCGCCCCGCGCCCTCCACGCCCCTCTGCCCCTGGGAGCAGGGGGTCACGCATGGGGTCTGTGGGGTCCGGCCCCTGCCCGCCCCACCACGGAGGTGCTGCCCGAAGCTGCCGGGGCTCCTCGCCCCGTCCCCCGCCGTGGCCCCGGGGCTGCCGGTGCAGCTGCGCGGCTTCGTGGTGCCGCGTCCCCGGTGCCGCCCGTGCCGGTGCTTCCCGTCCCCCACGGGGACGCCGCGGGCTCCGAGGCTGCTGCCGGGGCGGGGGTCGCTGGGACGGGTCCGTGCCTGTCCCCGGTGCCCCGGCCATCACGGCGGTGGCGCGGCGGGGACCTGGCGGGGCCCCACGCTGCCACCGGCCAGAGGCTGCCGCGCACCCGCTCCCGCCCGCTCCCCCCCGTAATCTCATTACCGCTGGACGTCCCCTTCTTCCTCCCGCTTCCCCCCAAACCCGCTGGCAAACTGGAGGGACAGTCAGCTCCTCTCTGGCTGCTGGGTTAATTCTGGGCTAATTAGATGAACCAGCCCAGATTGGATTACTTTAGCCTGCATTTGGTCCTCCAGTCCTTGGCTTGCGGCTCCCGGGGGAGCTGCTGGCGCCTCCTGCCTCAATCAGACACTTCTTAACCGCATGAAACACTCCCGGTGCCCCCCGCCGCCCGCCCGCCGTGGGCGCCGGCACCCGGACGGGGTGCGCGGGGTGAGGCGGCAGCAGCCGGTGGGCGCGGTGCCCACCCCGACCCGGCTGGCACGGCGGGAGCGCTGGCATGAGGATGGATGGGGCCGGCATGGGGATGGGATGGAGCCGGGATGGGACCGCTGTGGGGTTGGGATGGGGTCGTGCGATGGCCCCCGCGGGCTGCCCGCGGACCCGACGGCCGAGTCGCCCGCTCGGACGTCACGGTGGTGGCCCTCGGCGTCTGCGCGGTGTCCTCGGGGAGGAGCCGGGTGCCACATGGGTGCGTGGGCTGCACGGTGACGCCAACAGCGGCTGCTGGGGGGGCTGCTCCCCCCGGGCACCGCCAGGCTGCGGCCCCTGCGGCGGGGGACAGGGGGGACTGCGGGTCCGGACTGGGGGTGTAGCACGGGCCACCCCCCTCAAACCCTCTGGGGACCCCAGCGCCGTGGTCTGGGAGCAGGGTCGGAAGGGCTGGGGGGGCACAGTCTGGGCTGGGGGCTGCAGAGGCGATGGATGCCAGCGGAGCGGGAGCTGAGAGCCCCCGGGCTTTCGGTGGGGGGTGAGGGACGGAGCAGGGGGCAAAGGGGTGCTGTGGGAGCGGGGGGCACACACAGCACCCCCCTCCCCGCTCGGGCGGCAGGACAGGCAGCTCCAGCCCCTCTGGTCAGTGGGAGCAGTGCCCAGGAGGCACCGGACACATGGCTGGGCACACCGGTCCCCTCTCCCACGCCCTCAGGGGTACCCTCAAGGTACCCCACCCTCACCATCCCAGAGTCCGACACCAGCCGGGGGTTTTTTTGGGGCTCTGCCCTGCCTAGGGGCTGCAGGTGCTGCCCATCCTGGAGGGCTGGTGCCCGTCGGGGGCCACAGCGTGCCGGTGGCTGGTGGCCGCTGACGGCCACGTCGCTCAGGGCCTCGTTATCGAAGGTTAATTGGATTTTGCAGATGTACTCGGTGCATTAGGCAGGAACTCAGTCCATGAACACCCAGCCCCCGCTGCCCTATAGGGACCCCTGCCCACCCCAGAGGGATTAATAGGGGACCACTATTCACCCTGCCTGATCTAACAGGGACCCCTGCCCACCCCAGAGGGATTAATAGGGGACCCTTATTCACCCTGCCTGATCTAACAGGGACCCCTGTCTGCCCCAGGGGTCCCCTGCCTCCCTTGGGGGTGTCCCTATTCACCTGATGGGATGGAGGGGGGAGCTAACGCTGCACCACAGCGGCCATGAGTGTGTCCAGCCTCAGCCCAGCCTCGCTCAGCCCCAGCGAGGGCTCCGGCCGGGAAAGCTCCCGGCAGCGCTTCCCAGAAGGAGCCGCCCCGGCCGTGCCGCGGAAATGGAGCTGAATATCTGAGCAGGGCTGAGCTAAAAGCCTCGGCCCCGCAGCCCCGCGCAGCCCCGGCGGCTCCCGCCATCAATTATTAACGGCGAGATGGATCCGCGGCCTCGCCTGGCGGGGGCGGCTCCGAGAGGACCGGCTGCCGGGACCCCAGCCCCGGGACGGGCTCTCCGCCCTCGGTCCCGCGGGGCCCACGCCAGAGCCACCTGCAGAGCCCGCTCCTCGCCCGGCCGGGACTCGCGGTGCCGGTGCCGGGTGCGGTGCCGGTTCTCAGAAAGCGATGCTGCCCCGCCGTGGGGCCGCGCTGGCCCCGCTGTGACCCCCGCCCCTCCCCGGATGGCTCCTGGCAGGTACAGATGGGACCGGACCCTCCCCAGCCGCGGGTCACCGGCCCCGCCGCGCTCTCGCCTCCCCGGAGGCGCGGGCAGGGGTGGGCGGGCAGCGGGGCGGGGGCCAGTCCGGAGCCTCTGCCCGCCGGCGCCCCGGCATCGGGAGAGGCTCGTGTTGGTCCCGGGGCTCGGCCACACACCGTGCGCCGCCTGGGACGA
This sequence comes from Agelaius tricolor, assembly GCF_023055355.1. Taxonomy (NCBI): domain Eukaryota; kingdom Metazoa; phylum Chordata; class Aves; order Passeriformes; family Icteridae; genus Agelaius; species Agelaius tricolor. The sequence goes on from NW_027269314.1 coordinate 435,444, forward strand.
GGGGCTGGCACCGGGGTCACCGGGGCACGGTGCTGAGACTCTCCGGTGGGGCAGCGGGGACAGCGCGGCTGGACTGGGCACACTGAGGGAACTGAGGGGTGGAGTAAGTGCTGTGACCCGTACCTCGGACCGGGACCGGGATCAGGACCGGGACCGGGGCCAGAATCATGACCAGGACCATGACAATGACTGGGACGCATCCAGGAGCCCCAAATCCGCACGGTCCCTGGCCGTGGCAGCCCGTGCGGAGCCGGTGCCGGAGCAGGGCTGGCAGCGCGGCTGTGTGCCAGGAGCTCCATGCTGCGGTGGGGGGTGCCAGCCCCTGCTCGGGGGTCCCGCCGTGCTCCTCTGCCCGCTCCCACTCCCTGACACGGACCAGCCTTCCCCGCCGTCCGGTCTGGGGTCCGGGGGGTGGCACAGTCCGTGAGGAGCCGTGGGGGGCTCTGAGGGGCCGCGGGGAACTCGGCTCGGCTCCGCATTAGCGCGGCCGCTGCTTCCCCTGAGCCAAACCTTCATTAGCGTGGCTCCGGCTGCGCCGGGTGGGGCCGCGGGCTGCTCCGCTGGCACCCCAAATTGTCAGCACCCCGGCACCCCAAACTACCAGCACCCCAAACCGTCAGACCCCAAACTGCAGCACCCAGCACCCGACACCCCGAACTGCCAGCACTTCGACCCTGCCAGCACCCCAGCACCAGACACCCCAAATGTCAGCACCAACAGCAGCGCGACACCCCAAACTGTACCATGCTGGTACCCCAGCGACACCCCCGCACCCCATCCCTGCCTGAACCCCGGCACCCCGAAGGGTCCCGGTACACCGAACTGCCAGGGCAAACACCCCGACCCTGCCGGTGCCGCTGCATCCCTGAGCCCAGCCCTGCCCTCGCCGCCGCCGTTCACGCTGTGCCCCTGTCGGGACACCCCGGTGTCCCCTCCCGAATCTTCCCAGACCCCCTGAGCCCCCCCAGATCTCCTGTACCCCAAGGACCCCCCTAACCCACTCCCCCGAGTCCCCTGCGTGTACCCCGCGTCCCACCCGGACTCCTTGTCCCCTTCGTAGCCTCCAGACCCCTCAGATCCCCTAAGACCCCCTCAAGCCCCCTCAGACTCCCTGAGACCCCCTGAGACCCCCTGAGACCCCCCAGATCCCCTCAGGCCCCCTTAGATCCCCTCAGGCCCCCTCAGATCCCCTCAGGCCCCCTCAGATCCCCTCAGACCTCCTCAGTCCCCCTCAGACTCCCTCAAATCCCCTCAGCCCCCGGTTCCCCCCCGGGCCCCCCACACTCCCGCTGCCCCCCCCAGTCCCTCCCGTTCCCCCGCGTTGCTCTGCTGCCTTCTGGCGGCGTTCCGCAGCACCACGCGCACGCAGAGCCCTCTCTGATTGGCGGCCGCTGCTGTCCGTCAAGAGCGCGCCCTCTCGCTATTGGCCAGCGTTGGGAACGCCCTCCCCTAAACACGGCGGGTCCGGTGGCGGCGGCTCGCGGCGGGTCCCCCTCACGGGCGAGGTCGGGGAGTCTCGGGATCCCGGGCCTCTCCCCGTGGGTCTCGGGGAAGGATCAGCACAGGGCCGAGCTTGCGCCGCCCGCCGCGACTCCAGACTCGCGGGGCACGCTAGGAGTTGTAGTCCCGCCGCTCGCTGCGGCCCCGCCCCGAACACGGAAGTGCGCGAGGCCACAGGCGGAGGCGGCTCTAAGATGGCGTCGCCTCCTCAGGGGGGCCCGATGGCCATCGCCATGCGGCTGCGGAACCAGCTCCAGGCCGTCTACAAGATGGACCCGCTGCGGAACGAGGCGAGCGGCCGTACCGGGAGGGCGGGAGGCCCCGGGAGGAGGCGGTGGCGGCGACACCGGGGGCCAGCTCGGGAGGGGACGTGAGGTGCCGCGGCGTTGCCGCTGGGGGGCGCTGTGAGACCGAGGGGCGGTGCGGGAAGGCGGGGCCTGGGAAAGGGGGCGTGGCCAGGGATCGGGGCAGGCACTGGGCTGGGGGTGTCCCCGGACCCCCAAAATCCCATTTTCTGATATAATAAGGCAAAACAGGGTATCCAGCCCACTTCAAATCCCGTTTTCTAGCGTAATAATGGAATACAGACTGGCCAGTGCTATGTTCTGGCGTGTTAAGGCAATACAAGGGGTGCAGCACCCCAAAATCCTGTGTTTTGCCATAATAATGGAAGACAGGAGGCACAGCCCCCCCAAATCCTGTTTTCTGCCATAATAAGAGCAAACAGCAGGCATGCCCCCCCAGAATCTCATTTTCTGGCATATTAAATTAAGATAGTGAGGTCAGCCTCTCAAAATCCCATTTTCAGGTGTAATAATGGAAGATGGGGCAATCCCTGCAAAATCCCGTTTTCTGACATATTTTGGCAAGACCAGGGTGTCCAGCCCCTCAGAATCTGTTTTCTGGCATATTAAAGCAAAACAAGAGGTGCAACTACCCAAAATCCCATTTTTTTAGCCTCTTAAGGGAATAGCAGGAGAAACTCCTTGGGGTACGCGGTTCCAGGTGAAGGATGAGAGGGGTCTCGGGGGTCTCCAGGTGACAGGTGAGGGTGGTCTTGGCATGCTCCAGGTGACCAGGTGACAGTGCTGTGTCCCCCCCCTCAGGAGGAAGTGAAGGTGAAGATGAAGGAGCTGAATGAGCACATCGTGTGTTTCCTGTGCGCCGGGTACTTCATTGACGCCACCACCATCACCGAGTGCCTGCACACCTGTGAGTGCCCCCACCTGCCTGGGGGGCTTGGGGGGGCTCTGGGGGTGCAGTGCCACCCCTCCCACACCTGTCCTTGTCCTCCCACACCTGTCCTTGTCCCCAGTCTGCAAGAGCTGCATCGTGAAGTACCTGCAGACCAGCAAGTACTGCCCCATGTGCAACACCAAGATCCACGAGACGCAGCCGCTGCTCAACCTCAAACTGGACAGGGTCATGCAGGACATTGTCTACAAGCTGGTGCCCGGCCTGCAGCACAGTAAGGGGACACAGGGGACATGGGGGGAGGCTCAGGGGACATGGCCTGCAGCACAGTACGGGGGACACGGGGGGGGCTCAGGGGGCATGGCCTGCAGCACAATACGGGGGACATGGGGATAGGGACAGGAATGGGGATATGAACAGGGAGAGATAAAGGGATGAGGACATGGTGGGAGGGAGGGAGGACAGCCAGGGACTGTCCTCAGGGCCAGCTGGGCCCAGGCGTGTCCCTGAGCCACCTGTCCCCTGCAGGTGAGGAGAAGCGGATCCGGGAGTTCTACCAGTCCCGAGGCCTTGACCGGGTGACGCAGCCCAGCGGTGACGGTGGGACAGGGGGGCACGGGGGGGTACAGGGGGCAGCCAGCCACGGTGCTGGGGGTGTCAGGGGCACAGGGGCTGACGGTGCCACCTGTGTCCCCAGACACGGTGGGGGGTGACCCCATGGGGCTCCCCTACAGCACCTTTGACCACTCGCGCGCTCACTATTTCCGCTACGACGAGCACGTCTCGCTCTGCCTGGAGAAACTGAGGTGAGTCCAGGGGGACTGCAGCCCCTCAGTGGGGTGGGGAGGGGACACAGGGGACACTGGGCACGGCCCCTGACACGTGAGACCCTGGACACGTGTTCCTTTCTCTTCCCGCCACAGCTCCAGCAAGGACAAGAGCAAGGCCATGCTGCAGGTGAGTGGGGATCCCTGCAGACCCCAGCCCTGACCCCCAGCTGTCACCCTGGTCCTGCCGGGGGTGTGTGGGGTCCCTGGAGACCCCCACAGTCCCCCAACCCTCTCTGCCCCTCACAGCAGAAATACGTGAGGTGCTCAGTGAGGGCACAGATCCGACACCTGCGGAGGGTCCTGTGCCATCGGCTGGGGCTGTCCCTGCAGCACGTGAGTGGGGGTCCCAGGGGGGGTGCCAGCCCTCAGAGGTGTCCTGGCCCCCCTGATGCAGCCCCTCTGTGCAGGTGCAGATCCTGTTTGACAATGAGCCCCTCCCCGACCACATGACAATGAAGCAGCTCTGGCTCTCACGGTGGTTTGGCAAGGTGTGCATCCATCATGAGGGATGGCAGCCTCTGATTTTGGGGTTCACCCCGTGGGGGGGTGACCCTCTGGGGGTGCCTTGGGGCAGTGTGGGGTTGGGGGATTGAGGATCTTTAATGTCAATGGCTGCAGTGGTGATCTGGGGGGGCCCCTGGCCCCTGCATGGGTCAGGCAATGGGGGGGGTCCCCAAAGGAGTTGGCCCAGTTTGGGGTGCAGCCCCAGGGGAGTCCTTGAGCTGAGATTGGGGTCTCTGTACTAGGGGACTTATGGGCTGGGAGTTGGGGTCTCTGCCTCAAGGGGATCTTGGGCTGGGGTTTGGGGTCATGGACTGGGATTGGGGCGTCCCTGGACTGAGGTTTGGGATCCCTGCCCTAGGAGGGAGTCCTGGGCTGGGGTTTGGGGTCATGGGCTGGAATAGGGGGGTCCCTGTCTGGGGGGATTCCCTGGGCTGGGATCTGGGGTCTCTGCCCCAAGGGGGGGGTCCTTGGCTGGGATCCCCCAGCCCTGACCCCCCCCTTGCCCCACAGCCTGCGCCCCTCCTGCTGCACTACAGCATCAAGGACAAGAGGAGGTAGGGGCAGGGGGTGGGCACTGCCCCCCAATGCAGCCCTGCTCCTGCCCCCCACCCCATAACTTATACCCCTCTTTGAATTTATTTTTGGAATAAAACTGTGGAAAAGCCCCCTTGAGTCCCTGCTTTGTCTGGGGGCGACTGGGGGGGGTCTCAGGAGGGTCCCCTCTGCTCCAGCAGCTCCAGGGGCTGCACTGGGGACTCAGTGACCCCTGGATGGGCTGCACCCATGGGGGGCTGAGTCGTGGGGTGCTGGGGGTGCACTGTGGGCACTGTGGCTGTGCAGCCCCCCCGTCCCCATTCCCCCGCCGTGCCGGGGGGGGGTCTCGCAGCCCCTCAGCCCTGCGCAGCGATCCCGACACCAATCCCGTCCCATCCCGGTCCCGTCACGGCTGCCTGCCGCGTGTCCGGCCCCCCGCCCCCATAATGAGCCTTAATGAAGCCATGGGCCCTTTGATTGCCGAGGGAACGGGGAGCCCCGCGCCGCCCTAATTAGCCCGGGCCAATATTCCGCCATCTGGATCCTCCCGCCGCACCACGGGCACAGCTGCAGGCGGGGGGGTCCCGGGAGCGGGGGTGTCCCTGGGGTGGGGCCGGGACCCACGGCCGCGGGCGGAACAGGTGCCGGATCCCGGTGATCCCGGTAATCCTGGTGATCCCGGGAACGCGGCTGCGGAGGGCCCAAAACGCCGCGGCGCTGACCCCGCTCCGCGCTCCCGGTACGGCGGTGCCGGTGCCGGGCTGTGTCGGGCGGCTGTCGGGGATGTCCCCTCCATCCTCGTCCCCGAACCGGGTGTCCCATCCTGTGCTGGGCACGGTCCCGGACCCAGCGGGATGGATGTGGCACCGGGGGCGCCGTGGCTCGTCCTTCATCCTCGGTCCCCGCGCCGGAACCCCCGCGCCGCCGCCGCCGCCGCCGCCGCCGCCGGGGGGATCCGGTTACGGCCCGGCCCGGCCCAGCTGTCGGCCATCGCTCACCGGGCGGGGCCGGCCGGGCTCGCCTGCCCAAAGCCCCCACAAGGACGAGGGGAAACGCGGGGGCTGCGAGGCCATGCGGGCGTGGGGATCCCAGCTGGGGCTGGGTGCAATGGGGGTTCCAAATGAGGCGGTGGGTGCAGGATTGGGGTCCCAACCGGAGAGGGACGGGCGGGGTTGTGGAATGGGGGTCCCAAATAGGACTGGGGGAGCAGGATGGGGGGTTCAGTAGGGCTGGAGGGTTTGGGGTGCAAGGTGGGAGTCCCGAGCAGAGGGTTTGGGGTGTGGGATGGGTGTCCCAAAAAAGGCTGGAGGTGTGGGGGAGCAGGATGGTTGTTCTAAACGGGGCCACAGGGATTGGGGTGCAAGTCTGGGGTCCCAGCCGAGGTTGGAAGGGTGGGGGTGCAGGATGGGGGTCCCTAATGGGAGCAGAAGGATGGGTGGGGGATCCTAAATCGGGATGCAGGGCTGGAGGTGTGGGACAGAGATCCCAAATGGTACCAGAGGGCTGGGGGTACAGTGTGGAGGAGCACGATGGGGATCCCAAACAGGGCTGGGGGTGCAGGACGAGGGTCCAAACGGGGGCTGCCTGTGGGGGAGTGGGCGTGGAGGTGGATGGATGGATGGACGGACGGATGGCGGGGGCTGTCCCTGCGTCTGTCAGCAGCGGCTCTGGCAGCCAGTTACAGACGGCAGAGCAGGAAGCCCCCCGGAGCCCCCCACCAGCCCTACACCCCCTCCCTTATCAGCGGCGGCCCCGGAGGAGCCTAATTCAAACCAACTGCGGGGCTGACGTTGGTAAATGAGCCCCCCGCCCACGGCCTGGCCCCAGCGCCCACGGGGGCTGCCCCGGGGAGGGGGGGACATGGGGGCTGGGGGATCCAGCGGGGCAGGGGCAGGTTCTGGGGGGATGTTCCCGTAGCCCCGAGGCGCCGTGGAGCTGAAGGCACTTTGATGTCCCCCCTGGCCCGTCATGCTCCGAGGGGGCTAATGGCCCCCGGCTCCAGCCCGGCAGAGAGGGAAACCTGAGCCCCCAGCCCCCTGTCCTTAACCTGGGGGGCTGTCGGGGGTCCCCAGCTCTGCCCGAGAGGATTTGGGCATGGCATGGATGGATCCACGCGAGCAGGGGGACGGGACCCTTCAGAGCTCCTTGGTTCTGTGGGACCCCCAGGAGCCCCTCTGGGGATGGTGGCACCCCCAGCCTGGAGGGTGCCAGGGCTCGGGTGCGGGGTGAGAGGTGAAGGGACCCTCCCATGGAGTCGCAGGGATGTGCCAGGGGGCTGCAGGAGCAGTGCAGGGAGGGGTCTGTGGGAGGGACCCCACAGAGAGACCCCTCAATCCCCCCGCCCCCCACCCACAGCCCTCCTGTGCCTTGTGGGGGGCACTGGGGGCACAGCGTCGCCCCTCCCTCCTGTGCCATGTCCCCAAGCACTGCCCACCCCTGCCCCTCACCGGGCCCCCTCTAAAACCCCGGAAAACCCACGAGCCCCATGGGCTCTCACTCTGGGGGTCCCGCTCACCCCCTGCCCTGGGGACCCCGGGCTGCTGAGCCCCCCCCGGCTGCACCGTCCCCGCCGTGCTCCGGCAGCACCGGCTCCGCGCAGCCGCGACAGGGACAGAGGAGCCCCGGCACCCTCACAGCCCATGGCCGGGTGAGGGACCATGCCCGGCCCCCTGGAACGTGGTGGGCACTGCCATGGGCTGGGTGGGCACCGTGGGGACACGTGTGACACGGTGTTGTCCCATATCCTGAACTCCCACCGCAGGGCAGCACACAGCCACCACCCATCCCCTGTGGTGCCCATCCCATGCCATCCCCTCCGTGCCCAGCGGCACGGGCACGCGGCTGTCACGACAGGAATGAGCTGTCACGACGGGAATGAGCTGTCACGACGGGAATGAGCCGCTTCCCCAGCGCGGGGACGTTCCCTGGAACGAAGCGCCGGGATGAGGCTGATGAGAAAAATCCAAACGCAATTTAATTCCTGTCACCGCCTGAGCGGCTCCAAATGACGCCGGGGGGTTCTGACGGGCCCACGCTGAGCCCCCCCCAACCCCAGCCCACCCCCATTTCCTGAGGTGCCGTTTCCTGAGGATGTGGGCACCGGCACTGGCACCGGGATGCCCGCCGGCCTGGGAAGGGGGGGCACCTTCCTGCGGACAGAGGGGTCACGGCAGGGCCTGGGAAAGCGCCGCCCCCGGGACCCCAACACCCCCCGCAGCCGCCGGGGGCACCCCCGGGATTGCTCGGAGCAGCCGCGATGGTGATGGAGCACTTGTGGCACCGAGCCGGTGCCACCGGCATCCCCGGGAGCCTGGAGACGGCAGCAGTCCCGGCTGCTCGGTGCTGGCAGAGCGAGTGTCACCGGCGAAAGGGCCACCGGGCACCGGCAGCCCCGGTTGGCACGGGTGCGAGGGGCCGTGGGGTCGTGGGAGCCGGCTCAAGGCACCTCTCCGCGTTTCTCGTGTTATTTTGGCCCCGGCTTATTTTCAAAGCACCTCTCCACGTCTCCCGGGTTATTTTGGCCGCCGGAGTTTCCTCCGAGCCTTTGTGTGGCGGCCGCAGCCCCCCCGCGCCCCCCGGGCTGCCCGCACGGGCGGGGGATGCCCGTGGGAGCGGCCCCCGGTACGGCCCGCACGGAGTGGATCGGCGGCGGGGGAACGTGGGGAGGGGGCGCCGGTACCGGGGGGTCTGCCACGGGCTAGGGTGGGATATGGGATGTGGGGCATGGGATGTAGGATGTGGGATGGGATTGGACATGCGTGGGTTGTGGGACATGGGATATGGGATGGGACATGGGATGGGATATGGGACATGGGATATGGGATGTGGGATGGGATTGGACATGTGTGGGATGTGGGATATGGGATGTGGGATATGGGATGGGATTGGACATGGATGGGACGTGGGATGTGGCACATGGGATGTGGGATATGGGATATGGGATGTGGCATAGAATGGGATAGGGGGCATGGGATATGGGATTGGGATGTGGGATATGGGATGGGATATGGGATATAGATTGGGACATGGGATGGGATATGGATAAAATATGGGATATGGGACATGGGATGGGATATGGGATGGATAAGGGATGGGACATGGGATGGGATATGGATATGAGGTACAGGATGGGATATGGACATGGGATACAGGATGGGGTATGGGATGGGACATGCAGTGCACAGGGGAAGCACACATGGGGTACAGGTGGGCACAGAGGGCAGGTGTGGGTGCCCTCGGGGGGTGCCAGCCTGCTCCCAAGGGTCTGTGGTTTGGGTGCTGCTGCCCTGACGTGGATGCTGGTGCCACGGTGTTGGTGCCACAGCAAGGGTGCCATGGTGCCAGTGCCACCCCCTGGTGTGGATCCCAATGCCACGATGCGGGTCCTGGTGCCATGGTGTGGGTGCCAGTGCCACAGTGTGCATACCAGTGCCACCGTGGGGTCCCGGGTGCCCCGTGTGTCCCAGTGAGGTGGCACTCACCATCCCTCCATTGTTCCACCCATTGAAGTCGGTGTTTCCTGGCGGGTTTGTCCCGGCCTGTCAGTGCCGGTGCTTCCCAGCCATAAATCACCCAGCACGGGGGTTTGGTGCCCCTATGCCCACAGCCACAGCCTGGCAAGGGGCTCCCACTGAGCCCACCTTCACTTGGGACCTGCCAGGGCAGGGCAAGGGCTCACTGGAGCCCTGTGGCACCGTCAGGATGGGCATCTCCCACCCATCTCCCCTGGCTCCCCATGGTATAACGGGATGTGGACAACCCCGGGGTTGGGATTTGGGGCAAATCACTTTCAAAAGATTGGAAGTACCCACGGCAGCCCAGCCCATGTGCCAGGGCTTGGGACGCTCCCTCCACTCCTGTCTGGCTGCCCCCAGCGCCCCGAGGCTTCCGTCCGGGCCCAGCGCTGCCGGCACGGCCGTTCCCTCCGCTATTCCCAGCATTTCCTGGGGTTTATTGTCTTCCCCTCCCTGTCCCACCTTCCTCGCAGGAAACCCTTCGTCCCACGGGGCCGGCGGCTCCGTTACCAGCAGGACGGCGCTCCCGGCCCCCTCCCCACGGGCAGGGATACAGCCGGAGCCCCGGCAGCTGCTCAAGCCCCCAAACCCCGCTCAGACCCCGGTACCGGGGGGTCCCGGCTATACCGGCAGGTCTGAGCCCCCATCACGGCCGTGCCGGTGTCGATACCGGGGTTCCACAGCGGAGAAGAGGCTGGGGACTGTCCCCAGAGCCTGTGGGGAGGGGGGGCGTGTTCTGCCACGGCTGTCGCCCACCAGTCCCCTGATCCCTAAAACAATTTGGGCGCGTTATTGCAAGGCCGCGTCTCCGTCTGCCGGATAATTGCATGCGATCTGCAGGGCGGGGCCGTGCCGCCATCATCCCGCGGCTCTGACGGCGGCACCGGGGCTGGAGAGAAGTGGGGGAGCTCAGCAGGACAAGGGGGTGCTCTTGGAAGGGTGAACAGGGCTCTGCTCCCTCCCCATCCCCGTCTCATCCCATCCCCATCCCTGTGTCCGTTCCATCCCCATCTCCACCTCATCCCATCCTCATCCTCATCCATCCTCCTGCTCTTCCTGCACCCCCCGGACCCCCCCGGGGCCTCGGGCGGCAAATTCCAAAGGGCACCCGGGAAGATTAATGGCGGGGCCGGGGCCGGGGCCGGGGCTGGGCCGGCCGGTAACCGGATCGCCCCGCGGGAGCAGGAATGCGCCGCTGCTGACCCCGCCGTGCCCGCCCCGCCGCGAGGGTCCCGCCACGCGGGGTCACCACGGGCTCGGTCACCACGGGCACCGCGCAGCCCCTGCCGGGGACATCCCGCGGTCCCCAAAGCCGCTGGGGCTCTGTCCCCGCATCCCCAAAGCCGGAGACACGTCCTGGGGACACACAGGCACAGGCAGTGGCGCCGAGGTCTCTGCGGTGGGGTGACACAGCCGTCACGGGACGGGCGCCATGTGCCACCTCCCTGCCCACATCCCGAGGGTGCCACGTGCCACCACCTCTGCCAACAGCAAGATGGGCACAGGGGTTCCATGTCCCTCTTCTCGCCCCATCCTCGGGGGAGCAGAGACCCCTCCTGCAGCCCCCCGGGAATGGGGACACCCGGTGTTGTCGTGCCGTGCCGTGGGACATGCGGGGGCTGCGGGGGCTGCAGGCGGCGGGCGCGGAGCAGCTGTCGGGTCTAAAGTTACGGTGGCTGCTGGGGGCGGGGAGCGAGGCCCGGACAGGAACAGGGTCCCCGCGGGGGTGTCCTCGCTTGGGGTCCCCCTGTTGTCCCACCCTGAAGGTCCCGCGGGGCGCAGGGCCGGACCCCGCCAGGCGGGGAGGATGCAGGACAGACGGACAGACCGGGGCTAAGAATAGCGCTGGGGTGGGAGGAGGAGGAAGGATGGGGCTTCCTCTGCGACGCCTCTTCTTCCTCCTACCCGGCTCTGCCAGGCGGCACGTGTGACACGGGGACACTCCGAGTGCCACCTGCCCCCCCGTGCGCCGTGCCAGTGTGACAGCCCCTGCTGGCGGTGTCCCCTGGAGCACCCACCGTGCCCGCGGCCCGTACGAGTGCCACCCCCACCGTCCCCTGCCGCTGTCAGGCCCCATCACCGCTGTCACCCCCCGCTGCCGCCGCCGCGTTTCGTTGCACTTCACTTTTTAATTAACCTCGGGGCGCTGCCTCGCCGGGGTTAATGGCAGCGGTGACCCGCGCGGCCATCGATTCCCCGAGCCCCGCGCCGCGCTCGCTGCGACGGTCGGGCCCCCTCGGGGTCCTGCGGGATGACAGGGGCGTGTGTCCGCCCCCTCCCCTTCAATCCCACGCATGGCAGAGTCCCGCAGGACCCCCGGCGTGCCCCCACTCTGCTGCCACCCTCTGCCGCCACACATTGCTCGAGGTGTCCCCAGCCAGGTTTAGGGGTGGTCCCTGGTGCCACGTCCTCACCGGGGACCCCCTCCCGGCCGTTCAGTGGCCCCGTGGCCGTGCCAAAGGCGGGGTCCCCCCATCCTCCTGCAGCCGCCCCAGCCCCCTCCCAGCTCAGGTGCCCCTGTCACCCCTCCGCGCTTTAATCCGGGGCTCGTTCATCTTGGGCGGGGGCCGGGCTGTCAACGCCCAGACGGGCCATTTCCGAGCCGAGTCCCCCGCGCTCGGCCCTAATTGAATCCTCATGGCCCCGCCGCCGCCCCGGCCCCGCCGCGGCACCCGCCACCGTCCCGCTGCCCGCAGCGGGGCTCTCGGGGCTCCCGGTGCCACGGGGAGCCTGGGGGTGCCCCACGGCAGGCACCAGCCGGAGGCGCTCGGAGCCCCCCACCCACCATCCCCGGTTGCTGCCGCCTCTCCCCCGGTACAGAGACCCCCGCCCGGTGGGCAGCTCTGGGATCCCACGCCTCCACCGCCCCCCCCAGAGCCGCAGGTCAATTTTAGGCGGACCCCGAGCCCACGGTGGTCCCAGCGGGTCCCGGTGCCGGGGCAGGGACGGGGAGCGCCCCCCATGCCGGCCGTGCCGTGCGGGGGTCAGGGGGCGTGGGCGGCCGGGAGCGCGGCGGGGGGGCCGCGGCGTTTGCTGCAGCCGGAGCCTTTGAAATGCAAACCCCCCCCTCCGCCCACGGCCCATTTGGCTGGAGTTTGGCCCAGGCACAAATGGAGGCCCCGGAGCGAGCAGGGATTCCAGGGGAGTCCAGGGGGGTGCGGCAGCTGGGGCCGGTCCCTGAGCGCTGGCACTGAGGGCTCCACGTGTGTGCGCTCCTGCACACGCGTGTGGCGGCTCTGGGTGGGAGCTGCTGTGTCCGGGAGCGCTCTACGCACACCTGGACACAGCTGCACACACCGGCACACGCGCCTGCACACCTGCACACAGCTGTGCCCGCACACACGGCTGCGAGGAGTCCGCTGGCGTGGCTGGGGCCACACAGACACACGGGTGTGGGAGCCATGGAGGCGTGTGCAGGGCCCCGTGTGTCCCTAGTCCTGCACTGTCGCCATGTCTATATCCCCATCCCATCCCATGGATCCCATCCCATCCCCATCCCATCCCCACCCCATCCCACCCCATTCCCCCTCGCTCCCCCCGTGCCCTGGTTGTGCTCAGACCCCCGGGGCGCGGGGGGCGATGTCGCTCCCGTTAATGAATCGATGATTTGCCAACAGCCCCAGGGAGGGATCCCCGTCCCCCCGGCTCCCCCGACTCCCGACACATCCATCCCCATTCACCGGAGCCAGGTGTAATCCCATTATTCCCGGCTCCGCCGAGCTCCCAGCCCACCGCAGGGTCAGGATTTATTGCCAGTAATTGCTGGGGTCCCGTCCCCCGGCGCGGGGGGGCTCCCGGCACCCCCCCGGCTCTGCCGCCGCTCTTTACACTTTAATTCCGCACCGAGCTGTTCCCTTATTAAAGGAAAATTCATTTGCCAGCGATTTCCATGTGCCGGGGCCGCGCGGGGCCGAGGCCCTAATCGCGTTACAGAGCGCTGCGGCGCAATATTGGGATGGAGCCGATAAATAATGGATCAGGGCGGCGCGGCGCGGGGGAGGCGCGTTCCGGGGGCGCCGCACCCCGAGTTGTGGCACCCCCGGCGCTGCGCTGGCACCCTCAGCACCCCGCTCCTGACATCCTGCTCCCAGAGCCCTGGCACCCCACTCCCGACACCCCAGAGCCCTGGCACCCCCAGCACTCTGCTCCTGACACCCCGGAGCCCTGGCACCCCCAGCACCCCGTTCCCGGAGCCCTAGCACCCCCAGCATCCCAGAACCCCGCTCCTGACACCCCGTTCCCAGAACCCTGGCACCCCAACACCCCCAGCACCCTGATCCTGACAGCCTGAAGCCCTGGCACCCCCAGCACCCCGCTCCCGGAGCCCTGGCAACCCCAGCACCCCCCTCCCGGCCCCGGGTGGGGGAATCCCGGGAGCTCCCGGTGCTTGGAGCCACGGCAGCCCCCGAGATGGGCCGTGCTGGGTGGGGGGGACAGGGCAGCAGCTCCAGCTCCAGCACGGACACCCCCTGGGTGCCCCCTCACACAACCCCCCTCACGTGTGCACACTCGTGAACACACACACACACACACACACACACACACAGACATACACACACACAGACACACACACACGCGTGTGCCCCGCTGCTGCTCATGGCGGGGATGGGACGTGAGGGGCTGGGACACCCGAGCTCCCAGACCTCCAGGACCCCCCCAGAGACCCCCGGGGACACCCCCGGGGTGGAGGAGCGGGACAGAGGCGGAGGCTGTTAGTGCCACACCGGGTGCGGTAGCCCGGGGTGCCCTCAGCCCCACGCCGTGGACGTGCCCGTCACCGTCCCCTCGGGCCGCGGGCCAGCCCCGGGCACTGTCCCGGCTCCGCAGGAAGCTCCCGTGTTCCTGCAAAACCCCCGAGGGCTCGTTTGGTTCCCACCCTGTGGCCTGGTTTGGGGTGAAAAGCGTTTCCCGTCCTGTGTTCCCGGCAGCCGGAGCCAGCACTTCCCACAGCGGGGGGAAGCCGGAGGGGTCGGGCAGGGTTGGGGGGCTCAGCCCACCCCAAAAATGCCTCAGCGGCCGCTTTGGGGCACGAGTGGGGGCTCGGGGAGGGAAGGAGGTGCCGGCACCATGAGCTGGGAGCACCCCTGAGCGCAGGGATTCACCCCGAAGGCTGAAGAGCAGGGTGGGGATAATGGGGGGTTGATGAAAGGGGGTGAGGGTGACAGCCCATCCATCAGGGTGAGCAGCACTGCCGGGTTCCTGCAGATTCCGAGGTGCCAGACCTCCAGGACCCCCCCAGAGACCCGCAGGGCCACCCCCGGGGTGGAGGAGCGGGACATCGGCTCCCACATTCCCAGCCCGAGATTGCCGCGGTCCCGGCTGGCCCCGCAGGAGCCGGAGCGTTCCAGAGGGGTTGGCTCAGCGGGTGGGCGGCCGCGATTCCCATCAACACGAGAACGTGGAATCACCCCGAGCTGCGATTTCCCTCCGTGTGTGTCCCAGGACTGAGACCGCGGCCTCCCCGTGGGGCTGGGATCCCCGGCAAGGGCTGGGGACCCCTGGCAATGGCTGCGACCCCCGGCAAGGGCTGCGACCCCCGGCAATGGCTGCGACCCGCATTCCCCGCTCCCCGGGCGCCCAGGGCCTTGTGGCCGGCACGGTGGCCTCATCCCAGCGGTGCTGCTGGAAGGGACTGGGCTCACTGGGGTCCAATCCGAGTGCGGCACCGCTGGGTGGGGGGTGGGAATGGGGGGGTCCCAGCTCGGCACGGGCTCCGTGCCCCGGTGAGAGCGGGCGGCGCGTGCGGCCACGGCAGCTCCGCCATCTCCCCGCGCCCTGCGGAGAGGACAAAAGCCGCGTGCGAGGAATCCGTGCAAACGCCGCTGTGCCCGGCACGCCGCCGTGCGAGGGGCCCCGTGTCCCCTCTCCCAAAACGAGCCCCCCCTCCCCACAACCCCCCCCGAGCCCGCCGGCCTTTAATTGCTCCGGCTGCTGGGAAATTTCAAGGTTGAATTTGTCAAACTCCGATTTCCAGCCGGGAGATCGCGTTCTGCCTTTGTCAGCAAGATTGAAAAAATCCCCCCCCCCCCACCCCCTCCACTCTCTCCCGCCCCCTCCCCACTTCCATAATCCCGGCATCGGCGCTGCCGGATCCCCCTGCACCTGCTCCCCCAAGGCGGCTCCGTGTGCTCGCACCGGCCCCCCGGCACCGTCCGCAGGTTCATTACCGCCGTGACCCCCGTGACCTCGCCGTGTCCCCGGTCCCAGCGACACATCCATGGGGACACCCGACGGGATTGGGCCTGGAGGGCACCGAATCACCTCTTCAGAGGGGCGATTCGGCATCTCCCAGCCCCAAAGCCGCCGGATAATCCGGACGCGGCGTCGCCAGCCGGGCCTCACCTGCGTGTGCGGCATCCCGGGATTTTTACGAGCGGCCGAAATCCCGGAGCTATTTGTACCGGGAAAGGGCAGCGGGAATGTGGCGGGGTGGGATGGGGGGCGGAGGGGGGGGGGGGGGGGGGGAATTTATGGCTCTGAAACCCAAAACCCACCCAAAAGGGCTTAATCACTCCCAGCCGCGGCCCCGATGCTTTTATGGGGCATTTTAGAGCAAAAGAGCCAATAAATTTTTGGGTGAGGGTAAGAGCCGCGGTGAGGATGAGGAGGGAGCAGAGGAGGAGGAGGGGGGACCCGCTGGGGTGGGTTAAAATGAGGGAGACAACAGGGGGGAGGCGCGGGGCTGCGCCCCGGTAGTGGCGGAGAGGGGTCGGTCCCGTCGTGTCCCCCCCCCCGGCAGGGGGGGCGTCGGTGGCTCCTCCTCCTCCTCCTCCCGGTATCCCGGGGCTTTAAGGCGGTGGAACGGGAATCTCGGGGCTGGGGGGTGGGGGGGGGGCGGCGGCGGCGGGTCCCGGTCCCGGCGCGGGTCCCGGTCCCGGCATGACCTCGGCGGGGGAGGCGGCCGGTTCCCCCCCGCTGCCCGCCGCGGTCGGCGGCCACCGGCGGAGCCCCCTGGACCGGCTCCCGCCCCCCGCCAACACCACAAAACCGCTGACCCCCTTCGGCATCGAGGACATCCTCGGACGTCCCCGCGGCGGGAGCCCCCCCGGGACCGGGACCGGGACCGGTCCCGCCGCCCCCCCCGCCCCGACAGGGCCCCGCGGCGGCGGCGGCGGTTGCGCCCCGGCCTCGCCGCTCTGGGCGCTGGAGGAACTCGCCAGTAAAACCTTCCAGGGGCTGGAGCTGGGAATGCTGCAGGCGGCCGGAGGTACCGGGGAGCTGCCGGGGCGGGGGGGCTCCGCCGGGAGCGGGGCGGGCACCGGGAACCGGCACCGGGCAGGTGGCGGGGCTGGAGGGCGGTGGGGAGGCCGTGGCGAGGCCAGGGACGCCCCTCGTCCCCTGTCCCGGGAAGTTTCCTCCTTGTCCCAGAGGGGCGAGCGGGGCTGGGAGGCCCGAGAAGCCGCCGGTGCTCGGCCGGGACACCGGGGACACGCGGCAGCCTGAGTCCGAAGGGACGGAGAAGTCCCGGGGCCGGACACGGCGAACCGGAGCGAGCCCCGGCCCCGCGGAGCCGCCACAGGCACCGAGGTACCGGAGCTCCGGGAGAACCGGCCGCGCCGGGGCCGGCAGCTTTACCGGGAGCCGCGGGACCGGGCGGCGGATCGGCGCCGCCGAGTCGTGACCGTGACCGTGACCGAGCGCGGGGGCCCGCCGGCAACGGAAACCCGGTACCGGCCCCGAGCCTCCGTCCGGGGCTCGGCCTGCCCGAGCGGCCCGGTACCGGAGGGGTCCGACGGTCGCTCACGGACGGGCACGAAGCGTCCCCACATCTCACGGGCTCGGCCGAACCGGGAGGACGGGCGGACACCGAGAGACAGCACGGCGCCTCCGGGAACGAATAAATCCGTTCCTGGGTTGGAGAGACAGACACGGACGGACAGATCGTGTCTCCGGGATGAACGGAAAATCCCTCACACGGAGGGACACACGGACAGGCAAAGCACGGCGTCACCGGGAATGAATAAAAAACGTGACCGAAAAAGGCCCCGGTAATTAACACAGAAAAATAATTACCGTCCTTACCGAGACGGACAGAGAGGGTCTCCGTGATTAACGTGAAAAAAAAAATATTACCGGGACGGACAGACGGACAGTCACGGCAGAGCAGCGTGCCGGTAATTAACGGATACGGCTGGGCACAACGCGACTCACGCCGGTAACGAAAACCCCTTCGGACAGACGGACACGGACCGCTAGATCAGCCCTGCCGTGAGTAACCGAACCTCCGTTACCGGCCGGACAGATGAACGAGGATGGAGCCAGACTCCGGTAATTAACGGGGGAAAAAATTATCCCTAATTATGGAGAGGTGCTCCGGGAATTAAGGAACTCATCATAGTGGGCAGACAGACGGACAGACAGACAGAGCAGCGATCCTGTGATTAATGAATAAACCAACCCGTTAACGGGCGGACAGACAAACAGAACGGGGACGCCTCGGGCTCCCGGTTTTATGGTAAAAACCCCTCGTTATCTGACAGACGGACACGGCAAGGAATGAAATAAGCGACCGAAAATATCCCGTTACCGGGTGGACAGACGGACAGGAACGGGGGAGAAAAATTCCCTTTTTCGGGACGCACAGACGGACAAAAACGGGGCCGATCGGGGCTCCCGGAATTAAGGTAAAAAGGCCCGTTACCGGACGGACAGATCGCAGAAAAAGAATCGAAAAAAAAATGGAAAACGAAAAAAAATTTTTACCGGGCCATCAGACGGACAGAAATGGGAACGATAGCGGCTCCCGAACAGAAATGGGAACGATAGCGGCTCCCGGGGCCGAGGTAAATTCCCGTTACCGGCCGGACGGAAGGACAGACACGGGACTAAGAAAAATGAACGAAAAAAATCTCGCTGCCGGCCGGACAAACACGGGAGCGATCGGGGCTCCCGGAGCGGGCGTGAAACTCCGGTACCGGCCGGACAGATGGACACGGCCGGGCGGGGATCTCGGAATTAACAAAACCCGGTGGCGAACCGGCGGCCGGTAACGGCGGAACGAGCCGGGACTGGCGGGCAGATGGAGGTGCCGGTAATTCAGGTAAAACCTCGGTACCGGGACGGACACACCGACACAGCCGGGACTGCCCCGGGCTTCCGCGATGAACGAAAACGCCTCTTCGCCGCGACGGAAGGACAGACTGACAACGGAGCGATCAGGGCTCCCTGAGCAGCGGTAAATCCCCGTTACCGGGATGGACAGACGGACAGAAACGGGGTCGATCGGGGCTCCGGGAGCGGAGGGGAAGCCTCGTTACCGGACTGACGGACGAACACGGCACCGATCGGGTTTTCGTGACCGCGGTAAAGCCGTGCTACCGGGACGGAGCCACGGACTCGGCCGGGACCGCCCGGGGCTCCTCCACCGAGCGAGGAGTGGAGCCCGCGCTGCGAGAGACCCCGGGAGCCACCGCCGGTATTGGGGGACGCACGGCCCGAGCGAGCCGCGTTACCGGTGCCACCGGCAGCGGCGGGGCTGGCACGCACCGGGGGCCGGAGCGGGAAAGAGACCGGGACAGCGATCGGGATCCCGCCGGCGGCGAGCAGCCGTGCCCGGGGTGGCGATCGCGTCTCGCCGGGGTTCTTGAGGTCGCTGGGGGCAGCAGCGACAGCACCGGGGCCGGGAGAGGAGAAATGATCGAATTGGGGACCTGCACGGTCTTGGGTCTCCTGGAATCGCAGAGAAGGAGGGTCCCGGTTCTCTACCGAGGCTCCCGGCTTCGTTCCGGGCTCCCGGAGCAGCCGCCGGGGTGACGCGGGTGTCTCAGCCCCGGTCGCGACGGAGACGACTCCGACACGACCGCGGCCGCTGTAGAACGATGCGTCCCGGCTGCCGGCACCGGCCGCGGTTTGGTTTGCTCGGTTCCGTTGGGCACCACTCGGTACGGCTTTGGTACGGCTTGTCTGCCTTCGGTTCCATGTGGGCCCGTTCGTCTCCGTTCGACCGGGAGCCGGCGGGGCCGGGACGCACCCGCAGGGCTCGGCGGGGCCGGTGCGGCTGCATTTACCGGCGCCCCGGCACTGCCGTGCCCTCGGGCCGGGACCCGCCGTGCCCAGGGTGGGTCCCGGTGCCTGTACCGGTGTCTTTGACCCGACGCCGCTGCCTCCGCCGCTCGAGGCCCGCGGTGCCGGTGCTGTCCGGGTCCCCGTGCCGGTACCCTGCCCCACAAGCCCTTCCCCGCCGGGCATCCCGGTGCCGCCGCGGTTCCCGGGGCCGTTCCCGGTGCGATGCCCTGCCGCCGCAGGCACAATCCAGCCGGGCGCCCGGGTTCGTTCCCCGGTGCGGGTGCCGGTGCTGCTCCCCGGTCCCCATGCCCTAACCCCGCTGTCTCCGCAGGTCCGTCCCCGCCGGGCGCCTCGGGCCCGCGCCCTCCCTGCAGGAAGCGTCGCAAGTCCCGGACTGCGTTCACGGCGCAGCAGCTGCGGGAGCTGGAGCAGCGATTCCGGCGGCAGCGCTACCTCTCCCCGGTGGACCGGGACGCGCTGGCGGCGCGGCTGGCGCTCTCCGCCGCCCAGGTCATCACCTGGTTCCAGAACCGCCGCGCAAAGCTCAAGCGGGACCTGGAGGAGCTGCGGGCGGACGTGGCCTCGCTGCAAGCGCTGCCCCCCGCGGCTCTGCAGCAGCTGGCGGGGCTGCCCGAGCCCCCGGGGGCTCCCGGGACCGGCCCCGGGACCACAGAGCCCGCTGAGCTCGAGGAGGAGGAGATCGACGTGGCGGACTGAGCCGAGCGCGCTCGGCTCCGTTCGGATCCGGTGGCACCGAGACTGCTCCGTTCGGACCCACTCGGGCCGGCTCGGCTGAGTTCGGATTCACTCGGGTCGGGTCAGGCCGAGACTGCTCCCTTCGGCTTCGTTCGGCTCTGTTCGGGTGCACTCGGCTCCGTTCGGACCCACTCGGGCCGGCTCGGCTGAGTTCGGATTCACTCGGGTCTGTTCCGGCCGAGACTGCGCCGTTCGGCTCCGTTCGGACTGACTCGGCCCCGCCACTCCCGCTCCCTTCGGTTCCGAAAGGAGCCGAGCCCAGCCCCGCCCCCTCCGTGCACCCTTTTGCGGCTTTTTTTTTTTTTTTTTTTTTGTTCGTCTTTCCATTTCTTTTACTTTTTTTTTTTTTTTTTTTAATTTTATTTTCTATCAGCCCCGGTGTAAATATTTGCAATAAAGGCAACACCTTAATATGGACCCCAGAGCCCTCCACCCACCCCCCCACTTTTTTCCGGGCGAGCACCTCCCACCGCGGGCATTAATTTGTTTTAACCGGTGATTAATTACCGGCTGCGGCCGCCCCTGCCCCCCTCAATTTGCATATTAATCAAATTGTATTTGATCTCACGCCTGTCACACCCCCCCCCGAAGCTCCTGTCACCAACCAGTGACATTAAGGGGGATGGAGACCCCCCCCTTGTTGTCTCCCGGGGCTGGAGTGACATGGGGAGTGACACAGAAGGGGACACGGGGTGGACACGGACATGGGGCTCCAAGAGAGATGGCAGAGAGGCTGAGTGACACCAGCCCAAAGAAAGGCCAGACAGAAAAACAAAGCTCAGCTTTATTGAAAAGCCCAAATTGCTGCAAATCCCTGAGGGGCCATGGGGAACAGCCCAGGCCCAGCCCCTCAGCACAAGGGGCTGCAGGGTGGGCCCTGACCCCCCAAGCACCCCCAAGGCAGGACGGGGAGACACCCCCACCCCTGGCAGTGGGGGACAAGGCACAGGCAGGTTCAGGCAGGTGAGGGGGGGCTGCCAGGGTCCCCCCAAGAGAGCAGGGTCAGCTGAGCAGCCCCCTGGGCGTGGCCTTGCCCTTGGCACGGGGCATGGGGGCCGGGGTGGCGTGGGCCGGGTGCTTGAGCTGCAGCAACAGCTTGTTGCCCTCCACGGTGGCACCCTGGGGACAGAAGGAGCTGGCAGCTGGCACGGGTGCCCTGAGGGGTGCAGGGGGGTCCCACAAGTTTCCCCAGCTCACCTGCATGGTCCTGAAGGCCTCCTCGGCCTCTGCTTTGCCACGGAAGTTGATGAAGGCACAGTGGCGCCCCGGGAGCAGCCGCACGGAGCGGATCTCCCCAAACCTGGGGGGCACAGACCCCCAAAATGGGGGGAAAACAGTTAGGGATTCCTAAATGGGGAGGTGGAGGATTAGAGACCCCCAAACCAGCAGGGTGGGAGGGTCAGAGACTCTTAAACATGCACAGCAGGTTTAGCAACTCTCAAGGGCTGGGGAAGGGTGAATGACACCCAAAGATGGAGCGTGAGACACCCCCAAATCTCCGGGGTGGGGAAACAGAGACTCCCAAAGCTGAGGAGAACAGAAACTCCTAAAACTGAAGGGGAACAGTTAAAAACGCCCCAAGCTGTGGGACAGAGACCCCCAAATCTGGGGGCAGTGTGTGAGTCAGACATTACTCCCCCCAAGCATCCCCTGCAGGTCAAAACCACCAGAGAACGAGGACAGGGACAGGGCTGGGGAGTTTGGGGTCACCAGGGGGTGCCAGGGGTTTGGGGTCCTGCAGGAGGAGCAGTCCTGGGGTCACTCACCGGCCAAAGGCACAACGCAGCACCTTCTCAGTGATGTGGGAGGTGATATTGCCCACCCAGAGCGGGAAGCAGTCCCTGCCAAGAGCCATCCTGGTGTCATCAGAGCCAGCACTGCCCCACTCTGAGCCCCCTCCCAGACCACCAGACCCCCCATACCTGGCAGGGTGGCTCGGTGGCAGTGTTGGGCAGCCACTGGCCACAGCAGGTGCCTGTTCTGGGCCTTTTGTTGGGGTCTTGCCGCTGCTTCCTGTCACAGTTTTGTCACCTGTGCCCTGGCCGCTCTTGGTTGTCCATCCTGCTGCCGAGGAGCCAAAGGGGTTCAGCACCCACTGGGGACACAGGGACAGCCCCAGGGTCCCCCCAGCCCACCCAGCCCTGTCCCTTACCAGGGAGAAACAGCGGCTCCTTAGCCTTGAGCAGGAAGGGGGACACGGGGACACCCCCGGGGCGGCTGCACTGCTGTGAGGGGACAGGGGTGAGGCGTGGGGGGCACAGCAGGACAGGGGGCAGGGGGTTGGGAAAGGGGGTCTCACCTGCAGCAGGGCCCTGCAGGCCTCCAGCTGCGTGGCTGCCTCAGCGTAGGCCCCGTCCTGCAGCAGCAGCTCCTCGAAGGTGCGCGCGGCCTCGGCATAGCGCTGGGGGCCAGGGGGCACCTGCAACCCCTGCCTGGCCCCACAGGCACCCCTCACCCCCCACCCAGCCCAAATGGCACCTCAAAGCCTCAGTGACACCCCCCAGTGCCACCCTACCCACACCCTGTGCCCTGCCCAGTGCTCCCAGCCCCAGCCCACACCTAATGCGCCAGCCTCACCCCTCATCCACAGCACCCCACAGCTCCTCCAGTTCCCCACACCCCCCACCCAGCCCAAATGCACCTCAAAACCTCACTGACACCCCCCAGTGCAGCCCTACCCCACCCCAGCAGCACCCTGTGCCCTGCCCAGTGCTCCCAGCCCCAGCCCACACCTAATGCGCCAGCCTCACCCCTCATCCACAGCACCCCACAGCTCCTCCAGTTCCCCAAAGCCCCCACCAGACCCACTGGCACCCCTCAGCCCCCTTCCCAGCACCCCAAGCTCCCCAGTTTGTCTCCAACAACTCTGACAGCCCCATACCCACTCCTAGAACCCCACAGCCCCTCACCCAGCCATGGGCCCCCCCCAAGACCCCAGCCCCTCTGCCCAGTCCCTGGAGCCCCCCCAGGTACCTGGAGCCCCCTGAGGGCCTTGCCCTTGCGGAAGGAGCCCTTGGGCCAGCCCGGCTGCAGCGCCAGCGCTGCCTCCGCGTCCGCCAGCGCCTCCTCGTAGCGCCCCAGCTTCTCCAGGCAGTAGGAGCGGTTCCCCAGGAGCCTGAGGGGAGGTGGGGGTGTCACTGAGGCTTGGCCCTGCCAGCCCAGCACCCCCAGCTCACCCCAAACCCCTCTGCTCACCGGTGTTCTTGGGGGTTCAGCTCCAGGGCCACGGTGAAGGCCCAAACGGCCTCAGAGTGTTGGCCCATCTGGGCTGCCTCGATGCCGTGGCCTGGGGAGGTGACACAGGGACACAGGGAGGGACAGTCCTCCTAGCACAGCCCCTCTGAGCTGTGAGAAGCAGGGAGAGCCCCCAGTGCCCTCCCCTGGCCCCTCTGGGGGTCCCTGCACTGACCTGCAAGTGCCAGGCTCTGTGCCAGCGTGCTGGGGCTGGGTGGCCTGGACTGGAGGGGCTGGGGGGACACAGGTGTCCCCACAGGGTCCCCACTTCCCTTCTCAGGCACCTTCCTGCTTGGTTCCACGTTCTGTGGCCCAGGGGACCGGTCACTGCCCGGGGGGGGCAGCCTGACCCCTGCCTTCTCCCGGGCTTTGCAGACAAAAGTGCAGCTCAGGTCCAGCTCCTCCTGGGGAAGCAGGGAGGGATGGGCAGGCAGAGCCCTGGGACCCCCCACCCACAGATGGCCCCCACGGGGACACTGTCCCTCACCTCTGTCACTGCTGTGTCCTCCGGCCCAGGCTCCTCTGAGGGCACTGTGGAGTCCCCAGGGCACGGGGAGGGCTCTGGGCAGCACCCCTCCTCCTCAGCACCATCTGAGGGAGGCCCAGTGCCTGCAGGGCCACTTGGGGGGCTCTGCAAGGACAGGGAGGGGGTGAGGTGACAGGGCTAGGGGGTGCTGGCTGGCCCCCCCAGCTCTGGGCATCCCTAGAACAGCACGAGCAGGCCGGACTGGTCACTCACTGGGTCAGTGTTCTCTTTGTTCTTCTGCTCTTGGCCCAGTTTCTCCCGTTTCTTTCGGTCTTTTTGTTTCTGAAAAGGAAGAACATGAAGCCATGAGCAGAGAAATGCAGCCTCAGCCCCCAGCTCAGAGACCTGCTGGCAGCACCCCAAGAAGGGGCAGTGACCCCAATCCCCAGGAGCTGGCAGGGGCCCTTCCCAGGGCTCACCCACCTTCTTCTTCAGCTTCTTCTTCTCTGCCTTCCTCTTGGCCCGCTCCTCCTCTGCCACCAGCTCCTGAGCGTTCTTCTCAGCTTCCTACAGGAGGGATGCCCTGAGTCAGGACAGCCCCGGGGCCACGAGGTGGGACCCTCTGGCGATGTCAACCCAGCCCCTCCACCCCTGGGGGACATCGGGGGGATTTTTCCCACCTCTGCCGTGAGCCAGGTCCGGCGGGGCGTGGGCAGCCGGTCCAGCCGCGCGTCCAGGGCGGTGGGAGGGGTCCGGGGCAGCGGCGGGGGCGGCTCCGAGCACAGGAAGGACTTGCGGAAGCCGCAGTAGCTGTAAGGAACGGCTCCCTCCGCCACGGGAATGTCCAAGAACTGCAAACCCGCGGCGAACTCGTCCTCATCGTAATCGTAATTGCCATCCTCATCGTCGTCATCATCATCATCATCAATCTCCGGGGGGTAGTAACCCACGCTGGGGCCTGGCAGGAGAACGGGGTGAGGAGCAGTCCCAGGCACCGGATCCCGGCTGTCCCCACGCCGTTCCCCCTCCCCTGGCAATTCCCGAGCATGGGGACCTCCGGTAGCCCCCGCCGCACTCACCGTCATCCCAGAGCAGACACACATCCCCCTCCTTACACTTAATCACCGACTGGGACGGTACCGGGAGGTCGGCGAAGCTGGACATGCGGTGCCGGGGGCAGAATGGCGCTGTGGGGAGCACAAACAGCCGTGAGCCGGCGGAGGCGGAACCGAAACCGGGCCGCGCTCTGGGCTCCCCCCCTGCCCCGGTCCGTACCGCCGCTCCAGCCGGCGGGGCCCAGCGTGCAGCCCCAGGGGCAGGCAGCGGGAGCAGGCCCGAAACCGCCCAGTCCGGGCCCGTCCCGCTCCCGCGTCCCGCCCGAGCCCCGCATCGCCACGAGCCGCCGCCGCGCCTCGGGATTGCATCACGGCCCTACCGGAACAACGTCACGGCGCCGCTTGAGGCCGCCCCGCCGCCATGTTGGGTGCGGGCAGGACGGCGGCCCGCAGGGCCCTCACGGAACAGGACCAGCGCTCCTCATCCTCTCCCGCCGTCCCCGCCTGCCCCAAGGCCGTGGGCTCGGCCGCCCCCCGCCGCTCGTCCCGCCCCTCACGCCGGGCCCCTCCTGGCGGCCAGTTTGGCCCAGCCCCCCGGATTAACGAGGGCGCGGCCTAAGCCTCTTTGCTGCCGCCGCCCCCGGCATGGCCCGGCATGGACGCCGGCGGCGCTGAGCGGCGCGGCGGAGAGCTATGCCTGCAGGTGAGGCCGCTCGGGACAGGGGGGGCTCGGACACCCCTCCCGGGGCAGCGGCGGGGCCGGGCCGGTAACGGGGTGGGCAGGGGGGCACCGGGCCCGGGCTGTGCTGCGTCTCCATGGCAACGGCGCAGGGGGCGGGGGCCGGGGAGTGGCCAAACGTGGCGAGCCCCGACCGGGGGCGTGGCCACAGCGGGAGCCGGCTGGGGGCGTGGCTTCGGGCGTGGTTGGTGTGGTAGTGGGCGGGGCCACTCGTGGCCCCGCCCTTCGCCCCGGCCCGGGGGTTCTGAGCCCTCCGTACCCCTCCAGGTGGGCGACGCCGGCCTGGGCGGCCTCATCCTGCTGCTGCTGACGGCCCGCCCGGGACCGGGCGATGGGGCTGCTCGCGGGGACCCCCCCGAGCCCGGTGAGACCCCCGGGGGCTGCGGGGAGCACAAGGAGGGGGGAGTTCTGGGGGGCTGCGGGGATCCTGATGGGGTGCGTGGTCCTGGGGGGGAGTACGGAGGATCCTAACGGGGTCCAGGGTCCTTGGGGTGGCATTGATGGCGTGTGGCGGGCTGTGGGGACCCCAATGGGCAGTGGGGTCTTGGGGGTCACAGGGTTAGGGTGGCAGTGGGACAGTGATGGGCGGGTGCTGTTCCACAGCAAGGTTCTTCACATTTGGGGTCCCCACCCTACCCCATGGTCCCTGCCCCATTCTGAGGGTCCCATGCCCCCAGGCGGGTCGCGGGGGCCCCTGGCGCGCTCCTTGCAGCGGGCAGAGGCCATGCTGCGCAGCGTCACCCCGGGACTGCGCCGCCTGCTGTCCCCGTGGTCGAGCCGGCGCGGCGACACCGACGAGGACGATGACGAGGACGAGGATGAAGCAGCGTCCATCGTGGTCCCACTGGAGCAAACCTTCCCGGTGCTGCGCCGCTGCCTGTGCGTCTGGGAGGACCCTCGCACCGAGACGTTCCTGGGGTACGTGCGGCCCCATCCCGGTGGCAGCGCCGCTGACTTTTCCGAGGACGCCGTGCGGCGGCGCGTGGCGGAGCGGGGAGCGACCCTGCACGCGCTGCTGCAGCACCGCCACCAGCTCCGCCTGGCCCGCGACTTCACTCGACGCCTCAAGGCCTCCTCCGACTTCCTACGGCGGCTGCTGGCGTTACCGGAGCCCGGCGCGCCCGGCGAGGCGGTGCCGGCGCCGCGGGAGCTGTGCGCGGAGCTGCGGGCGCACGCGGGGCACTGGGCCGCGCTGCTGCGGCGGCTGCGGGTGGACGCGTGGCTGCGGGCACTGCCGCAGCGCCGGGGCCAGGCCGTGCTGCACATGCGCTGGGTGCTGCTGCTGCCCGCCGTGACGGCCTCGCGCCTCACCGGGCGCCACATCGAGGCACGGCTGCGGCAGCTGGGCCGCCCCGGTACGCCCGCCCCGGCTGCTGAGAGCCTGGCTGAGCTCTTCCAGGGGCTGGAGATCTACAACCGCGTGGTGCAGGGGCTGGCCGAGGAGCTGGGCCCCGAGGTGAGGGCGCCCGGTGCCTTCACGGTGGGCACGGTGCTGCGGCTGCTGGCGGCCGAGCGCAGCCGGGCCGTGGCCCAGAGGCTCCGGCCTCTCCTGTGGCCCCAGAGTGGGAAGGTCAGGGATGGACACGTCCGCTGGGAGGATGTGGGGGTGCCGTGGCCACCGGGGCATGGCACGGTGGGGATGGACACAGAACCTTCTGGAGCAGCACCGGCACTGGCGGCTGAGCTGCAGGCACTGTGCCAGGAGGACGAGGAGCTGATGGGGCACGTTTTTGGGGTGCTGGTGGCCTCAGCTGACAGCCTGTGGCAGCCAGTGCTGTCAGAGAGCCCCGAGCCCCTGGGGCTGCGGCCGGGCAGTGCAGGGGGCTGGAAGGCCGTGCGGTGGCTGGACGCTGCCCGCGGCCCCGTGGCCGCCACCCTGAGCGCCCGGTACCGCCTGCTGCTCTGGGAGAATGTGGGAGCTGTGCTGGGGGACAGCCTGGGCACCCCTCCTGCCACCCCCAGTGCCACTGTCACCGCGGCGTGGGAGCTGAGCCGTGCGCTGGCTGTTGGTATGTGTGGGGGTACAGGGGGTGTGGGGGCCCTCGGGGTGTCCCTGTGCCACCCTGAGCCCCGCTGTGTCCCCACAGCCCACGTGCCCGCCGAGTGCCGGGAGGAGCTGGGGAGGCTCTGCCTGCAGCTGCTGTGCCGGAGTGTTCTCTGCAGCTGGGACACGGGTATGGGGGCTGGGGGGCCCCAGGGAGCGGTGCAGGGTGTGGGGCGGGGTGTGGGGCAGGCTGTGGGCTCTGGGGTAGAAGGTGGGGGGCAGAGTGTGGGGCACTTGGTGGATATGGGGTGAGGGAGTGGGGTATGCTATGAAGGGTTAGATATGCAATGTGGGGTGGGGTGTGGGGTGCAAGTGGGGGATGTTGGGGCTTTCTGACTGGTTTTTCTCCAGATTTTACCCATGCTCTGGGTTCAGGGCTGTCAGACAAGTGCTTGGAGTCCCCAGGAGGGTCCCCAGGGCTGGGGTGCAGCCGCACAGCCCAGCAGCTCCGGTGCCTCTTCCCAGCCCTGGCACTGGCCCTGCGCTGCCTGCGCCTGCTGCCCGCCCGCCCGCATGGTGAGAGGGGTCTGGGGAGGGGGGCAGGCGGGTCTGGGGGTCCTCTCTGTGCTGACCCCCGCCCGCAGCCCCCCCCGGGGGTCTCTGCCTGCGTCTGCAGGTGCTGGGCCGGTGCCTGGCGGCGGTGGCGGCCACCCACGCGTGGCTGACGGGCCGGGCCGGGCGGTACCTGGCGGCCTGGGCACTGCCTCAGTTCCTGCTGCTCACCCAGGGAGACCTGCAGGTATGGGGGCATGGGGGGCACAGGGGGCTGGGGGGACACAGCAGGGCTGGACTCACTCCATCTGCTCCCCTCCAGGTGCTGAAGGCAGAGGCAGAGCAGCTGATGCTGCAGGTGAGCCGGACCTTCCCAGAGCCAGGGGACATTCCTGGGGACAGCCCCCCTGAGCCACCCCCCAGCCCGGGATCCCCGTGGGAGCTCCAGCTGTGCCAGCAGATCCGTGACATGGCCAACAGCATCCAGGTGTGGTGGGACTGCGGGAGGGTGGTCTGAGCACCAGGATGCCTGTGTCACCTGTGTCACCCTGTGTCACCCTGTGTCATCCCGTGTCCCCTGTGTCCCAGCTCTTCTCCGGGGACGTGCTCTGGATGTTCTCCACCAGCTGCAAGCGGCTCTCGGCCGAGATCTTTGACCAGACGATGCCTCTGGGCCGACACTGGCGGCTTGGGCCCCGCGCTGGTGGGTGTTGGGGCTGAGGGGGGCTCTGAGGGGATTTGGGGGGGTCACTGACCTGTGTCCCTGTGTCCCCCAGAGCTGCCCAGCTCCCCCAGCGCCTACGCGGCGGCCGCGGTGCAGGCGGTGCTGGGGCAGGTGCTGCAGGGTGCCCAGGCCCTGCCCCACGACGCCCAGGTGCCCACCCTGGCACGGGTCACCACGGCCTTCCTGGAGGCCTGGATGGATCACATCCTCACCCGCCGCATCAAGTTCAGGTACTGGGGATGGAGGGGCACAGCTTGTGGCCAGTGCCAGGGGTCCCAGTGGGGTCCTGGGGGTCCCAGTGGCACTTCCAGGGGTCCCAGTGGGATTCTGGGCATCCCAGTGGCTGTTTAGAGGTCCCAGGGGCATTGCTGGGGGTCCCAGTGGCAGTTCCAGTTGTCCCAGTGGCAATTTCAGAGGTCCCAGTGGGGTCCTGGGGCTCCCAGTAGAGTCCTGGGGGTCCCAGTGGTAGTTCCAGGGGTCCCAGCGGCAGTTTCAGAGGTCCCAGTGGGGTCCTGGGGGTCCCAGTGGGCCTTGGGGTTCCCAGTGGCAGTTCCAGAGCTTCCAGTGGCAGTTCAGGGGTCCCAGTGGCGTCCTGGAGGTCCCAGTGGCAGTGCTAGGTGTCCCAGTGGCAATTGTAGAGGTCCCAGTGGCAGTTCCAGGGCTCCCAGTGGCATTCTGGGGGTCCCAGTGGCAGTTCTGGGGGTCCCAGTAGCAGTGCTGGGGGTCCAAGAACAGGCCAGGGGGCTCAGTGACAGGTTGGGGTCCCGCTGATGGTGTCCCCGTGGGGGTTATGGGGGTCTGGTGACAGTGCCAGAGGCTCTGTGGGGGTCCCGGTGGTGGTCACAGGGGTCTGATGGCAGTGCCAGGATTTCAGTGGTGGTCACAGCGGGTGGTGACAGTGCCAGAGGCTCTGTGGGGGTCCCGGTGGTGGTCACAGGGGTCTGATGGCAGTGCCAGGATTTCAGTGGTGGTCACAGCGGGTGGTGACAGTGCCAGAGGCTCTGTGGGGGTCCTGGTGGTGGTCACGGGGGTCTCATGGCAGTGCCAGGACCTCAGTGCGGGTCATAGCGGGTGGTGGCGGTGTCGGGGGGTTCTGTGGGGTCCTGCTGAGGGTTCTGGGGCCGCACCCCCCACGCTGACCCCCGTGCCAGCCTGCAGGGTGCCCTGCAGCTCCGGCGGGACTTCGAGGCCGTGCAGGAGCTGGTGTGCTCGGAGCGCTCCGGGCTGGCCCCCGAGGCGCGGCAGGCGCTGCGGGCCCTCTGCGTCTTCCGCCACACGGACACGGCCGTGCGCTGCCTCCTGCAGCAGCCCGGGGGGCTGGGGGAACACCCCCGCCGCTGGGGCAGCCTCCGGCGCTGCTGTGAGAGCGGGACCGGCCGGGAATGGGGCGGGGAATGGGGCGGGGAATGGGGAATGGGGTGGGGAATGGGGTGGGGAATGGGCTGGGAGGGTGGGGAATGGGGTGGGGACTGCGATGGGAGGGGATTGGGATGAGGTGGGGTGGGGAATGGGCTGGGAGGGGATGAGACAGGTGAGGATGGGGTAGGAAAGGAATGGGATGGGATGAATATGGAATGGGACAGGGTGGGGATGGGAATGGGGTGGGATTGGGATGAAATGGGGTGGAGATGGGATGGCCCAGGGTGGAGGATTGGGACTAGGATGGATGAGGATAGGGAGATTGGGACATGGATGGATAGGGATAGGGCGAATGGGACAAAGACTGATGAGGACAAGGATGGGGATGGGATTGGAATGGGGATGGGGATGGGATGGGACAGGGTGGAGAATTGGGACTAGGATGGATGGGGAGAGGGAGAGAGACAAGGATCTGGATGGGATTGGAATGGGGATGGGGTGGGGATGAGATGGGATGGGATATGATGGAGATGAGTTGGGGTGGTGATAAGATGGGAATCGGATGGGATGAGTTGGAGCAGGATTGGGATGAAATAGGGTGGAGATGGGATGGGACAGCGGGGAGGATTGGGACAAGGGTGGATGTGGACAGGGAGAGGGACAAGGATAGGGATGGGATTGGAATGGGGACGGGGTGGGAATGGGATGGGGTGGGATTGGGATGAAGATGAGTTGGGGTGGTGATAAGATAGGAATCAGATGGGATGAGGTGAAGTAGGACTGGAATGAGATGGGGTGGAGATGGGATGGGACAGGGTGGAGGATTAAGGCAAGGATGGATGGGGACAAGGAGAGGGACAAGGATGGGGATGGGATTGGAATAGGGACGGGAACCCTGATCAGAAGCAGGATGTGATATCCCAGCCTATCCATCTATCCAACCTATCCCAACCCCATCCATCCCTTGCCAGGCTCAGACGAAGGCACCCACCCCCTGGAACCATCCATGGACCCTCTCCCTGGCCTGGACCCTCTGGAGGGGCTGGGCCCAGTCCCAGGGACCCCTCCTGTGGCTCCAGAGGCCGATGGCCCGGCCCGGCCCGAGTCCCCGTTCCCGGGCAGCCAGCAGCAGTGGCTGTCCCTGCGGCTGCACCGTGCCCGCCGCTGGCGCGTGCCAGGGCTGCCGTGTGTGGGGAACAGCCCTGAGGGCTGAGCTGCAATAAACCTGCAAACACCACGGCCGTGGCTGTGTCTGCGGGTGGGACATCGGGGTGTGGGGCTCTGGCATTCCTGGGGTGTGATCCTGGGATTCCAACTGGGACCAGTTGCTGGTGGGTGGGCAGGATCTAACTGGGACTTTTGTGGGTAGACTGGTGTGGATTAGGGGTCCTGGGGTGCACTGCGGGTGTATAGCTGGGGTTCCAGGGTGATCCTAGGGAAAGCTGGGGGTTCTTTGAGTATCAACAGGCAGAACAAACCAGACGTGAGGAGGTGGACTGGGTGGCAGGGCAGGTCGGGGACACCGTGCGGTGTCGTTGTCGCCTCGGGGCCACTTTGGGCACTTTTTGAGCCTGCGTCCGATCCTCCCGCCCGCCAGGGGGCGCTCGCAGAACGGGCCTGGCCGCACCTGGCGCAGCGCTGCCGTCACCAGCGCGACTGCCCTGATGGCGGGCGAGCGGCGGCGGCGCGGCGGGGATGGACCCCGGGAACGGCCCCGGGAGCGGCTCCGCGACCGGGACCCGAAACTGCGGCAACAGCAAAAGCCGCAGCGAGGCTCCGGGCGGGGTCGGACGGCGCTGGCGCTCACAGCGGCGGCGGCAGCGCTGGCGCTGAGTCTGGCGGCGGCGGCTGCCGGGTGGAAGCGGTGGAGCGAAGCCTCCCGCCTCGTCACCCCTCACCCCGCGCCCCCCGCCGTCCCCCCCGGCTCCACCGGGCCTCTCGCATCGCCCACCTATTTCTGGGGCACGTACCGGCCTCACGTCTACTTCGGGATGAAGACGCGGAGCCCGCGCTCTGTGGTGACCGGTGAGGGGCGCGGGGGGCTCTGCCCCGGCCCGGGGCTCGTCCGGCCCCGCTCCCACGGCGGGGCCGCCCCTGACACCTCCCCGCCCCTCCAGGACTGATGTGGCTCCAACACGGCGGCAACTTGCGGCACACGAGCGAGCAGAACGACGGCGTGTCGCGATATGGGTGGCTGATGCACGACGGGGAGAATTTCGGAGTGCAGGAGATCCGCGATGAGGGGCTGGTGCTGAGAACCGAGTTCGTGAAGCAGCCGGGGGGAGAGCACGGCGGCGACTGGAGCTGGCGGGTCACAGCGAAGATGGAGGTGAGGGGGTAAAAGTGGGAGAGGGGTTGGGATGCCAGGGAACTTTTGTCATCCTCCTCTTCCTCCTCCCCAGGGCAAGGGCCCGGCCCCTCTCCTGTCCCTCTTCTTCTACGTGGCCACGGACGGGCAGGGGACGCTGCGACCAGTGCTGGAGAACGGGACACGGCTGGCGGCCGTGGCAGGGACGGCGGAGGAGCTTGGGGACTTCACCCTCACCTTCCTGCCGCCCACCGGGGAGGGCGGGGAGGGGCCCACGTACGCCAGGTGAGTGTCTGGGCTGTGTCCCCTCCATCTGCCCCCATGTCCCCACCGTGTCCCCCATCCCTGACTCTCCTCTCCCCCCCAGCTACAACTTCCTGGCAGCGGGGGTGCCGGGGCTGCACCGTCTCACCGACCTGGTCCGGCACAGCCTCCGTGAGAGCTCCGTGTTCTCCCCACCGGGCCGACCGCGCCGTCGCTTTTTCGGGGTGTCCAGCACGGGGGGGCTGCCTGGGGAGTCCCCGCGGGGGCAGCTGCTGCTGCACCAGGTGACGCTGGAGCCGCCGGCAGTGCTGGAGGTGACGCTGGAGTCGGGCAGCGCGGCGGGGGCGCGGCAAGGGCGGCTGGCGGGGCCGGCGCTGAGCGCGGCGCTGGCTCGGCACGCGGCCGCCTTCGAGCGACGCTTCGAGGACGCTTTTGGGCTGGGGACACGAGGGGTGTCCCTCCCGCAGCGCCGCTTTGCCCAGGCCGCGCTCAGCGAGATGCTGGGCGGGATCGGCTTCTTCCACGGCCGCTCCCTGCTGCGCTCGGAGCACCGCGAGGAGCCGGTGCCCGGCATGGAGTCCGTGCTGTTCACGGCCGTGCCCTCGCGCTCCTGCTTCCCGCGGGGCTTCCTGTGGGACGAGGGCTTCCACCTGCTGCTGCTGGCCCGCTGGGACCCCGCGCTGGCCCGCGACATCCTGGCCCACTGGCTCGACCTCCTCAACGCCGACGGCTGGATCCCACGGGAGCAGATCCTGGGGGAGGAGGCGCGCTCCCGGGTGCCCCCCGAGTTCGTGCTGCAGCACAGCGAGACGGCGAACCCCCCGACGCTGCTGCTGGCGCTGGAGCGGCTGCTGCCCGACGCGCCCCTGCCCTACCTGCGCCGCCTCTTCCCACGCGTCCGCTCCTGGTTCGAGTGGCTGAACCGCACCCAGGCCGGCCCCGAGCCCTTCACCTTCCGCTGGCGCGGCCGCGACCCCGACCCCGAGCGCTTCCTGAACCCCAAGACTCTTT
Source organism: Agelaius tricolor (assembly GCF_023055355.1). NCBI lineage: Eukaryota > Metazoa > Chordata > Aves > Passeriformes > Icteridae > Agelaius > Agelaius tricolor. The sequence continues at coordinate 468,977 of NW_027269314.1, forward strand.
CGTCGGGGCTGGACGATTACCCCCGCGCCTCGCACCCGTCCGCCCAGGAGCGGCACCTGGACCTGCGCTGCTGGATGGCACTGGGCGCCCGCGTGCTGGCGGCGCTGGCCGAGCGCCTGGGCGAGCCCCACGTGCCCTATCGCGACATGGCTGCCGCCCTCAGCGACAACGACCTGCTGGACCGGCTGCACTGGGCGCCCGAGCTGGGCGCCTTCGCCGACTTCGGCAACCACAGCTCGGCCGTGGCTCTGCGCTGGCACCGCCCGGCCCCGGTGCCGGGCCGGCCCCCGGCGGCCCCGCAGCTGCGGCGGGAGGTGCGGGAGGCGCCGCGGCTGCAATTCGTGGCTGCTTTGGGCTATGTCAGCCTGTTCCCGCTGCTGCTGCAGCTGCTCCGGGTGGACTCCCCGCGGCTGCCGGCGCTGCTGGGCTCCATGAGCAGCGAGCAGCAGCTGTGGACGCCCTTCGGGCTGCGCTCGCTGGCCCGCGACAGTCCCTTGTACCTGCGGCGCAACACCGAGCACGACCCCCCCTACTGGCGCGGCTCGGTCTGGGTCAACATCAACTTCCTGGCGCTGCGGGCGCTGCACGGGTACGCGCGGGCGGCGGGGCCGCATCGGGAGCGAGCGGAGCGGCTCTACCGGGAGCTGCGCCAAAACCTCGTGGCCAATGTGTTCCGGCAGTACGAGGCCACCGGGTTCCTGTGGGAGCACTACCGGGACAGCGATGGCACCGGGCAGGGTTGTCACCCCTTCGCCGGCTGGTCCGCGCTGGTGGTGCTGGCCATGGCTGAGGACTATTGATGTGGAGGGGTCGCTGTGCCCCCTGCCTGCCTGCCTGGAGTGCTCAGGGCCAGGGGAGGTGTTGGGGGGCTGTGCCAGAGCCCCCCTGCTTCCCCTGCAATAAACTTCCATGACTGTGGCCTCTCGCCACCCGTGTCAGGGTGTCACAGTGTCACCTTTGCTGACCCCCTGTGCCATGGGGGGCGTCCCCACCCAGCCCAGTGCACCCACCACAAGGCTCGATGGTACTTCCACATCTCTTTAATGGTGAGAGAACGCGCCGGGACCTCCCACCCACCCCCATGGCCTCAGGCACCCCCCGGGCGATGGGGCCCCCCCGGGCAGCAGCACCGGGATCACAGGGGAGGCCCCAGGAGCAGTTTGGAGGGGAGGGGGCTCCAGCAGGACCCCACCACACTGCAAGGTGGGTGTCACTCGGGGTTAGGGGCCCCCAGGGGCTCCCTGATGAGTCCAGAGCCCAGTTGGGGGTCCTGTGGGGGGAGGTCAGACAGGCAGCACAGGTGAGCCGGGCCCCCCACCACTCCCTGCTCCCCCACAGCCCTCAGGCTCACCCTCCTCCTCCTCCACACCCCGGCCCACCTCGATGCCCGAATCCCCCGTGAGCCGCCGGTGCCGCCCGGGGCATCCCCCTGGCCCAGCTCTGCCTGCCCCACCCTCACCCCCCTCGGTGTTGGAGCAGGGGTGTCCCTCAGCCTCACACAAGTCCGGGGGCACTTGTTTGGGGGGGCCCCCGCGGGCTGGCAGCTCCTCTGGCAGGGGCAGGTCCCAGCTGGCACCGGTGCCGGTGCTGCTGGAGCCGTAGTCACGGCCGGTACTGCCACCCCCCGTGCCCGGGCCCGGCTCCGGGTCCGTCTCGTCGGTGGCCGGCGCCGAGAGCGAGGAGCTGCTGGGGGAGGAGGCGCAGGAGCAGCCGCAGGAGCAGGAGCTGCAGCCCCCGGAGGAGCCCGGCGACAGCGAGGGGCTCCCGGGGCTGTAGGGCGGCGGCGGCGTCCCGGGGCGCTGCGCCACCTCCTCGTACGCCGGGAGCTTGAAGGAGGCCAGCAGCCCTGAGGGGGGGGGAGAGGCGGGGTCAGGGGACACCCGGGACACGGAGGGGACACCGGGAAATGGCCCCGAGAGGATGGAGATGGAGGGCACAGGGGCTGGGGATGCACGTGGGGATCCAAGATCCTGGGGGTGGCACAGGGGGTCCTGACTCACTGAGATCCCCCGTGAAGATGGTGGGGTATGAGGGGCTGGGGGCAACATCGGGGTCCCGATTCACTGAGGTCTCCACCCCCCGTGGATTTGGGGGGTACAGGGGAAATTCAGCAGCCCCTGACTCACGGAGGTCCCCCGAGGAGGGCGGGTACTGGCAGGCACCGTGGTAGGCGATGAGGTTGATCTCACGCTGCCGCTGCTGCTGCTGCAGGCGCAGCTTGGCCCGGCGGTGCCGGAAGGCGCAGCAGCAGCTCAGCAGGATCAGGATGGTCCAGAGCAGCCAGAACCCTGCGGGAACGGGGCCGCGGAGCGGGGCGGTCATCTTCACACGGAACCCCCGTGCCCACGGAAGCCCCGTTCACACGGGGGGATCCCCCAGAACCTCCCAGGACCCTCAGTCCCCCCCAGCTCCTCCGGAGCCCCCGGCCCCGACACAGTCCCTGAGCTCCCCGGGGTCCCGGCTCCTCCCTAAGCCACCAGCCCGCCCGGAGTCCCCGTTCCCGTCCGTTCTCCCGGGATCCCCCCGCACTCACACCACAGCTCGTAGTAGTAGGTGCAGCAGCCGCTCTCCCCGCAGCAGTGCCCGGTCTCGCACACGTAGGGCCGGTTGTTCACCCCCGGGCAGAACTCCCGGGCCTGCGGGCACGGCCGCACCGTCACCGCAGCCCCGCGCGCGGCCCCCCCGCCCCGGCCCGCCCGGTACCTGCGGGTGCTGCCGGCCCAGCAGCGCGGCCCAGGCCCCCTCGGCGCTCCCGGGCCGCTCCATGGCGCCGCCGCCTAAAGCCCGCCGCGGCCCCGCGCCCGCCCGGCCGCGGGCCCCGCCGCCCGCAGCAGCCGCCGCCGCCCCGTGGCCGCCGCCGCCGCCATCGCGGCCCCCGCGGCCGCCGCCGCCCGGGCCGGGGCCGTCGCCGCCGCCATCACGCCCGGCCCGAAATCCCGCCCCCGCCACCACCGGTGACCAATCAGCGGACGCTCCGCAGCCGACAGCCAATCGGCGCTGCCGCCGCCGCCCGGCTGCAGCCAATCGCTCGCCGTCTGCCTGAGTCTCACGCCCAACAACAGAGACAAAGAAGCCGAGCCCCGCCCCCTCCATGATTGGCGGCTATAGAGACCAACCGGAGACAGAGCACCGCCCCCAAGCTCTGACTGACAGCAGCGGTCGCCAATGGCGACCCAGTCCTAAGTTCGACGAAGGGCGCGGCCTCCCGGCCCGCCCCGGGGCGGACACTTGGCACAGCGCAGCCAATTGGCGAGCAAACAGCACTTCGGCCGCCTGATTGGCAAAGCGTCCGACTAATCAGCGTCGCCGCTCTCCGAGGGGCAAGGCCCCAGCCAATGGGCGATGTCGGAGAGCGCCCCGCCCACCCGGGACGGACCACAACGCACTGGCAGGGGGGTGCTGGGCTGTTCCACAGCCGGGGGAGGGCGGGTATGTACCATAGCTCTTCCGGGGGTGTCGGACTCCACCACAGCGCTCCCGGGCAGGGGTCGGACTGTACCACTGAGCGCCCGGGGGGTCGCGCTGCCTCCCCATCGCAGCAGACCCACACACGGCTCCTTCAACAACAGCCTTTAATCAGCTCCGCCACACCAGATCCCCTCAGTCCCTGCGGGGGTCCGGTCCCCAACCCTCCGTGTCCACAGTGGAGAGCCTAGAGCCCTCTGGAGCTCCACATCCCAGGTGTCCACACCCGTTTGGAGGAGCTCCAGGTGTCCATAAGGAAGTGCAGCTCTCCGGGTGGCGTGGCCAGAGCCTCTGTATCCACAGCAGAGGTTTTGAAGCTCCTTGTTCTGGCTCCACGTGGACGATCTGGAGCTCCCCACAGTGCAGACCTACAGGTTCCTCTTCCAGCTGTGTCCATGCAGAAAATCCAGGAATTCCATATGGCCAGGTGATCTGGCCCTTGTACCCACGGCAAAGCATCCGTAGCCCCCGGGGAAGATCCACAGCCCCCCGGGGAGGGTCCGTAGGCCCCCAGACAGGGTCTGTAGCCCCCTGGGGAGGTTCCATAGCCCCCTGGTGAGGGTGTGCAGCCCCCTGGGGAGGATCTGTAGCACCTGGTCAGGGTCTGTAGCCCCACAGCGGGTCCATAGCCCCTGGTGAAGGTCTGTAGCGCCCTGAGGAGGGTCCATAGCCCCCGGTAAAGGTCTGTAGCTGACAGAGGGTCTGTAGCCCCTGGGGAAGATCTGTAGCCTCACAGAGAATCCATAGCCCCCTGCAGAAGATCCACAGCCACCCAGAGAGGATCCACAGCCCCCACAGAGTGTCTGTAGGCCCCTGGTAAGCGTCTGGGGCTCCCTGGAGAGGGTCTGTAGCCCCCACAGAGGATCTGTAGCCCCCACAGAGGATCTTTAGCTCCCACAGAGGGCCCACAGCCCCCTGCAGAGGGTCCATAGCCCCTCAGAGAGGATCCATAGCTCTCCACAGAGGATCCATAGCCCTCCACAGAGGATCTGTAGCCCCCACAGAGGGCCCATAGCCCCTTGGTGAGGTCCCGTAGCCCCTTCAGAGTGTCCGTAGCCCCCTGCCGAGGTCCCGTATCCCCCTCCTAGCTCCCGTACCCCCCAGCTCTCTCACCCCGCGCTCTGCAGCAGCTGCAGGTTGCGCCGGTAGCAGCCCAGGCTGCAGAGGGGCCGCCCGGTTTGGGCGCAGCTGTAGCGCTTGGCGTTGCCGCAGCCGGGCACGGCGCAGGGCTGGGCGGGCGGCACGGGCGGCGCGGCGGCGGCCACGGGCACCGGGAAGCCCGCGGGGAAGGAGACGGTGACGCCGTCGGCGGCGCTGCGGTAATGAACCACCGGGCACGGGGCCGGGCGGGCGCGGCGCTCGCGCAGGGCCCGGACCTTGGCCTTGTGCGTGCGCGTCAGGCGCTCGATGGTCTGGTTCTTGCTCTCCTCGGCCTTGCGGGCCGCCTGCAGCCGCCGGCGCCGCGCCCGCTCCTCGCGCTTCTCCCGCATCTCCTCCGTCACCTCCTTGGCCTTGGCGCCCATGGGCAGCTGCAGCAGGGGCTGGCTCTGCTGCTTGTGCAGCAGCGCGCGCTGTGGGGCACAAAAGGGGGGTCAGAGAGGTGTGGGGGGGGTCTGGGAGGTACCCCCAGTTCCAGCTCTGCCCCACAGCAGTGCTGGGCTTCCTGCAGCCCTTCCAGGCCTCCTGAGTCACGCCCCAAGGGTTCCAGCTCAGCCCCAGAGCAGCTCTGCGCTTCCTGCAGCAATCCCAGCCACCCCAGCCCTGCCCTGCATCCCTTCCAGGCCCTCTCAGTCATGCCCCAGGGGTTATGAGGGTCCCCAGTCCCCCATCAGCCCAGCTCCCTTGTAGGTCTGGAGTTCCCTGAGCACCCCCAGCCCCTCCCCAGCCACCCCAGCCCTGCCCTGCATCCCTTCCACATCCCCCCAATCATGCCCCAGGGGTTATGAGGCTCCCCAGTGCCCTCTCAGCCCAGCTCCCTCCTGGGACTGGAGCTCCCTGAGCACCCCCAGTCCACCGGCCCTGACATCCAGCCCCCCTCAGTCATGCACCAGAGGCTATGAGACCCCCCCCAGTGCCCCTTCCTCCTGGCTCTGCTGCTCCCTAAGCACCCCCAGCCCCTCCCCAGCTCTCCCCTGCCACCCTTCCAGGCCCCCTCAGTCATGCCCCAGGGGTTATGAGACTCCCAGTCCCCCCATCAGCTCAGCTCCCCTCTTGTCTGGAGCTCCCCAGCCCCCCCAGTCCCCCCAGACCTGCCGGGCTGTCAGGAGGGACTCGTCCACCTCCCTCTTGATGTCACCGTTGTCATCCAGCTCCCCCCTCTCGAGGGCCGCCAGCCAGCGCCGTTCCTCCTCCTCCTCTTCCTCCTCCTCTTCCTCCTCCTCCTCCTCGCCCTCCTCACGGGCAGGGAAGCAGTTCTCGGGGTCCAGCTCAGGCAGTGGTGAGGGGGCCAGGTTGCTGTCCTCATCTGATGGCAACAGCCATGGGGGTGGGGGTCACACTGCCCTGGGGGTCCAGAGCACCCCCTGCCCATCCAGCCCCCTCCAGAGCACCCCCTGCCCACCCAGCCCCATCCAGAGCCACCCCTGCCCACCCAGCCCTCGCTCTGAGCCCCCTCAGAGCACCCAGCCCTCACTGTGAACCCCCTGCCCACACACCCCTCACTCTGAGCCCCCCATTTCCACCCAGAGCTCCCCCATTTCGCCCCACCCCGAGCCCCGAGCCCCCCATGCCCCTCCATGCCCCCTGTGCCCTCCGTCGCTCACCCAGCCATGCCCGGTACTGCTCGATGGGGACGCTGGGCTCCTCCTCGTCCCCTGCCAGCAGCGGGGACGGCGAGTGCGTCCCTTCGGGGACCACCGTGAACGTGGGGACACTGCGGGGGAACAGAGAGGAGTTTGGGGGGACACACGGGACAGGCCCGGCCCTGCCTCCCATCCTCCTCGCCCATTTTGGTGCCCAGGCTCTGCCCCTCGCTCCCTCCTCACCTCTTGGTGCCCAGGATTTGCCCTCCCAGCTTAATCCGGAGCCGCAGCCGTGGCTGCCGAGGCGGTTCGGGCCCCGGGGCCGGCCCGGCCTCGTGGTGGTGCCGTTTCTTGTGCTTTTTCTTGTGCTTCTTGTGCTTCTTCTTGTGGCCGCCATGGCCGCCCGCCTCGGCCTCCTGCCCTGTGAGGGGGAACACGGGTCACCGAGGGCTCCCCGCGGGCTCTGTCGCACCGGGGAGCGATCCCGCAGCCCCCCCGGGCCCTGCCCGGCCCCGCGGCCTCTCACCGTGCCCGCCGGCCTCCATCGCTCCCCGCCGCCAGGCCCTGCGCATCCGCCCGCGGGGGACTCAATTCGGGACGGACCCACTTCCGGCCAAACTCACTTCCGCCCGGCTTGGCTGCTGCTCGTTATGAGGGGCCGGTGACGCTGCAGCCGCCATCTTGGAAGTGGGCACATTGTGTGCTGTCCGGGGGGAAACTGGTGCCCAAGGTGCTTTTGGGCCGGCCAGGGCAGGTGTGTGAGCTCAGGTGTGAACTCAGGTGAGATCAGGGCAGGATGAGGAGCTTTGACTTCATCAATCCACACAAATATCTCAAATATCCACACAAGAGTCTCAAATACCCACACAAATACCTCAAATATACACACAGACCCCTCAAATACTCATCCAAATATCTCAAATATCCACACAAACCCCTCAGATACTCACCCAAATATCCCAAATATTCACACAAAACTGTCAAATACCCATCCCAAATATCCACATAAACGACTCAGATACCCACCCAAATATCTCATATAATCACGTAAAACCCTCAAATACCCACCCAAATATCCACATAAACCCTCCAAATGCCCACTCAAATGTCTCAAATATCCACACAAACCCCTCAAATTCTCACCCAATATCTCAAATATCCAAATAAACCTCTCAAATACCCATCCAAATATCCACACAAAGCCCTCAAATGCTCACCCAAATATCCCAAATATCCACAAAAAACTCTCAAATACCCCCAAATATCTCAAATATTCACACAAACCCCTCAAATTCTCACCCAAATATTCACCCAAATCTCTCGTCTGAGACGCGATCCCATCCATCACACAAAAATCCCCATCCAGCCCCAAAAATCCCTCCCCGGGGTGCAAGGATGGTGCCTAGGGCAGGATGAGGAGCTTTGACTTCATCAACCAAAAGAAATATCCCAAATATTCACCAAAAACTCTCAAATACTCACCCAAATATCCCCAAAGAACTCTCAAATACCCACCCAAATATCCCAAATATCCACAAAAACCTCTCAATTACCCACCCAAATATCTCAAATATCCACAAAAAACCCTCTATAATACTCACCCAAACATCCCAAATATCCACAAAAAACTCTCAAATGCCCCCAAATGTCTCAAATATTCATACAAACCCCTCAAATTCTCCCCCAAATATCCACATAGACCCCTCAAATACCCACCCAAAAATCTCAAATATCTGCACAAACCCTTCAAATACCCACCCAAAAATCTCAAATATCCACCAAAACCTCTCAATTACCCACCCAAATCTCTCAAATATCCACCCAAATCTCCCATCTGAGTGTGGATCCCATCCATCCACACAAAAAAACCCTCATCCCACGGAGGTGACAATCCCCCCCGGGACGGGTCACCCTGGCGTGTGTCACCTCCGCAGGTGGCACCGCGACATCTCTGATTTCCCCTTCCCACCCTCCCGCTGCGGGATTTTGGGGATTCCCTGCGGGGTTTTGGGATTCCCTGCGGGGACACGCGTGGCACAGCGATGTCACACGGTCACAGATGTGTCACCCATTGTCCCCCGCCGTGTCCCCGGGCCATTGTCCCGCCCGTGCCAGGAGCCGCCGGCACCGATCGCCGCCCGCTCCCCCCCCCCCCGCCTCCCCGCGCCATCCCGGGGCTGATCCGAGCCCCGAGAGGCGACCCCGGCATCTCCACCGGGTCCATCCCGGTGTTCCCCACCTGGCCCCGGTGCTCCGGACACCGGGAGCCCCTCCCGGAGCACCGGGACCCTCAGAACCCCGGGAATTGCCGCGGACTCGGGAACCCCCGCAAAGCTCCGGGCACCGGGAAAGCTCCAGAGCACCGGGAGCACCGGCAACACCGGGACCCACCACAAATCTCCGGTTCACGGGGGCTCCGGGACCCCTCGGGACCCCTCGGGAGGCTCCGGATCCCGGATCCCCCAAGACCCCCGGGATCCTTCAGAACTCTTGGGACCCTCCGGGACCACCGGGACTCCCGGGCATGTACCGGCGGGACGAGCGGAGCCGCGCCACGGTGGCGGAGGGGTCAGCGCTGGACATGGAGCTGCGCCGGGGCTGCTGCTGCCCTCCGGCCCCAGCCCCGCAGGTAAGGGAGTACCGGGAGCACCGAGAGCAGCACCGGGAGCAGCCCTGGGAGCACCGGGAGCAGCGGGAGCACCGGGAGCAGCCCGGGCACGAGGCCACGGGGGCGGTCACGGCCGCTCCCTCCCCCCCGGGCCCCCCCCCGGCCGGTCCGGTCCCGCTGCCCCGGCCCAGCCGGGAATTCCGGTGGGATCCGGTATAACGGGAATCGCCCGCGCCCCCGGCACCCGACGGGGAGGGGGAAACTGGGAGGGACTGGGAGGGACTGGGACGGGACAGCAGGATCGGGGAGTCCCGCACGTGGCGGTGCCGGGCCCGTGGCACACGGGGACATTTGGGGGGTCCCGGTACCGGGGGGGGGGGGGGGGTCCCGGTGGATACAAGGAGTCCCAGTTCACCCAGTCCCAGCCACGTTTTGGGGGTTCCCGGTGTGCCCGGGGGCGGTCTCGGTACATTCGGGGGTTCCGTTTCCCCCTTGCTGAGGGGTCCGGCTGTGCTCGGGGGTCCCGGTTCTCCCGGTACACCCACACTCGCTGGTCCCGGTGAATTTTGAGGGGGGCTCGGTGCATCCTGGGGTGGATCCGGTGCATGTTGAGGGCTCCTGGTGCGCTTGGGGGGGATCCCGGTGCGTACGGGGGGGGGGCCCCGTCTTTCACCGCCAACGGCACTTGGCCGGTCCTGGTTCACTCGAGGGGCTCCCGGTTCGCTCGGGGGCCTCCCAGTTGGCTCGGGGGATGTCTGGGCACTCTCTGAGGGGTCTCGGTGCACTTGGGGATCGTCCCGGGGCATCCCGGTGCTCTCTGGGGAGCTCCCGGTGCATCCCGAGGAGTCTCGGTTCACTCGGTGCCCGCGGGGTGGGGGGGGGGGGTGTCCCAGTCCCCCGGTACCGGCTCCGCACGGGGCTCCGGTTCTCTCGGGGCGGTCCCGGTGCCCCCGGTACCGGCTCCTCACGGGGGCTCCGGTTCTCTCGTGTCGGTCCCGGTGCCCCGGGGGTGTCTCGCCGCCGCCACCCCCCCCGGCACCGCGGATTTCCCCCAGCAGGGGGCGCCCCCCGCCCGTTCCCGGTGTCCCGGAGCCCCGCGGGGGGGGCGGGGGGGACACGGAGGCGGCTCCTGGGAGAAGGGAGGGAGGGAAGGAGGGAGCGGGGGGGACACGGGCAACGGGGGACACGGGGCGGGACGTGGGGCGGGGGCGGCCGCCGCTTCCTGTGCGCGATCGCGGCGGAGCGGGAGCGGCCGGAGGTACCGGGAACGGGGGGCAGCGCTGCACGGGGGGTGGGGGGAGAGGGGGTCCCGGTGTCCGTCCTTACCGGGACTCCGTTCCCCGCCTCCCCCGCACGGGGCCCCGTCTGCTCCTCCCGCGCCTCCCCCACCCCCCCTTCCCCTCCGGTGCCGTTCCCCGAACCCCGTTCTGCACCCCCGGGCACGGTGTCCCCCCATCCCCGCGCCCCTTTTTCCGTTCCTGGCACCCCCAAATTCTGCACCCCTCGTTCCTCCCCCGCACCCCGAACCCTGCGACCCAAACCCTGCACCCCGTCCTGTGCCCTCACCCCAAACCCTGAACCCCAAACCCTGCACCCCAAACCCTGCACCCCGTCGTGTCCCTAGCACCCCAAACCCTGCACCCCAAACCCTGCACCCCGTCGTGTCCCCAGCACCCCAAACCCTGGAACCGCCTCCCCCGCACCCCCTCCCCGCCCCCCAGCTGGTTTCCCTTCCCCCGCACCCCTCATCCCCTCGCTGCACCCCAAATCCTACACCCCATCCATTCCCCTGCGCCCTCTCCTGCGCCCCCAAATCCCTGCCCAGCCCCCAAAACCCTGCCCCCCTTTTTCCATCCCCACACTCCATCTTGTCTCTTTCACCCCATTTTCTCCACGTCTTTTCTTGTGCCCTGCACCCCAAATCTTGCACCCCAAACCCTGCATTCCCTCCCTGCCCTTGATCCCCTCCCTGCACCCCAAACCCTGCCTCATCACGTCCCCAAAACCCTGCACCCCATTCCTGCACCCCATTCCTGCACCTCAAACCCTCCATTCCGTCCCTGCCCCTGATCCCCTCCCTGCACCCCAAACCCTGTATCCCAAACCCTGCACCCCATTCCTGCATCCCCTCCCTGTACCCCAAACCCTGTATCCCAATCCCTGCACCCCATTCCTGCACCCCAATCCCTGCACCCCATCCCTGTCCCCCCTTTGTCCCCTTCCCCCCTTTCCTGACCCCTTACCCCCCAAACCCTGCCCCCCATCTCTCCCCTCTCCCCTCTCCCCAAATCTCGCCCTTCTCGCCCCCCAAATTCCTCCACCCCGTCCCCGCCCCCTCCGCGCCGCCCCCGCTGCCCTTTCCCGCACAGTCGCCCCCCTTGTTCCCTGCCGGGGGGCGGCCAAACAACGTGGGCGCCCCCCCAAATTCCAGAGAGGGGCCCAAACACCCCCCCAAATTCCCGTTGGGGTGTGTGTGGGGGGGTCGCCACCAAAACCCCATTTTCTCCCCGCAGCCACCTCGGTAGAGGGGGGGGGGGGTGGCCCCCACTGCACCCCAGCGCTGGATGCGGCGGGACCCCCTTGGGGGGCTTTGGGGGAACCCCCCAAAATAGCTGGGGGGGTCCCGGGGGTCCCGATGGAGGTGGGGGGGGGCCGCCGGCTGCGGATCCTGGAGGATCTCAACATGCTCTACATCCGCCAGATCGCCGCCAGCATCCAGGTGCGAAATTTGGGGGGACCCCCCTTCTCCCCAAATCCAAATCCGGAACCCCCCCAGAACTGCCGGACCCCGATTTTCCCCGGGGGGGAGGGAGGGGGCTTTGGGGGGTCCCGGGAAGGTGGAACGGGCTCCTCATCCCAAAGGGATCCATGCACCACCCCAAACTCATCCTGCACCCCGAAATCACGAGAGGGGCGATTTTTGGGGGGGGGGTCCCGCTCCCCCCCCCCCCGTTCGCAGCGGGGGGTTATTTATAGGTGATGACGTCACTGGGGGGGGGGGACAGGGGCGGGATCGGGATCGGGATCGGGATCGGGATGGACGAGCCGGAGGTACCGGGAAGGACTTGGGGGGGCTGAGGGTGGTCGGTGTGGGGGGGGGGGGGTGTGCTGGGAAATTTGGGGTTTTGGGGGTGTTTGGTGAATCTGGGGGGATTTGTGGGTTGCAGGATGAGTTTGGGGTGGTGCATGGCACGGTTGTGGGGTGCAGGATGGATCTGTGGGGTGCAGGATGGATCTGTGGAATGCAGGATGTATTTTTGGGGTGCAGGGTAAATCTATGGGCTGCAGGATGGATCTGTGGTCCATCCTGCACCCCACAGCCCATCCTGTGCGCTGCAGGACGTGCTTTTGGGGTGCAGGATGGATCTATGGGGTGCAGGATGTGTTTTTGGGGTGCAGGGTAAATCTATGGGGTGCGTGGTTCCCCTGGGGGCTGCTGGATGAGTTTTTGGGGTGCTTGCCCTGCTTTAAGGGTGCAGAGCCCCCCCTTGGGGTGCACGGTGGATCTGTGGGGCACGTGGTGCCCTTATGGGGTGCATGGTGTGTTTGCACCATGGGGTGTAGCAATAATTTGTGGGGTGCCTGGTAATCCTGTGGGGTGCATGATGGATCTGTGGAGTCTGTGATGTGTTTGTGGGGTGCACAGTCTGGTTTTGGGGTTCACAGATTCCCCGTGGGGTGCAGGATGTGTTCATGGGGTTCCTGATAAATCTGTGGGGTACATGGAGCATTTGTGGGGTGCCTGGTGAATCTGTGGGGTGCACAATGTGGGGGTGCAGCTGGGAACCCTTAGAGCACGGGTCTGGGACCTCCAAACAATGTGGGGACCCCCTCCCCCTGCCTGGGCATGACTGGGACCCCCGGGGGGATTTGCGGGTTTTGGGGTCCCCTGTGCCCAGCAGGTGCCCCAGTCCCATATTGCCCCAGACCCTCCCAAACCCCAAATGTGGGAGGAGCCGGAGTTGCTGTGGGTACAGGAGGGGTTTTGGGGTCCCCCTGACCCCATAACGTTCCATCCCCAGGAGCTGGAGCTGCAGCGGGCCCTGGAGTGGGCCCTGTGGGTGCTGTGGGTTTAGGATGTGTTTTGGGGATGTGTTTTGGGGTCCCCCTGATCCCCCAATGTTCCATCCCCAGGAGCCGGAGCTGCAGCGGGCCCTGGAGCAGGCTCTGGTGTTGTGGGAAGGGTTTTGGGATGTGGGAAGGATTTTGGGGTCCCTCTGACCCCCAAGTGTGCCATTCCCAGGAGCCAGAACTGCTGAGGGTGCTGTGGGTCTGAGAGGGGTTTTGGGGACTCCCTGACCCCCCCAAATGTGCTGTTCCCAGGAGCTGGAGCTGCAGCGGGCTCTGGAGCAGTCACTGTGTGTTTGGGAGGGATTTTGGGGTCCCCCTGACCCCCGAAATGTTTCTTCCCCAGGACCCAGAGCTGCAGCGGGCTCTGGAGCATTCACTGAGGGTGCTGTGGGTTTAGGAAGGGTTTTGGGGTCCCCCTGAGCCCCCAAATGTGCCGTTCCCAGGAGCCGGAGCTGCAGTGGGCCCTGGAGCAGGCCCTGCGGGTCCAGGAGGGATTTTGGGGTGTGGGATGTGTTTTGGGGACCTCCTGAACCCCAATATTCCCATCCCCAGGAGCCGGAGCTGCACTGGGCCCTGGACCATTCACTGAGGGTCCTGTGGGTTTGGGAAGGGTTTTGGGGTCCCCCTGACCCCCAATATTCCCATCCCCAGGAGCCGGAGCTGCAGTGGGCTCTGTGGGTTTGGGATGTGTTTTGGGGTGCCCCTGACCCCCCAATGTTCCGTCCCCAGGAGCCAGAGTTGCAGAGGGCCCTGCAGTGTGTTCTATAGGTCCGGGAAGGATTTTGGGGACTCCCTGACCCCCCCCAAATGTGCTGTTCCCAGCAGCTGGAGCTGCAGTGCGTGCTCTGGGTGTGGGAAAGGTTTTGGGGTCCCCCTGACCCCATAATGTTCCGTCTCCAGGAGCCAGAGCTGCAGAGGGCCCTGGAGTGGGCCCTGTGGGTGCTGTGGGTTTGGGATGTGTTTTGGGGATGTGCTTTGGGGTCCCCCTGACCCCCCAATGTTCCATCCCCAGGAGCCGGAGCTGCAGTGGGCTCTGGAGCATTCACTGAGGGTGCTGTGGGTTTAGGAAGGGTTTTGGGGTCCCCCTGAGCCCCCAAATGTGCCGTTCCCAGGAGCCGGAGCTGCAGTGGGCCCTGGAGCAGGCCCTGTGGGTCCAGGAGGGATTTTGGGGTGTGGGATGTGTTTTGGGGACCTCCTGAACCCCAATATTCCCATCCCCAGGAGCCGGAGCTGCACTGGGCCCTGGACCATTCACTGAGGGTCCTGTGGGTTTGGGAAGGGTTTTGGGGTCCCCCTGACCCCCAATATTCCCATCCCCAGGAGCCGGAGCTGCAGTGGGCTCTGTGGGTTTGGGATGTGTTTTGGGGTGCCCCTGACCCCCCAATGTTCCGTCCCCAGGAGCCAGAGTTGCAGAGGGCCCTGCAGTGTGTTCTATAGGTCCGGGAAGGATTTTGGGGACTCCCTGACCCCCCCCAAATGTGCTGTTCCCAGCAGCTGGAGCTGCAGTGCGTGCTCTGGGTGTGGGAAAGGTTTTGGGGTCCCCCTGACCCCATAATGTTCCGTCTCCAGGAGCCAGAGCTGCAGAGGGCCCTGGAGTGGGCCCTGTGGGTGCTGTGGGTTTGGGATGTGTTTTGGGGATGTGCTTTGGGGTCCCCCTGACCCCCCAATGTTCCATCCCCAGGAGCCGGAGCTGCAGTGGGCCCTGGAGCGAGGCCTGCGGGTCTGGGAGAGATTTTGGGTTGTGGGATGTATTTTGGGGTGCCCCTGATCCCCCTGTGTTCCATCCCCAGGAGCTGGAGCTGCAGCGGGCCCTGGAGCGGGCCCTGTGGGTGCTGTGGGTTTGGGAAGGGTTTTGGGGTCCCCCTGACCCCCAATATTCCCATCCCCAGGAGCCGGAGCTGCAGCCGGCTCTGGAGCGTTCACTGAGGGTGCTGTGGGTTTAGGACGGGTTTTGGGGGCCCCCTGACCCCCCAAATGTGCCGTTCCCAGGAGCCGGAGCTGCAGTGGGCCCTGGAGCAGGCCCTGCGGGTCCAGGGGGGATTTTGGGGTGTGGGATGTGTTTTGGGGACCTCCTGACCCCCAATATTCCCATCCCCAGGAGCCGGAGCTGCAGCGGGCCCTGGAGTGGGCCCTGTGGGTCAAGGAGGGATTTTGGGTTTTGGGGTCCCCCTGACCCCTCAAATATTCCCATCCCCAGGAGCTGCAGCTGCAGCGGGCCCTGGAGCATTCACTGAGGGCGCTGTGGGTGTGGGAAGGGTTTTGGGGTCCCCCTGACCCCTCAAATATTCCCATCCCCAGGAGCCGGAGCTGCAGCGGGCCCTGGAGCATTCACTGAGGGTGTTATGGGTGTGGGAAGGGTTTTGGGGTCCCCCTGACCCCCAATGTTCCATCTCCAGGAGCTGGAGCTGCAGCGGGCCCTGGAGCATTCACTGAGGGTGCTGTGGGTTTGGGGAGGGTTTTGGGGTCCTCCTGACCCCTCAAATATTCCCATCCCCAGGAGCCCGAGCTGCAGCGGGCCCTGGAGCATTCACTGAGGGTGCTGTGGGTTTGGGGAGGGTTTTGGGGTCCTCCTGACCCCCAATATTCCCATCCCCAGGAGCCCGAGCTGCAGCGGGCCCTGGAGCGGGCCCTGCGGGTCCGTGAGGGCGCCCGGCGGCTCCTCCCCGCCTGCAGCCGGCCCGAGCAGGCCCTGGAGACCACCAAGACCCTGGTGCTGTGCGAGGCCAGGGTGGTCGCGGCCGGGGGCGAGCTCCAGCGGCGCCAGGAGGCCCGGCTGAGGGGGGCCCGCCGGTGAGACACCCCAAAAATGAGCCCAGAGGGAATGGGGTACCCCAAGGGATGCCCCAAGGTGGGGAGGGCACCCAGTGGGACCCCCAAAGGGGAGGGGGAATGGGGAACACCACAGGGGAATGCTAAAAGCTGAAGGGGGGGGTCCCTAAAACTGAGGGAGGGGGTTTGGGGATTCCATAGGGGGTGTGGTGGTGGGGGACACCCCAATACTTGGGGGGACGTGGGGGACACGGCAGTGAGAGGAGCCCTAAAACCCAGGGGTTGGGATGAGGGGCCTGAGGGTCTGCGGCGCTGAGGGGCACCCAAAAACCTGGGGGGACGTGGGGGACACCCCAGAATCTGCGGGGACATTGGGGACACCCCAAAACCTGGGGGGACACGGCAGTGAGGGACACCCCGAAATTTGGGGGACATGGGGTACACAGAGGTGAGAGAAAACCCCAAAACCCGGGGGGACATGGGGGACACAGCAGTGAGGGAAAACCTCAAATCCTGCGGGGACAGGGCAGTGAGGGACACCTCAAAACTGGGGGGACCTGAGGGACAGGGCAGTGGGAGACACCCCAAAATCTGGGTTGTGGGATGGGAGACCCTTGTGAGTGAGAGACACCTTGAAATTTTGGGGGAACATGGGGGACACAGCAGTGAGGGACATCCCAAAACCTGGGGGGACATGGGGGACACCCCAAAACCCAGGGATGGGATGGGAGCAGAGGGGCACACAGTGGGGGTGGTGTGTTGGCAGGGGACACCCCAAAGGTGGGAGGGGAGCCCCCCAAAATGTGTGGGGAGCTTTGCTGACCCTCCCGTCCCCCGCAGCCCCTCGGAGGGCGGGCCCGGGGCAGAGCTGGTGCCGTGCCGGGGCACCGTCTGCATCTCAGGTATGGGGGGTCCCGGAGGGGTTCTGGGCAGGGGGAACCCCCTCTTCTCTGCCTGCCCCCCCTGCAGCACCGTCTGCATTTGGGGTGGGCAGTTTGGGGGTATCTCAAGGGGTCTCACCCCCCTCCTCATCCCCCCCACCCCAGATTTGCGCATCCCGCTGATGTGGAAGGACACGGAGTACTTCAGGAACAAGGGGGGTGAGTGTTGGGGTGCCGGGGGTCCCCCCTCGCCCCGCGGTGCCCCCTGGGAACCCCCTGACCCCCCCGTGCCCCCCAGAGCTGCACCGCTGTGCCGTGTTCCTGCTGCTGCAGGTGGGGGCTGAGATCCACGACACCCCCACGGTGCTGGTGGACAGGACCTTGACCGACATCTGCTTCGAGGGAGCCGTGCTCTTGTGAGGGGGGAGGGACCCCCGGGACCCCCACAGCTCTCCCCGGCACCCTGACACCCCCTATGGGACCCTGGCACCCCCCTAGGGGACTCCTGATCACTCCCCTATGGGACCCTGGCACCCCCCTAGGGGACTCCTGATCACTCCCCTCATGGGACCCCTGACCCTCCCCATGGGACCCCTGATCACCCCTCCCTGGGACCCTGGCACCCCACTATGGGATGCCTTAGCTTCTCTGTGGGGCCCCTAATCACCCCCACATACCCCCAGGGACACTGACACCCCCCTATGGGACCCCTGATCCCTCCCTTGGGACCCCCGATCATCTCCACACCCCTTATGGGACCCTGGCACCCCCCTATGGGACCTTTGACACCCCCATATCCCTCCCATGGCACCCCTGAGCTTGTCTATGGGACCCCTGACCACCCCAATACACTCCCATAGGGCCCCTGATCACCCCCACACCCCCCATGGGACCCCTGATCACCTCCATGTGACCCCCACACCTCCCTATGGGACCCTGACACCCCCATATCCCCCCCATGGGACCCCTGAGCCTCTCTATGGAACCCCCAACCACCTCCACACCCCCCTGGGACCTCTGACCCTCCCCATGGGACCCCAGATCACCCCCCTATGGGACACTGACACCCCCCTATGGGCCCTTTGACACCCCCATATTCCCCCATGGGACCCCTGAGTTTCTCTATGGGACCCTCAACCACCCCCACACACCCCCAGGGACCCCTAATCCCTCCCATGGGACCCCCAACACCCCCACGTCCCCCCAAGGGACCCCCAATCACCCCCACACCCCCCCCAGGGCCAGTGCCACCCCCCATGGGGCCCCTGCCACCACCAACCCCCACTTGGGGACCTCTGACCCCTTCTGGGGGTGACCCCTGCCCTCCTCTGCCCACCCTGGGAGGGACCCCTGCCCCACAGTCCCTGTCCCTGCAGTGTCCCCACAGTCCGTGGGGTGGCCCTGGGGGTGTCCCCTGCTGCCACTGACCCCTCTGTGCCCCCCTCGGCTGTCACTGACACCCCTCCCTGTGTCTCCCCATGCTGGCACTGACCCCTCTGTGCCCCCAGGCTGTCACTGTCCCCGGTGTCATTGCCCCCTCATGCTGTCACTGACCCCCTGGCTTGTCACTGTCCCCTTGTGCCCCTCGGGCTGGCACTGACCCTGGTGTCACTGCCCCCCATGCTGTCACTGTGCCCCTGTGCCCCCCTGGGCTGGCACTGACCCCTGACTGTCACTGTCCCCTATGTCCCCCGGGCTGTCACTGCCCCCTGTGCCCCCTGGCTGTCACTGCCCCCTGGGCTGCCCCTGTCCAACTGACCCCATGCTGTCCCTGTCCCCATGCTGTCCCTGTCCCCTGTGCCCCCTGGGCTGTCCCTGTCCCCCTGACCCCACGCTGTCCCTGACCCCACGCTGTCCCTGTGCCCTCTGGGCTGTCCCTGTCCCCACGCTGTCCCTGACCCCACGCTGTCCCTGTCCCCACGCTGTCCCTGTCCCCCTGCTGTCCCTGTCCCCACGCTGTCCCTGACCCCACGCTGTCCCTGTCCCCACGCTGTCCCTGATCCCACGCTGTCCCTGTCCCCCTGCTGTCCCTGTCCCCACGCTGTCCCTGACCCCACGCTGTCCCTGTCCCCACGCTGTCCCTGATCCCACGCTGTCCCTGACCCCACGCTGTCCCTGTGCTCCCTGGGCTGTCCCTGTCCCCACGCTGTCCCTGTCCCCACGCTGTCCCTGACCCCACGCTGTCCCTGTCCCCACGCTGTCCCTGATCCCACGCTGTCCCTGTCCCCATGCTGTCCCTGTCCCCACGCTGTCCCTGTCCCCACGCTGTCCCTGACCCCACGCTGTCCCTGTCCCCACGCTGTCCCTGATCCCACGCTGTCCCTGTCCCCACGCTGTCCCTGTCCCCATGCTGTCCCTGACCCCACGCTGTCCCTGTGCTCCCTGGGCTGTCCCTGTCCCCACGCTGTCCCTGTCCCCACGCTGTCCCTGTCCCCCTGCTGTCCCTGACCCCACGCTGTCCCTGTCCCCAGCCCCGAGGCAGGCCCGGATTTCGAGCTGCGTTTGGAGCTGTACAGCGCGGGGCTGCCCGGGCCGGGGGCGCAGGGCAGTGCCCCCCGCAAGCTGGCATCGCGCCTCAGCACCTCCCTGGGCCGCTCCTCGGGCCGCCGGGCACGGGCTGCCATGGACGGGAGCCCTGCCAGCCCCCCGGGCACCGCGGGCACCGCCGGGGCTCTGCTGCTGCCACCGCCCGGCGTGCCGTGAGTACCCTCTGTGTGCCACCTGTGTGCCACCTGTGTGCCACGTGTCCCTCTGTGTGCTAACTGTGCCCCCTGTGTGCCACCTGTGTGCCACCTGTGTCACCTGTGTGTCACGTGTCCCTCTGTGTGCCACCTGTGTGCCACCTGTCTGCCACCTGTACCCCCTGTACCCTCTGTGTGCCAATGTCCCCTCTGTGTGCCTCCTGTCCCCCCTATGTGCCGCATGTCCCCCTGTGCCCCCCCTGTGTTCTTCCACGTCCCCCTGTGTGCCCCTTTCTGTGCCCTCTGTGTGCCACATGTCCCCCCTGTGTGCCTCATGTCCCCCCATGCTCATGTCTCCCTGTGCCCCCCTGTGTGCCCCATATCTCTCTGTGTCCCCCAGTGCTGTCTGTGCCCCCATGTCCCCCATGTACCCCTCCGTCCCTCGATGTCTCCTGCCTCCCCAATGTCCCCCTGACCCCCTATTGTCCTCCTGACCCCCCAGTGTCCCCATACCCCCTGATGTCCCCTGTGCCCTGGTGTCCCCAGGTGTTCCCAATGTCCCCACGTGTCTCCAATGTCCCCAATGTCCCCAGGTGTCCCCGGTTCCAGCTGCTGGCTCACACCACTCTGTCCCTGGCCCAGGTGCATGACGGCTTCCGCACGCACGACCTCGTCATTGCTGCCGACGGTCAGTGGGGTCCTAGCACCCCAAGACAGCCTGGGGCACCCCAGAACAGACCATATCACCCCAAATCATCCCAGAACAGCCCGGGGTGCCCCAAAACAGCCCATATCACCCCAAAACAGTACAGGGCACCCCAAAACATCCCGGGGCATCCCAAAACAACCTGTAACACCCCATAAACACCCCATAACACCCCATATCACCCCAAAACAGCCCAGGGCACCCCTAAACACCCCATAACACCCCACGGCACCCCAAAACAGCCCGGGCTGCCCCATAACAGCCCAGGGCACCCCATATCACCCCAAAATACCACATGGCACCCCAAAATACCCTATAACGCCCCATAACAACCTGTGGCACCCCAAAACACCCCATAACACCCCTAAACCCCCCATGGCACCCTATAACATGCCATAAAACCCCATGGCACCCCATAACAGCCTATAATACCCCATAACACTCCATGGCAACACCATAACCACCCCATGGCACCCCAAAACACCTCACAGCACCCTAAAACACCTTATAACACCCCACGGTACCCAATAACACCCCCAAACACCCCATGGAACCCTGTAACACCCCATAATACCCCATAACACCCATGGCACCCTATAACACCCTATAACCAGCCCATAGCACCACAAAAACACCCCACAACTCCCCACACACCCCAAAACAGGGCAATGGGGCTGGAGCAGACGGGGAGGAGTTGGGGATCCGGGATTTTGGGGTCCTGCGGGGGTGGGGGTGGGTTTGGGATCTCGGTGCATGGGGGGACAGGAGGGTCCTGGCACAAGGAGGAGGCTTTGGGATCCTTTTGGGGTTTGGGGGCCCCTCTCAGCCCCCAAGAGCCTCAGGAGTCCCCAGAGCAGAGCAGAGCCCTGCTGGGGGTGTGGGTGTCCCTCCATGTCCCCTCTGTGTCCCCACAAAGCAGAGCCCCTGCTGGGGGGTGTGGGGTCAGTGTGGGGTCCCTCCATGTCCCCCCTGTCCCTCCATGTCCCCCCTGTCCCCCCGTGTCCCCCCAGAGCAGAGCCCCTGCTGGGTGGGTGTGGAGGTCCCTCCATGTCCCTCCATGTCCCCCCTGTCCCCCCGTGTCCCCCCAGAGCAGAGCCCCTGCTGGGGGGTGTGGGGTCAGTGTGGGGTCCCTCCATGTCCCCCCTGTCCCTCCATGTCCCCCCTGTCCCCCCGTGTCCCCCCAGAGCAGAGCCCCTGCTGGGTGCCCCTCTATGGCCGCGTGTGTTGCCGCCTGGCGGCCCGGCCCAGCTGCATGGACACCCCCGCGGCGACAGGGACACTGCGGCTGCAGGTCAGCGACAGCGGCGACACCGGGACGGCACCGGGAGCGCACCAGGAGCGCACCGGGAGGGCATCGGGAGGGGCACCGGGAGGGCATCGGGAGGGGCACCGGGAGCGGCACTGGGAGGGCATCGGATGTGGGGGAGAGGGATGGGAGAGAAATGGGATATAGGGAAATGGGATATAGGGAAATGGGATATAGGGAAATGGGATATAAGGATGGGATTGAGAAATGGGATAGAGGGAAATGGGGTAGAGAAATGGAATATAGGAATGAGATAGAGGCTGGGATATAGGGATGGGATATAGGAGAATGGGATAGAGAGATAGGATAGAAAAATGGGAATTTGGGATGGGACAGAGAAATGGGATAGAGGGATGGGATCAGGAATGGGATAGAGGAATGGGGTTTATTAACGCTGCCATGATAAAGGGGACACTGCAACTGCAGGGAAGGGAATGGGATAAATGGGATATAGGGAAATAGGATAGAGAGATGGGATAGAGAAATGGGGTATAGAGAAATGGGATATAGGGATGGGATCAAGAAATGAGATTGAGAAATGGGATAGAGGAATGGGATATAGGGAAAGGGGATAGAGAGATGGGATAGAAAAATGGGATATAGGGAAATGGGATATAAGGAAATGGGATAGAGAAATGAGATAGAGGAATGGGATATAGTTATGGGATATAGGGACTGGACAGAGAAATGGGACATAGGGAAATGAGATATAGGGATGGGATAGAGAAATGGCATATAGGGATTGGACAGACCGATGGGATAGAGGAATAAGATGGGATATGGAGATATAGGAAATGGGATATAGGGAAATTGGGTAGAGATGGCATAGAAAAATGGGATATAGGGAACCAGGATCAAGGCATGGGATAGAGAAATTAGATATAGGGATGGAAAAGAGAAATGGGACATAGGGAAATGGGATATAGGGATGGGATTGAGAAATGGGAGAGAGGGATGGGATCAGGAATGGGATAGAGGGATGGGGTTTATTAACGCTGCCGTGATAAAGAGGACACTGCAACTGCACGTAGGAGAATGGGATAAATGGGATATAGGGAAATGGGATATGGGGAAATGGGATATGGGGAAATGGGATAGAGGAATGGGATATAAGAAAATGGGATAGAGGAATGGGATATAGGGAAATGGGACATAGGGATGGGATTGAGAAATGAGATTGAGAAATGGGATAGAGAGATGGGATAGAAAAATGGGATATAGGGAAATGGGATATAGGGATGGGATCGAGAAATGAGATCGAGAAATGGAATAGAGGAATGGGATATAGAGAAATGGGATAGAGGGATGAGGTAGGGAAATTGGATATAGGAATGGGATATAGGGATGGGACAGAGAACTGGGATATAGGGAAATGGCATATAGGAATGGGATAGAAAAATGAGATATAGGGAAATGGGATATGGGAATGGGATCAAGAAATGGGATAGAAAAATGGGATATAGGGAATGTGTCACTTGTGGGTGCTGAATGAGGGGGACACTGGTGCCACTGTGGGCACGGTATGGGGCACACTGGTGCTGTGGTGCCACTGTGGGCGCTGTATGGGGCACACTGGCGCTGTGGTGCCACTGTGGGCACTGTATGGGGCACTGTATGGGGCTGTGGTGCCACTGTGGGCACTGTATGGGGCACTGTATGGGGCTGTGGTGCCACTGTGGGCGCTGTATGGGGCACACTGGCGCTGTGGTGCCACTGTGGGCACTGTATGGGGCACACTGGCGCTGTGGTGCCACTGTGGGCACTGTATGGGGCACACTGGTGCTGTGGTGCCACTGTGGGCACTGTATGGGGCACACTGGCACTGTGGTGCCACTGTGGGTACAGAATGGGGCACACTGGCACTGTGGTGCCACTGTGGGCACTGTATGGGGCACACAGGCGCTGTGGTGCCACTGTGGGCACTGACGGCTCTGGGGGTCTCGGGGCAGGCTCCAGGGGCCGAGGGGCCGGGCGGGACCCCCCTGTTCTGTGTCCTGCGGGGCCCGGGGCTGCTCTGCTATGGCAGCGCCAGCGAGGCTGAGGCGGGGCAGGAGCCCACCCTGACCATCGCTGTCACCAAGGTACACGGGGGACACTCCACAGGGGACA
Organism: Agelaius tricolor; assembly: GCF_023055355.1. Taxonomy (NCBI): domain Eukaryota; kingdom Metazoa; phylum Chordata; class Aves; order Passeriformes; family Icteridae; genus Agelaius; species Agelaius tricolor. Next base: position 492,314 of record NW_027269314.1, read on the forward strand.
CTCGGGGGACACTCAGGGGACACTCAGGGGCTGCTGGGCTCAGGGGGGCACGGGGAGTGTGGGGGGTGTGGGGTTATGGGGCTTGTGGGGATGGGGGGGACATGGAGGGGTGGGGGGTATGGGGAGAAAGGGGGAGTGTGGGGGGTCAGGGTGGTTTGAGGTTTATGGGGAGCTCTGGGGTCAGTGGGGTCTGTGGGGTCTATGGGGGCTGTGGGGGCCGTGGGGTCTATGGGGGCTGTGGATTCTATGGGGGTTCTGGGGTCTGTGGGGTGTTCTGGGGTTTATGGGGGCTGTGGGGTCTATGGGAGCTTTGGGGTTTATTGGGAGCTTGGAGGTCTCTGGGGTGTTCTGGGGTGTTCTCGGGTCTCTGGGGGTCTCTGAGGTATCTGGTGTCTCTGGGGTTCTCTGGGTGTCTCTGGGGGTGTCTCTGGGGTTCTCTGGGTATCTCTGGGTGTCTCTGGGGGTCTCTGGGCTCTCTGGGTGGTGTCTCTGGGGGTCTCTGGGCCCCCGCCCCCCCCAGCCCTGTGTGTGTCCCAGGACACGCGGGTGCGGGCGCTGGACTCGGGGGGCCGGGGGCAGCCCCCCGGGGTGGCCGTCACCAACCGGCTGGGCGGGGAGGAGGTGACACACGGGCTGCTGGCCGAGAGCACGGCCGAGGCTCAGCGCTGGCTGCAGGCCTGGGGGCAGCACCTCTGCGACCTGGGTGAGCCCCCGGGAGCCCCCCCGACCTGTGGGACCCTCCACATCCCTGTGGGACCCCACACATCACTGTGGGATCCTCCACATCACTGTAGGACCCTAAATATCCCTGTGGGACCCTCCACATCCCTGTGGGACCCCACACATCCCTGTGGGACCCTCCACATTCCCTATGGGACCCTCCACAGCCCTGTGGGACCCCATGCATCCCTGCAGGACCCTCCACATCCCTGTGGGACGCCACATATCCCTGTGGGACCCTCCATATCCCTGTGGGACCATCCATATCCCTGTGGGACTCTCCAAATCCCTGCTGGGCCCTCCCAGCCCTGTAAGACCCTACAAACCCCTGTGGGACCTTCTGTGCTGGTGGGACCCTGTCCTAGTGGGATCCCCGTTGTTAAAGGACCCCAAACCTAGTGGGACCCCTCATCCTGGGGGACCCCCACTCTGGCAGGACCCCAGACCATCCCTGTGGGAGCTCCATCACCCCAGGACCCCCAGCCCAGTGGGACCCCAGAGCAATGGGGACAAGGACAAGGCTGAGAACAGGACAGGGAAAGAGATGGGCAGAGGAGTGGGATGGGGACAGTGACAGGGGTGGGAACAACAATGGGGTAGGACAGAGATGAGAGGGACAAGAACAGGACCCCCTGGGGGATCCCCACCTCAGACCATCACCCCAGGACCCCCAACCCATTGGGACACCAGTCCTGAGAGCACCCCCATTCCTGTGAGACCCCCATCCCCTGCAGACCCCGTCCCCTTCAATCTCCATCCCATGCAGACCTCATCCCCCTGCAATCCCCATCCCAGGCTGACCCCATCCAATGGAACCCCCATCCAGTGGGACCCCCATCCCCTGCAGACCCCATCCCCTGCAGGCCTCATCCAATGGGACCCCAATCCAATGGGACCCCAATCCAATGGGACCCCCATCCCAAGCTGACCCCATCCCCTGCAGACCCCATCCAATGGAACCCCCATCCAGTGGGACCCCCATCCCAAGCTGACCTCATCCCCTGCAGACCCCATCCAATGGGACCCCAATCCAATGGGACCCCCATCCCCTGCAGACCCCATCCCCTGCAGCCCCCATCCCCATTCAATCCCCATCCCCATTCAATCCCCATCCCCTGCAGCCCCCATCCCATGCTGACCCCATCCAATGGAACCCCAATCCATCAGGACCCCCATCCCCTACAGACCCCACCCCCCTGCAGCCCCCGTCCCTGACCCCCCCAGACGCCGGGGTCTCTGTCCCCCCCTGCATTGTCCCCGTTGTCCCCGTTGTCCCCAGCCCAGTGGAAGCAGTGCTGTGAGGAGCTGATGCGGATCGAGGAGCCGCCCCCGCGCCGCCCCCCGGCGCCGCTGCCGCCCCAGGGCTCTCTGTACCACCAGACGGGTGAGTGGGGCCGATCCGGGGGGCGGGGGGGCTCTGCTCTGTCTCCCCCTCTCTGCTCTCTGCTCACCCCCTAACGCTGCTCTTCTCGCTGTCCCCCCCCCTTTTCTGTCCCCCCTTTTTCTGTCCCCCTCTTTCTGCCGCTGTCCCCCCCACCCCCGGTGCGCCCCCAGCCCCGCCGGGCCCCCCCGGGCCCCCCCCGGCCGAGGGGCTGCTGCTGCAGGAGAATGTCTCAGCCGAGATCCGGGCTCTGCTCAGCTCCTACTACAGCGACAGGTGACGGGGGGGACACGGGGGGACCCCCGACAGCCCCCCCGTGCTGCCACAGCGCCCCCAGCACGGCCCTGGGAACGGGGGGGGTGGGGGCAGAGAGGGACCCCCAAACCCCGCCACAGCCCCACGGGGGAGTATGGGGCTATTGGGGGAAGGGGGGGTTCTGGGACTCCCTGTACCCCCTCCCGTGACCCCCCTTTTCCTTGTCCCCCCCCCCAGCTATTGACCCCTCGGATGACATCGCGGCCGTCACCGAGATCCTGGCGGGGCACGGGGGGGCTCCCCGCGCTCCGGGCCCCCCCCCGTGGCTCTCACTCTTCGAGGGGCCCCCCCTGCGCAGCCCCAGCCCCCCCCGCCGGAGCCGCCCCCGAACCCTGTCCCTGGACGCGCGGCTCAGCACCCTCAAAGGCCGGGGGGGCCCCCCAAAACCGCCCCACTCCAGCTCCTCCAGCAGCGGCAGCAGCAGCCCGGGGCCCCCCCAGCGCGACCCCCCCAGAGCCCTCCAGTCCCGGGTCTGACCCCCCCCAGCACTTTTGGGGAGGGGGGGACAGGGGGGTTAGGGGGGAAGGGGGGCTCCTTGCTTCTGTTTTTGGGGAGAAACTGGAATTTCTGCCCTCCCCATGCTGGGGGGGGCTCAGGGCTAAACTCCAAAAAGGGGGGGAGGGGGCGTTTCCTCCCCCCCCCCACAAAGGTGGGTGCTGGGGATCCCCCCCCCCACTATAGGGTGGGTGCTCAGGGTCTAACCCGGGGTGGGGGGGACACAGAGCCCCCCCCCAGCTCTGCTTTCCTCACCTCTAACCCGGGGTGGGAGGGGGGACACAGCCCCCCCCGGCAGGCCCCCCCTAATTAATAATATTCACTAATAATTTGCATTAAAATTTATTTAACAGCTGCTGTGTGTGATTTTGGGTGGGGAGGGGGGCGTGGGGGTCCCTGTGCCCATGTGGGGGTGGTGGGGTCTTGGAGTGCTGCCCCCTCCCCAAGCTGCTCTTTTGGGGTGCAAAGGGGGGTGGGGGCTGTGCTGGGGGGGGTGAGGGGGCTTGGGTGTGCTGTGGTGCTATAGGGGGACCCCTCCACCCCAAAAGGAGGTGTTGCCCCCTCCCCATTACACAGCGTGGGGGGAGAGGTCCTCGTCATCGGTGGGGGGGCTGGGGCCCCCCAAAAGCGGTGGGTGGGGGGCGTCCCGGGCCAGCAGCAGCGCGAAGCCTGCGGGGAGAATGGGGGTGAGATTTGGGGGGGGTTGGGGTAAATTTGGGGGGGTTCCCGGCGGGGTTTTGGGGTACCTGGCGTGGCTTTGTGCAGGACGAGGCTCTCGCTGGGCTCCTCCCCCTGCGGGAAGTGGGAGGGGCCTGAGGGGTCTCTGCACCCCCAGATGGATCCGCCCCCCCCACCAGGAGACCCCACCCCCCCCATCCTGCCCCCCCCCCCCCCATTCCCTCTCCAGCCCCCAGAATATCCCCCAGGACCCTGGGTTCCCCCCCCGACCCACAGCCAGAGCTCCCCCAACCCCAAAACCTGCAGCCCCTGCAGCCCCCGCGCCCCCGATTGCCCCCAGCCCCAAAGAACCCCAGACCCCATCTCAACCCCCCACATTTCCCCAGCCCCCCATCACCCCCAGCCCCACAGAACCCCCTGCCCCCCATCTCAGCCCCCCCACATCACCCTCAGCCCCCACATTTCCCCCAGACCCCATCACCCCCAGCCCCACACAACTCCAGCCCCCCATCTCAGCCCCCCACATCACCCTCAGCCCCCCATCACCCTCAGACCCCATCTCAGCCCCCCAATCACCCCCAGTCCCCCATCTCAGCCCCCCCATCGCCCCCAGCCTCTCCCCGTACCTGCCCGGGGGGCGGTCCCGGCTCCCAGGGGGCCTCCCAGCCCCCTCCCCACTCGTGCCCCCCGATTCCATTGCGCCCCAAATCCTGGGGGGGTGCGGGACGGTGCAGGGGGGGCTCGGCCGGGGGTTTTGGGGACCCCTCCCGCGGGCTGGGGACATCCTCGAGCAGCGGCCCCAGGGATTCCCATGCTGGGGGGCTGGGGAGGGGGGGACTGTCCGGGGGGAGCCCCTGCACATCCCGGGGGGGGCTGGGGGGACACCCCAAAGCCGGAGTGCTGCAAGGAGGGAGGGGCTGGAGCCCAGAAGTGCCTTCAGGAGACCCCGGCCCGGAGGGGACAGGGGGGACCCCCATGCGGGGGGGGCTGGGAGGGGGCCCAGGCATGGCAGGGGGGGACCCGGAGCTGGTGGTGGCAAAATCGGGGGTCCCCAGGGTGGCGGAGGGAGGGGTCCCCGCTGCCATGGGGCTGGAGGGGGTCCCAGTGGTGGCACTTTGGGGGGTGGCCGTCACCACAGGGCTGGGGGGGCTCCCTGGGGTGGCAGAGGGACGGGTCCCTGTCCCCAGGGGGCTGTGGAGAGTGCCGGTGGTGGCACTTTGGGGGGTCCCTGTCCCCACAGGGCTGGTGGCAAGGGGGGACCCTGCTCGGGCTGGGCTGGGGGGGGTCCCCAGGGTGCCACTTTGGGGGGTCCCTGTCCCCACAGGGCTGGTGGCAAGGGGGGACCCTGCTCGGGCTGGGCTGGGGGGGGTCCCCAGGGTGCCACATTGGGGTGTCCCTGTCCCCATGGGGCTGACGGGGGTCCCCAGGGTGCCACACTGGGGGGTCTCTGTCCCCAAAGGGTTGGTGGCATGGGGTGTCCCTGTCCCCCTGGGGCTGACGGGGGTGCTGCTGGTGGCACGTTGAGGGGTCCCTGTCCCCACAGGGCTGGTGGCATGGGGGGACCCTGCTCGGGCTGGGCTGGGGGGCGTCCCCAGGGTGTCCCTCCCCCTGGGGCTGGCGGGGGTCCCGCTGGTGGCACTCTGGGGTGTCGCTGTCCCCGCGGGGCCGGGGGGCAGAGGCGGCGGCGGCCGGCGGGGGCTGGCGGGCGGTGCCCCCCGGGAGGCGCCGGGCGGGGGGGGTCTGGGGGGGCTCCGGCCGGCGGAAGATGAAGGCGGATTCCGTCAGGCTGCGCTGGTACCGCAGGAAGGGCCGGCGGGCACCTGGCGGGGGCGAGGGCTCAGCAGGGACCCCCAGAGCCCCCCGTGCCCCCCAAGCCGCCCATGGCACCTACCGGGGGTGCTGCCGGCCAGGGGGGATGTGGATGTGGACCCCGAGCGCTCCCGCTGCCGGAAGAATTCCCGGGGGTTCTGGGTGCGCTGGGAGACCAGGATGGCGGCTTCCTGCGGGACCGGGGGGTCAGCGGGGGTGCCACGGGGCACCGTGGGGCACCACGGCACTGCCAGTGCCCCTGTGACCCCCGGGGACACGGAGGGACCCGCTCCCGGCACTCACGGCCGCCGTCCCGCTGAGCCCGGTGCGACCCCCGCGCTCCCGCTCGGCCGCCTCCTGCTCCCGCTGCTGCTGCTCCTGCGGGAGCGATGGGAACGCTGAGGGATCTCTTGGGATGGAGCCCTGGGTGCCCTGGGTAGAGCCCTCACACCTCCCCAGGTCAGAGCCCCACCCTGAATCTCCCTGCCGCAGATCTCCTGTATCCCTTGGGATGGACCCGCTCGATCCTAAGGGATGGAGCCCCCGGATTTCTGGGATGGAGACCCGGATCCCGCGGGATAAACCCCTTCAGATGCCCCGGATGGACACCCCGGATTCCCTGGGATGAACCCCAGATCCCGCAGGATGGACACCCCAGATCCCCCAGGATGGACACCCCAGATCCTCCAGGATGGACACCCCAGATCCCCTGGGATCAACCCCTTCAGATCCACCAAGATGGACCCCCCCGAAACCCCCGGGATTAACCCCTTCTGATCCCCCAGGATGGACACGCCAGATCCCCCAGGGTGGATCCCTTGGACCTCTTGGATGAACCCCTTCAGTGCCCCAGGATGAACCCCCTGGATTCCCCAGGATGAACCCCCTGGACCCCTTGGATGAACCCCTTCAGATCCCTCAGGATGGACCCCCTTGATCCCCCTGGGATGAACCCCTTCAGATCCCCCAGGATGGACACCCCAGATCCCCCAGGATGGACACCCCGGATCCCCTGGGATCAACCCCTTCATATCCACCAAGATGGACCCCCCCCGAAACCCTCGGGATTAACCCCTTCAGATCCCCCAGGATGGACCCCCCCGGATCCCCCAGGATGGACACCCCAGATCCCCTGGATGAACCCCTTCAGATTCCCCAGGATGGACCCCCTAGATCCCTTGGATGAACCCCTTCAGATCCCCCAGGACAGACGCCCAGAACTCCCTGAACCCCTTGGGACTGACCCCCCTGGATGCACCCCCTGAAACCCCCTGGGATGAAGCCCAGACTGCCCGGGATGAACGCCCTGGATCCTGCTGGGACGGGCCCCCCCCCGATCCCCCCTGAGCCCCCCCAAATCCCCCTGAGCCCCCCATTCCTGCCCCCTTCCCGCTCACCCATCGCTCCTGCTCCTTCCTCCGCTCCTCCGCGTCCAGCCGCGCCTGCTCCTGCCTGCGGGGCCGCACGGGGGGCGTCACCGAGGGGACACGGAGTGGGACATGTGACAGGATGGGACACAGATGGGAAACACCAGCGGGATACAGGGATGGGGACATGGGGATGGGACAGGGATGGGAGCACGGGGGTGGGACATGGGACAGGCTGGGAAACACCAGTGGGATGTGGGAATGGGTAATGGGACATGTGACAGGATGGGGACATAGATGGGAAACACCGGTAGGATATGGGGACAGGGACATGGGAATGGGACATGGGACACAGATGGGAAACACCAGTGGGATATAGGGATGGGGACACGGGGCTAGGACAAGGATGGGACACGGGTCTGGGACAAGGATGGGGGGACACGAGGCTGGGGCAGGGATGGGGACACGGGGCTGGGGCAGGGATGGGGACACGGGGCTGGGGCAGGCATGGAGCCCATCGCTGCCCCTCACCGCCGCTCCTCGATGAGCCGCTCCCGCTCCTGCAGCCGCCGCTCCCGCTCCGCCGCCTGCAGCCGCTCCTCCTCCATGCGCTCCCGCTCCCAGCGCCGCCGCTGCTCCCGCTCCCGCTGCTTCTCCTGCTCCTTCCGCTGCTGCTCCTCGCGCTGCGCACGCACCGGGATCAGCGCCGGGAACCGGCACCGGCGGCTGGACCGGGAACTCACCCGGCCCCCACCGGGAGCGGCGCTGGGATCGCGCTGCCATCACCGGCACCGGTACCGGGAAACGGCACCGGGACCCCGCTACACTTCATACTAGGGCTCTGCCATCCTCGGCACTGGCACCGGCACCGGGACCGGGACCCGGCTACACTTCATACTAGGGCTCTGCCATCCTCGGCACTGGCACCGGCACCGGCACCGGGACCCCACGGACCGCCGCACCAGCTCTGGCACCAGAACCGCCCGGAGCTCGACACTGGGACTGAGACCCCCACCCCACCCCATGGGCAGTGGGACCCCTGCAGCGTCAGCACCGGGACCCCCACACACCCCTGGGCTGGGACCGGGACCCCACTGCACCCCACAGTGGCACCGGGACCCCCACAGACCCCTGGGCCGGGACCGGGACCCCACTGCACCCCACAGTGGCACCGGGCCCCCACCAAGCTCGGCACTGGGACCCCCGGGCTCAGCCCCGAGGCCGCAGCCATGACCCCGTCCCCAGGACACCGGGGAACCCCCAGCCCTTCCCCAGCCCCCCCACCCCTCACCTCAGCCTGCTCCCAGAAGGAATCGCGCTGGGTGCGCTGCAGCTCCAGGGCCGGGTTGGTCTTGCGGTAGTTCGTACCCTGGGGAGCACAGGGGGGACAGGCTGGGACCCCCAGAACCCCCCAACACCCCCAGAGAGCCCCGGGAAGGGCGAGCAAGCACCCACCGCCCCCCAGGGACATCGCCCCCCACTCACCACCAGCTCCGGGGGGTCCTGGGGGGTCCTCCTGGGAGGGCGAGGGGCGGGGGGCTCCAGCTGTGCCAGCACTCGGCGCAGCCCCTCCAGCGTCACCTCCTCGGGGCGCCGGGCGCTGATCACGGCCGTGGCCTCCTGCCACCGGCACGGGACACGATGGGACAGTGCCACCCCTCCCACGGCCCACCCTCCCCTGGGAATGTCGGCACAATTCCCACGGACGTGTCAGATGTGGGACTGGATCCAGATGTGGGGCCGGATCCAGATGTGGGGCCGGATCCAGATCCCGGACCCACACAGAGCAGCGGAAGCTGTTCCGGGGGATGGGGGGGGCGGGACGGGACCCCCCCGTGAGGACGGGACCGGGGGGGGGGGGCAGGGATCCCAACCACAGCCCCGGCACGGCGGCCAAGACTGGGAGCACTGGGAAAGCGCGGCTGAGTCAGCAGCGCCAGGAATGCGCCCGGGCACAGGCAAAGGTCGGGGAGGCGGGATGGGGGGGGACAGGGGGGGCAGGAATGGGGAACTTGGGGTGGCGAGGACCCCGATCCACCCCCCCAGCACCCCCTCGAGGGCTCCGTGCCCCCCACTCACCCTGAAGAAGCTCCGGATGGCCGGCAGGTGCCCGGCACACGCCGCCCGCTGCGATTCCGGCACCTTTTCCCCCACCTGGCACCGCAGGGATCGCTCAGCCCGGGGGGGTCCCGGCCGGGGGTCCCCCCGAGCTGCCCCCCCCACGCTGATAAGGACTCACCCAGCTGATAAGGACGATCCTGGGGGTGCCGGAGCCGGGATCGGGGACCCGGCACAGCCCGTACATGACGCTGCCCACAGAGAATTTTCCAGCGAGCTCATCCGGCCCCCCGGCTGTAATGAGGGGGGGTCAGAGGGGGTACAGGGAAACTCGGGGGAACCCCCCCCCCCCCAAAACTGCCCGGCAGCGTCGCTCGCGGTACCTCCGGAATCCAGGAGCTTGAGGTCGTGGTGCTTCTCATAGCCAAAGACGGCCCTGGGGGGAGAAAGGGGCTCAGGGTGGGGGTCAGGGTGGGGGGGTCACAGCGGGTGTCACATAAAGTGGGGGGACCTGCCAGGCTCGGGCACCCCCCGCGCTCCCCCGTGCCACCGGCTTGGGATGAATTCATGGAAGTGCCGCCGGCAGCATCCGCCCCCGGGACAATGGGAATGTGGGAAGCGCCGGAGCGGCGCAACCCCCCCTCCCCAGCGACCCCCCCCGTGCGGCGCTGCGGGACCCCCGCCCGGCCCTGGGAGGGCTCGGGGGGCCCCATCCCGGCGGGACCGTTCCACCCCTCGCGGGCATTCCCGGCGGCTCTGCCCCTCTTTGTTCCCGCGTGGCTCCGGTTCGGGGCTGGGCACGGCTCCGGGAGCACGCGTGGAGCGCGGCGCGGCGGGGCACGTCACGCGTGTCACGGCATGTCGCGACAGGCTGCGGCGCCACATGGCGGGACAGAGCCCGGCACGCGGCCGGGAGGGCGCCCGGGAGGAGCCGGCGCTGGAGCGGCTCCAGCCGCGCTCCAGGGGCAGAGGGCAATGCCCGGGCTGCCGGTGGCCACGGGGACGGGCGCTCCCGTGACGCCGGGGGGGCTGCGAGGCCGGTGAGCGCCGGTGCCGTCGCCCCCACCCCGGGATGGGGGTTCTGGGGGACACCGGCCCCGCGGCACCGGCACCGAACTGGGGCCAGCCCGGGACCCCCAGCCCGGGACCGTCCCGGGACCCGCGTTCCCCCGGTGCCGCCGGGCAGAACCCCCCTTTCCGCAGCCCGGGGTGCTCTCCGCTCCCGCAGCCCCCCCGGGCCCGTCCTGCCCCAGCCCCGGGCGGCGGCGCCGCTCCCAGCCCGGCGGCACCGGGAGGGAGCGGGCGGGACGGGGCGAGACCGGCTGGGGCTCCCGGTTCCCAGCGCGGCGGGCTCAGTCCTGGGACCCCCCCGCGGACCGGCACCCCCCGGCCCAGACCCCGGTGCGCCCCGGAGCCCAGTCCCGGTGCCGGTACCGGTACCGGTGCCTCTCGGCCCGCCCCCGACGCCCCGGCCCGTGCCGGTGCCCATTCCTGCTCCCGTTCCCGGTCCTGTGTCCGGTGCCTGTCCCAGTGCCCGTTCCCAGTCTCGGTGCCTTCTTCCGTTCCCGTCTCCATTCCCGGTTCCCTGTGCCGGCTCCTCATTCCCGGTGCCCTGTTCCCCGTCCTCCCTTCCGTCCCCGTTCCCGGTCTCCATTCCCGGCTCCCGTTCCCTCTCCCGGTGTCCCATTCTCACCAGTCGGTCCCAGCCCGGGGGTTCCCCACGTCCTCTCGCGCCGCCAGCAGCGCCAGCCGGTACCGCTCCAGCCCCGGCCCCGCCATCCCGATCCCGGGGCCGATCCCGATCCCGGGGCCGATCCCGATCCCGGGGCCGCCGCCGCCGCCGCCCTGCGCCCGCCCCTCCCTCCCCCGCCACCCCCCCGGCACTTTCCACCGCCCACGGGCGGCACCGGGCGGGGCGGGGGCGGGAGCGGCCGGGAGGCACCGGCACGGGACGGGACGGGCGGCGCTGGGAGCGCTGGGACGCGGGGAACGGGCCTGGGTCCCGCACCGGGATGAGGGTCCCATACCGGGATGGGGGTCCCGTACCGGGATGGGGATCCCGTTCCAGGATGGGGGTTCCTGTATGGGGGTCCCATACTGGGATGGGGATCCCGTACTGGGATGAGGGTCCCATACTGGGATGGGAGTCCCTGTACTGGGCCTGGGTCCTGTACTGGGATGGGGATCCTGTACTGGGATGAGGGTCCCTGTACTGGGACGGGGGTCCCTGTATGAAGGTCCTGTACTGGGGTGAGGGTCCTGTACTGGCATGAGGATCCCTGTACCCAGATGGGGGTCCTGTACTGGCATGAGGGTCCCATACTGGGATGAGGGTCCCTGTACTGGGATGGGGGTCCCTGTATGAGGGTCCTGTACTGGGGTGAGGGTCCTGTACCAGGATTAGGATCCCATACCGGGATGGGGGTCCCTGTACAGGGGTGGGGGACCTGTGCTGGGATGAGGGTCCCACACTGGGATGAGGGTCCTGTACTGGGATGGGGGTGCTGTACTGGAATGAGATTCCCTGGACCAGGATGGAGGTCCCTGTACTGGGATGAGGGTTCTGTACTGGGATAGGGGTCCCTGTATGAGGGTCCCTGTACTGGGATGAGAGTCCCATACCAGGATTAGGATCCTGTACCAGGATGAGGGTCCTGTACTGGGATGGGGATCCTGTACTGGGATGAGGGTCCTGTACTGGGATGAGGGTGCTGTGCCAGATTCCCATTTCAGGACATGGACGCAGGTTCCAAGATCCCACTCTGGAATGCCAGTGGATGTCCCAGGATCCCAGAGCAGGACACAGATGTCACCGCAGGACGTGGGGCAGGTCCCAGGGGCCCACGCTGGGCCGTGTGCCCGGCTCCAGCACTGGAATGTGGCTGCGGTGCCAGGATCCCATCCCACCATCAGGGTCCCCAGACTGTCCCCCCGTCCTTTCCCCAGGCTCTGGAGCCTCTCCCCCATTCCCTTTTTACTCCAGGAAAGGGGATTTTGGGGGCTGGAGGAGTCACCGGGTCCCCCTCGACCATGAAGGGGGTGGCGGGGGCGTCTTGGGGACATTCCCAGCCCAGTGTCTGGCCCGGCCCGTCCCCGCACGGCTCCTGTCCCAAAGCCTCTCCCCGTTCCCTTATTTGGGCACCGCGGCTGGAAAATCCCAAATCCCCGGGGAGGAGAAAAATGCTGGAAAATGGGATCTTGGGCCCAGGGACACGCCCAGCCCAGTGTGTGGCGAGCCCTGTCACCCCTGTCACTGGGGGTCACTGGTGTCACTGGTGTCACCGGTGTGAGTGGCATTACTGGTGTCACTGGTGTTGCTGGTGTCACCGGTGTTACTTTTTACTGGTGTCACTCTTACTGGTGTCACTGGTTTTACCGGTTTTGCTGGTTTTGCTGGTGTCACTGCTGTCACTGCTGTCACTGCTGTCACTGCTGTCAGTGACGTCACCGCTTTGGCTGGTGTAACCGGTAGTGCTGGTTGTACTGGTGTCACTGGTTTGACTGGTGCCACTGGGGTTACCGCTGTCACCGGTTTCACTGGTGTGTCCCGCTGCTGTCCCTGGTGTCACTGCTGTCACTGCTGTCATTGCTGTCACTGCTGTCAGTGACGTCACCGCTTTGGCTGGTGCGACCGGTAGTGCTGGTTGTACTGGTGTCACTGGTTTGACTGGTGCCACTGGTGTTACTGCTGTCACCGGTTTCACTGGTGTGTCCCGCTGCTGTCACTGGTGTCCCTGGCGCCACTGATGCCACTGCTGTCACAGGTGTCCCTCGTGTCACGGCTGTCGCGGCTGTCGCGGCTATCGCGGCTGTCGCTGCTGTCGCGACCCCGCCCCCCGCCCATGTGGGCGTGGCCCCTCATTGGGGCGTGACCAATGACTCCGCCCAATGGGCGTGGCCTCCGCCGCGGGTGTGGGCGTGGCCCCGAGGGGGCTGAGCCGTCACGTGGCGTTGCGGCGCCCCCTGGCGGCGCTCCTTTGTCCGCGCGCGGGGCGGGGCCGCGGGGGGCGGGGCCAGGCGGGCGGTGCCGCGCTGGATTGGCGGGGCGGGGCGGGGCGGGGCGGGGCGTGCCGCTGAGGCGCGCGCTGATTGGCTGCTGGGCGGGGTGGGGCGGGGCGGGCGGGGCGGGGGTCGGTAACGGGCCGGGGCCGGGCGGGGGGCGCTGAGCGGGGCCGCTCCGCTGCCCGGGGCCCCCCGCGCCCCATGGACCCCGACGTGGATTACGAGCGGCCCAACGTCGAGACCATCAAGTGCGTCGTGGTTGGCGACAACGCCGTGGGCAAGACGCGGCTGATCTGCGCCCGCGCCTGCAACGCCACGCTGAGCCAGTACCGGCTGCTGGCCACACACGTGCCCACCGTGTGGGCCATCGACCAGTACCGCGTCTGCCAGGAGGTGAGGGCCGCGGGCACCGCCGGGCACCGAGCGAGCGGGGGAACGGCGGGAGGGGCGTTCCCGGGGGCACCGGGCACCGGGCATCGCCCGGCACGGAGGGGCACCGGGGCGGGGGGGTGGGGGACAAAAGGGGGTACCGAGCACCCGGGAGCAGTCGGTACCGCAAGGGACACCGAGGGGGGAACCGGGAGGGGGTAGCGGGGGCACACCGGGGTGGTCCCGGTGGTTCCGGGAGGGGCGGTCGGTGATGGTGCCGTTCCCGGTGCCGTTCCCGGTGCCGACAGGTGCTGGAGCGCTCCCGGGATGTGGTGGACGAGGTCAGCGTCTCCCTGCGCCTCTGGGACACCTTTGGGGACCACCATAAAGACCGGCGCTTCGCCTATGGCAGGTGGGACCGCGACCCGCCACCGGAACCCCACCCCCTACCGGCACCGCCACCGGCACCCCGAGACCCCCGCCGGCACCCCTGCTGCTGTCACCGGCACCCAGCCCCCACCCCCGGCACCCGAGCGCAAGCCCTGCCCATCCCGGGATGCACAGAGCCAAAGGAGCCCCTTGGGCTCCTGCCAGCGCCCGGGGAGCAGCTCTGGCACCCCAAACCCCATCCCCCTCCTTTGGGGACACACCTTTGGGGGCACCGTGACCCCAGCACTGCACCCCCCGCAGCCCCCGCCCCGAGCAGGGACCCGGCTGCTCGCGGCCCCTCCGGAGCTGTGGGTGGGGGGCGGCTCCAGGGGGGCTCTTGTGGTGCGGGAATCCTTTCGGGGGCGCTGAGCTGGCAGCAGGAGGGGCCCCCCCAGATCTCCCGTGGCCTCCCGGTTGTAAACAGCCGGTTCCCGTGGCCGCTGGCACGTCCGGGCTCTTATCGCCGCCGCCCCGCGCCAGCCCCGCGGCACCGCTAATCTCCCCGGGCCCGCCGGCAATGGGGGGGCTGGGGGGGGCCCTGTCCCCGTGGCTCGCGGTGGCCCCGGGGCTGGCCGGGGGCCCCGGGGGGGCCGGTGGCGGCTATCTTGGTCTGGGACACGGGCCCGGCTCCAGCGGCGCCTCCCGGTCACGTCCCGTCCCGGCACGGACTAAAAACAACCCGGGCCCGGGGCCACGCGGCTGCTCCGGGGACTTGGGGGTACTGGCACCCCCCTGTGTGTCCCTGGCACAGCCCCCCATGTCCCCTGGCACCCCCCACCACGTACCCTGGCACCCCCCCAGGTCCCCTGGCACCTTTCACTCCCTGGGATGGCAGCGGCCGCCCCACGCTGAGTGCTGGGCGGGACTGGGGACAGGAGGCGTGGAATGTCCCCGGTGCTGGGGCTGGCACCCACCCAAGCACCCCCCGTGGGTGCTCAGGAGCACCACGGGGCCCACCCGAGCTGGGGCAGCCCGTGGCTTGGCCGGCGGTGGGGACCCGAAGCCAGATCCCGTCGGGTCCCTCCTGTCCCCTGTCGCTGTCACGGGGCTCCCAGAGGCCCTGGAGTTCCCAGGGGATCTGTGGGATTCCCGTGCCTGTGGGGATCTGTGGGATTCCCGTGCCTGTGGGGCTCTCAGAGAGTCCTGAGGCTCCTGGGGGGTCCCAGGCTGGGGACAGCGTCCCGGGGCGGGGCTGGGACGCGGGTGCCGCCGGAGCTGGGCGTGTTTGGGGACGTGTTTGGGGACGCCGAGCGGCAGCGGGTGGCAGCGGGACAGCGCTGCCCTCGCCCCCGCAGGTCGGACGTGGTGGTGCTCTGCTTCTCACTGGCGAACCCCAACTCGCTGCGGCACGTGAAGACCATGTGGTACCCCGAGATCAAGCACTTCTGCCCGCGCACCCCCATCGTGCTGGTGGGCTGCCAGCTGGACCTGCGCTACGCCGACCTGGACGCCGTCAACCGCGCGCGCCGGCCGCTGGCCAAGTGAGCCCCCAGAGCGTCACCCCCAGCCCCGCGGGGACAGAGACACCTCAGTGTGTCATCACCAGTCCCATTAAAGTGGGGACCCCTCCCTGTGCTGCTATGGGGACCCCCAGTTTTGTCACCGCCCTGTTAGGGTGTGTCATCTCCCCACAGAATGGGGTCCCCTGTGGGTCAGGGCTTCTGACAGCACTTGTGGGGTGGAACCTCTGCCCTGCTCAGCACTCCTGGCTTGGGAGGTCCCCCTGGCACCCCCACAATGAGGGGCCACCCTCCCAGCACCCCCTGGCATGGCCATGAGACCTCCCAGCATCCTTGGAACGAGGAGGGGCTGCCCTGGACCCACTCCTCAGCCCCCACCCTGTCCGTCCCCCCCCAGGCCCATCAAGCCCTCGGACATCCTTCCACCGGAGCGGGGCCACGAGGTGGCCCAGGAGCTGGGGGTGCCGTACTACGAGACCAGCGTGGTGGCCCAGTTTGGTGTCAAGGACGTGTTTGACAACGCCATCCGCGCCGCGCTCGTGTCCCGCCGCCACCTGCAGTTCTGGAAGTCCCACCTGCGCAAGATGCAGCGGCCGCTGCTGCAGGCGCCCTTCCTGCCCCCCAAGCCCCCCCCGCCCCTCATCCAGGTGCCCGACGCCCCCCCGGGCCTGGGGGGGGGGCCCGGCCGCGCTGTTCCAGGCCCCGCTCTGCGCCGACGTCGTCTTCCAGCTGCAGGGCGGCCACCGCGTCTTCGCCCACCGCGTCTACCTGGCCACCGCCTGCTCCCGCTTCTACGACCTCTTCACGCTGGAGGAGCCGCCCGGCGAGGGGGACGGGGACACCCGTGACCTGTCATCGTGGGGCCGCGGCTTCCTGAGCCTGCGCTGGGAGGCAGTGGCCGACCCGGTGGCGGGGCGGGAGCGGCGGATGGCGGTGGTGGCCATGGACCGGGGCGTGCGGCCGGAGCCGCTGCGCGCCGTGCTGGAATATCTGTACACCGGGAAGCTGGAGAGGCCCCATGGAGACCTGAGGCAGGTGGGGGCTGTGGCAGAGCTGCTGGAGGTGTTCGACCTGCGCATGATGGTGGCCAACGAGCTCAACCAGGAGAGCTTCATGAACCAGGAGATCACCAAGGCCTTCCACGTGCGCCGCGCCAACCGCGTCAAGGAGTGCCTGGCCAAGGGCGTCTTTGCAGGTATAGGGGGTGGGGTGGGGGGCTGTGGGGACGGGAGGGTCACCACTGTCACCTCTAGATGGTGTCACCTTCTCGTGGTGCCAGGGGGGTCACGGGGCTATGGTCAGCCTGAGCCCCTTCCACCTCTTTGGAGGTCTTTGGAGTCTGGGGTCGTACCAGTCAGTCATGGAGGTGCTGCTGGGGTGGAGTGGCAGTTCAGGGTGGTGGCCAAGGGTTTCTTGTCCCCAAGGCAGTGGTGTCCCCATGGATGGGGTGTCCAAGGGATGGTTGTCCCCAAGGCTGTGGTGTCTCCATGGAAAGGGTGTCCAAGGGTTTCTTGTCCCCAAGGCAGTGGTGTCTCCATGGAAAGGGTGTCCAAAGGTTTCTTGTCCCCAAGGCAGTGGTGTCTCCATGGAAAGGGTGTCCAAAGGTTTCTTGTCCCCAAGGCAGTGGTGTCCCCGTGGAAAGGGTGTCCAAGGGTTTCTTGTCCCCAAGGCAGTGATGTCTCCATGAAAGTGGTGTCCAAGGGTTTCTTGTCCCCAAGGCTGTGGTGTCTAAGGGGTGGCTGTCCCCATCGAAGGGTGTCCAAGGGATTCTTGTCCTCTTGACAGTGGTGGTCAATGAGTGGCTGTCCCTGGGCTGCAGTGTCCCAGGGGTGGCTGCCCCTGGTCTGAGGGGCACAAGGGATATCTGGGGGGTGGCTGTGTCCCCTCCTGAGCTGTCCCTGTCCCCAGACGTGGTGTTCCTCGTGGATGACGGCGCGGTGCCGGCGCACAAGCCGCTGCTCATCGCCGGCTGTGACTGGATGAGGGCCATGTTCCGCGGGGGCTTCCGCGAGAGCTACGCCAGCGAGGTGGGGACCAGGGGGGACCTGTGGTTCCGGGGGACAGGGCGGGCATTTTGGTCGGGGTCAGGGGGCTGCTCAGAGCCCCAGGCCCAGGGACACGTGTGTCCTGGTTCCCTCTTGCACAGGGAGCTGTGCTGGGTTGTGGGGGCTTCTCCAGGGCTGTGCCAGCTCAGGCACTGCCAGGAGGGTCCCCTTTTGCCCCAACCCCCTTTAGGGGTCGCTCTAAGCTCCTCCCAACCCCCCGATCCCACAGGTGTCGCTGCCCGGCACCAACTGCGCCTGCCTCCGCGCCGTCCTCGACTTCCTCTACACCGGGGTCTTCACCCCCACGCCCGACCTGGACGCCATGGAGCTGCTGATCCTCACGGACCGGCTGTGCCTGCCGCGCCTGCAGGCGCTCACCGGTGAGCCCCGCCCCGCTTCCCCCGGTATCCCCCCGCGCCCCCGCGGTCCCTGACGTCACCTGCCAATACCCCGCTGCCGCCGCGGGGACGGATCGATCGTCCCCGTGTGTCACTCGCTGTCCTTATGTAAGCACGGGGGGCCCCGGGGGGGCCCGTCCCCCGTGTGTGACCCCCCCTGAGCCCCCGTTTCCCCCCCTTTCCAGAGCAATACGCCGTGGATGAGCTGCTCCGGGCCTTCATGCAGCGCGTGGAGATCGACGAGCAGGTCATCATCTACCTGGAGATGACGCAGGTATGGGGGGGCTGGAGACCCCCGGGGGGGGCACAGAGACTCCCAGGTGATGGGGTGACCCCCCCAAATCCCTTCCCAGTTCCACAACGCCCGGCAGCTGGCGGCGTGGTGCCTGCACTACATCTGCACCAACTACAACCGCGTGTGCCGCCGCTTCCCCCGCGAGATGAAGTTCATGTCCCCAGGTACGGAGAGGGTGAGCGGGGGGCATGGGGAGGGCAGCGGGTCCCCGGCCGTGCCCTGAGCCCCGGGATGTCCCCGCAGAGAACCAGGCGCATTTCGAGCGGCACCGCTGGCCCCCGGTGTGGTACCTGAAGGAGGAGGATCTGTACCTGCGCTCCAAGAAGGAGCGGGAGCGCGAGGAGCAGCTGCAGCGCAAGCAGCACCCCCGCAGCAAGTGGTGCTTCTGGAGACCCTCACCCCCCGTGTCCTGAGCGAGGGGGCTCGGGGAGGGGACCCCCGTGTGGGGCTGGGGGGCTCGGGAGGGCTGGGAGCCCCTGTGCTGAGCAGGGGGTTCGGCCCTGGGGTCCCCGTGCAGGGTGAGGGGGCTCAGCTGGGCTGGGGGTCCCTGTGGTGAGTGGGGGGCTCGGGGCTGGGGGGGCTTGGCTGGGCTGGGGGTCTCTGTGCTGGGCTGGGGGCTCAGGCCCCGAGACCCCCACATTTGACTTGGGGGGCTCAGCTGGGCTGGGGGTCCCTGTGTGGAGTGAGGGCCATTGGCCTGGGGCTTTTATAAAGGGCTGGGGGGCTCCTCTGGGCTGGGGGTCCCTGTGCTGAGGGGGGGCTTGGGCCCAGGGCTCCCATGAAGGGCTGGGGGTCCCTGTGCTGGGCTGAGGGCTTGGGACCCCCACCCTCAGCCCCAGGGACCCCACACTCAACAGAGGGGTTGGCCCAGGACCCCCCCTGCCCCGGGCTGTGGCTCTCAGCCCTGGGACCCCTCCCCACCACTGAACCAGGGGGCTTGGCCGGGGTGGGGGTCCCCAAGGGCTTGTTTACCCCCCCTCCCCGGCTGTTTACAGGCTCTGCCGGGTCGCAGCCCCCCGGTCCCACCGTGCCTTTCCCCGGTGAGGGGGGGGGGGCCGTGCTGAGCCCCCTCCCCCCGGCAGGGCCCCCCCACCCAGCAGGGCCGCGGCCATCGCTGGTGCTACCTCTGACCGAGCAGTATTTGGGGCTGGGGTGCGCGGGGAGCGGGGGCTCTGCCGCTCCCCCTTTCTTTTCTGGGGGGTCCCCACCCCCGTAGGGCTCTCTGGTGCTGTATTTTCTCCCCTCCTCCCTCAGCGTGGGGCGGGGGGGGCCAAGCTGTGAGCAGGGCGGGCTGGGTGGGTGGGTGGGCGCGGGGAGGGGTCCCTGGGTGCTTGTGTGGCTGCGAGAGCCCCCGGCTCATCTCTGTGCCTTGGACTGGGGGGGGGGATCATTGTCCCTGTCCCGAGGGCGTGGTGGCATTGTCGCTGTCCCCGGGATGTGTCCCCACCCCGGAGTGAGGGGGGGAGCACCGTGCCCGCCCCCGGGCTGAACTGCACAACCATTTTTACACTTTTTTACCCCAGGAGCACAGCGGGGCCGCCCCCACCCCGGCCTCGGGGCCCTACCCGGCCCGGAGCGGGGCCCCCCACCTCAGCAGCGGCTGTTTTAACCTTTAATAAAGCTTTTTGTAACGGAGCTGGACTCTGCTGGGCCCCCCAAAACCCTGCAGGGCCCCCCCAGACCCTGCTGGGCCCCCCTAAACCCTGCAGGGCCTCCCCTAAACCCTGCTAGGCCCCCTAAACCCTGCTGGGCCCCCCCAAACCCTGCTAGGCCTCCCAAACCCTGCTGGGCCTCCCAAACCCTGCTGGGCCCTGCCAACCCTGCAGGGCTCCCCCAAACCCTGCTGGGCCCCCCCAGACCCTGCTGGGCCTCTCCAATCCCTGCAGGGCCCCCCCAAACCCTGCTGGGCCTCCCAAACCCTGCTGGGCCCCCCCAAACCCTGCCGGGCCCCCCCAAACCCTGCAGGGCCCCCCCAAACCCTGCAGAGCCCCCCAATACACGAGCCCTCCCCCCAGGAAGGAGTGACACGGGGGGGGCTTCACTGGGGTGTATTTACTGGGGGGAGGGGAACAGAAATGGGGGGACACGAGTGGGACCTTCAGGGTGGGGGGGTCCCCGGCACGGCAGGGGGGGTGGGGTGGGCTTGGGGGGTTCCCCTCACCTCAGGGCCTGTCCCAGGCTGAGCCCCCCCAGCTCCAGGGCTGGGCCCCCCCATTCCCCCCTCCCTGGGAGCAGAGCTTGGGGTCACCTCAGCTCCCGTGGGGGGGGTCAAGAACAGTCAAGGCTGGAGGGGACCCAGGGATGTCCCTGGGGTCCCGCTGCAGCTGCTGCTGCCGTTTCCAGCCCCGCAGCACAGCTGGGGCCTCAAACATCTGGCCCGTGGCCATGGGACTGCAGCATCCCATGGGGATTTGGGATCCCGGGGGGTTGGGATGCAGGATGCCCCAGGTCCCCCATGTCCTCCTCCTGGCCTCCCTCCCCCATTTTTTCCCCTCCCCAGGAGCTGTGCCCGGCAGATGCTGCACGCTGGGACGCTGGGCCGGGCTCTCGGGCCGGAGCAGCAGGTAGCACAGGTTTCCCGGGATCCTCCCGTCTGAGCCGGCTCCGTTCCCAGCCACGCCACCCTCCGGGAAGGGCGGGAGGCCACGGGAGGATCCCGGAGCCGGTGGGAGCCATGGGAGGATCCCCTCGGGGCTGCTGGAGCCGCTCCCAGCCCTCGGGAGGGCTTGGGGCAGGGGAGGATCCCGGCCGGAGCTGCAGGGAGGGGGGGATCTGTGCTCAGCCCTCACCCAGGGGGAGCGTCCCGGCATTCCCGGTGGATTGTCCCGGCCTTCCCGGCGTTGCCGTTATCCCGGCAGCAGCCGCGGCTCAGGCGGGGCCGTAGCAGAGGATCTCGCTCAGGTCGTAGCCGGTGACAGCGAAGGTGTCCCCGGCGGGGTCGCAGAAGCGGGCGCCGCACACCTGAGTGTCTGTCACACACTCGGCGTGGCAGTGCTGCACCTGCGGGGCGGCGGAGCCAACTCCAACCCGAGTTCCAGGATTCCCACAGCTCCAAGGGCCACGTCCCTGTCCCCGTGGAGCAGCCCCGTGTCCCTGTCCCAAGCCCGGACTGACCTCGATGTCATCGGTGTCTGGGTTCCTGCTGAGCTTCCAGACGTGGACAAAGGAATCCTCTGCACCCGACAGCAGCTGCCAGGGGAGCAGGGGGACAGTGGGGACACCACGGAGGTGGCAGTGCCACTGGCAGGGTGGGACACTGGGGCGGGATATCAGGGTGGGAGTTCAGGGTGGAATGCCAGGTGGGATGTGGGGTGGATGGGGTGAAGGTTGGGATTTCAGGCTGGAATTCAAAGTGGGATGTCAGGTTGGAACACCACGTTGGAATGCCAGGTTGGGATTTCAGGCTGGAATTCAAGGTGGGATGTCAGGTTGAGATTTCAGGCTGGAATGCCAGGGTGGGATTTCAGACTGGAATTAAAGGTGGGATGCCAGGTTGGGATTTCAGGTTGGAACACCAGGTTGGAATACCAGGTTGGGATTTCAGGTTGGAATTCAAAGTGGGATGCCAGGCTGGGATTTGAGGTTGGAATTTCAGGTTGGAATGCCAGGTGGGATGCCAGGTTGGGATTTCAGACTGGAATGCCCGGTTGGAATGCCAGGGTGGGATTTCAGGCTGGAATGCCAGATTGGGATTTCATGTTGGAATGCCAGGTTGGGATTTCAGACTGGAATTCAAAGTGGGATGCCAGGCTGGCATTTCAGGTTGGAATGCCAGGTGGATGTCAGTGTGGGATACTGGGCAGGCTGGGATACTGGGCAGGATGCCAGCATGGGATGCTGAGTGTGCCCCCAGCTGTGCCCCCAGCTGTGCCCCCGTACCTTGCCGGTGAGCGGTGCCAGGTCGAGCGCGTAGATCCAGCGGGCGTGGGCGCTGACCTGGGCGCGGATCCGCCCCGAGGCCGCCTCCCAGAGCCGGATCTGCCCGTTCCCATAGCCCGCGGCCACGATCCCGTTCCACAGCGCCACCGAGGAGCACGTGCAGCTGGACACAGGGCCACGTGTCACCACCGCAGGGGTGTCCCCTCCTCGTCTCCAACACCCCGCGGCATCGCCGGCGCTCACCCAGATCCCGGGATCTTCCCGAGCAGCGTGAACTCCTCCCCGCTGCTCCACAGGCACAGCGTCCCGGAGTCATCGGCTGTCACCAGGTCCCCAGCCCCGTCCTGTGGGGAGAGGTGGCTCAGGGACACCGGGCAGTGTCCCCAGCTCCGGGGTGGCACTGTCCCACGGGCACCGGGACAAGCCGGGACAGCTCCTCAAGCGCTGACGGGTCCCGGCCGGGAGCGGGGCCGGCAGCGCCCGGGGGCGGCTCCGTTGGAACTCGTCCGGCCCTGCCCACGCGGCCACACCAGGGTGGATTTCGAGGAAGGATCAGGGCACCCCTCCCTCCCTCCCTCCCTCCGTGAGGATTCCCGGCTCCTCCCGGCCCTGGGAATGCCCCAGTACAGCCCTGGGAACCCTGGGAGCAAAGCCCGGGGTTGGCAGTGGGAGGTGACACAAGAGCTCCGTGTCCCCACGGTGACACGGCAGCTCGGGAATGGCATCTGGGGGATGAATTCCTTGGGGATCCCAGAGCAAGGAAAGTTCAGTGACTCATCAGGGAAAGTGCTGAGTGGGAGGAAACTGGCTGGTGAGTCTGCAGGGACCTGCCCTGGGAGCTTCCAGGAGGTTGCAGGAGAGATGGGAGGGATTTGGGACAAAGGATGGCGTGACAGGACACAGGGAACGGCTTCTCACTGGAGAAGGGGAAATTTGGGTGGGATTTTGGGAAGAAATCCTTCCCTGTGAGGGTGTGGCTGCCCCTGGATCCCTGGAAGTGTCCAAGGCCAGGCTGGAGCCACCTGGGGCAGTGGAAGATGTCCCTGATGAGATTTAGGGTCCCCCTCTCCCCCCATACCGGGGCCTGGCCCTGCTCGGCCGCGATGTCGGTGATGGGATCCCGGTGCTGCTCCAGGACCTCGCTCAGCGTCACGTTGGTCCCTTTTGGGGGGATGTCAAACACCAGCACGGCCCCAAAGGATGTCCCTGTGGGTCAGGGGGGTCAGCAGGGGCTGGGCCAGCCCAGGGCCACCACCCTGCCCACGCCCTGGGCTCACCCACGCAGATGAAGCGGCCGCCGGCAGCGGCGATGCCTCGGGCAAACACGGAATGTGCTGGAAGGGAAGGGAAAGGTTTGTGTCACCCTGGGACAGGAACTGGGGAAGGGAACAGGTTTGTGTCACCCTGGGACAGGAACTGGGGAAGGGAACAGGTTTGTGTCACCCTGGGACAGGAACTGGGGAAGGGAACAGGTTTGGAACAGGAATTGGGGAAGGGAACAGGTTTGTGTCACTGTGGGACAGGAACTGGGGAAGGGAACAGGTCTGGGACAGGAATTGGGGGTCACACCCCAGTCCTGGCACAGGTTTGGGCCTGTCACAAGAAGATCTTGAGGTGTTGGTGTGCAGGAGGTGGGGAAGGGGCTCAGCCTGGAGAAAAGGGGGATCAGGGGCCATGGGAAATGGATTTGTAGCAAAGTTTTAAGGTTTGACAGAAGGGTTGGATAAATGGGGACCTTGTGGCTCTGCACAACTCAAGAGGAGGGGACAACCAGGGAACAGGGACAGATGAGAGGGAACAGCCCCAAGCTGTGCCAGGGGAGGTTTAGGTTGGATATTGACAAAATTCCTTCCTGGAAAGGGCTGGAATTCCCACCCTGGCAGGGGTGGAGTGCCCTTCCCTGGGGGGATGGATCCCCCAGCCCTGTGCAGGTGGCACTTGGGGACAGGGTCAGAGGAGGCCTGGGCAGGGCTGGGGGCTCGGGGGGGATTCACCTGCCGGGAGCTCCGGGACATCCAGGGCATGCCAGAACACCATGGTGGAGCCATCAGCATCGTACATCTGCCATGGAGGGACAGCTGGGACACTCTGGGGGGACAGGGGGACCCCCAGTGCCCCCCAGTGCCCCCCAGGACCCCCCAGGCCTCACCTGCACCCCGCGCTGGGATGTGAGCACCAGCAGCACCCGCGATGGGAGCTCGCACCATGTGGCCTGTGGGGACACGGAGGGGACACTGAGGGACCCCCCTGTCCCTCCTGGGGACACTGAGGGACCCTGCTGTCCCCTCTGGGAACACTGAGGGACCCCCCTGTCCCCTCTAGGGACACTGAGGGACCCCCCTGTCCCCTCTGGAGACACTGAGGGACCCCCCTGTCCCTCCTGGGGACACTGAGGGACCCCCCTGTCCCCTCCTGGGCCAGCACCCCCAAAACATCCCTCCAACCCCACCTCTTGGGGGTCTTCCCCTGGAGAATCCCCAAAATCCCCTCCTGGGGAAACCTCTCAAATCCTCCTCCAGGAGAACCCCAAACTCCCACCCCTGGATCAGGAACCCCCAAATCTCCTCCTGGAGCACCCCAAACCCTTCCTCCTGGAACAGGAGCTCCAAAATCTCCTCCTGGAGCTCCCCAAACTTCTCCTCCTGGAACAGGAGCCCCCAAATCTCCTCCTGGAGCCCCTCAAGCTCCTACCCCTGGAAAAGGAGCCCCCAAGCCCTTCCCAGAGGCCCCCAAACTCCTCCTCCTAGATCAGGAACCCCCAAATCTCCTCCTGGAGCCCCCCAAACCCTTTCTCCTCTAACAAGAGCCCCCCAGTCTCCTCCTGGACCCCCCCAGCCCCTCTCCCAGGCTGCAGTCCCCCCAAATTCCCCCAGACCCCTCAGGGGGCTCCTTTCCCCTCCCCACACTCTGGACCCCACAGAATCCTGAACCCCCCGCCCCATTTCAGCGCCAGGGCTGTGACAGGACCCCCCCCACAGTGCCAGGGAGGTGCCAGGGCTGTGACAGGACCCCCCCCCAGTGCCAGGGAGGTGCCAGGGCCGGGTGCCACCCCCTGCCCGCTGCCAGCAGGACCCGGCCCGGGCTGTCCCCGTCCCTCACCTGGGTCAGCAGGGGGGTGCTGAGGGCAGAGCCCCCTCCCCTGGCCTGCAGCTGCCGCGGGGGCCCCTCGCTGGCCAGCAGGCTGAGGCTGGAGCCGTGCACGGCCCCGAAGGCGGGGGCGCGGCTGGGCGGGCACAGCACAGCCAGGTTGTTGTACAGGGCAGAGCTGCTGCTCCGCAGAGCCAGGCTCCGCTCCCGCCGGTACGGCCTGCGGGCAAACCGGGGCTGCCAGGACCGGGGGGCACAGCCGGGGGGGTGCCAGGACCGGGGGGCACAGCCGGGGGGGGTGCCAGGGCCGGGGGGCACAGCCAGAGGGGTTTGGGGCAGATTCTGGGGGAGCTGGAGTGGATCTGAGGGGTGGGGAGGGAATAGAAAGGGAATGGGGGAGGATTCAAGAGGGGCAGGGATGGGGCTGGTATGGGGCTGGTGATGGGTTCAGATGGGGAGGGGCAGATCCAGGGGGCTGGGGGCAAATCCAAGTGGGGCTGGGGCAGATCAAGGGGAGAGAGGAGCAGATCCAGGGGGCTGGGGGCAGATCCAGGGGGGTTCCAGGAGCTCCAGGGGGCTGGGGGGGTAGGTCCAGGGGAGGGGTGGGGGCAGATCCAGGGGGCTGGGGGCAGATCCAAGTGGGGATGGGGCAGATCAACGGGAGAGAGGGGCAGATCCAGGGGGCTGGGGGTAGGTCCAGGGGAGGGAGGGGCAGATCCAGAGGAGCAAGGGGCAGATCCAGGGGGTCTGGGGGCAGATCCCGGGGGTCTGGGGGCAGATCCACCCCTCTCCCCTCCCAGCGCCCCCCACAACCCCCGGCCTAATCTCCTGTGCCAGGGACCCCAGCCCAGCCCCACCTCACGGACCCCCCGCCCTTCCCGAGCCCTTCCCGAGCTCCCCGCCCTGCCCGTCCCGCCCTCCCCGAGGCCCGTTCCCCCGCGGTTCCCTTCAGCTCCCCCCGGTTCCCCTCAGTGCCCCCCTGGTTCCCCTCAGTGCCCCCCGGTTCCCCTCAGTGCCCCCGGTTCCCCTCAGTTTCCCCTCAGCGCCCCCCGGTACCCCCGGTTCCCCTTCAGCCCCCCTCGGTTCCCCTCAGTGCCCCCCGGTTCCCCTCAGTGCCCCCGGTTCCCCTCAGTTTCCCCTCAGCGCCCCCCGGTACCCCCGGTTCCCCTTCAGCCCCCCTCGGTTCCCCTCAGTGCCCCCCGGTTCCCCTCAGTGCCCCCGGTTCCCCTCAGTTTCCCCTCAGCGCCCCCGGGTTCCCCCCGGGTTCCCTCCGGTTTCCCCCCCCCCCTCCCCGCTCACACGGCGCTTGCCGCCGCCATGGAGACGCGTCGCAGCGTGATGACACAAGGGCGGGCGGCGCACGGTGATTACGTCACGTTGCCGTGGAGCCCGGGACGCCAAAGGGGCGGAGATGGCCGAGGTGGGACTGGGAGGGACTGGGAGAACTGGGAGGGACTGGGAGGGACTGGGAGAGACTGGGAGAGCTGGGAGGGACTGGGAGAGCTGGGAGGGACTGGGAGAGACTGGGAGGGACTGGGAGGGACTGGGAGGCGGCGGAGCGGGGCAGATGGGGCGGGGGATGGCTGGGAGGGTATGGGGGATGTGGGGTGTTGGGGTGTACTGGGATATACTGGGGTATACTGGGGTGTACTGGGGTGTACTGGGATGAGCTGGGGAGCCGTGCTGTGGTGGGCTGGGAGGTACTGGGCTAAACTGGGATGCACTGGAATGTACTGAGCTGTACTGGGATGTACTGGGATGCCCTGGGATGCACTGGGATGTACTGGGCTATACTGGGATGAGCCAGGATGTACTGGGAAGCCATGCTGAGGTGGACTGGGAGGTACTGAGCTGTACTGGGATGAGCTGGGGGTCCATGCTGGGGTGGGCTTGGAGGTACTGGGCTATACTGGGCTATACTGGGATTTACTGAGCTATACTGGGATGTACTGGACTATACTGGGGAGCCATGCTGAGGTGGGCTGAGAGGTACTGGGCTATACTGGAGCGTACTGAGATGAACTGGGATGCACTGGGCTATACTGGGGTGTACTGGGATGAGCTGGGGGGCCATGCTGGGGTGGGCTGGGAGGTACTGGTCTATACTGGGATGTACTGGGCTGTACTGGGATGAACTGGAGGGCCATGCTGAGGTGGGCTGGGAGGTACTGGACCATACTGGGATGAGCTGCAATGTACTGGGATGAGCTGAGGGGCCGCGCTGGTCTGTGTGGCGGTGCACTAGTCCATACTGGGGCGCACTGGGCTGCGTGGCGGTGTACTGGTCCATACTGGGACACGCTGGGCTGCGTGGCTGTGTACTGGTCCATACTGGGACACGCTGGGCTGCGTGGCTGTGTACTGGTCCATACTGGGACACGCTGGGCTGCGTGGCAGTGCACTGGTCCATACTGGGGTGCACTGGGCCGTTCCCGCGGGGGCAGCGGGAGCTGTGCGTGTCTCTGTCCGGAGCAGAAGGGGAAATCCCGCGGGGCCGGCACCAGATCGAAGCAGGACAAGCCCCGAGCGCAGCCCCGGCAGTCCAAGAGGGGCTCCCCCAGGAGCTCCGGGCGCACCTCGATCCAGCCCAGCCCGTCCCCGGAGCCCCTGGAGCCGCTGGATGTGGAGCCCATCCTGGACGAGCTCCTGGAGCGGGTCCTGACCGAGGTCGCGCTGGCAGCCGTGGCTCGGCAGGTGAGAGACCCCCCCTCCCCTAATTTGGGGAGGTTTTGGGGGGGTGGGAGGTGCGGGCGGGGTCTCAGCGCTGTGTCCCCAGCGGGTGCCGTTCGCGGTGGCGCGGGCGCGGGATGCCATCCTGTTTGTCGCCGAGTGGCGCTTCCTGGTGCGGGATGAAAAAGTCCCGGAGCCTGAGGGGGACCCGGAGCCCGAGCGGGACGGGGTCTGGAAGGAGGACGAGGAGCCCCCGGCCGGCATCTGGGACTCGTGGACACCGGGCGTTGTCGCCGTCGCCTCTCCGCCCTCGGAAGAGGTGAGAGGTTCCCCGGGCCCCCGGAGCCCACCCGGGCCGTGGGATGGCGGTGTCACCGCACCGGGTCCCCTCTGTCCAGCTCTCGTCCGAGGAGCTCTCCGAGGCAGAAGAGGCTCAAAGTCCGCCCGTGGGTCCCGGTGAGGTTCCCGCCGCTGCTCCCGCCGTGGGTTTCCCTCGGCCCCGCGGTCCGTTCCCATCCGGGGCTCGCCCGGTGACAGCCAAAGGTCCCCTCGGCCGCGACACCGCCGCTGCTCCCGCCGGGGGTGTCCCTCTGTCCCCGGGCCAGGTGAGACGTGCCCCGAGCCCCCCTCCCCGAGACCCCTCGGGCTGAGTCCCAGCGGCTCCGTGCTGTCACCCACGGGGTGGGGACCCGACCCCCTCACCCACACCGGGTCCCTTTGCCCGCCGTGCCAGTCCCGGTCCGCAGCCGCCGCCGCCGCTCCTCCCGTTCAGCCTCCCGTGCCGCGGCCGCCGCCCCGCCCGAAGCCGCCCAGCGCTGCCCAGCCCCGCGAGCGGGGCCGCCGCCTCTCCCGGTCCCCCGAGAGGAGGCGCCCACCCTCCCGAGCCCCCGGGAGGCGCCGCCAACCCTCGCGGCCCCCGCAGCCCCGGGCGGCCCCGCCGGAGGCGCCGCCGCCCCCGGTTCCGCCGCCGGTCGCGCCCCCGGTTCCGCCGCCGGTCGCGCCCCCGGTTCCGCCGCCGGTCGCGCCCCCGGAGCCCGCAGCGCCGGCAGCACCGGAGCCCCGCGAGCAAGAGGCACCGCCGCCATCATCATCCTCCCGCTCCAGCGCGGGGTCCGTCCATCCGCGCAGACTCTCCCACAGCCCCGGCGTGCCCCGGCTCGGTGCCCGGCGCGGTGCCGCCCGCTGGGTGCTGCCCGAGGTGAAGGTGCTGGACGTGAGCACCGAGGCCGAGCGGCCGCGCTTGGGAGCATCGCGGACCCGGTTACCCCTGCCGGGATCCCTCGTGCAGGTGATCCCGGCGACCGCCAGGGCCGCCAGGGCCGAGCCGCAGCTCTGCGACCCCTGGCTGGCCTCGGTGCGCCTGGCTCCCGGTGTCACCGTGCGCTGGGGACGCTGCGAGCGGCGCGGGCCCGCCCTGGCGGGGCACGGCGGGGACGAGCAGGGGGACGAGGCGCTGAGGAGGGCGGAGAAGGACCTGAAACCCATCCTGCCCTACCCGGAGTGCCGGCTCTCGGAGTACGGAGAGGCGGAGGAGTGGCAGGACAGCCCGCTGGAAACGGAGCGGCTCCCGGAGCTGCCCCTCCCGGCGCCCGGCCCCGCTCTGGGGGGATCCCTGTCACCCCGAGTGTCGCCGGTGCAGTGGCTGGAACCGGCCGTGGCCTCGGGGGACCCTCCTGGAGATCGGGGATCTTTTAATAATATAAAATAGTAAAATAAAAAAACTACTAAAATGAGTTTTGCGGAGCCCACGGTGCCACCAGTGCCCGCACCCGCACGTTGCTGGTCCCCGCAACCTCTTTGTCCCCAAATGAGAGATAAGGGCGATGCGACAGGGTGACACGCGTGGCTTCGGCCCCGGAGATCCCGTCCTGGGGAACGGGGACGGGACGGGACAGGCAGAGGCCGCCCGGAGCCTCCTCCGCCTTCCCGGGAGCTCCGGGCGCAGCTCGGGGTCCCTCGCTGGGACTGTCCCCGCCCTGGGCCATCCCACAGGGACCAGCCCTGGAGTGTCCCCGCACTGCCCGAAGGGGACTTCGGGGGACATCGCCCCTCCTCGCAGCCGCCCCGGGGTTGCAGAGAGTCCGAAGTGGCGCGGGCGAGCAGCCCCGGGGTGGCACCGGGGACACTGAGGTGGCACCGAGGACAGCGGTGTGACACAGGGAGCTTTACATGTCCCCCGAGTGGCATTCATGGAGACCCTCATTGGCATATTCGTGGGCGTGGTTTCAGCTCATTAGCATGAGGTGCGATACCAGGCGTGGTTTTCTGTTCCTTTTCGGCACCAGGTGAGGCCTCGGGCGTGGATTTTGGTTCCTCATTAGAAGATGATAGAGTGGGCGTGGCCTTCAGTTCCTAATTAGCGTCAGAGTGCTTTCACGACTTAATTCAGCGCTCATCGAGGGTCCAACCTGGCGACCCTACAAAACAGGATCCCCCATCCTATTTGTGACCCCGTTTTTTGCGCTGGTACAACTCCTCCCGCGTTACTCAACAGTACAGAGGAACATTCCTCCCGCGTTACTCAACACCGTAGGAACGTGTCGGGTCCAGCCTGGCATAAACTATTGGTGGAGAAAAAAAAAGCCCAGGTGTTTTTACAGCACCACAGGGTATTAAGAGCAATAAAAGAGGTGTAATTTCCCGGTAGGGTGGCACTGGGGACAACGGAGTGGCACAGGGGACACGTGCCTCACCTTCCTGCCTGCTCCAGCCACTCTGCTGTCCCCCCTCGGCTCCCAGCGGCTCACGGAGCAGAGGGACTCGTGCCGTGCCGTGCCGTGCCGTGCCACCGGCCGGGCAAAGGTCCCGCTGTGACCTCTGTCCCCAGCGCCACCCCGTGCCCGGCCATGGAGCTGCTGGGGGCTCTGAGCCCCCCGTGGTGGCTCCTCCTGCTCCTGCTGCTGGCCCTGCTGCTCCGGGCCACCCGCAGGAGCCCCTGGGACCCCCGCAAGTGTCCCACTGACCTGACGGGCAAGACAGTGATTGTCACCGGAGCCAACAGCGGTGAGCAGGGAGGGCGGGGACACGTCTGGGGGAGGTGGCGCGATGGCTGCGGGGTGGCCTGCAGGGGACATGGGTGTCCCTTGGCCAGCCCGGGACCCCAGTCCCTGCTTTGGCTGCGGAAGAAGCTGGCGGCCATCCCTGGGCACCCACAGTGTGCTCCCGGTGCCCTCTGCTCACCTTCCTTAACTCGGGACTGTTAATGACTGACGGACAAGGCCAGCACAGCCACCATGTCACACCAGGGATGGGGTCACCGCTCCCAGCTGTGTTCCCCTGCCACTGCTGGAGATGCTGGGACCCCCAGACTGGGACTGGCATGTCCACACGCACCCAGGGACGAGTGACCCCACGCGTGCCGTGCTCCATCCCCACCCCAGCGCCCTCCATTTCCCGCTGGGTGGTTTTGGCCGTGGCAGGGGCAGCCCAAACGCGGGGGCACGGGCCCCAAAGGAGCAGCGGGACCTGTCTGGGATCAGCCCACACCCCCTCCGTGTCCCGCAGGCATCGGCAAGTGCGTGGCCATGGAGCTGGCTCGGCGCAATGCCCGCACCATCCTGGCGTGCCGGAGCCGGGAGCGGGGCCAGGCGGCCGTGCGGGAGATCCGGGCGGCCACCGGGAACCCGGCGGTGCTGCTGAGGCTGCTGGACACCGGCTCGCTGGCCTCGGTGCGAGCCTTCGCCGCCGCCGTGCTGCGGGAGGAGCCGCGCCTGGACGTGCTGGTCAACAACGCCGGAGTCACCGGTAGGTGCCGGGCAAAACCCTCCGGCCACAAGAGGGGTCCAGAGCCTGTCCCGATGCCCGCGGCACTGCCCCGCTGTGGGGGTACCAGCTGTCGGTTTGTCCGTCTGGATTGAAGGCATTGGAGACTCTGATTCTAAGCTGGTGTTGATCTATTGGAAGGAAGGAGGGCTCTGCAGAGAGACTCAGATGGGTTGGATGGATGGGCAAAGTGCAACAGCGTGGAGTTCAATCAGTCTAAGTGAGAGTTCTGCATTTTGGCCACAAAAATCCCCTACAATGTTACAAACTGGGGCCAGTGTTCAGGCAGAAAGGGACCTGGGGGTGCTACTCGACAGCAGGTGGAATTTGAGCCAGAAGTGTGCCCTGGTGGCCAAGAAGGCCAATGGTTCCTGGCCTGGATCAGGAATGGTGTCCCCAGCAGGAGCAGGGAGGTCATTCTGTGCCTGAGGAATTGTGAGACCAGCAGGAGCAGGGAGGTCATTCTGTGCCTGAGGAATGGTGTCCCCAGCAGGAGCAGGGAGGTCATTCTGCCCCTGTAGAATTGTGAGACCAGCAGGAGCAGGGAGGTCATTCTGCCCTGAGGAATGGTGTGTGCCCAGCAGGAGCAGGGAGGTCATTCTGTGCCTGAGGAATGGCGTGTGCCCAGCAGGAGCAGGGAGGTCATTCTGTGCCTGAGGAATGGTGTCCCCAGCAGGAGCAGGGAGGTCATTCTGTGCCTGTAGAATGGTGTGTCCCCAGCAGGAGCAGGGGGGTCATTCTGCCCTGAGGAATGGTGTGTGCCCAGCAGGAGCAGGGAGGTCATTCTGCCCCTGAGGAATGGCGTGTGCCCAGCAGGAGCAGGGAGGTCATTCTGCCCCTGTAGAATTGTGTGCCCAGGGAGGTCATTCTGCCCCTGTACTTGGCACTGATGAGGGCACGCCTCGAGTGCTGTGTCCAGTTCTGGCCCCTCAGTTTGGGAAGGACGTTGAGATGCTCAAACACAAGGCTGGTGAGGGGCTGGAACACAAACTCTGTGAGGAACGTTTGAAGGAGCTGGGGCTGTTTAGCCTGGAGAAGAGGAGGCTCAGGGGTGCCCTTATTGCTCTCTACACCTTCCTGGAGGGAGGTTGCAGACAGGTGGGGTCGGTCTCTGACAGAACCAGAGGACACAGTCCCAAGCTATGTCAGGGAAGGTGTAGGTTGGATATTAGGAAGAAATTTTTCACCAAAAGCATAATAAAGTACTGGAATGCTCTTCCCAGGGAGGGGGTAGAATCACCATCTCTGGATGTGTTTAAAAAAGCCTGGCCATGGCACTTGGGGCTAGAGTCTGGTTGAGGTGTGAGGGCACAGGTTGGACTCAATGATCTTAGAGGTCTCTTCCAACCTCATCATTCTGTGATTATTCTGTGATTCTGTGTTTGGACTCAAGTGTTTATTATTTCTTATCAGTAAAAGTCTCACTACTGTGAGTTCAGCAGCTTTTCATTAGAAGGCACAAAATGGCCAACAATCTCTTGTTCCAAGGTCTTTTAAGACTAAACCATCCAATTAAGAGCTGACACCTGGATTATTTTCCCTTTTAACCCAATAACTGATCCCAATGCAGACTTTTCTGCCCAATTACAAAATGCCACCCAAACCCATGGAGAAGAAGGGAGAAGAAGCATGAAGAAGAAGCCCAGGATGACACCCTGTGCCCTCCATCTTGCTTCCATCCACTACATACTAAAAATCCCAAAACCTCAATTTCTCACCAAGTGACACACCTGCACTACTCTCTACAATCTATTTCACACTTTTGTGGGTTCCAGTCTATCTTGAAGCCTGGGAAACTTTCTCCATGAGTGAGGGTCAGAGTCAGTGCTGCCCTGGGGGTCAGGGCACCCCAGAGCAGACAGAGAAACATTCCCTGTGTGCCCTGGGTTTCCACACCCACCCTCCTTTCAGGGCTGCCCTTCGCCATCACGTCGGAAGGCCTGGAGCAAACCTTCACCACCAACTACCTGGGCCCATTCCTGCTCACCAACCTCCTCCTGGGTGAGTGCAGGGGCTGGGGGAGTCAGGGGGGCTCTGGGGACTCCTCCTCGCTCACCACCTATCCTGGTATAATTACCAATGAATGATTGGTAATTATTGGTATAATTACTAATATAGCAAACGGGATGTGCCTTGGATGGTCTGGCACAAACCAAATGGCAGCACTGTGGTGTTTCACCCCAGAGACACTTTTTGACTGGCTGGATGTGTGGTCTTTCACCCCAGGGACACTTTTTGGCTGGCTGGATGTGTGGTGTTTCGCCCCAGGGACACTTTTTGGCTGGCTGGATGTGTGGTGTTTCGCCCCAGGGACACTTTTTGGCTGGCTGGATGTGTGGTGTTTCGCCCCAGGGACACTTTTTGGCTGGCTGGATGTTGCAGTGGGTGCTTGGAGGCAAGTCCAGGCACGCAGGAATTCTGGTGGTCCTCAGGTTTACCTCTGGTGGAGAAGCTTTAAGGGGATGGTGAAGGAAAGGAGTCGGTTCTGATGGAGGGTTTGGATCCAGAGCTTTATTGTGGCCCACAGGCCTCTGAACTCAGCAACAGCTCCAACAGAACTCCCTGAGCCCGTGGTTGCTCTTTTACCTGAGGAAGGGGAGGAGGGAAAGGGTAGGAGCCACCAAGAAGGAGGTTTTAAGGGACAAAGGACACCTGGATGGCCCAATGTCCCCCAGGGCGTGGAGGGCATCTTTTGAATCTGCCCAATCACTCGATGCCCCTCTGGAATGCCAGGACTGACTGACAGTGCTGGGAGGGGGAAGGAGAGGAGACTGACACAGCTGGCAGGGAATTATCAGGGAGGAACCCGGGGTTTCTGAGGCAAACCGTGACATGGCACCGCAACACCAATGCCCTGCTTGGCACAGAGCTGCTGAAGGCCTCGGCGCCCGCCCGGGTGGTGAACGTGTCGTCGTTCCGGCACAGCGTGGGCACGGCCGATGGCGGGTACCTGACGGGGCAGCGGCGCCCGGGCGGGCACGACGCCGCCTACAACAGCACCAAGCTGATGAACGTGCTCTTCACCGCCGAGCTGGCACGGCGCCTGCAGGGCACAGGTGGGTGCTGGGCCGTGGCACCCTGGGGACATCCCCTGTGCCAACTCCCTGTGCCAGATCTCAGGGGCTGCTGGCAGAGCTGGGGGGTCTGAGAGACTCGCTGGGACCCCCCAAGGGTGGCAGAGCCCCGGCTGTGGTCAGGCTGGAGGCTGCTCCTGCTGCTCCCTGAGGGATTTGGGGTCCCTGGGGTGCCCACCCTGCTGACGGTGCGGCCTGGCAGGGGTGACGGCCAACGCGCTGAGCCCGGGCGTGGTGAGCACCAGCATCATGCGCCACTTCAGCTGGCCCGTGCGGGCGCTCTTCGTCCTCCTCCGCCCCTTGATGAAGGTGAGCGGGGTCGGGTCCTGCCCAGCCTGGGGGCAGCAGGGTGGGAGGGGGGTGCCAGACCTCTCCTCACCCCCATTTCCCCACAGTCAGCCGAGCAGGGCGCTGCCAGCACCATCTTCTGCGCCATCTCGGAGGAGGCCGAGGGCATCACCGGGAAATATTTTGACAGCAGCTGCCGGCTGGCGCTGCCCTCGGCGGCCGCCCGCGACCCCGCGCTGGCACGGAAGCTCTGGGAGGCATCGGAGCGGCTGACGGGGCTCTCGGAGCAGGGCTGAGCCACCAGGATGTCACCCCATTGATGTCACCCCACTCCACTGGCTGCTGCCGAGGGGACAACACGGCACCGGCCAGTGACTGTGACACTTTTATTAAAAACCCCGGCGCTACTCCCAGGTGATGTCCAGCTCCAGGCGCTGCTTCCTCACCTCCTGCAGGAAGCTGTCGTAGTCGCGCCGGTGGATGTCGGGGCAGCGGGACAGCTCCAGGCGCCGCAGGGGCCCCTCGGAGCCCAGCAGCTGCCACACGGTGCCGGGGGACACGCGGCTCCCGGCCAGCGACAGCTCCCGCAGCTCCCGCAGCCCCGGCAGCGCCGGCTCCAGCACCGAGTCCAGCGGGAAGGGCAGCGCCAGCAGGCGCAGGGTCTGCAGCCGCGGGGCCCCGCACAGCACCGAGGCCAGCGTGGAGCTCAGCACCGGCCCGTGTGCGGCTGGAACGGGCCCGGCCAGGCTCAGCGAGAAGCTCTGGAGCTGGGGCAGCCCCCGGGGCAGCAGGTCGGTGGCCCAGCGTGGCGCCGGGCCGGGGGGCTCCTCCTCGGGGGGCTCCTGGTGGGCGCGGGGGTCCGGTGGCACTTCCAGCTCGGCGCTGAAGCTCTGCAGGCCGGGGCAGCCGGCGAGGAGGGCGGGCAGCGAGAGAGGGTCCCGGCAGGTGAAGCCGTGCAGGGTCAGGGCACGCAGGCGGGTGCCCAGGCCCTGTGCCAGGGGCAGCAGCTCTGCCAGCGCCCGGCCGTGCCGCCCGGAGCAGCCCAGCGTCACTCGGGACAGGCGACGCCAGCCCGGCAGCTCCCGGAGCCCTGAGGAGCCGGGACTGTCCCCAAGCCACACGCTGACCTCCTGGGCCTGGGGACACACGGCGTGGACGGTGCTCAGGGCGTCCTCCTCCACCTCCTCCAGCTGCCGCAGGGGCAGCGTGAGCGGGGCTCCCTCCTTTGCAGCCTCCCGGCCCCGTGCCAGCTCCTCCAGCGAGGGGAATCCCTCGGAGTCCTCGGTGCCACCCAGCTCCCCTGAGTGCAGCAACCGCAGGGCATCCGGCAGGGCACCGTGTGCCAGCACCTCCAGGCACGGCAGGGCCAGCAGCAGGAAGGCCACGGCAGCCACCGCGTCCCCGTCCCCGGCGTGCTCCAGGTCGCGGGCCAGCAGCACACGGAGTGTGGGACAGCCCGGGCTCTGCTCGGCAGGGTCATAGGCCAGGTGGCGCAGGGCGCGCGGTGTCACCTTCCTGCAGCCGGTGACATCGAGCTCCCGCAGGTGGCGGCAGCAGGAGCCCACGGCCGACAGCACCTGGAGGTTGGCCTGGGTGTGGGCCAGCCCCAGGCGGCTCAGGCGGGGCAGCCCCTCGGCCAGGTCCACCAGCACGGACGGCGAGAGCCGCCCGCAGCCGCCCAGCTCCAGCACGCTCAGACCCTGCAGCCACACGGGGACAGCCTCAGGGGGGCGGCCAGGGGGGCACGGATGCCACTCTCACCCCCTGCAAGACTCAGAGAGGGTGGGCAGGCTCTGTCTGCTCCCCCTGTGCCAACCCTTGGGCCCATGGATGATGGCACCCCCAGCCCCGTGGATGCTGAGCACCCCAAGCTCTATCCCCTAACCCCATGCAAGGTGGGCACCCCCAGCCCCACAAAGGATGGGCACCCCAGTCCCACTCTTCTATCCCCTAGAGGGGGTCACACCCAACCTAACTCCCCCTGTCCCACACACCATGGCACTCCCAGAGTGTTGTCAGCCCCTGCCCCATGGATGGTGAGCACCCATCCCAAATTCTATCCCCCTTACCCCATGGAAGGTGGGCACCCCCAGGCACACTCTCCTATCCCCTTAGAGGGTGGTCACACCCAACCTAACTCCCCCTACCCCACAGCCCTGATCCCCCAGAGTGCTGTCACCCCCTGCCCCATGGATGGTGAGCACCCATCCCAAGCTCTATCCTTCTTACCCTATGGAAAATGGGCACCCCCAGGCCCACAGAGGATGAGCACCCCTGTCCCACTCTCCCATCCCCTAGAGGGGGTCACACCCAACCTAACTCCCCCTGCCCCACACACCACGGCACTCCCAGAGTGCTGTCACCCCCTGCCCCATGGATGCTGAGCACCCACCCCAAGCTCCATCCATCCTAACCCCATGCAAGGTGGGCACCCCCAGCCCCACAAAGAATGGGCACCCCTGTCCCACTCTCCCATCCCCTTAGAGGGGTTCCCACCCAGCCTCGCTGTCCCAACCCCACAGACATCGCTCCCAGCCCCATCCCCTAACC
The DNA here is from genome assembly GCF_023055355.1 of Agelaius tricolor. NCBI lineage: Eukaryota > Metazoa > Chordata > Aves > Passeriformes > Icteridae > Agelaius > Agelaius tricolor. Next base: position 529,445 of record NW_027269314.1, read on the forward strand.
CACAGCAGCCGTGCCCCTCTCGCAGCCCCTGCCCCGTGCCCACCTGGCAGCGCAGCACGATGAGGTGCCCCAGGGCGTTGTTGGCCAGGGCAGGGCAGGCTCTCAGGCTGAGCTGGCGCAGGTGTGGCAGCAGCAGCAGGTGCAGCGCTGCCCGCGACAGCCGCCGGCTCGTCCCCAGCAGCCGCAGCAGCTCCTGCACCAGCCCGCAGGCTGGGGGGGACAGCGGGGTCAGCGAGGCCTGGGGACACCCCCTGCCACCCCCCCGGGGGTCCCAGTGGCCCGGGGCACCCCCAGAGCTCACCCAGGTCGTTGAAAGGCCCCACGAGGAAGCGGAAGTCGTACTCGTCCAGGTAATTGTCACTGTAGTCCTTGGCCCAGAGGCTCTGCATGTGCTGGGCCAGGTTCTGCAGGCACAGCGAGGTCAGCGTGGGCACGGCCCGGCGCTGGGGCATCCCTGCATGGGCACAGGGACAGGGACAGTCACCATGGGCACGGCCCAGTGCTGGGCATCCCTGCATGGGCACAGGGACAGTCAGGGACAGCCACTGTGGGCACTGCCCACCTCTGGGGCATCCCTGCATGGGCAGAGGGACAGGGACAGTCAGGGACAGTCACCATGGGCATGGCCTGGGGCTGGGGCATCCCTGCATGGGCACAGGGACAGTCAGGGACAGCCACTGTGCCACCAGGACATCCCTGGGACAGGGACAGCCAGCACAGGCACTGCCCGCCCCTGGGGCATCCCTGCATGGGGACAGGGACAGTCAGGGACAGCCACCATGGGCACTGCCCGCCCCTGGGGCATCTCTGGGACAGGGATAGGGACAGTCAGGGACAGCCACTGTGCCACCAGGACATCCCTGGGACAGGGACAGTCAGGGACAGCCGGCACAGGCACTGCCTGCTGCCAGGGTATCCCTGCACGGGGACAGTCAGGGACAGCCATCGTGGGCACTGCCCGCCCCTGGGGCATCCCTGCATGGGGACAGGGACAGTCACTGTGGGCACCGTGCCACCAGGACATCCCTGGGACAGGGGAAAAAACCAAACGGGAAATGGGGAAAAAAAACCAACGGGAAATGGGGAAAAGACCCTGGGAAATGGGAAAAGACCCTGGGAAATGGGAAAAGAGCTCTGGAAAATGGGAAAAAAACCCTGGAAATGGGAAAAACCCCGGGAAATGAGACAAACCCTGGGAAATGAGACAATACACTGGGAAATGGGGAAAGAGCCCCAGGAAATGGGGAAAAACCTGGGAAATGGGGAAAGAACCTCAGGTACTGGAAAAGGACCCTCTGGGACAGGAGGAGACCCCTGGGAACTGGGAAAGTCCCTCCAGGAAGCAGCTGAGGAACAGCAGAGGGAGCTGAGAGAGCTCTGGGACAGGGGAGCACGGTGAGTAACCAGGGCAGGGCTGTGTGCCACTGTCACTGTCACCAGGGCAGGGCCGTGTGCCACCGTCACTGTCACCAGGGCAGAGTCCAACGGGAACTCCCACGGACAGCAACGGAACATGGGATGGGACATTGGGGATGGGTACACTGGGAATGGGACACCGGGAGGGGACACTGGGATGGGACACCAGGAGGGGACATTAGGGATGGGACACGGGAATGGGACATTGGGATGGGACACCGGGGACGGGACACTGGGGATGGGACATTGGAATGGGACACCGGGAAGAGACATTGGGGATGAGACACCAGGATGGGACATTGGGGATGGGGCACCAAGAGGGGACATTAGGCTGGGACACTGGGGATGGGACAGCAGGAGGAGACATTGGGATGGGACACCGGGGATGGGACACGGGGGATGGGATATGGGATGGGACATTGGAAATGGGACACGGGGACGTGACATTGGAATGGGACACCGGGAATGGGATATTGGAAATAGGACACGGGGATGGGACACCGGGGATGGGTCCAAACCCTTCTCGGAGGGACCGGATCGGGTCCAGCAGGGAAATTCCAAGGGAGGAAATTCCCCCCTTCCATCGGCCCTTCCTCGAGCCTGTCCTCGGGGATCCTCGGGGACCTTGAGACCCCCCCGCTTTGCGGTCCCCTCTGCCCGGTCCCCTCCCCAAATCCCAAAATCCCAACCAGAACCACAACCAGGACCCAACCCCAGCCAAACCCCACAGAATCAACACCCCGTTCCCATGGCAACACCTCCCGCGACCACCCCATTACTGCGGGCGAGCCTGGCCAGCCCGGGAGCACTTACCGAGAGCCGACTGACCCCGTCCCGTCGCGTTGCTTTCTCCTCCTCCTTCTCCTTTTCCTCCTCATCCTCCTCCCCGGGCCTGGCCCCGCCATGACTTTCGCTGCCTTCACTTTGCGCACTGCGCATGCGCACAGCTTGAGGACCCTTCCGCCCTTACAGCCCTCGCGGGCTGCCCTAGGTCGTGCCTGACTCCCAGCGCGCCCATACGGGCATGGCGGGGGGGGCCCCACGCGTCAGGCACGGCACGGGGCAGCCCGCGGGGGCTTCGAGACCGGGCGGGGTCGACGGTACCGGGAGCGGCCGGGCCGGAGGTACCGGGGGAGGCCTGAGGGGTTCGGAGATTCCCGGAGCGTGCCGGGAATGAGCGGGGATGGGGATTTGGGGCGGGAGATGTGGATTTGGGGCGGGGGAGACACAGGGAGGTCCGGCGGTGCTGGTGGGAGGCTGCGGGTGCTTCGTTGTGAGGGGATTGAGGGGGATCTGAGGGGGTTTCAAGGGTCTGGGTGCGGCTAAAGGGGTTTTTAGGGGGTTGTGGGAGGGATTTAGGGGTATTCGAGGAGCTTTAGGGGTTTTTTGAGTGATGCGTGAGAGATTTGAGTGGATCCGGGGCGGTTTGGGGGTTTAGGGGGCTCTAAAAGGGTTTTTGGGGATCTTGATGTGGGGGATTTAGGGGTGTGGGGGTGGATCTGGGGGATATTTAGGGGCTGTGAGCAGTTTATGGGGGTGTTTGGGGGCGTTTAGGGCTTTTTTGGGGTTATTTAGGGCTTTATGGGGGTGTTTGGGGAGGATTTAGGGGTGTGTTGAGTCATTTAGGGGCGTTGGGGGGATTGTGGGATGTTTGAGGGCATTTAGGGGTTCTGGGAGGGTCTGTATGGATCTTTGAGGGGATTTAGGGGTGTTTGAAGGCATTTAGGGGTATTTGAAAGGGATTTCGGGGTTCTTGGTGTTGTGGAGGGGGCTGCAGGGATATTTCGGGATGTTTGGAGGAGTTAAGGGGTGTTTGGAGGGGATTCAGGGGTTTTAGGGTCATTTTGGGGTTGTGGGGGGATCTTCAGAGGCATTTAGGGATTTTTAGGGGCATTTTGGGGTTGTGGGAGGGTCTGCAGGGGTATTTAGGGATGTTTAGGGAGGACTTAGGGGTGTTTGGGGCCTTTTTGAGGTTCTGAGAGAGGCTGGAAGGGTTTTAGGGGGATTTAGGGGTGTTTGGAGGGGGTTTAGGAATGTTTGAGGGGCATTTAGGGCTGTTTTTGGGGCATTTAGGAGTATTTGAAAGGGATTTAGGTTTTTTTTAGGGGCATTTTGGGGTTGGGGGGGTCTGCAGGGGTATTTAAGGGGCATTTAAGGCTGGTTTGGGGTTATTTAGGGCTGTTTTGGCGCATTTAGGTCTGTTCTGGGGACATTTAGGGATGTTTAGGGGCAGTTTAGGGGTGCTTAGGGCACATTTAGGGATGTTCTGAGGGGATTTAGGGATGTTTAGTGGGCATTTAGGGCTGTTTGGGGGCATTTAGTGAGGTTTTGGGGGTATTTAAGGATGTTTAGTGGGGATTTAGGGACATTTTGGGGCATTTAGGGACATTTTGGGGGCATTTGGTGGGGATTTAGGGACATTTTGGGGCATCTAGGGGGGATTTAGGGGCATTTAGGACTGTTTGGGGGCATTTAGTGATGTTTTGGGGTTATTTAAGGATGTTTAGTGGGGATTCAGGAATATTTTGGGGCATTGAGAGGAGATTTAGGGATATTTGGGGGCATCTAGGGGGGATTCAGGGACGTTTTGGGGCATTTAGTGGGGATTTAGGGACATTTAGTGGGGATTTGGGGACATTTTGTGGCGTTTAGTGGAGATTTAGGGACATTTTGGGGCATTTAGGGGGGATTGAGGGCAATTTTGGAGGATTTAGGGGGCATTTGGGGCTGTTTTGGGGCATTGAGGGGGAATTTAGGGCCATTTTGGGGCATTTAGGGTGGTTTAGGGCTGTTTAGAGGGGATACAGGGCCATTTTGGGGCATATAGTGGGGATTTGGGGCTGTTTTGAGGGGATTCAGGGCCATTTGGGGTATTTAGGGTGGTTTAGGCTCCTGGGAGGGGTCTCTGATGGGCCGGGGGCGCCGTTTCCCCCTCGGGATTTCAGTTTGGGGCTGGCGAGGTGGGAAGGCCTCAGGCCGAGGGTCATTAACAGCTGCGCTAATTGGGGCCGGCTCATTAAGGGCGGCCATGGGCAAATTCCCACTGCTGGCCCCGGAAATGGTGGGGGTTTGTGTGCCCGCCCTCATTAACCCGCCATCAGTAATTAATTAGCAATCGTTAATTGATACAGGGAATGCAGGCAGGGCCTTTGCTGATCCTCACTCCAGAGTGCTCAGGGAATCCCAGAATTCCCAAATTCCCACCGGAAATTCCCAAATTCCCAAATTCCCACTGCTGGCCCCGGAAATGGTGGGCGTTGTGTGCCCGCCCTCATTAACCGGCTATCAGTAATTAATTAGCAATCGTTAATTGATACAGGGAATGCAGGCAGGGCCTTTGCTGATCCTCACTCCAGAGTGCGCAGGGAATCCCAGAATTCCCAAATTCCCACCGGAAATTCCCAAATTCCCACCTGGAATTCCCAGAATTCCCAAATTCCCACTGGAAATTCCCAGAATTCCCAAATTCCCACTGGGAATTCCCAAATTCCCACTGAGAATTCCCAAATTCCCACCGGGAATTCCCAAATTCCCTCCAGGAGTTCCCAAATTCCCACCAGGAGTTCCCAAATTCCCGAATTCCCACCAGGAATCCCCAGAATTCCCAAATTCCCACCAGGAATCCCCAGAATTCCTAAATTCCCACCGGGAGTTCCCAAATTCCTAAATTCCCACCGGAATTCCCAAATTCCCACCTGGAATTCCCTCCAGGAATTCCCAAATTCCCACTGGAAATTCCCAGAATTTCCAAATTCCCACCAGGAATTCCCAAAATTCCCACCAGGAATTCCCAAATTCCCTCCAGGAATTCCCAAATTCCCACCGAGAATTCCCAAATTCACAGAATTCCCAAATTCCCACCTGGAATTCTCAAATTCCCAAATTCCCACTGGGAATTCCCAGAATTCCCAAATTCCCAAACCCGGAGTTCCCAGATGTTTTTGGGGTTAAACCGGAGATTTCATCATTTAGGGCATTTAAAAAGGGGAAATGAGGAATTTTATGGGATTTCAAGGAGCTCTGGATGCTGAGGTTTGATGGATTGGGGTTTTTTGGAGGAATTGGGATTTTGATTAATTGGGATTTTTTTGAGGGATTGGGATTTTTTTGAGGGATTGGGGTTTTGTTGAGGGATTGGGGTTTTGATAGAATGGGGTTTTTTTGAGGGATTATGGGTTTTGTGGATGGATTGGGGTTTTGATGGATTGGGATTTTTTTGAGGGATTGTTTTGGGGTTTTTTTGAGGAAATGGGGTTTTGAGGGATTGGGGTTTTTTGATAGAAAGGGGTTTTTTTGGAGGGATTGGGGTTTTGATGAATTGGGTTTTTTGAGGAAATGGGGTTTTGATGAATTAGGTTTTTTTTGAGGGATTGGGGTTTTGATTAATTGGGGTTTTTGGTTTTTGAGGGAATGGGGTTTTAATGGATTGGGATTTTTTGGAGGGATTGGGTTTTTGATAGAATGGGGTTTTTAGGAGGGATTGGAGGTTTTATGAATGGGGTTTTGAAGGATTGGGTTTTTTGAGGAAATGGGGTTTGGATGGATTGGGGTTTTTTTGGAGGGTTTGGGTTTTTTGGAGGAAATGGGGTTTTGATGAATGGGGTTTTGAGGAGGGATTGGGATTTTGATAGATTGGGGTTTTTTGGAGGTAATAGGATTTTGATAGATTGGGTTTTTTTGACAGTTTGGGGGTTTTTGGGTTTTGAGGGAATGGGGTTTTAATGAATTGGGGTTTTTTGGTGGATTGGTTTTTTTTTGCAGAGATTGGGGTTTTGATAGATTGGGGTCTTTTGAGGGAATAGGGTTTTGATAGAATGGGGTTTTTTTGAGGGATTATGGGTTTTGTGGATGGATTGGGGTTTTGATGGATTGGGATTTTTTTGAGGGATTGTTTTGGGGTTTTTTTGAGGAAATGGGGTTTTGAGGGATTGGGGTTTTTTTGATAGAAAGGGGTTTTTTGGAGGGTTTGGGGTTTTGATGGATTGGGGTTTTTGAGGAAATGGGGTTTTGAGTAATTGGGGGTTTTTCTTGAGGGATTGGGGTTTGGATGGATTGGGGTTTTGATGAATTGGCTGTTTTGGAGGAAATGGGGTTTTGATGAATTGGGTTTTTAGGAGGGATTGGGGTTTTAATGAATTGGGGTTTTTTTGATGGATTGGGGTTTTTTTGCAGAGATTGGGGTTTTGAGGATTGGGTTTTTTTGGATGGATTGGGGTTTTTTGAGGAAATAGGGTTTTGAGGGATTGGAGTTTTTTTGAGGGATGGGGATTTTGATGGATAGGGATTTTGATGAATTGGGATTTTTTTTGAGAGATTGGGTTTTTTTTTGAGGAAATGGGGTTTTGAGGGATTGGGTTTTTTTGGTTTTTGAGGGAATGGGGTTTTAATGGATTGGGGTTTTTTTGAGGGTTTATGGTTTTTTTGAGGGATTGGGGTTTTGATGAATTGGCTCTTTTGGAGGAAATGGGGTTTTGATAGAATGGGGTTTTTAGGAGGGATTGGAGGTTTTATGAATGAGGTTTTGATGCATTGGGGTTTTTTGAGGGATTATGGTTTTTTTGGATGGATTGGGGTTTTTTGAGGGAATGGAGTTTTTATGAATTGGGTTTTTTTGATGGATTGGGGTTTTGTGGTGGATTGGGTTTTTTTGCAGAGATTGGGGTTTTGATGGAATGAAGTTTTTATGAAAAAATGGGGTTTAGATAGAATGGGGCTTTTTGGAAGGAATAGGATTTTGATGGATTGGGGGTTTTGAGGAAATGGGGTTTTGATAGAATGGGGTTTTTGCATGAAATGAGGGTTTTTTTGATGGAATGGGTTTTTGTTGGTTTGGGCTTTTTTGAGGAAATGGGGTTTTAAGGGATTGGGTTTTCTGGAGGGAGTGGGGTCTTGAAGGAATGGGGTTTTTTTAAGGAATGGGGTTTTTTTAAGGAATGGGGTTTTTTGATGGAATGAGGTTTTGATGGATTAGTTTGGGTTTTTTGATGGAATGGGGTTTTTGGAAGGAATGGGGTTTTGAAGCAGTGGGTTTTTTGAATGAATGGGTTTTTGATGGAATGAGGTTTTGATGGATTAGTTTTGGGTTTTTTTGAAGGAATGGGGTTTTTTGACAGAATGGGGTTTCTTGAAGGAATGGGGTTTTTGGAAGGAATGGGTTTTTTTTAAGGGATGGGGTTTTTTGAAGCAATGGGGTTTTGGAAGGAATGAGGGTTTTGAAGGAATGGTGTTTTTTGACAGAATGGGGTTTTTTGATGGAATGAGGTTTTGATGGATTAGTTTGGGTTTTTTTTGATGGATTGGGTTTTTGGAAAAAATGGGGTGTTTTTTAGGAATGGGTTTTTTTTGATGGATTAGTTTGGTTTTTTTGAAGGAATGGGGTTTTGAAGGAATGAGGTTTTTTTAAGGAATGGGGTTTTGAAGGAATGGGTTTTTTTGAAGCAATGGGGTTTTTTAAAGGAATGGGGTTTTTTGATGGATTGGGTTTTTGGAAGGAATGGGGTTTTTTGAAGCAATGGGTTTTTTTGAAGAAATGGGGTTTTTTTGGAAGGAATGGGGTATGTTTTAGGAATGGGGTTTTTTTGAAGGAATGGGGTTTTGGAAGGAATGAGGGTTTGATGGATTAGTTTGGGGTTTTTTTGAAGGAATGGGGTTTTGGAAGGAATGAGGGTTTGATGGATTAGTTTGGGTTTTTTTTGATGGAATGAGGTTTTGATGGATTAGTTTGGGGTTTTGTGAATGAATGGGGTTCCGATGGATTAGTTTGGGGTTTTTCATGGATTGAAGTTTGCTGGATTGGTGTTCATGCATTCTGGAATCCCTTCCCCTGGTTATTCCCCCCTCTCCATTCCCTCATTCCCCACCCTCCTCGGGAGCTCAGGAATTCCTTCCAGAGCGAGGCCGCAGAGTTGCAATCCCGCAATTGCTCGGAGCGGATCCGAGGGGCTCTGAGGGGCTGCAAACGCCGCAGTTTCTGCTCCGAGCACTCCCGGGCGCCTCCGTCCCTCCCGTTCCCCGCGCTCCCAAATCCCCCGGGCCCTGCCCGTACCCGCGGCCGGGGCGGTCCCGCTGAGCTCCCGCCGTGTCCGGCGCTGCTGTCCGGGCCACCAGCGTCGATCCCAGGCGGGAAATCACCGGGAATGCGCCGGGATTGAGCCGGGAGGACGGGGAAGGACGGGGGGAGGAGGAGGAGGAGGAGGAGGAGGAGGAAGGGAGGGGGGGAGGCTGCGGGGGCTGCGGTGCCGCGGTGCAGCCGAGCAGGGCGCAGGCTCCAGCGGCGGGTGGGTCCTAGCGCCCGATGGAGCTCCGAGAGGGGGAGGAATTGGGGAAAAAAATTGGGGAAAATTGGGGGAACAATCGGGGAAATATCGGGAAAAAATATCGGGGAAAAATCGGGGAAAAATCAGGAAAAAATAGGGAAAAATTGGGGGGAAAAATCGGGAAAATCAGGAAAAATCGGGAAAAAAATTGGGAACAAATCGGGGAAAATATCGGGAAAATTGGGGGGAAATTGGGAAAAAATCAGGAAAAAATCGGAAAAAAATTGGAAAAAAAAAGGGAAAAATTGCGAAAAATCAGGAAAAAACCGGAAAAAAAAAAAAACCGGGAAAAATCAGAAAAAAAAAAAATCGGGGAAAAATTGGGAAAAAATCGGGGGAAACATAAATCGGGAAAAAAATCGGGGAAAATCAGGGAAAAAATCGGAAAAATCGGGGAAAAATCAGGAAAAAAATCGGGAAAAAAATCGGAGAAAAATCGGGAAAAAACTGGGGAAAAATCGAGAAAGAACAGGAAAAACCGGGGAAAAAAGATCGGGGAAAATATCGGGGAAAATCGGGAAAAAATCGGGGAAAAATATCGGGGAAAAATCGGGGAAAAATCAGGAAAAATAGGGAAAAAATATCGGGGGAAAATCGGGGGAAAATCGGGGAAAATTGGGGAAAATTGGGGAAAAATAGAAAAAAAATCGGGGGAAAATTCAGGAAAAAATAGGAAAAAAATATCAGGGAAAAATCGAGGGGAAAATCGGGAAAAAATCGGAAAAATTGGGGAAAAAATTGGGGAAAATCGGGGAAAAGATCGGGAAAAATCAGGAAAAAATCGGAAAAAAATCGGAAAAAAAAAGGGAAAAATTGCGAAAAATCAGGAAAAAACCGGAAAAAAAAACCCGGGAAAAATCAGAAAAAAAAAAAAAATCGGGGAAAAATTGGGAAAAAATCGGGGGAAACATAAATCGGGAAAAAAATCGGGGAAAATCAGGGAAAAAATCGGAAAAATCGGGGAAAAATCAGGAAAAAAATCGGGAAAAAAATCGGAGAAAATTCGGGAAAAAACTGGGGAAAAATCGAGAAAGAACAGGAAAAACCGGGGAAAAACCGGGGGAAAAAGATTGGGGAAAAAAGATCGGGGAAAATATCGGGGAAAAATCGGGGAAAAATCAGGAAAAATAGGGAAAAAATATCGGGGGAAAATCGAGGGAAAATCGGGGAAAATTGGGGAAAAATAGAAAAAAAATCGGGGGAAAATTCAGGAAAAAATAGGAAAAAAATATCAGGGAAAAATCGAGGGGAAAATCGGGAAAAAATCGGAAAAATTGGGGAAAAAATTGGGGAAAATCGGGGAAAAGATCGGGAAAAATCAGGAAAAAATCGGGAAAAAATCGGGGGAAATTGGGAAAAATTGGAAAAAAATCGGAAGAAAATCAGGAAAAAATCAGGAAAAAACCAGGGGAAAAAAAGCGGGAAAAATCGGGAAAAAATAGGAAAAAATATCAGGGGAAAATCGGGAAAATTGGGGGAAAAGCGGGGAAAAATTGGGGAAAAAAGCGGGGAAAAGCAGGGGAAATCGGGAAAAATAGGAAAAAAAATCAGGGAAAAATCGGGGAAAATCGGGAAAAAAATGGAAAAATTGGGAAAAAATTGGGGGAAAAGATCGGGAAAAAATCGGGGAAAATCGGGAAAAAATTGGGTAAAAAGGGGAAAATGGGGGGAAAATCGGGAAAAGATCGGAAAAAATCAGGAAAAAATCGGGGGAAAATCGGGGAAAAAATGGGAAAAAGATTGGGAAAAATCGGAAAAAAATTGGGGAAAAAGGGAAAAAGATCGGGGAAAATTGGAAAAAATCAGGAAAAAATTGGAAAAAATCGGGGAAAATCGGGAAAAAAGGGAAACAAATCAGGAAAAGCTTGGGAAAAAAGTCAGAAAAAATCGGGGGAAAAATCAGGGAAAAATCGGGAAAATATCGGGAAAATTTGGAAAAAAACCGGGGCAAAATCGGGGAAAAAATCGGGAAAAAATCAGGGAAAATCGGGAAAAAATCAGGGAAAAATACGGGAAAGAAATGGGAAGAAATTGGGAAGAATTTGGAAAAAATTGGGGAAAAAATTGGATAAAAAATCGGGGAAAATTGGGGAAAAAAATCAGGTAAAAATCGGGAAAAAATCAGAAAAAATCAGGGGAAAAATGAGGGAAAAATCAGGAAAATATCGGGAAAATTTGGAAAAAAAACGGGGCAAAATCGGGGAAAAAATCGGGAAAAAGTCAGAAAAAATTCGGGGAAAATCAGAAAAGAAAATCGGGAAAAAACTGGGAAAAAAATCGAGAAAAAACCAGGAAAAACATCGGGAAAAACCGGGAAAAAAATCGGGGGAAAAAGATCGGGGAAAATTGGGAAAAATCGGAAAAAAATTGGAAGAAAAATCGGGAAAAATCAGGAAAAAGTCGAAAAAAATCAGGAAAAAATTGGAAAAAAATTGGGGAAAAAATGGGGGAAAAATCAGAAAAAAGATCTGGAAAATTGGGAAAAAAAAACGGGGCAAAATCAGGGGAAAAATTGGGAAAAATCAGGAAAAAGTCAGAAAAAAACGGGGGGAAAATCGGGGAAAAAATCAGGGAAAATCAGGAAAAAATCAGGAAAAAATCGGGAAAAATCAGGAAAAAATTGGGAAAAAAATCGGGAAAAATCAGGAAAAAATTGGGAAAATTCAGGAAAACCCCCCTTGTGGTTCTGTGCAGCAGGGACAGGGTGAGAGGGAGCAGAGTTAAGTTGTTGTTTTTATTTTTTGGCTGGAATGGGTTTGTTGTGCCTGGGCAATAATCAGCGCTGGTTTGTGCTTCTGGGGTGAATTTTGTGGCTGGGTAGGATCAGTGTTGGTTTGATGGTGTTGGAAAGGGGAAAAATCCCTTTATTCTGGGATTTTGTACTAAATCTCATTGGTCAGTGAATGTAAACAGCAATTTTGTATGAATGCATTGAAGGAATTTCAGTGGATTGAATGAATTTCAGTGAATTTAAACACCAATTTATTTTGAATTAATTTAATGAGTTTCAGTGAGTTTAAACACCAATTTCTTATAAATTAATTTCAGTGAGTTTCAATGAATTCAATGAATTTCAGTGAATTTAAACACCAATTTCTTAGGAATTAATTTCAGTGAATTTCAGTGAATTTCAATGAATTTCATGTATTTCAATGAATTTAAACACCAATTTTTTATGGATGGATTTCAGTGAATTTCATGGAATTTTATTCAATTAATGAATTCAATGAATTTTATTCAATTAATTTCAGTGAATTTTAATGAATTTTATTCAATGAATTTCAGTGAATTTCAAGGAATTTAAAGGAATTTAATGAATTTCAAGGAATTTCAATGAATTTTAATGAATTTTATTCAATGAATTTCAGTGAATTTCAATGAATTTTATTCAATGAATTTCAGTGAATTTAATGAATTTCAATGAATTTTATTCAATGAATTTCAATGAATTTTATTCAATTAATTCAATGAATTTCAGTGAATTTCAGTGAATTTTATTCAATGAATTTCAATGAATTTAAACACCAATTTCTTATGAATTAATTTAATGAATTTCAGCGAATTTCATGAATTTCAGTGAATTTCAATGAATTTTATTCCATGTATTTCAGTGAATTTCAGTGAATTTCAATGAATTTTATTCAGTGAATCTCAATGAATTTCAGTGAATTTCAGTGAATTTTAATGAATTTTATTCCGTGAATTTCAGTCAATTTTAATGAAGTTTATTCCATGAATCTCAATGAATTTCAGTCAATTACAGTGAATTTTAATGAATCTCAATGAATTTCAGTGAATTTCAATGAATTTTATTCCAAGAATTTCAGTGAGTTTCAGTGAATTTCAATGAATTTTATTCCATGAATCTCAATGAATTTCAGTGAATTTCAATGAATTTTATTCCATGAATTTTAGTGAATTTTAATGAATTTTATTCTATGAATTTCAGTGAATTTCAGTCAATTTCAATGAATTTTATTCCATGAATCTCAATTAATTTCAGTCAATTTTAATGAATTTTATTCCATGAATTTCAATGAATTTCAGTGAATTCCAATGAATTTCAATGAATTTAATGAATTTCAGTGAATTTGAATGAATTTTATTCAATTAATTCAATGAATTTCTGTGAATTTTAGTGAATTTTAATGAATTTTATTCAATGAATTTCAATGAATTTAAACACCAATTTCTTATGAGTTAATTTAATGAATTTCAGCGAATTTCATGAATTTTAATGAATTTTATTCAGTGAATTTCAGTGAATTTTAATGAATTTTATTCCATGAATTTCAGTGAATTTTAATGAATTTTAAGGAATTTTATTCCATGAATTTCAATGAATTTTATTCAGTGAATTTCAGTGAATTTCAGTGAATTTTAATGAATTTTATTCCATGAATTTCAGTGAATTTTAATGAATTTTAAGGAATTTTATTCCATGAATTTCAATGAATTTTAATGAATTTTAAGGAATTTTATTCCATGAATTTTAATGAATTTTATTCAGTGAATTTCAGTGAATTACAGTGAATTTTAATGAATTTTATTCCATGAATTTTAGTGAATTTTAATGAATTTTATTCCATGAATCTCAATGAATTTCAGTGAATTTCAATGAATTTTATTCCATGTATTTCAGTGAATTTCAATGGATTTTATTCCATGTATTTCAGTGAATTTCAGTGAATTTCAGTCAATTTTAATGAATTTTATTCCATGAATTTCAATGAATTCAATGAATTTTAGTGAATTTTAATGAATTTTATTCCATGAATCTCAATGAATTTCAGTGAATTTCAATGAATTTTATTCCATGTATTTCAGTGAATTTCAATGAATTTCAGTGAATTTCAATGGATTTTATTCCATGTATTTCAGTGAATTTCAGTGAATTTCAGTGAATTTCATTCCATGAATTCCAGCCCATCCCAATCCACGCTCCCATCCGGTTTCCGGTTTCCGGGTGGGATCCCCGGTGCCCGTTCAGGATTAACCCTTTGCTAACCAGCTCCCTGTGACCCCTTTCCCACGTGCACAATGACAAAGATGAGAATTCTCCCTCCTCCTTTTCTCTGCTTTTCCTCCCATCTTCTCCAGCAGATCCTGGCTCAGAGCTCTGTGTGTGTGTGTGTGTTCAGAGGATCTGTCATTCCCACAGAATGTGCCAGCTCTGGGTTGCATTTTTGGGAAAATTCCTTCATGGAAAAAGCTCCTCCAGCCCAATTCCTCATCCCTGGGGCATTGAGCAGCCCTGGGCATGTGGCATTTGGGGACATCCCGAGTGGTGGCATTGCCAGGGCTGGGCGTGCCTGGCCTCCATGCTCCCTGAGGAGCTTTCACCTTAAGGCACCCCACGATTCCATGGGAATTGCTGGGACATCCCAGTGGTGCCACAGTGTCCCCTCCTGCCTGGCTGGCCTCATTTTGGGGCTGCATGTCCCCAAATCGTGTGGCCAAACCTTGGGGACACGGGGGACAGGAGCCAGGGCATGGCTTCCCCTGGCCAAGGGGACATCGGGGTGCAGTGCCCAGGGCCAGGATGGAGCTTGGGCCTTGGTGCCACCCGGGACAGGGGCAGGTGGCCCTGCCATGGCAGGGGTGGCACTGGGTGACCTTTGAGGTCCCCTCCACCCCAAACCATTCCATGATTCCTGAGTTCTGGTTTCCCTCCACACAGGGACTTTTGGGGTCCCCTGGGAGTGTTCAGGGCTTGGAGAGGAATTTAAAAAATTCTCCAACTCACTTTGGGTTTATTTTCACTCATTAAAGACCAAACCCCAAATGTTAGTTTAGGATTTCTCTTCTGAAAAACCCAACCCCAAAATCAGCTTTGTGGAGGAATTTCACCAGGAGATGTGTAAAAAAAATTATATAAAACCCCAAAAAGGGGGAATTCTGCTCCTGCTGGATAAACAGGGGGAGTCTGTGAAGGTTTTTAACCTCCCTCCTCCTGGGGTTCCCTGGGCTGGGGCTGGCGTGGATCCCAGATCCCAGGAAAGGCTGGATGAGGAGGGGGCATCATTCTGGAATTCTCTGGGCTGATGGGTTCCACACAGGGTCTGGGCAGCAGGAAACCCCTGGGGACCCTGCAGAGCCATGGGGGGGGCTCTGGGCAGGATCCATGGCTGGGCACTGCCATGGGTGGCACTGGGAATCCCTGAGAGTGGCACTGGGAATCACTGGGAGTGGCGTGGGTGGCACTGGGAGTCCCTGGGAATGGAGTGGGTGGCACTGGGAAACCCTGAGAATGCCATGGATGGCACTAGGAGTTCCTGGGACTGCAGTGGGTGGCACTGGGAGTCCCTGAGTGTGGCATGGGTGGCACTGGGAGTGCAGTGGGTGGTGCTGGGAATCCCTGAGAATGCCATGGGTGGCACTGGGAGTCCCTGGGAGTGCAGTGGGTGGCACTGGGAAACCTTGAGAGTGGCACTGAGAGTCCCTGAGAGTGGCATGGGTGGCACTGGGAGTCCCTGGAGGGGGAGTGGGTGGCACTGGGAGTGGCATGGGTGGCACTGGGAATCCCTGAGAGTGGCATGGGTGGCACTGGGAATCCCTGAGAGTGGCATGGGTGGCACTGGGAATCCCTGAGAGTGGCAGGAATGGCACTGGGAGTCCTGGGAGTGACATGGGTGGCACTGAGAGTCCCTGAGAGTGGCATGGGTGGCACTGGGAATCTCTGGGAGTGGAGTGGCTGGCACTGGGAATGGCAGGAGTGGCACTGGGAGTCCCTGAGAGTGGCATGGGTGGCACTGGGAATCTCTGGGAGTGGAGTGGCTGGCACTGAGAGTGGCAGGAGTGGCACTGGGAGTCCCTGGGGGTGGCATGAGTGGCACTGGGAATGGCAGGAGTGGCACTGGGAGTCCCTGGGGGTGACATGGGTGGCACTGGGAATCTGTGGCAGTGACATGGGTGGCACTGGGGGTGGCATAGGTGGGGCACTGAGAACCCCTGGAAGTGGCACTGGGGGTCCCTGGGGGTGCCATGGGTGGCACTGGGGGTCCCTGGGGGTGCCATGGGTGGCACTGGGGTCCCTGGGGGTGCCATGGGTGGCACTGGGGGTGCCATGGGTGGCACTGGGGGTCCCTGGGGGTGCCATGGGTGGCACTGGGGTCCCTGGGGGTGCCATGGGTGGCACTGGGGGTGCCATGGGTGGCACTGGGGGTCCCTGGGGGTGCCATGGGTGGCACTGGGGGTCCCTGGGGGTGCCATGGGTGGCACTGGGGGTCCCTGGGCTCTGTCACCCTTGGTGCTTCCTCCCAGAAGAGCCTGAATGGCCCCAGTCCCAGCCAGGTGTGTCCCTGAGGATGCTCTGGGCTGCTCCCCCTGGTGTCCCCCCCATGTCCCCCCGTGTCCCCCCGGTGTCCCTGAGCAGCACTGGGAGCCCCTGGTGTCCCTGGTGTCCCTGCCATGGGACCCTTGTCCCTGTGCCAGGCCCATCCCTGCTCGGAGCAGCAGGAAATTGAAAATTCAGATTTCCTTTGGGTTTCTCTGGGAATGTGGGAAAGGCTCAGGGAGGTTCATTTATCCTGGGGTGTTTTTCCTCCTCACATGGCACTGCCTGAGTTTGGGGGGAAATTTGGGATTTTTCCTCTTTGTACAGAGAACTTTGAGCCCCAAATCCCCAGCTTGTGGCAGGGGTGGAGCAGCCGAGCCCTGTTGGAGGTTGGGGCGTTCCTGAGAGCTCGGGATCATCTCCCAGAGCTGTAATGACCAAAATTTCCCATATCCCCTTAATCCCCCCCTCCTGTCCCACCTCAGCTTCTCCTTCAAGCTCAGGATCCTTTTGGGTCTTTCCCAGCTCAGGATTTTCCAGGGTTTTTTTTCCCTCAGGGTTTGATTTTCATCCCAAATCCAGGCAGGAAATAAAGCAGGAGGTGGGCAGTGGTGCCTGTGACTTTGCTCTGTTGAGAAATGGAATAGCTGGGACTCAAAAAGCCTTTGCTAACTTCAAGAATTCCATGATTTTATTCTGGAATTCCATGATTTTCAACACAGGGAAGCCCCTGGATCACTGGAAATATTCCAGGCCAGGTTTGGAGCAGCCTGGGACAGTGGGAGATGTCCCTGCCCATGGCAGGGGTGGCACTGGTGGCCTTTGATGTCCCTGCCACCCCAAACCACCCCCTGATCCTATAAAATTGTGTGGGAAAAACAATTCCTTGTGCTTTAGTTTAACGTGGAAATCTCCATTTTCTTTTCCAATGAACAACTGTTCTTGTGCTCCAGCTGGAGCAAACTCTGGGGTTTTCCTGCTTTGGGGTTGTCCTGCAGTGCCCAGAGCCCTGTGGGGACAGCAGTGAGGAATTGCCATGATCTGGGGGGTGGCACTCTGGATTCCTGCTGGAATTCCAGGCTGGAATTTCCTGGTTTTCCTTGCACTTAGGGGAGGCTTTCTGGGATTTGAGTTTCCCTCTTCAAGCTTTGTGGAATTTCAGTTTTCTCTTCAAGCATTTTGGAATTCAAATTCCCTCTTCAAGCTTTCTGGAATTTGAATTCCTCTTCAAACTTTCTGGAATGTGAGTTCCCTCTTCAAGCTTTTTGGAATTGATTTCCCTCTTCAGTCTTTCTGGAATTTAAATTCCCTCTTCAATCTTTCTGTAATTTGAATTTCCTCTTCAAGTTTTCTGGAATTTGAGTTTTCTCTTCAATCTTTCTGGAATTTGAGTTTTCAGGCATTTTGGAATTTGAATTTTCTCTTCAAGCGTTCTGGAATTTGAATTTCCTCTTCAAGTTTTTTGGAATTTGAGTTTTCAAGCATTTTGGAATTTAAATTCCCTCTTCAATCTTTCTGAAATTTAAATTCCCTCTTCAATCTTTCTGGGATTTGATTTCCCTCTTCAAGTTTTCTGGAATTAGACTTTTCTCCTCAAGCTTTCTGGGATTTTTTTCTCTTCAAGCTTTCTGGAATTTGAGTTCCCTCTTCAAGATTTTTGGAATTTGAGTTTTCTCTTTAAGCTTTCTGGAATTTAAGTTTTCTCTTCAAGCATTCTGGAATTTAAATTCCCTCTTCAATCTTTCTGGGATTTGAGTTTTCAATCTTTCTGTAATTTGAATTTCCTCTTCAAGCTTTCTGGAATTTGAATTCCTCTTCAAAATTTCTGTAATTTGAATTTCCTCTTCAAGCTTTCTGAATTTGAGTTTTTCTTCAAGCTTTCTGGGATTTTTTTCTCTTCAATCTTTCTGGAATTAGAGTTTTCAAGCTTTCTGGAATTTGAGTTTCCTCTTCAAGCTTTCTGAATTTGAGTTTCCTCTTCAATCTTTCTGGAATTTGAGTTCCCTCTTCAATCTTTGTGGAATTTGAGTTTCCTCTTCAAGCATTTTGGAATTTAAATTCCCTCTTCAAGCTTTCTGGAATTTGAATTCCCTCTTCAATCATTCTGGTATTTGAGTTTTCAATCTTTCTGTAATTTAAATTCCCTCTTCAAGTTTTCTGGAATTTAAATTCCCTCTTCAATCTTTCTGTAATTTGAATTTCCTCTTCAATCTTTCTGGAATTTGAGTTTTCAGGCATTTTGGAATTTGAGTTTTCTCTTCAAGCTTTCTGGAATTTGAATTTCCTCATCAAGTGTTTTGGAATTTGAGTTTTCAAGCATTTTGGAATTTAAATTCCCTCTTCAATCTTTCTGTAATTTGAATTCCCTCTTCAAGTTTTCTGGAATTAGACTTTTCAAGCTTTCTGGAATTAGAATTCCCTCTTCAAGATTTTTGGAATTTGAGTTTCCTCTTTAAGCTTTCTGGGATTTGAGTTTTCTCTTCAATCTTTCTGTAATTTAAATTCCCTCTTCAAGTTTTCTGGAATTTGAATTCCCTCTTCTGGGAATTCTAAGTTTTCTGGAATTAGGCTTTTCTCCTCAAGCATTCTGAGATGTTTTTCTCTTCAATCTTTCTGGAATTTGAGTTTTCAAGCATTTTGGAATTTGAGTTTTCTCTTCAAGCTTTCTGGAATTTAAATTCCCTCTTCAAGCTTTCTGAATTTGAGTTTTCTCTTCAAGTTTTCTGGAATTCGAATTTCCTCTTCAGGCGTTTTGGAATTTGATTTCCCCCTTCAGTCTTTCAGTCTGGTGGAATTTAAGTTTTCTCTTTAAGCTTTCTGGAATTTAAGTTTTCTCTTCAAGCATTTTGGAATTTAAATTCCCTCTTCAAGTTTTTTGGAATTAGAGTTTTCTCTTCAAACTTTCTGGAATTTGAGTTTTCTCTTCAGTCTTTCTGGATTTTAAATTCCCTCTTCAATCTTTCTGGAATTTGAATTCCCTTTTCAATCTTTCTGGGATTTGATTTCCCTCTTCAATCTTTCTGGAATTTGAGTTTTCTCTTCAAGCATTTTGGAATTTGAATTTCCTCTTCAATCTTTGTGGAATGTGAGTTCCCTCTTGGCATTCCAGCCTGTCCTTGGAGCCCTTTCCAAGTGTTTGTGTCCGTGGCTCTCGTTCTGCTGCTGCCTCTGGGAGCTGCCAGGATCCCAGACCAGGATCCTGCAGGGGACAGGAAGAGCAGAAATCCTTTAGAATTTAGGAATTAGGAAGGAATCCTTCCCTGGGAGCTGCTGAGCCCTGCACAAGGGCCCAGAGCAGCTGGGGCCGCCCCTGGATCCCTGCAAGTGTCCAAGGCCAGGGCTGGGAGCAGCCTGGGATGGTGGAAAATGTCCCTGCCATGGCAGGGGATGGAATTATTGGGGCTGAAGGTCCATGGATGTGGAAATTGGTGACACAGGTGACATTTGCTGCCAGGGTCTGGCAGGGAAGCAAGGGGAGCTTCCCCCAGAGGAGATTTCTCCTTCTATGGATAAAATAACTGAGATTTTCCAAATCTGCTGAACCCATTTCGATGCTGAGGCGGAGGGCAAGGAGCTCATCCTCTTGGGAGCTTTTCCTGCAGAATTTGGGGTGGATTTTGTGCATTTCAGGCAGCGTGGAGAGGGGAGGCAGCTGCAGCCCCAGTGACCAGCAGACACCTGAGGTGACTCTGCTGCAGCTCCTGGTGCTCCCAGGGGGAAATTCCAATTTCCAGCAGCGCTTTGGGGTGGTTATCCCAGTTGGGCCTTTCAAATCCCCTCCTGAGCAGATCCCCAGGGCTGCAGGAGCAGCTCAGGGACAGGGGGGGATTGTCCTGGCAGGGAGGAGCTGGCTCCCAAATCCTGTAGGCTCCTAAATCCTGTGGGGTCTCTGATCCTGTGGGGTCCCAAATCCTGTGGGGTTTCTGATCCTGTGGGGTCCCAAATCCTGTAGGGTCCCAAATCCTGTGGGCTCCCAAATCCTGTAGGCTCCCAAATCCTGTGGGGTCTCTGATCCTGTGGGGTCCCAAATCCTGTGGGTCCCTTCCAGCTCAGGATATTCTGTGTTTTAGGGGTGCTTCCATGTGTTGGGATGTTGGGCAGTGGCCAGTCCTGGTGGCTCCCAAATCCCCTCGTTAGTGGCCAGTCCTGGTGGCTCCTAAATCCCCTCTTGGCAGCAGCCACTCCTGGTGGCTCCCAAATCCCCTTGGCAGTGGCCAGTCCTGGTGGCTCCTAAATCCCCTTTGCTGTGGCCACTCCTGGTGGCTCCCAAATCCCCTTGGCAGTGGCCAGTCCTGGTGGCTCCCAAATCCCCTTTGCCGTGACCACTCCTGGTGGCTCCCAAATCCCCTCGTTAGTGCCCAGTCCTGGTGGCTCCCAAATCCCCTTGGCAGTGGCCGCTCCCGGTGGCTCCCAAATCCCCTGGCAGCCTGACCGGCGCGGCAGCAGTGCCCCGAGGATCTGCGGCGGTGAGTTTGGGCTCTGCCGGCTGAGCCCATGAACAATGGCCCGCGCTGTCACCTGTCACAGCCGGCAGCGGGACAATCAGCGCTGTCCCTCATTAACCCTTTGCTCCCCATCCCCCCGCGGCTGCCGCTCCGGCCCATTTGGGACCAACCCCGCTCCTCCAGGCCGTTGTTTTTCCCTCTAAACCCCCCCAAGGAGTGGTGCAAACCCTCGTGGGGGTCTCTGCGGGGTGAATTTGGGCCGGCCCTGCCCGGTGCCGCCGCAGGGCGGGCGGGAGGAGGCCTGGACCGGCGCCGGTGGCTCCTCCTGCGGGGCGCGTTAGGACCCAGCGAGGCAGCGGCGCCGTGACAAGTCTGGAGCGGCACTGGCGCAGAGTGGCTCCATCGGCAGCGCTGGAATTCTCTGTCTCCCTCCCTTTTCGGAGCATCCTCGCCCTCAAAAAGGGATTTTCCCTCCCTCCCTTCCCTCCTCCCTCTCGGAGCCCCGGGGGATGCTGGCATCGCTCGGGACCCCGGGGAAAGGCGCTGGATGCTGCGGGCCGTGAGCTGCGGGAGCTGATCGGGGATCTCCGGAGCGCTCGGCATGGCCCAGGGCAGGCGGCACGCGTCCGCCCGGGTAAGGGCAGGGCTGCCTCGGCAGCTCCCGGCTCGGCCGCCTCATATCGCGACACAGCGCCGCGCTGTCGCGGCGAAAACAGCCGCGTTTCGGAAGGGATTCTCGATTGTGCATCCCTGCAAGGTGGCACAATAATGCCGCCAGGGGAGGGGGATGCTTCGGCGGGGCCGGGGATTTTGGCCGGAGTGACCCGCTCGCGTGGGTGATCACCCCAATTCATTACAGCGATTCATGAATTCCCCTCCTGTGCTCCCTGCTCAGCACAAAGATCCCGGCGTGTTTTGCTCCCCTCCCTCCCTCCCTCCGGGCCATGCCGAGCTTCCTTCCGCGGGCCTGGCAAGCGTTTCCAGCTTTTTCCGTATTGCAGCTCCCCCTGGGCTGTGCGGTGCCAGCGGCCCCCCCCGGCCCCGGGCCAGGCCTTTGCCGGGAGTTTCTGTCCCTGTCGCCGTGTCCCCGTGTGGCCGCCACGGTGACATTGTGTCCCAGACCCCACCAGCGCCTTTGGGCCTGGCTGTGCCAGCTTGGCAAGGATGGAGCTGGTGAGGGCAGACCCTTCCCAGACCCTCTGTGGGCACCCGGTCCTGCCTGCTCTGGGATCCACCAGGCCTGCAGCCGCTGGGATTTGGGCTCTGGCCGAAGGGATTTGGGCTCTGCCTGAAGGGATTTGGCTGTGCAGGGAAAACTTCCCAGCCTGGAGCCTCTTTTGCCCACCCCAGCAGGATCTGTGTGTCCATATGGGTTTTTAGGGGCTGGAGCCCCACACCTGCACCACAAACCTCCCTCTTTTCCATAGGGCAGCAGGAGGAAGGGGTGAAATTCCAACCTGAGTCGTGACAGCTCTGTCACAACAGCCTGGGGGGCTCCAAGGGGTTTGGGGGCTCAGGGAAGGAGCCAAACGCTGGCTCCAAGGGCTGATGGGGGCAGATGTGGCAGGACTGGCAGTCCTGGGGGTGCCAGGGCAGCCCTGTGAGTGGATGATCCCTGTTTAACTCCCATGGATTTTGAAATGGGCACTGCAGGGCCCGTGGCTGTGCTGGCCCTTCCTGGGGCTGGAGCCCACCCCGGCCGTGTCCCTTCTGGGGGTTTTGGGGACACTGCTCCCGGTGTCCTGAGACCCCCACACCCTCCCAGTTTGGCAGCCTGGAATCCAGTGCCACCATGACTTCATCCCAGTGCCACATCCTGGTGTCACCCGGGGCAGCAGCGCCAGGGGTGAAAGCAGGAATTCTTCCCAAGCCTTTCCCTGTTCCAGCTCTGTGGGCAGCACCTGGAATTTGGATCTTGGCAGAGTTGGCTGCTTGGGATTCTCCTGAAAGTTTTGATCTGAGCTTTGAGTGGCAGTTTGAGGCTCCAGCAGTGGGGGAGGAGCTCCTGGAGGAACACACTGAGCATTCCTGGCATGGAGCAGAACCCTGGAGCCCTCAGGTTTGGGTGCAGCTCCAAAATTCCCAAACCACTGGGAATTCATCCCGTTTTCAGTGCCTTGGCACCAGGACCTTCACAGAGCAGGGCAGACAGTCTGTGGGTGTCTGTCACGCCTCAGAAAGGGGGGAAATGGGAAAATGCTGGATTTTGGAGGGGTTCCAGGTGGGCAGTTGTGGGGAGCAGTCTCTGGTGGTGGTGGCAGCACAGCTTGTCCCTCACCTGGTGTCCCTGGAGGCAGCTCTGGGACGTGGCACAGGCTCCTCCTGTGCTGCTGGCTGCTCCAGAGGCTCAGCATTCCTGGGTGTCCCATTCCCAGCACCTGGATCTCCTCAGCTGTCCCCCACTGGGAATCCCTGGATTTCTCATTTGCTGGGATTTAGGAGCTTGTTCCCCTTCCACAATGAGGGTGACAGGGCTGTCACTGTCAGTGGCCTCAGCCCTTGTGGCTTCCCCCAGTTCTGCTCCTCCACCCTCTTCCTTTGGTGTCCCAGGACTGGGGTATCCCAAGTGTGTTCCTCTGGGAACGCTGGTGTGGCACAGGGCATCCACGAGGAGCTGGCCTGGGAAGCTGAGGGAATTCTGGGCTGTGCCATGAATTGATGGCTGTCCCCACATTTGTCCCTCAGGGATTGTCACCACAGCCACGGGTGTGTCCCATCATTCATTCCACTGGGAATGCCCATCCCGCCAGCTTCCAACTGGGAAAGTTCTTCCTCTTGTCAGTCCTGGATTCATCTGGGTTTGAATCTTCATGGGAATTCCAGGCAGGATTTTATCCATCCAGGTGTCTCACAGACCAATTTCTGATTAATTGGGAGCAGAAGAGACTCAGTGGCTGCTCCTGAGGGCTGGCATGGGGTGGGAGAGATTCACTCCGGGCTCTCCTCCTTTTCTCAAGTGTGAAAGGCTCGGGAGGAGTTTCTGTGAAATTGGTGCTGGTTTGCAAATGTCTGTCAGGGACAGGCTGGGAGAGCTGGGAATGTCCAGCCTGGAGAAGAGGAGGCTCCAGGGAGAGTTCAGAGCCCCTGGCAGGGCCTGAAGGGGCTCCAGGAGAGCTGCAGAGGGACTGGGGACAAGGATGGAGGCACAGGAGCCAGGGAATGGCCAGAGGTGCCCCAGGGCTTGGAATGTGTCACATCCAAGGGGCCTTACCTGGCTGCAGGTGCCAGATGGACACCAGGAGGGAGAAAATCTCCTCCAAGAACTTTCCCATGTCCTGGGGATTTGGGATTTTCCTCTGGGCTCTGCTCTCATTTTCTGTAACACCTGGGACACCATTTTCCAGGTGCTCTCAGGATGTTGCTGCCTGAACTTTGGGAGATATTTGGAACATCAATTTTCCCTTTGAGGTGTTGGATTTCTTTGTTGTTTGATGGATTTTGGGTCTTAATATAAGATGATTTCATGATGTTTGATTTCTTCCAGTTGTGTTTGGACAAAACCTGGAGTTCAGGCTCCTGGGAACACCCACACCCCTGGTTTCAGTCCCAAAACCCCAAACTGGGGTGGGTTCACTCTGCATTCCAGCCTTGGGATGTGATGTGCAGGGGAAGGGGGTGCTCTGGTTGGATTCCAGGAGCTTCCAAAGTCCCCAAGGTTCTTCCACAGGCTGAGGATTCCCTCAATGTCCCAAAGCCCCGTGGCTGGGGTTTGTCTGCAGGGCCTCCCCAGCCCTGCAGGGTGAAAGAGGCTCTGTTTTCCTGGGATAAAGAGCAGATTCTTTGGCTGAAACCAGGCCCAGAGCCACCAAAATTCCACATTTCTGCACAGTGAGCAGAACCAGGGACACGTGGGGTGGGGGAAATGCCAAACTGGTCCCGTTTTGGGGATTGCTGGGAGGTTGGGATGGGTGGGAGGATGGAGCTGAGCAGGGCAGGGAACATCTGAGTCCCCTCTGGGATAGAGGCAGAGGGATGGAAAGGTTTCAGTCAGGGTTTTGAGGATCTCCAGAAGATCTTGAGAGGGGTTTTGGACACGAGCTCGGAGTGGCAGGATACGGGGAATGGCTTCCCTTTATCCTGGAAATATTCCTGGAATATTCTCCTGGAAAATGGGAGATTTGGCTGGGATTTTGGCAAGGAATCCTTCCCTCTGAAGGTGCCCAGAGCAGCTGTGGCTGCCCCTGGATCCCTGGCAGTGCCCAAGGCCGGGTTGGACAGGACTTGGAGCAGCCTGGGACAGTGGAAGGTGTCCCTGCCATGGCAGGGGGAGGAATTATTGGGATTTAAGGTCCCTTCCCACCCAAACCATTCCAGAATTCCATGATTAATCTGTTTTGCTCAGGCAGATTGCAGAGCAGGAGTTGCTGGGGGTGGATCCCAACAAATTTCCCTGGGATTTCAATAATCCTGAGGGTCTCCAGTACCCATGGAGTTCCTCACATCCATCAGCTCATTGCTGCTCCAAGAGCATTGACCACCTGGATAACCCCACCTGAGCCCAGGGGCATCTCAGGATGTCCCCCTTGGAGTGTCCTGGTGCCTGCTGAGATACAAATGTGGATGTAACCTTGGTGACTTGGAATCATGGAATTGTTGAGGTTCTAAATCCCTCCAGGGGTGGGGATTCCACCAAGGATTCCAAGGCTTATAAAAATGTGATAAAAGGGGCTAAATCAGCTCGGTGAGCCACTGCTGGTGGCTGTGCCATGGTTTGTGGCTCCTGTTGGGGAGCAGAAGGAATCACCCAAAAGAAAAAGGGCTGGAGGAGGTGAGCAGGGCTGGAGGGGGATGAACCTTCCTGAAATGGACCCAGGGGAGCCACCAGATCCCAATAGTGTGGAGGGATGGGACAGTGACCTCTGAATGCTCCTGGGATGGGACAGTGACCTCTGCCTGCTCCTGGGATGGGACAGTGGCCTCTGCCTGCTCCTGGACACAGAATTCCCAGGCTGGAAACCCAAGGGAATGCTGATACAATGGGAAAAGATGGAGCATGGGCTGGTTAAGGCTGACTGTGCTGCTCTTGTGGGGTTTTTTCCCCCCTAAGGCTCATAAAAGGGGGTAAATGAGATTGGTGAGCCATTGCTGGTGGCCGTGCCATGGTTTGTGGCTCCTGTTGAGGAGCAGAAGGAATCACCCAAAATAAAAAGGGCTGGAGGGAGATGAACCATCCCAATATGGACCCAGGGGAGCCACCAGATGGGACAATGACCTCTGTCTGCTCCTGGGCACTGAATTCCCAGGCTGGAAACCCAAGGGAATGCTGATAAAACGGGAGAAGATGGAGCATGGTTAAGGGAGCAGAAGGAATCGCCCAAAATAAAAAGATTGGAGGAGGCGAGCGGGGCCGGACGGAGATGGCCCATCCCGACCTCCACCCTTGTGTCCACCCCACCTTTCTGAGGGTCTCTTTTCTCTTTGCCAGGCCTCCAGCACGGCCAGGATGAGCTCTGACAGCAGCAGCAAGCCCCTCAAGGTGGGCTCCCGCGTGGAGGTCATCGGCAAGGGCCACCGGGGCACCGTGGCCTACGTGGGGGCCACCCTGTTCGCCACCGGCAAATGGGTCGGGGTCATCCTGGACGAGGCCAAGGGCAAGAACGACGGCACGGTGCAGGGCAGGAAGTACTTCACCTGCGAGGAGAACCACGGCATCTTCGTCAGGCAGTCCCAGGTGGGTGGCATCCCGGGATTCTGGGGTCTGGGGCCCTGGGGTGGTGCTTAAATACAGGGAATTTGGGGATTTTCCATCTCTCACAGGGGAGGGAACAGCCCGCTCCAAATCCAGCTGGGATCTCACCCTCTGCACAGATCTTGGGGTTCTGCAGGTGGAACCTCACCCTCTGCACAGATCTTGGGGTTCTGCAGGTGGAACCTCACCCTCTGCACAGATCTTGGGGTTCTGCAGGTGGAACCTCACCCTCTGCACAGGTCCTGCAATGAAAGCAGCGTGGTGAATTCCCAATTATATTCCCCAATGTAATTGTTCCATTTTGCTGTTCTGCATTACCACCTGCAGCAGGTGGAGTTTGGGATTGATCTCAGATGTTTACCTGGAAGCAGATCCAAGGGATTTTCATTAAATTGAGTTTAAAACCAGGTGGAATCTCACCCTGTGCACAGATCTTGAGGTCCTGCAGGTGGAATCTCACCCTCTGCACAGGTCCTGCAATGAAAGCAGCGTGGTGAATTCCCAATTATATTCCCCAATGTAATTGTTCCATTCTGCTGCTCTGTATTTGCCACCTGCAGCAGGTGGAGTTTGGGATCAATCTCAGATGTTTACCTGCAAGCAGATCCAAGGAATTTTCATTGAATTGTGTTTAAAACCAGGTGGAATCTCACCCTCTGCACAGATCTTGAGGTTGTGGAATGAAAACTGTGGTGATTTCCCAGTTGTTCCATTCTGCTGCTCTGTATTTGCCACCTGCAGCAGGTGGAGTTTGGGATTGATCTCAGATGTTTACCTGCAAGCAGATCTGAGGAATTTTCATTAAATTGTGTTTAAAACCAGGTGGAATCTCACTCTCTGCACAGATCTTGAGGTCCTGCAATGAAAGCTGTGGTGTATTCCCAATTATATTCCCCAATGTAATTGTTCCATTCTGCTGCTCTGTATTTAGCACCTGCAGCAGGTGGATCTGCTTCCAGGTAAACATTTGAGATCGATCCCAAACTCCAAAGAATTTTCATTGAATTGTGTTTAAAACCAGGTGGAATCTCACTCTCTGCACAGATCTTGACGTCCTCCAATGAAAGCAGCGTGGTGAATTCCCAATTATATTCCCCAATATAATTGTTCCATTCTGCTGCTCTGTATTTGTCACCTGCAGCAGGTGGAGTCTGGGATTAATCTCAGATGTTACCTGCAAGCAGATCCAAGGAATTTTCATGAAATTGTGTTTAAAACCAGGTGGAATCTCACCCTCTGCACAGATCTTGAGGTTCTGCAATGAAAACTGTGGCGATTTCCCAGTTGTTCCATTCTGCTGCCCTGTATTTGCCACCTGCAGCAGGTGGAGTTTGGGATCGATCTCAGATGTTTACCTGCAAGCAGATCTGAGGAATTTTCATGAAATTGAGTTTAAAACCAGGTGGAATCTCATCCTGTTCACAGATCTTGGGGTTCTGCAGGTGGAATCTCATCCTCTGCATAGATCTTGAGGTCCTCCAATGAAAGCAGCCTGGTGAATTCCCAATTATATTCCTCAGTATAATTGTTCCATTCTGGTGCCCTGTATTTAGCACCTGCAGCAGGTGGAGTTTGGGATCGATCTCAGATATTACCTGGAAGCAGATCCAGGAATTTTCATTAAATTGTGTTTAAAACCAGGTGGAATCTCACCCTCTGCACAGATCTTGAGGTTCTGCAGGTGGAATCTCACCCTTTGCACAGGTCCTGCAATGAAAGCAGCGTGGTGAATTCCCAATTATATACCCCAATGTAATTGTTCCATTCTGCTGCTCTGGATTACCACCTGCAGCAGGTGGAGTTTGGGATTGATCTCAGATGTTACCTGGAAGCAAATCCAAGGAATTTTCATTAAATTGTGTTTAAAACCAGGTGGAATCTCATCCTCTGCACAGATATTGAGGTTCTGCAGGTGGAACCTCACCCTCTGCACAGATCTTGAGGTTCTGCAATGAAAACTGTGGTGAATTCCCAGTTGTTCCATTCTGCTGCTCTGTATTTGCCACCTGCAGCAGGTGGAGTTTGGGATCAATCTCAGCTGTTACCTGGAAGCAGATCCACAGGATTTTCATGAAATTGAGTTTACCTGGAAGGAGATAACTCACACAGTGTGGCTGTAGCTGCTGCTATTTGCTGCTCGTGTGCTGCAGCAGGAGCCAGGGGCTCCCTGCAGAGCAAACATCCTCCGGGTGGATTCCCTGGGTCACCCTCCAAGGAGCCCCTGTGTCCCAGCCAGCTCCTGTCCCCTCCCTGGCACACTGGGGCTGCTTTGTGTCCCACCGAGCGGCCTCTCATTGCCAGGACCTTGGGATTGGGTGACAGAGGGGAGCTGGGCTCCACCCCAGCATTGCTGTCCCAGCCATTGGAAGGGCCTTTGGGTCATGCACGGTCAGAGGCTGCAGCAATGGCTCATCCAGGTGAGATTCAGGAATTACTGAGGTTGGAAAACACCTGCAGGAGGAGTCCAGCCATTCCCTGCTTCAGCTTGAGGGAAAATTACCCCATCCCTTAAACAATGGGATAAACACAGAGAGGGGAACCCACCAGAGATGGAGGCAAACTCAGCAGGAAGCTTTTCATGTTCTTATCCAGCCCAAACAGTGCTGGTGTGTAGGAACTGCTGGATGGAGCCCTGCTGCTCTCCTGGGGAGATTGCCCAGTATAATTCCAGCACACTCCCAGCTCCCCACATTTAAACTGGACACACGGACCTGGCTCCTCTGTCCGCCTCTCTCGGCCTCTCCTGCCAGCTGGGAGAGGCTGGGAGGGGTTTACAGGGAAAAGTTTGGGTCTGCAGGCCCAGGAGGGACCCCAAAGCCCACCCAGTGCCACCCCCTGACAGTCAGGGACACCTTCCACTGTCCCAGGCTGCTCCAATCCAGCCTGGCCTTGGACTCTGCCAGGGATCCAGGGGCAGCCACAGCAAATCTGGGAATGCCATCCCAGCCAGGAATTCCTTCCCAAAATCCCACCCAAATCTCCCCTTTTCCAGTGGGAAGCCATTCCCCTTTTTTGTCACCTCATCCTCTGGGCTGGGTGTGGGGTGAGTGCTGCTCAACCCCCGTCCCAAATTCCAGAGCTGGGCAGGGATGGGGACACCTGGAGCAGAGATGGGAAGCAGGATGGGTTCTGGAAACTGGGCATTCCTGGGATCATAAAATCCCGAATTTTGGGTTGGGAGGGAGTTTAAATCCCACCCAGTGCCACCCTCAGGGACACCTCCCACTGTCCCAGGTGCTCCCGGCCCTGTCCCTGTTCCTTGGACACTGCCAGGGATGGGGGATGCACCCAGCCCCATCCAGAGCCTGTGCCCGGCAGCCTCTGGCCCTGCTCTGTCCATCTGTCCGTCCATCCATCCATCCATCCATCCATCCATCCATCCATCCATCCATCATCCATCCATCCATCCATCATCCATCCATCCATCCATCATCCATAAACAGCTCCCAAATGCCCCAGGTGCTCAGTCCCAGAGCAAAGCTGTGGGTGCAGGGCTGCCCCAGCAGCTCCAGAGCTGGTCCTGAGCCCCCCTGGGGCACAGGGAGGGTCCCCGGTGTCCCCCAGGGCACAGAGGGGGGACCCCACCCCTGGCACCCCTGGCACCCCTGGCAGGGGCAGGGAGGGGCAGAGGCTGCCGGGCACAGGCTCTGGATGGGGCTGGGTGCATCCCCCATCCCTGGCAGCGTCCAAGGGACAGGGACAGGGCCGGGAGCACCTGGGACAGTGGGAGGTGTCCCTGAGGGTGGCACTGGGTGGGATTTAAGGTCCTTTCCCACAAAGCCATTGCAGGATTCCCTGATTCTGCCCGAGCTGGCAATTCCAAGCATGGCTGTTCCTTTGCTGGTGTGTGGAAATCCCTGATTTTGGCATCACCTGGAGCTGCCTTTGGCAGAGGAGCCCGATGGCGGCCTGTGCCCGGTCTGTGCTGGGAGTTCCCAGTGTCACTCCAGCTCCAGCCCCTCTGTGTCCCTGTCCCCAGCCTCTCCAGCAGCTCTGGAATTCCCTCCTGGGCTGTTCCTGCTGGGAAACCCCCAGACCACTCAGAATTCCCACCCTGCCAGGCTGCAGGTGTCATGATTTCCTTGGCATCATCTTTTCCTCGGTCTCTTTGTGGCTTCTTTTAATTCAAATTTCATTATTCCTGGTGTCAGCAATCTTCCCAAAATGGAATTCCTGTCTGACAGCTTCCCAGGTTATTTTGGTTTTTCAGCTGAGCTCGCAGGTGGGAGGTGTGATGGATCAGACAAATTCCTGCAGGAACAATTGGGGAGGTGCAGATCTGAGGCACAGGGATGGTTCTCTCTCTTTCAGGGATCTAATCCCTCCCAACCTCATTTTCCATGTTTATCCAGCAAAAATGCATCGAAAAATAGTTCAAAAGAAAAATCCCTGAATCTGTTACGGATGTTCCAGGCTGTCAGATCCAGAGCTTTGACTTTCCTCATTGCCTGTGTGAATATTCCATGTTCCCAATGAAAATAAGGAGTGTGTGGCTGTTTTCAGAAGGGTTGATGGAAAAGCCAGAAAGATAAAATTAAAAATCTGTGCCAAAACCATGGGATCTGCTCTGCTGAACCCACTCCCAGAGGGATCTGTGCCCTGCTCTCCCTGTTTGGGAATTTTGGGCAAGGATTTTCGTTGTGTTTTTTCCAGATCCAGGTGTTTGAGGATGGAGCGGACACAACATCCCCAGAAACCCCAGAATCTGCTGCCATGAAGGTCCCTAAGAGAGGTAGGATCCAGCTGGGAAATCCTTCCCAGAGAGGTGGGAATCCTTGGTGGAGGGGATGGGAAATTATTCCTGAAGGGGATGGGGAATCCCTCCTGGAGGAGTGTGAAATCCCTCCTGGAGGCATGGGAATCTTTCCTGGAAAAATGGGAAATTTCTCTTGGAGGAGTGGGAATCCTTCCTGGAAAGATGGGAAATCTCCCTTGGTTGGGTGGGAATCCTTCCTGGAAGGACAGGAAATTTCTCATGGAGGGGTTGGGAATCCTTCCTGGAGAGATGGGGAATCCCTCCTGCAGAGGTGGGAAGCCCTTCCCAGGTGAGATGGGAAATCCTTCCTGGAAAGGCAGGAAATCTCTCTTGGAGGGGTTGGGAATCCTTCCTGAATAAATGGGAAATCTCTCTTAGAGGAGTGGGAATCCTTCCTGAATAAATGGGAAATCTTCCTTGGAAGGGTGGGAATCCCTCCTGGAGAGATGGGAAATCCCTCCTGCAGAGGTGGGAAGTTCCTTCCCAGGTGGGATGGAAAATTCTTCCTGCAGAGAAGGGAAATCTCTCTTGGAGGGGTTGGGAATCCTTCCTGAAAAAATGGGAAATTAATTTCTCTTGGAGGAGTGGGGATCCTTCCTGGAAAGACAGGAAATCTCTTCCTGGAGGGGTGGAGAATCTCCCTTGGAAGGGTGGGAATCCTTCCTGGAGAGATTGAAAATCCCTCCTGCAGAGGTGGGAAGTTCCTTCCCAGGTGAGATGGGAAATCCTTCCTGGAAATACAGGAAATCTCTCTTGGAGGAGTGGGAATCCTTCCTGAAAAAATGGGAAATCCTTCCTGTAGAGAAGGGAAATCTCTCCTGGAGGGGTTGGGAATCCTTCCTTGAGAGATTAAAAATCTCTCTTGGAGGAGTGGGAATCCTTCCTGAAAAAATGGGAAATCTCCCTTGGAAAGGTGTTAATCCTTCCTGGAAAGACAGGAAATCTCTCCTGGAGAGATTGGAAATCCCTCCTTGGAGGGGTTGGGAATCCTTCCTGGAAAGATTGAAAGTCTCCTTTGGAGGTGTGGGAATCTTTTCTGGAGAGATGAGAAATCCTTCCTGGAGAGATTGGAAATCTCCCTTGGAGGAGTGGGAATCCTTGCTGGAAAGGTGGGGAATCCTTCCTGAAGGAAGGGGCAAACCATGGAATATTTCCCAGCGGGCACCGCCGCGCTCCGAGCCTGTGGAATTGCCCATCCCGGTGGAACTGAAGCATCCCTCCCTCTGTCCCTCTGTCCCTCTGTCCCTCTGTCCCTCTGTCCCTCTGTCCCTCTGTCCCTCTGTCCAGCCCCTTGCCGTGCCCATTCCCCCGGGGCCGGGATCCCTTCCCGCTCTCCTCGGAGCGTTCCACACCCGCTGTCGCTGGCAGTGAGCCCAGCCAGGCTTCCCTGGGCTCGGGAATGCTTTCCCCGGGCGCTGCGGGATCCCGGAGCTGCCGGAGGGGGCTCTGCCAGCTTCCTGCCTTGGCTGCTCGCTCGGCTCCGAGTGCCAAGCCGGGAGCTCCCCGTGGGAAGCGTTCGTGGCATCGGGATTGGCATCGGGATTGACGGCTCGGGCTGGGCCGGGGGCGGTGGCTGTTGCTTGTGGGTGGGGTTTCTGCTCTACGAGGAATTAGCTGGGGAAAACGGAATGGACTCTTCCTTCCTCTCTGTTTTGGAGTGGATCCTTCCTTGCTCTCTGCTTTGGATGCTGCTGTAGAATCGTGGAATAATTCCGGCTGGAAAAGCCCTTGGACACCCCCGAATTCCCCAACGCTGGCCGTGTCCCCAAGTGCCACATGCCCAGGGCTGGTAAATCCCCCCAGGGATGGGCACTGCACCCCTGCCAGGGCCAGACAGCCCTTTCCAAGGAGGAATTTCCCCAATATCCCACCTGGCCCAGCCTGAGGCCGTTCCCCCTCCTCCTGTCCCTGTTCCCTGGGACCACATCCCAACTCCCACCTGCTTCCAGGAATTCAGGGAGTTTTGGAGAGCCAGAAGTTTCCTCCTGAGCCCCTTTCCCAGCTCCCTCAGCTGCTCCTGGAGCTCCAGACCCTTCCCTGGACACTGGGCTGGGACAGACAGACACCATTGCCAGCCCCTCCCATCCCAGCATCCCGGAGCAGGAGGAGCCCGGGCTGCAGGTGGGGTGTGGGATGATGCTGTCAGGGATGCAGGGCTGGGATGTGGCTGCCTGCCAAGGGTTTCCATGGGAACAGCAGCTGCTGCAGCAGCACTGCAGTGGGAGGTGCAGGGATGGCTCTGCCGTGGAGCCAGCACGGCAGGGACACCTGGGCCAGGGTGGGAGCGCAGGCACACCTGCCAGGGAGGGACAGGACACAGGGAATGGCTTCCCAATGGAAAAGGGGAGATTTGGGTGGGATATTGGGAAGGAATTCCTCCCTGTGAGGGTGGGGAGGTCCAGAGCAGCTGTGGCTGCCCCTGGATCCCTGGCAGTGCCCAAGGCCAGGTTGGACAGGGCTTGGAGCCACCTGGGACAGTGGGAGGTGTCCCTGCCATGGCACGAGGTGGGATCTGAGGTCCCTTCTCACCCAAGCCATTCCAGGATTCTGTGTCCCCAAGTGTCACCCACACATGGATTTCACCCCTCCCAGCCATGGTGACTCTGCCAGTCCCTGAGCAGCCTGGAGCTCAGGAATCCCTGAAATCCAGGGATTCAGCCCAAGGAGAGCAGTGGAACTGCCCCAATTCTGAGGTGTATCCAAGTGTTTGCCCTCCTCAGCCAGCAGCTCCCATTAGGAATTCCCTGTCCCCCCAAACCCACACCCCACTGTGCCACCATTTCCTGCCAGATCCCGACTCTGCTTCACTCCCACTTCCCAAAATTCTCCTGTCCTCCCCTGCTGGGTGCCCTGTGGCTGCAGGGACACTGGGATGGGGACAGGGGTGTCCCTCAGGCTCATGGCCCTGTTTCTGCTCTCTCCACAGATTCCCTCGATGCCACCAAGGCCAGCAAACTGGTGAGTGACCCCAGCACTTTGTCACCTCTGAGGGGTTTTCATCCCTTCAGGAAGAGCACATGGACACACTTGCATGGGATAAAATGCCCATGGAAAAGGAAATTTCTCCTAAAACCCATGGGAAACAAGGTGTAAAAAATGTCATTTACAGGCACTGGCCAGGAATCAGTGGGTTCCTGAGGGATTATCCAGCACAGGTCCTGTGTCACATGTTTAGATCTGAGTTCAGCAGCATTCCCTGGCTGCTTCCTCCTGGAATCCTGGAAAGGACCTCAGAGCCCCTCAGTTCCTGCAGGGAACACCTTCCACTATCCCAGGATGCTCCAAGCCCCATCCAACCTGGCCTTGGATGCTTCCAGGGATGCAGGGGCAGCTCCTCTCTGAGTGCCTTCATCCAGGAGCTCCAGAGGCTCCTGGGACATGGACAGGGACGTGTTGTACCCAAATGTGAGGGATATTTCCTAAGGAATGGGAACCTGGAGCAGGTTCCTGTCCTTGGGAATGGCCATACAGGTGTGGGGCAGTGGGGAATTATGGAATACTGAGGCTGGAAAAACTCCCTGAGACCATCAAATCCAGCAGTTCCCCCAGCCCTGCCCAGGTCACCAGTCCTGGGACCAGGGATGGAACTGGGTGATCCTGGGGGTGGGTTTGTGTGGTTTGGGGTAGAAATTGGATTTTCCATGGGGATAAACAGGGGGCCCAGCTGGGATGTGGGCAGTGTGGGAAAGGAAATGCTGGGGACAAGGAGCTTCTGTGGCACCTGTGGGGCTGGGGTGGGGCACACTGGAGCCCAGCCTCCTGTGCTGCCATTCCAGATAATTCCCTGGAGTGGGAATTCTGCTCCCCAGAGTAGGAACAGCTGGGATGGGGATGGAGCAGCACCTGGGGGTTCACTGTGCTCAAACCCTGGTGAGTGTGAGCTCCAGCCAGAAGGGAGGATGGAAATGGATTCCCTGCCCCGTGTTAGAGGGATTTGGGAAGGGTTTTTTGGCTTTTCCTGCTGTGTGGGGTGTGATCCATCAACCCCTGGCACTGCTGGAGCCTGTGCTCCATGTGCTCCCTGCCTCATCCTCCTGGTTTAATTCCACCCTGGAATTCATTAGAAGACAAAGAGAATATTTAGAAAACCTCAGTGTTCTTGAAATCGGGGAATGGGGATTGTTCTTGGAATTTTTTTGTGCTGCTGATGTGGAGAAGGGGTCAGGACAGGAGATGCTGCTCCATGAGCAGCTGCATTCCAGGGCATTCCTGCTGGTTTGTCATGGAATTCTGGAGTGGTTTGGGGTAGGAGGGACCTTAAAGCCCATCCAGGGACATTTCCCACTCTCCCAGGTGGCTCCAAGCCCCATCCAGCCTGGCCTTGGACACTTCCAAGGATCCAGGGACGGCCACAGCAAATCTGGGAATTCCATCCCAGCCTGTTTCCACTCTCCCAGGGAAGAATTCCTTCCCAAAATCCCACCCATCCCTGCCCTCTGGCAGTGGGAAACCTTTCCCCCTTGTCCTCACATCCTCTGCATCCTGGGAGATGCTGGCCCCCAGTCCCTTTACCCTGAAATGATTTATTCCCCTTTGCACATGTCCTGACCCCCCAAATCCTCCGTGCTGGGGGTGGGGGACAGCAGGAGGCGACTCCAGAGCAAGGGGGTGACTCCAGGGCTGTTTTCTCCTTAATTTACTTCAATTTCCCTGATTCTGTTTCCCCTCCTGCCTTTCCTGCAGCCCGGAGGGGGTTCCTAGGAGAGCCTCCAGGGCTGGTCTAACCTTCCTTCTGTTCCCTCCTCACGCAGCGCGGAGCCAAGCCCAAAAAGGTGCTGTCCGTCTGTCTGTCCCTCCGCCGCGCGCGCGGCCGCATGCCGGGGCCATCGTCACCCTCAGTGTCCCCCATCCCGCTCCATCCCAGCGCTGCATGGCTGTCCCTGCATGTGCTCCCAGCCTGGGAGGGGACACGGCTCAGGGCGGTGTCACCTCAGCGTGGAGCCGTGGAGCGTTTGGGCGGGAAGTGCCTCAGAAAGCGGCGAGTTCCCAACGGTGTCCCCCCCCCACGTGTCACATCTGCAGGAATGGGGACTGTCCCCTCTTCCAATGGTTTCCAGTTCTTTCCATGAAGGAGTTTTCCCACTGTCCAGCCTGAATCTCCCCTCTGGCACAACTCTCTCAGATGTTTTTATAACCCCCAAACCCTCCGGTGGCTCGGGGATAAGCGGCACCTTCTCAGGGCTGTCCTGTCCCTGGGCTCTGCCTCCTCTTGGGGACACTCAAACCCACCTGGGTTGTGACAATCACTGAAGGCAAAAGTCTTTCATGCAAGGATGAGCTGAAACTCCAAAGGTCTTGGCAAAGAATCCCAGAATGGTTTGGGTTGGGATGGACATTAAAGCCCATCTCATTCCACACCATGGACAGGGCCAGCAAATCATCTTCCCTGCAGGAAATTTGGGGAATTTTTTCCCCCTCTTGGGAATTTTGCCAAGAGAAAAGCCAAGGTGGGCACTGGAGCTGTGGGAGAGGGGAGGGAGGTGTTACCTGGGCACCCTTTGGTCCAGATTTGATTTCCAGCTGCTTCTGTGTTGATTTTTGGGTGGCAGAATGATCCAAAGAGTTCTGTTTGTCCATGGGAAATGCAGAGGAGAGGAGCAATGTGGAATCTGCCGAGAGCCTGCGGAGAGAGGCCGGGAGCACCTGCCCCCAAGTGTCCCCTCCTTGTGTCCCCCACATCCAGGTGTCTGCATGTCCCTGAGGCTTCAGGGGCCGTGTGGCTCCCTCATCGTGGCCCTGCCAGCTCCAAGGGGCTCTGCTGGGATGGAATTCCTGTTTGGAATGTTGGGTTCTGCCTTCCCTGTCCTTGTTCTGGTGGGTTCGCAGCTGCTCCGTGTCCCCGCTGTGTCCCCGCTGTGTCCCCGCCGTCTGCTCGGAGCTGCAGCTGGGATTAGGATCAGGGGGTGTGACTGTCACTGCCCTGGGGATCTGGGACTGTCACTGTCACTGTCCTGGGGACCTGTGACTGTCACTGTGCAGGGGATCTGGATCTGTGACTGTCACTGTCCTGGGGATCTGTGACTGTCACTGTCACTGCCCTGGGGACCTGTGACTGTCACTGCCCTGGGGATCTGTGACTGTCACTGTCACTGTCCTGGGGATCTGGGATTGTCACTGTCACTGCCCTGGGGATCTGTGACTGTCACTGTCCTGGGGATCTGTCACTGTCACTGCCCTGGGGACCTGTGACTGTCACTGTCACTGTCCTAGGGATCATGGATCTGTGACTGTCACTGCCCTGGGGATCTGGGACTGTCACTGTGCAGGGGATCTGGATCTGTGACTGTCACTGTCCTGGGGATCTATAATTGTTACTGTCCTGGCAATCATGGGGCTGTGACTGTCACTGCCCTGGGGATCTGGATCTGTGACAGTCACTGTCCTGAGGATCTGGATCTGTCACTGTCCTGGGGATTGTAGTGACAGTCATTCTCCTGAGGACCATGGCTCTGTGACTGTCACTGTCCTGGTGGTCTGGATCTCTCACTGTCCTGAGGATCATAGATTTGTGACTGTCACTGTCCTGGGGATCATGGATTTGTGACTGTCACTGTCCTGGGGATAAGGATCTGTCACTGTCCTGCCCCTCGTCCTGGCCGCATGGACACACCTCACACAGGGACGTCCCCATTGAGGGACAGCCCCATGCCAGGCCCTGCTGTCCCCTCACAATTTAACCTTTTCAGCCATTCATGGCCCTGAGATCCCCTCTGTCCCTTGGGCAGCTCCTGCCCCCACACAGGGATGTGCCATCTGGTGGGGGGGCCTGGATAATGAGAGTAATTAGCGGGTAAATCCTCGTTCTGGAGATTAGGGCGGCTCCTGTGTGTCAAATACAGACTTTAATCGTGTGCAGAGCTGCTGCCAGATGGGCCTTGCCCCCTGCTCTGCTCCTTCCCTGCTTTCCATGGATTTGGGAGTGCTGTGGCCTTTGTGGCCTTTGGGTTGTGCTGTCCCCAGGGCTTGGAGCAGGGGCTGCAGGACACTGGGGGTCCTGTCCCTTGGCTGTGACACTGTGTCGGGTGTCCTTGTGCTTGGAGCAGGAGGTCCAGGCTGTCCTGAGGAGGTGCTGGCTGGGAAGGACCTCAAAATCTGATTAAAGAGCAGGAAAAGTGTCTTTCCCAGGTCATTCCCAGGTCATTTTTGGGATGAAGCAGTTGTGCTGTCTTCATCCCCATGACAATGTGTCTGTGCTGGTGACAGCCAGTCCCTTCTCCTGCTGCAGTGCTGGGTGGCACTGGGTCACGGATGTCACCTCCCAGGGACACGGAGGTGGCAGGGCTGTGATGGGAGCAGGGGGCTCCCGGGCATGCAGGGAAAGGCTCCAGCAAAAGCTCTGCCTCACTTGGGGACATCAGGGTGGGCTGCCAGGGTCTGACCCATTCAGGGATCATTGAATCGTGGAA
The DNA here is from genome assembly GCF_023055355.1 of Agelaius tricolor. NCBI lineage: Eukaryota > Metazoa > Chordata > Aves > Passeriformes > Icteridae > Agelaius > Agelaius tricolor. Next base: position 567,749 of record NW_027269314.1, read on the forward strand.
CGTTTAGGTTGGAAAAACCCTCTGAGAGCACTGAGTCCAACTGTCCCCTGGCACTGCCAAGGCCGTGTCCCCAAGTGCCACATCCACAGGTGGCATGTGCTGGTGCTGTGACCCTGCTGTTAAATCCTGTCCTGCCACCTCAGGTCACCTGTCCCCTGCTGCTGCAGCCAGTTTGATCCTGGGATTGTCCCTCGGATGATCAGATTTGTCCCTCTGCGGTGCCATCCCTGTTCTTCCATCCTCCCTGTGGCACCCCATGTGCCAGGCCTGGATTCCTGCTGTGTCCTGGGGCTGGGCCCTCTCTGCTGGGCACCGTCTCCCGTCCCATTCCACCACAGGGTGACCCGTCAGTGGCTGGGTCAGTGCTGGTTGTTATCCTGGTGTTATCCTGATGTTATCCCGGTGTTATCCTGGTGTTATCCCGGTGTTATCCCGGTGTTATCCCGGTGTTATCCCGGTGTTATCCTGGTGTTATCCTGGTGTTACCCCGGTGTTATCCCGGTCTCCATGCAGGAATGGCCAGGTCAGTGTCTGGTTGTTATCCCAATGTTATCCCAGTGTTATCCTGGTCTCCATACAGAAGCAGCCAGGTCAGTGCCGGTTGTTATCCCGGTGTTATCCTGGTGTTATCGTGGTCTCCATACAGAAGCAGCCAGGTCAGTGCCCAGTTGTTATCCCGGTGTTAGCCCAGTATTATCCCGGTCTCTGTGCAGGAGCAGCCAGGTCAGTGTCTGGGTGTTAGCCCAGTATTATCCCAGTCTCTGTGTAGGAGTGGCCAGGTCAGTATCCTGGTGTTATCCCGGTGTTATACAGGAGCAGCTGGGTCAGTGTCCGGGTGTTGTCCCGGTGTCATCCCTGTCTCCATGCAGGAATGGCCAGATCAGTGTCCGGTTGTTATCCCGGTGTTATCCCACTGTTATCCCACTGTTATCCTGGTCTCCATACAGAAGCAGCCAGGTCAGTGTCCGGTTGTTATCCCGGTGTTATCCTGGTCTCATCCTGGTCTCCATGCAGGAGTGGTGGAGTCAGTGTCCGGTTGTTATCCTGGTGTTATCCCGGTGTCCGTGTCAGTACCTGGTTGTTGTCCTGGTCTTATCCCGGTCTCCATGCAGGAGTCAGTGTCCGGTTGTTATCTCAGTGTTATCCCAGTTGTTATCCTGGTCTGCATGCAGGAGTGGCCAGATCAGTGTCTGGTTGTTATCCCAATGTTATCCCGGTGTTATCCTGGTCTCCCTGCAGGAGCAGCCAGGTCAGTACCCAGTTGTTGTCCTGGTGTTATCCCGGTGCTATCCCGGTGTTATCCCAGTGTTATCCTGATGTTATCCCGGTGTTATCCTGGTCTCCATGCAGGAGCAACTGGCCTGTTCAGGCCCGGAGCAGGTCCCAGCTGTTCTGTTGAGCACAGAGGGGCCACCCCAAGCCCCGTTGATCCTTTCAAGGAACGGATAATCCATCAGCTCCCGAAGCCCAGCTCACCCCCGCTGCCCAAACCGTGTCCCATGGCAGGGCCTGGATGGAGCCAGGGCTGATTTCCCAGGCCCTGCTGTTCCTCAGGCTCGGTGACAGCCCTGTGGCAGCTCCGTGTGTCCCCAAGGGAGCCTGTGGGCATTATTTGGATGTGACCCTCTGGGGCCAGGAGCTGAGCAGCATCTGGTGCTGCAAACGGATGGCTCCATGGAAGAGAGCTGGAGTTAACCCTGGCATCTCCTCTCCAATCCCCCCAAGGGCCAGGAATTCTCCCATCTGTGGTGGTGCCACCAGCTCCTTCTCATGGATTTAGGATAAAAAACCTCCCTTACCCATCCCTGAGGAGTTTCAGGGACAGCCCCAAAGCGCCTGACACCATTTCCCTGGGGTTAATTGCATTTTCTCCCTGCTGCTGCATTTATTGGATCTTTGTGTGGGAAGAGTTGATATATTCTGGATTTAGGGAGCAGAGCTGTGTGTGAGGAGAGGAGCTGGTTCATTAGAGCAGCTCTAATACCCATAATTATCTTAAACTTAAATCCGTGTGAGCCTGCACGTGGCTCCTCCAGAAATGGACACAGCACTGGGATCATTCAGGGGCTTAAAGCCACGGATCCAGGATGATTTCATCTGGAAATGCTTCAAAAGGGGCTCCTGTGTTGGGCCAGGGCTGGTGGGAATGGGAGGGAGATTCTGTTGGAGCGTTGGAATGGATTTGAATGATCCTAAAAGGTGGGCCTGTGTCAGCTCTGGCTCCTGAAGGGGTTTGTGGTGCTCAGGCTGGTGGAGCTCAGGGTTTCTTTGTTCAGAGATGCAATTCCAGCTCCCAAAAATGTCCCTTGGGAATGCTGCCCTGCCCCCAGCGCCTGCCCCCAGCCAGAGGGAGCTGCAGGAGAGCAGATCATGGAATGGGCTGGGTTAGAGGGGACCTGAAACCCACCCAGGGACACCTCCCACCCTCCCAGGTGGCTCCAGCCCCAGTGTCCAGCCTGGCCTTGGGCACTGCCAGGGATCCAGGGGCAGCCCCAGCAAATCTGGGAATTCCAGCCCAGGCAGGAATTCCTTGCCAAGATCCCAGCCCAATCTCCCCTTTCCCAGTGGGAGCCATTCCCTGGCTCCTGTCCCTGCAGGCCTTGTCCCCAGCCCCTCTGCAGCTCTCCTGGAGCCCCTGCAGGCACTCTGAGGATTCCCTGGAATTTTCCCTTTTCCATTCCCAGCAATCTTGATTCCAGAGCAGAGGGACTCCAGAATTATGGGATGGTTTGGATTGGAAGGGACCTTAAAGCCCATCCAGTTCCATCCCTTGCCAGGGGCAAGGGCACCTCCCACTATCCCAGGCTGTTCCAAACTCCCTCCAGCCTGGCCTTGGACACTTCCCCCACCCCTGATTCCATGATCCAGGGGTTTTTCAGGAATCAGATCCCAGCACAGATCAGTTGGACACAGGATGTCCCCAGCATGTCATCCTCGAGGGGCTGCATCCAGGGATGTCAAGGAGGCCTTTAAATGCTTTTTCCAGGAGATTGATTTTCAGGATTGTGCTGAGGGACTGGAAACACTGGAGGTAAAATTCCCTCTGTGTGTGGAGGGTTGGGTGTGAGCCTGGGGCACCCTGAGCTCCTCTCCCCTCCCTCGTAGTGTGGGAATTTTGGAAAATAACACAGCTGGAACGGGAGCTGGATGTGTTCATGTTACATAATATAATAATCATATCATAGATGGGATTTAAGCTCTGTGCATGTAAAGGGAGCTGCTCTCCTGCTCTCCAGCACTCCGTGGGGCAGGACACGGATTTGTGGAGAGTTTGGAGATGGTGCTTGGTGACATCCTGTGGGTTCCCAGCAGAGTTCTTGTCCAGGGACAAGGGGGATGCCGGGCAGGAATTGTGGGAATGCTCCTGGCAGGGCAGCGAGGCTCCGGACGTGCTGGACGCCGCCCTGAGTGGCATTTTTAGGGCAGGGATTTTGGGTCTGTCCGCACCCTCAGCCGTGCAGGGCTGCCCTGAGCTCCCTCGATCCGCCCGTGTCGGCAGGAGGTGCGGAGCTGGCGCTGGATGTCGGCGCGGCAAGATGATCCCTCTGTCCATCTGTCCATCCCTCCGGGCTCGGCGCCGGCCATCTGTCCATCCGGGCTCCGCTCCGTCCGTCTGTCCGCTCCCGGGGGATTTGCCAGCGCGGGGCGGGTTTGGCTGCGGGGATACCGAGCGCAGCCACGGAGCCGCCAGCACGGCGGAGCTGACACCGGGGGGGCTGTCCCGGGTGGGCTCCGAGCCGCTGAGAACCCCGTCGCCCCGTCCCCTCCCCGAGCGCAGCATCACATCCTCATCCCCATCCTCATCCTCATCCTCATCCGCACACCGCCCGCCCGCCCGGCTCGGTGCAGCGCCCGGCGGTGCGGCCCCTCCGCGGTGATGTCATGAGCCGCCGGGGCGGTGGTTGGAGCCACCGGCGGAGCGGGGACGAGCGGCCGCGGCCGGGGGGGGCTGCCCTGCACCCCCTGAGCCCCCGCCGAGCCCCGGGCAGGCCGCGGCCATTGGCGGTGTCCGGCCGCGCTGACTGACCCGCTGCTCCGTCTCCTCCCGCTCCGGCCGTCCCTGCGCGACGATGAGGCAGGCCCCGGCCACACGCAAGGTACGGTCCGCGCCCGCATCCCCCCCTCCTCCCCGGCATCGCATCCCCGCTTCCCAGCCGCCTCCTCCTCGCTGGTTTTCCCCGTTTTCCCCGCGTTGATGCTGCCGGGCTGTAATTGGGAGCGTGACGGGCTCGGGGAGGAGGGGGGCGGTGGGTGAGCATCGGTTCATGGCTGGCTTTGCCTTCCGAGCTCCCGGAGTCCCCTCTCCGTGTCACCCGGCCAATGCAGCGGCTCTGCGGCTCTGCCGGGGCCCTGTCCCCGCTGCCATCCCCTCTGCCTGGGGGTGTCGGTGCTGTCCCTGCTGCCTGTGTTGTCCCTGCTGCTGGGGTGCCAGTGCCATCCCTGCTGCTGTCCCTGTTCCCCACAGCCTGAGAGTGTCAGTGCTGTTCCTGCTGCTGGTGCCATCCCTGCTTCCAGTGCCACCGGTGCCCACCCTGGGGAAGCTGTGTGCCCACAATCCCGGTTTTCCTGCCAGCGACACTGCTGGGTTCAGCCTTTGGCATTCCCAGAGGCTGGCAGTACCCGAGTCCCCGCCAGGCTGCCATTCCCGCAGGTGACAGCGCGGGCACTGGCCTATATGTTTATTTTTAGTGTAACCACGATGTCACTGCTCAGCTTAAAGAGAAATCCTGGGAATTTTTGGCTGATGGCAGGGAATAGACCCGAGCTGGTCTATACCTGGCAGGAAATGCTCCTGATTTACCCCTGCACCTCCCTGAGCTCAGACACGGACGCTCCTCGTCACGTGTCCCCGTTAATCCTCTTCCCCATGGAAAGTTTCACGGATGCTGCTTTCCCTCTGCCCCGTTGGAGGGGGGAGTGGGGGCTGCTGGAGCTCAGCCCCAAGCCTGGATTCCATCCTGCTTTTCCTGGTGCTCCTCTCCTCGCCTATGGAATCACACCTGTGAGACCTGGGTGGTGCTGGTTGTTTCAAATGCAGAATTCCCAGCAGTATCCCAGGGAACCACACCCTGAGGGGCTCATCCTGGGGCTGAGACTCAGCTCCAGCAGAGGGGAGGTGCCTCCAAGGGGCCAAATTCCTGGGAATGGAGTGGGATGGCATCAGCATGGACCAGCACTGGATCAGTGCCTGGGTATCACCCCCAGCACTGCCTACCCCACTCAGGGGCTGCTGCCAATCGGAATCCTCCTGGAAACTCTGGGAATCCTCCACAGCAGCAGCCACATTCTGTGAAGTTCAGACCTGAAGCCTTGAAACTGAATCCAGGAGAAGGCTCCAGTGACACCTCCCCTGTCCTGCCTGCTGGAAGGTGACATTCACACATTCCTGCTCATCCATCCAGCACTCGCTGCTCCTGCCTGGATCGGGATTCCCACACCTGGAGCGGGACCAAATCAGGAGGGATTGTGGGACCCCACCTTCAGCAGGCAATGCTGACCCCACCACAGTCAGTCCTTGGTGTCCAGGAGGATTTTTCCAGAGTTCCTGCTGCCCGGAGCTGAGTCCATCTCGGAGCGCACCAGTTCGGAGCCCCCAACGCTCCCCTGGGAGCTGAGGTTTTGTAGTTCCATCAAATATTGATGCAGCAGCATTACACAGCAGAGCCAGAACCTCCAGTGGAACATCCATCCCCATCCATCCATCCATCCCCAGCGGGGGGGTTGGAGCATCCTGGCTCCAGGAGGGTCCAGGTGGGGCTGGAGCCTCTGTTCCCAGGGCTGGAACGGTGCTGGACACCGGAAAATCCACGTCCCCTCCTGGTCACCCACTTTTCCTGAGCCCAGGGATGACTGGCTGGGGACAGATGGTGCCACTGTGGAGGGGAGCCCGGCCATCCCCTGTTCCTGATGGAGAGAGCAGCTGGAGCATCCCAGAACATCCCTTTGCCATGGATCCCGAGGGTCTTGGAGCTTCAACGTTGAGTGGTCATCACATGGAGGAGACCAGAACTCTGAAGGATGCACAGAGCAGGATTATTCCCTGTCATTTCACATGGCTTTAGGGATGGTTACCAGGAGGCTTCTCCCTGTTTTTAGGGTTTGGTGTGGTTTGGGTTGGTGTCCCCCATGCCATGGCCAGGACAAGGCTCATTGTCCCCCAGTTCAGGGCTTGGTGTCCCCAGGACAAGGCTCAGTGTCCCCCAGTTTGGGGCTCATTGTTCCCCAGTTTGGGGCTTTGTGTCCCCCAGGACAAGGCTCATTGTCCCCCAGTTCAGGGCTTGATGTCCCCCAGGACAAGGCTCATTGTTCCCCAGTTCGGGGCTCTGTGTCCCCCAGTTTGGGGCTCTGTGTCCCCCAGTACAAGGCTCATTGTCCCCCAGTTTGGGGCTCTGTGTCCCTCAGGACAAGGCTCATTGTCCCCCAGTTTGGGGCTCTGTGTCCCCCAGGACAAGGCTCATTGTTCCCCATGATAAGGCTCAGTGTCCCCCACTTGAGGGCTTGGTGTCCCCCAGGACAAGGTTCGGTGTCCCCTGGGACAGGGATCAGTGTCCCCCACCCAGGAGAAGGATCAGTGTCCCCAGGGAAGGATTTGGTGTCCCCCAGGACAGGACTCAGTCATCTCAGGTAACATTTCCCCATGTCCAAGGATTTGGTGGTCAGTGTGGGATCCCCCAGCCCTGCCCCACTCCTGAGTCCCCCCACGTGTGGAATTCCTGAAGAAGACGTTTTCCAAGTGTTTCCCAGATTTTTGTTGCTGCTCCATGTTGCTTACTTGGACTTTGGGAAGATGCTGGAGAGCTCCTGAAAGGCGTCCTGAGGGTTTCACCTTTTGCTGCTGCAATTCCATTTTTCTGACAAATTTGGTCACTCAGGACATGTTGTGGAAGATGGATTGACATGGGAATAGGCTGCAAGTGAGCAGAGCAGGATTTAGCTGAAGCAATGCCAGAGGTCATGGGAAGTTTGGAAGTGCAAACACATCCTGGTTGATATTGAAAACAGGGAAATAAAGCTCCGAGGTTCCTGAGGCCTTGGGAGGGAACACGGCCGTGTTGGAGATCAGCTGGAGCTGCCGGTCCCTGGTGGGCTCCGTGTGCCTCATGTCCCCATCCTGGACATGAGATCATGTGGCAGTGCCATTATCCATCTGCTCTGCTCCTGTTTATTCCCAGCTGGGATTAGGTCATGGAATCAGAAATGAGGGAGAGCGTGGAAGTGCTCCAAGGCTGCAGCTGGGCAGATGTTCCCAATGCCCACCCGCTGCCCCCCAGGACCAGCCTGGTCACTCCTCCTTTTCCATCCATTAGGGATTGTTTTTAAGGGGAAAAATGCTAAATGATTTCATATTTGTCTCTGTTCCAGGCTGGGCCCTGTGGCCTCCCCTCCCTGAGCTGCTGGGAGCTGCTGCATGTGCATGGAGGGGTGTGGGGGGTCCTGCCCCAAAATCATGGATGACTTAATTCCAGCCATGAAAGGAAAAGTTGGGAGTGTGGGATCAGCTCTGTGGTGTCCCTGGAATTTTTGGTTAAACAAAGCAGAGCCTGGGGTCTCTGGGGCAGCTGGTCCAGGGTGCTCTGGGCCTTTTGGAAAACCAGAGAGATGAGGAGAGGAGAAAACTCATGTTTAAGATTAAATCCTTTCCACATCCTACTCCGGGGGTCTCTGGGAAAGGCATGGGAGGTCAAACCCCCCGTGCCCATGGAATGCCCAGCCAACCTGAACCAACCAGACTTTGCCTCTGAAGACTAAAATTCCTTGGAAATACAAGGTGGATCTGCCCTGGGGTATCTGTAGGATTGGGCTGGGGGTTCAGGATGTGCCCTCTGTCCCCAGCTCTGTCCCCACACTCGGCTGGAGGGGCGGGGATGGGGCAAGGGCTGGCTCTGGGCTCTGCTCCTGTGGTGCCCATGGGAGCTGTGCCAGGGGATCCCATGGGAGCTGTGCCAGGTGGTGCCATGGGATCTCTGCCCGTGGAGCAGGTTAACGAGCCCCCAGGCTAACGACGCCGCACGCACCCGGTGCCACGGGGCACGCTAACGATGCCGGGCACACTAACGATGCCGTGCTGTCTTTTGTCTCCTTTCCCTGCTCTGCCGCTCCGGCCGCCGCCGGCTGTTCTCTGCTCCTCTGTCCCTGTGTGACTGTCTGTCCTCTCTGCTTCCGCTCCCGCTGCCCTCCAGAGCACCGCCCGCCGACCCAAGGTGAGCAGCCACGGTGGGGGCACCGAGCGCGGGGGACACCGATGGCCCCGGGGGTGCCAGCGCCACTCAAAGCATCGGGTGTCAACCCCGTCACGAGCGTGGATCACCCCGGGTGCCAGCAGCACCGCAGACAGGATCCATTGGGTGCCAGCCCCACTCAAACATGGGCCATTGTGTGCCAACCCCATCAAACACGGGCCATTGGGTGCCAGCCCCACTCAAACATGGGCCACTGGGTGCCAGCCCTACTCAAACACGGGCCATTGGGTGCCAGCCCCATCAAACACAGGCCATTGGGTGCCAGCCCCACTCAAACACGGGCCATTGGGTGCCAGCCCCATCAAACATGGGCCCATTGGGTGCCAACACCATCTCAAACATGGGCCATTGGGTGCCAGCCCCACTCAAACACGGGCCGTTGGGTGCCAGCCCCACTCAAACATGGGCCATTGGGTGCCAACACCATCTCAAACACAACCCATTGGATGCTAACACCATCTCAAACATGGGCCATTGGGTGCCAACACCATCTCAAACATGGGCCATTGGGTGCCAGCCCCACTCAAACACGGGCCATTGGGTGCCAGCCCCACTCAAAACATGATCCATTCATTGCCAACCCCACTCAAACTTGGGCCATTGGGTGCCAGCTCCGCTCAAACACAACCCATTGGATGCCAACACTATCTCAAACATGGTGCATTAGGTACCAACCCCACTCAGACATGAGCTGTTGGGTGCCAACACCACCCAAACATGAGCTGTTGGGTGCCAACACTATTCAAACGTCATCCATTCATTGCCAGCCCAGCTCAAACACGATCCATTGGTTCCCAATCCCACCCAAACATGATCCATTCATTGCCAGCCCTACCCAAACATGAGCTGTTGGGTGCCAACCCCACCCAAACACAATCCATTGGTTGCCAACACCATTCAAACATGATCCATTCATTGCCAACCCCACTCAAATATGAGCTGTTGGTCGCCAACCTTGCTCAGACACAACTCGTTGGGTGCCAACCCCACTCAAACACAATCCATTGATTCCCATTCCCACCCAGCCATGATCTGTTGGGTGCCAACCCTACCCAAACATGATCCATTCATTGCCAACCCTACCCAAACATGATCTGTTGGGTGCCAACACCACCCAGACCTGATCCATTCACTGCCAACCCAGCTCAAACACAATCCATTGGTTCCCAATCCCACCCAAACATGATCCATTCATTGCCAACCCCACTCAAGCGTGGCCATTCTTGTGGATGCCAACTCAAACATGATCCATTGCGTGCCAACCCCGCTCAAACACAGCTCGTTGAGTGCCAACCCCACTCACAAACAATCCATTCTTTGCCAGTACCACTCAAACATGGCCCATTGGGTGCCAACCCCACTCAAACATGGCCATTCTTGTGGATGCCATCTCAAACGTGATCCTCTGGTGGCCAACCCCACTCAAACACAACCCCTTGGTTCCCAACCCCACCGTTGTCCTCCCACCTCATTGTGCAGAGCCCAGAGGAGCTCACAGCTCCTCTGATGGGCTCCTTTGGAGCAGGTCCAGATCCTTGAGGACCTTCTCCCAGGATGGAACAGTGTGAAATCCATGTGGCAGTGCCCAGGCTGTGCCAGGGGGTCCCTGTGGGCGTTGCTGCTCCCTGACTGTCCCAGTTTGTGCCAGGTGTTCAGTGGGATCTGAGTGGGATCTGAGAGATCAGATCAGTGGGATCTGAGAGAGCCTGAGGTGGGATCTGAGTGGGATCTGAGAGCACCTGAGGTGTCAGGCAGGGCTGTGTGGTCCCAGCTGGCCCTCGGGGGCTGCTCCAGCCAGCAGCATTCACCTTGGGAAGGGACTTGTGGCTCGAAGGGGGGAAATGTGGGAAAGAAATCCTTAAAGATTGAGTTTGGAGGTGGAGAACTCTCCTGCAGGGAGGGCTCCATCCTCAGCAGGTGCTTCCAGCCCCAGGCAGGGGTGGATTCCATCAGCTCCAGGGCCCTGGAATCACCTCATTCCCTGGCTTTGGATGGTTCTTGTTGATGTCTCTGCGGGATGTCCCATGGGACCTCCTGCTCCTTTGGCCTCACACCTGCCTGGGCAGGGAGGGGGAGTTGGGATCCTGGAATCATTGAATGGGTTGGCTTGGAAGGGACCTAAAGCCCATCCAGCTCCAGCCAGGACCAGCTCCCACTATCCCTGGTGGCTCCAAGCCCCATCCAACCTGGTCTTGGACGTTTCCAGGGGTGTGGCAGCCGCAGCTTCTCTGGGCAACCTGTGCCAGGGCCTCCCTGCCCTCACAGCCTGGAATTCCTTCCCAACATCCCATCTAACTCTGCTCTCTGGGGGGATCTGTGACCCCAAAAGCAGCAGGAACAACAAACACCTTTGTTTGGAGTTGTATCTGAAAGAAAGCGCGTGGGGCTCGGTGCCACCCAGAAGTTCCGTTTTCTGTGCCTGGGAGAGCTGGGATCATCCCAGGAGGGCAGGCTGGGCCTATCCAAGGGGTGCTGGACTTGCTGCAGTCAAGTTAACTCAGATTTGCCTCCATTTTTGGGGAAAATAAGGGCAGAGGGTGAATGTTTCTCTTTCTCAGCTGTACCCATGGGTGAAACCACACACTAGGTGAACCCTCATGGCACCAAAAATCCCATTTCTAGAAACAAAATCAAGTCAGGAAATTTAATTTATGCAGTCAGAAGTGAGTGGTCCAGAAATAGGGTCCATGAGGAGACCAGTGGGAGCTGGGAGGGCACCTGGTGCTTCCCTCACCCCTTTTCCCACTGAGCCTGGGCTCAGACAGTGATTAATTAACAGCCTCATAAGCGCTAATGAAGCAGCACCAGGCCCCCCTGGACCCTGGGAACTCACTCCTGGTTGATTTTCTTGTTGCTCCCCTAAAACTGGGTTCTCATCTTGATGGGCTCTGAGGTTTTGCTGTCTCATCCTCTGGAGCTGGGAAATGGAATCCTGGAATCCTGGAATGGTTTGGGCTGGGAGGGCCCTTGGAGATCATCCAGTGCCACAGCAGGGACATCTCCAATTATCCCAGGGTGCTCCAAGCTGGCCTTGGGCACTTCCAGGGACGTGAGGCAGCCACAGCTTCTCTGGGAAAGACGTGGAGTCCTTCCCCAATGGATTATCCATGAATTCTCTCTCTCCGAGCCCAGCTCCTCCAGAGCGTCTGACAGTGACAGAAGTCAGCGACGCTACTGGAAATGGGAATCTGGGAGTCACGGTGGGAGCTGTGGGAGCACCATCCCTTGGGATGTCCCCCCTGGCTCCCCCTCACCCCTGCTGGTGTTTTGCAGCCCACCCGGACCCCCACATCATCGGCGTCCGGCGGCACCGCCGGGCCCTCGGGCTCGGCCTCGGCGTCCGGGGGGGAGATGAGCAGCAGCGAGCCCGGCACGCCCGCCCAGACCCCGCTGGTGGCCCCCGTCATCCCCACGCCCTCCCTCGGCTCCCCGGGGGCACCCCCGGTCCCCTCGCCCACCAAGGTGAGCCCTGCCCAGGTGAGCTCTGCCCTGAACCGTGCCCAGGTGAGCGCTGGGCTCTGCCCGTGCTCCCCAGCGGGCAGGAGAGGAGGAGGAGGAGGAGGAGGAGCAGCAGCAGCAGCAGCAGCAGCAGCAGCAGCAGCAGCAGCAGCAGCAGCAGCAGCAGCAGCAGCCCTGGAGGGTCCTGGGGGTGGTCACTGGGCTGTGGGAGGAGCATTGGGACAGGTCGGAGCTGGCCAGGACAGAGGAAGAGGCAGCAAAGCTGCGAGGCCACTTCCAAAGAGAATTCCCAGTGCACTTCCATCCCTTCCCAAATCCCCGTGGGACACGGGTGGCATCGGAGCAGTTTGGCAGGGTTGAGGCTCTGAGTCAGAGCTTGATCCTGTTAAATCCAGAGGGTCCAGTTGGCAGCACCCACTGGTGCTGGGAGAACTGGGCTGGAGGGACCAGCAGGGAGGCACTGAGGACCCTCCTGCCTTGGGGTGGAAAGACCCCTTGGAGAGGTTCAGGATTTCCCAAACTTGGGGGAATTGGGGTGGAGAGACCAGGGATGTACTGAGGACCCTCCTGCCTTGGGATGGAAAGACCCCTTGGAGAGGTTCAGGATTTCCCAAACTTGGGGGAATTGGGGTGGAGGGACCAGCAGGGATGCACTGGGGGCCCTCCTGCTTTGGGATGCAAAGCCCACCCAGAAAGATGCAATATTTCTCGAATTCAGGGATTTTTAATCATTACAGAGTTATTCCTGTTTTGATCTTTAAAATACCCTTCCATCACTTCCATCCTGCTTTGATTAATGAGTTGATCAGAGCTTGGGAGAGATGGGGCACAAGGCCAGGGAATGGAATAGCAGGAGAGGACAGGGCTTTGGGATTGTGTGTGGAAGGTAGGGCTGGGGAAGGCACCCCAGGGTGGGGACAGGGGATGTCCCCCCCCGTGTCCCCATGCCCAGAGCTCTCTGGTTTCTGTAGCTGGGTGCAGAAGTGGATCTTTGGGAACATCAGAATTTCCAGGCTGGGAAAGCAGCAGAGGTGGAATCCATGGGAGGTTCTGGATTTTTCCAAGACCTGTTCCTTGCTGTCATCCAGCTTTGGGATTTGAAGCTTTAGCCCCTGTGGCTGCTGCTAGGGAGGGAGGTGACATCCCTTTGTCCCTTTGGGGAATGCTGGCATCAGCCTTTCCCTGCCCTGGGAGCTGAGCTGCTGGAAAAGGAGCTGGATCAGTTTTCCCTGGGGGGAGATCACCTGGGAATGATGTGGATGCTGCAGTGGGATCAGGCAGCCTCAGCTTCTCTGGGCAACCTGTGCCAGGAATTCCTTCCCAAAATCCCATCCAATTCTGCTACTCCAGGCCTTTGTCCCAAGTCCCTCTCATCTCAGACTGCCCCAATATGGATGACCAAAGTCAGGCCAGGTTCCCTGGGCTTCCAGAGCTCTGTCCAAGGATGTCCCTGCTCCTTCTCTAATTCTCTGCTCGGTGTTGTAGGAGGAGGAGAATCTCCGTGCTCAGGTCAGGGACCTTGAGGAGAAGCTGGAGACACTGAAAATCAAGAGAAATGAGGACAAGGCGAAGCTCAAGGAGCTGGAGAAGTACAAGATCCAGCTGGAGCAGGTGCAGGAATGGAAGAGCAAAATGCAGGAGCAGCAGGCTGACCTCCAGAAGCGCCTGAAGGAGGCCAAGAAGGTGAGGGAGTGTGCTGGGAATGGGGCAGTGCCTGCAGAGGTGACTGCAGGAGGAATTCCAGCCCTGACAAACCTTTCTGGGAGGAAATGTTCCCAATGTCCAACTAAACCTCCCCTGGTGCAACTCGAGGTCTTTTCCTCTGCTCCGAATTGACGTCAGGTGTATTTGGGAATCAGGCTGAGCTGAGGCAGGATTTGAATTCCTTATTCCCTCTCTTTCCAGGTGCTTCCCTCTTCCTTCTCTCTCCAGATGTTTCCCCCTTCTCTCTGTCTCTCCAGGTGCTTCCTTCTTCCCTCTCTCTCTCTCTCTCTCCAGGAGTTCCAGGAGTTTCCCTTTCCCCCTCAGCTGTGCCTGCAGCTCCCAGGATTCCATCCAAGCAGCCAAGGAGCGTTTCCTTCTCCCTGCCCTACTTTTCACAGTGGATTCCTGGTTTCTTTCCCCAAGGATTTATCTGTCTGCTCCAGTATTCCCTGTCTCCTTACCTTTGTCCTCACCTGCTTCTCCTGCCAGGCTCTCTGGGTGTGGAGCAGGGAAGAGAGGAGTGGGACACCCTGGAGCGCTGGGCTGTCCCCTCTCATCCCAGATAACCCAGTGTGCATTGGACTTGGGAGAGCCTTGAGGGGCAATAATTTCCTGAGAGCTGTTTTGGGGTCTCTCCAGAGTTGTGGGGTCCCCTCAGCTGCTGTGCTTGCCCACAGGAAGCCAAGGATGCCCTGGAAGCCAAGGAGAGGTACATGGAGGAGATGGCGGACACGGCCGACGCCATCGAGATGGCCACGCTGGACAAGGAGATGGCTGAGGAGAGGGCAGAGTCCCTGCAGCAGGAGGTGGATTCCCTCAAGGAGAAGGTGGAATACCTCACCATGGACCTGGAGATCCTCAAGCACGAGATTGAGGAGAAAGGTGGGAAGGGAGAGGGAGTTTGGGCTTGGAGAATGGGGAAGGGAGTGGGGTTAGGTGAGATATTGGGAAGGAATTCTTCTCTGTGAGGCTCCCGAGGTCCTGGAATGAATTCTTGCAGAGAAGCTGTGGCTGCTCCATCCCTGGAAGTGTCCAAAGCCAGGTTGGATGGAGCTTAGAGCACCCTGGATAGTGAGAGGTGTCCCTGCCCATGTCAGGAGAATGGGGGGATTTAAGGTCCCTTCCCACCCAAACCAGTCTGGGATTCTGGGATTCTGATTCCTCCTTTCCTCCACAGGCTCTGACGGAGCAGCATCCAGCTACCAGGTCAAACAGCTGGAGGAGCAGAATGCCAGGCTCAAGGAGGCTCTTGTCAGGTGGGAGCTCACCTGTGCTTCCCCAAATTCCTTCCCAGGCCTCTTGTGCTCCCTAAGTCTGAGAGCACTGATCCCAATCCTTCTCTGGAGCAGCCCATGTCATTCCTGCTGATGGCTCTGGGATCTTTGCAGAGCTCTTAAAGCATCCACAGGGAAGGGAGAGTCCCTTGTCACAGGGCATTGGTGGGGATGGGGACAATGAGCCACTCCAGCCTCATTCCCCATGGATGTGGTGCTTGGTATCCCAGCACCGTTCTCCAGACCCTGCCCAGCCCTGGGATCTACCTCTCCCTGGATGATCCCACCTTCCAGGGCTTGGGTGCTCATGGATGGGCTTTTTATCTGGGAATCCACAGCCAAGAGGTTCAGGTGGGACCCATCCCTTGGTGTAAATGAGCTGGATTTGGGGAACGTTGCTCATGTCCCCACCAGGGAGGGGCGGATGGGGATGGATGAGCTCTGTTATCCTGGCTGGGGCACACAGGGGCTCTTGGGAGGGCCTGACAGGAGCTGTGGCTGTGCAGGATGCGGGACCTGTCGGCCTCAGAGAAGCAGGAGCACGTGAAGCTCCAGAAGCAGATGGAGAAGAAGAACACAGAGCTGGAGTCGCTGCGGCAGCAGCGGGAGAAGCTGCAGGAGGAGGTGAAGCAGGCGGAGAAGACGGTGGATGAGCTCAAGGAGCAGGTGAGGGACAGGTGGGATGGGATATTTGGGATGTTCATGGACATTCGGGGCACTTTGGGGACATTTGGGGCATTGAGACTTCTGGAGATCCCACTGCAGGGACCAACACTCCTGGTCCCATATTCCCTAATTCCAAACCCTGTTCCAGCAGTGGAGCTGTGCTGGGCTCTGCCTGGAGGTGGGATGTGTGTCCTGGAGCAGGGATGGATTGGGATGTGTGTCCTGGAGCAGGGATGGATTGGGATGTGTGTCCTGGCAGGGATGGATTGGGATGTGTGTCCTGGCAGGGATGGATTGGGATGGCAGGGGATGGATTGGGATGTGTGTCCTGGAGCAGGGATGGATTGGGATGTGTGTCCTGGAGCAGGGATGGATTGGGATGTGTGTCCTGGCAGGTGGACGCAGCGCTGGGTGCTGAGGAGATGGTGGAGACTCTGACAGAGAGAAACCTGGATCTGGAGGAGAAGGTCCGGGAGCTGCGTGAGACTGTCGGGGACCTGGTAAGGCAGAATTCCCTGGGATAACACTGCTGAATTCCCTGGGATAACACTGCTGAATTCCTGGGATAACTGCTGCTGAATTCCTTGGAAAGAGCTGCTCCAGCAGCAGCTCTTATCCCAGGAATTCCAGCTCCTGGGATGGGGAGCTGGAATGATGGCGCCAGCAGGAATTTGCGTCAGCTCTCCAGAGCTCCGGGGACACATCTGAGCCACATTGTGTGACTTTGTGCCCTGGGTGCCCCCTCCCTGCAGGAGGCCATGAACGAGATGAACGACGAGCTGCAGGAGAACGCCCGGGAGACGGAGCTGGAGCTGCGGGAGCAGCTGGACATGGCCACGGCGCGCGTGCGCCAGGCCGAGAAGCGCGTGGAGGCCGCCCAGGAGACCGTGGCCGACTACCAGCAGACCATCAAAAAGTACCGGGAGCTCACGGCTCACCTGCAGGTGTGTCCCCACCTCCAGCTCCTCCTGGAGCTCACCTGGTGGCCAGGAGAGCCAGAGGGAGCGTCCCCTGGGAGTGTCCTGGTGGCCAGGGGAGCCAGAGGGAGCGTCCCCTGGGAATGTCCTGGGTATGGCAGGATACAGCTTGGAGCTGAGTGGGTTCCTTGTGGAGCTTCCATAGGGACCCACCCAGTGCCTTCTCCTACAGGGATAGGCTGGGAGAGTTGGGAATGTCCGTGAAGACTTCAAAGAGACCTCAGAGGCCCTTTTAGTGCCTTAAAGGGGCTCCAGGAGAGCTGGAGGGGGACTTGGGACAAGGGTTGGAGGGATAGGACACAGGGAATGGCTTCCCACTGGAAAAGTGGGCATTTAGATGGGGTATTGGGAAAAAAATCTTCCCTGTGGGGGTTATCCCAGCCCTGGGCTCAGGTCTGCTGGCAGGGAAGGAGCTGGGGGGGGTGAGCCTGTGGATATTCCAGGACTGGAACACTCTTGGTGCCTCTCCCTCCCCTCCACCTTCCCTGGGTGCTGCACAAGGAGCCCCACGAGGAGGAGGTGCTGGGAGGTTTGGGGAGGGGCTTGCTGGAGGTGTGGGGTCCCTGATCTCCATGTCCTCATGTCCCATGTCCCTGTGGCCAGGACGTGAACCGGGAGCTGATGAGCCAGCAGGAGGCATCTGCAGAGAAGCAGCAGCAGCCGCCCCCCGAGATGTTTGACTTCAAGATCAAATTTGCAGAGACAAAAGCTCACGCCAAGGTAGGGCCAGCAGGAGACCTGGATGGGCTAATCCATACCCTGGGACAGGCTCCAGGGTATTCCCAGAGCTGTGGCTGTCCCTGGATCCCTGGAAGTGTCCAAAGCTGAGCTGGACAGGGCTTGGAGCAACCTGGGCTAGTGGGAGGTGTTCCAGGGGCTGGAATGAGATGGGCTTTAAGGTCCTTCCAGCACAAACCTTCCAGGATTTTGGAGCCCTTCTGCTTTGGAGTGAGGCTGGGAGAGCTGGGAATGTTCACCTGGAGAAGAGAAAAATCCAGGCAGACCTCAGATCCCCTTGCAGGGCCTGAAGGGACTCCAGGAGAACTGGAGAGGGACTGGGGACAAGGGATGGAGGGACAGGAGCCAGGGAATGGCTTCTACTGGAAGAGTGGAGATTGGGCTGGGATATTGGGAAAAAATTCTTCCCTGTGAGGGTGGTGAGGCCCTGGAAGGGATTTCCCAGAGAAACTCTGGCTACCCCACCCCTGGAAGTGCCCAAGGCCAAGCTGGAGCAGCCTGGGACAGAGGAAGGTGTCCCTGCCCATGGCACGGGGTGACGCTGGGTGGGCTGGGAGATCCCAGTCCAAGGAGCAGCATTCCATGAGTGATCCCCCGAGCTGGGCTGTGCCAGGGAGGCCCTGGAGCAGGCAGTGACTCTGAGTGTCCCTCAGGCCATCGAGATGGAGCTGCGGCAGATGGAGGTGCAGCAGGCCAACCGCCACGTGTCCCTCCTCACCTCCTTCATGCCCGACAGCTTCCTGCGCCACGGCGGTGACCACGACTGCGTCCTGGTGCTCCTGCTCATCCCACGCCTCATCTGCAAGGTGGGACAGCCTGGGGACAACCCCTGCCTGGCAAACCACACCTTTGTCCCCGAGGGGAACTGGGGATTTGGGCTGTTTACTGCTGGAGAACTTCCCAAAGTTCTGGAGTAACCGGAGCTGCCATCCCTGGAGGGGTTCAGGTGGGATATTGGGAAAATTCCTCCTGGAAAGAGGTGTCCAGGCCTGGCCCAGCTGCTCAGGACAGTGTGGAGTCCCCATCCCCAGGGGGTTTAACAGCTCTGTGGATGTGGCACTTGGGGACAGTGTGGAGTCCCCATCCCTGGGGGGATTTATCAGCTCTGTGGATGTGGCACTTGGGGACATGGTCAGTGGTGGTGCTGGGAGGGAACAGTTGGACTCTGTGGTCTTAAAGGACTTTTCCAACCTAAATAATTCCATGATTCCACGATTATAAAATGGTCTGGGAGAAGGGAAGGGGCGGAAGCAGCCAGGGGTGGTGACTCGGCAGTGAGAGCGCTCAGGGTCACTTTGCAAGGACAGGTCACTTTTTGGGGGCGCAGGGCTGTTACCCAGGGCTCAGCAGGACGCAGCAGGGAGGCACGGGATGCCCTGAAGGATTTCCCTGTCCCCGCAGGCCGAGCTGATCAGCAAACAGGCGCAGGAGAGGTTCGAGCTGAGCGAGAGCTGCGCGGAGCGGGCGGGGCTGCGCGGAGCCCCCGGGGAGCAGCTCAGCTTCGCCGCCGGCCTCGTCTATTCCCTGAGCCTGCTCCAGGCCACGCTGCACAAATACGAGCAGTGAGTCCCCGCCCCGCCCCTCCCTCCGCGGGCGGAGTTCCAGGGGTTTGGGGAGCCGGGCTGGGAAAGGGTGGTGGGGTGGCTTTTATTGCCTTGCCATGGGGTCGTTTCTCTGTGAGCCTCTTTGTGTGTCCTTCCCAAGGGATGGCATGGGAAGGGATTTTGGGAGGAGAAGCAGTGGGATCCCTTTCTCCATGACCTCTTTGTGTCCCTCAAGAGATCACATGGGATTTTGGGAACTGGGCTGGAAAAAAGCTCTGGGATCCCTTTCTCTGTGACCTCTCAGTGTTACTCTCAAGGATGACATGGGAAGGGAATTTTGGGATCCAGGATAGAGAAAATGGATGGGTTCCCATTCTCCTTCTCAAGAGGTGACACATGGAGGAATTTTGGGAGCCAGGCTAGAAAAAAGCAGCAGGATCCTCTTCTCTGTGACCTCTGTGTGTCCTTCCCAAGACATGACACGTGATGGAATTTTGGGAGCCACTCTAGAAAAAGCCATCAGGGTTCCTTTCTCTGTGAGCTCTCTGTGTCCTTCCCAATGAGTGACATGAGAAGGGATTTTGGGAACCAGGCCAGAAAACAGCAGTGGGATTTCTTTATAACCTTATGCAAATCCCTTTCTCTGTGACCTCTGTGTGTCCTTCCCAATGGGTGACATGGGAAGGAATTTTGGGATCCAGGCTAGAGAAGATGGATGGGTTCCCCTTCTCCTTCTCAAGAGGTGACACATGAAGGAATTTTGGGAACCAGTCTAGAAAAATCCTGCAGGATCCCCTTCTCTGTGACCTCTGTGTGTCCTTCCCAAGAGATGACACATGAAGGAATTTTGGGAGCCAGGCTACAAAGAAGCAGCAGGATCCCCTTATTCCCATGTGGGGGTTCCCATCTCCATGCACCTCCTGGTGTCCCCTTGGGAAGGCCCTCCAGCCCCAGCCAGGTCACAGCTGTGTCCCTGTCCCCAGGCCAGCAGTGCCTCAGGGCTCTGATTTCCCATGTCCTGCCTGGAGATGCCCCCAGCCCCTTGTCCCTGTCCCCTCAGGGCCCTGAACCGCTGCAGTGTGGAGGTGTACAAGAAGGTGGGGACCCTGTACCCCGAGATGAGCGTCCACGAGCGCTCCCTGGACTTCCTGATCGAGCTGCTCCACAAGGACCAGCTGGACGAGACCGTCAATGTGGAGCCGCTCACCAAAGCCATCAAGTACTACCAGGTGGGGCTGGTGACACTGGGGGCAGGTGCCACCTCACCTGTTGGACATGGATCAGCTCCTTTTGGCAGCCCTTGCCTTTGGGTGTTGTCACCCAGGTGACCGTGGCTGTGTCCCCTGCTCTGTGTCCTTCCTTCCTTCCTTCCTTCCTTCCTTCCTTCCTTCCTTCCTTCCTTCCTTCCTTCCTTCCTTCCTTCCTTCCTTCCTTCCTTCCTTCCTTCCTTCCTTCCTTCCTTCCTTCCTTCCTTCCTTCCTTCCTTCCTTCCTTCCTCCCTTCCTTCCTCCCTTCCTCCCTCCCTCCCTCCCTCCCTCCCTCCTTCCTCACCTGTGGAATTAAGCACCACCAGCTCTTTTGGGGCACTGTTGTTCCTTCCATTTAAAAAAATGGCCCTCAACATTTGGGGGTTTTTTTTGAGTGTTCCCACATTGGGTTTTTCCATGTGGATGCTGATCCTGCCATTCCCACAGCACCTGTACAGCATCCACCTGGCCGACCAGGCTGAGGACTGCACCCTGCAGCTGGCCGACCACATCAAGGTAAGTGGGGACAGCCCTTCCCTGATCCCTCTTGTCCACCTTTGTGTCCCCCAGGATCCCTGTGGGAGGGGAGGTGTCCATGCTGCCACTCCCCAGTACAGCCGCTCTTCCCCAGTGGTGGCACTGGGGTCAGGGAATGGGGACATGGGGACGAGAAGAGCAGGAGTGGGAATGTGGAGACGCTCCTGTCTCAGGGTGGGGGTTGGATCCTGGATTTCCCAAGGGAGGAACCAGAGTCCTGCACCCCCTGCATAAAACCAAACCAGACCAGAAATAGCCTGACTGCCTCAGCCCATTCCCCTGCTCCTGAAAATCCTGGGATGGTGACAGGGTCCATCCTGGGATTCCTGGGACTGAAACCCCAGTGTGCCCTGGGGTCCCTCCTGTCCCTGTCCTGTCCCTGTCCCTGTGCTGAGGGCCCCTGTGCCTGTGCCCACAGTTCACCCAGAGTGCCTTGGACTGCATGGGGGTGGAGGTGTGTCGGCTGCGGGCCTTCCTCCAGGTAGGATCTTCCTCCAGGTAGGATCTTCCTCCAGGTAGCACCTGCCAGGATGGCTGGGCACGTGCCAGCTTCCTGCTGTCCCTGTGTCCCTCTGTCTGAGATCCCTTCTTGTCTCTCTGTCTGAGGTCCTTCCCTGTCTCTCTGTCCCTGTGTCTGTCAGAGCTCCCCCTCCCTAAGGTCCCTCTGTGTCCCCTCGTCACTCTAACTCTGTGTCCTGAGGTCCCCTCCATGTCCCTCTGTTCCTGTGTCCTTCTAAGGTCCCTCTTTCTCCCTGTGTCCCTCTAAGGTCCCTCTGTCTACAATCCCTCTGTGTCCCCATGTCCCTCTGAAGTTCCCTCTCTCTGAGGTCTGTTTGTGTCCCCATGTCCCTCTGTTTCCACGTCCCTCTAAGGTCCCTCTCTCTCCCTGTGTTCCTGTGAGGTTCCCTCTGTCTACAATCCCTCTGTGTCCCCATGTCCCTCTGTTCCCATGTCCCTCTAAGGTCCCTCTCTCTCTGTGTGTCCCTCTGAGGTCTCTCTGAGGTCCCTCTGTGTCCCCATGTTACCCTGTTCCTGTGTCCCTCTAAGGTCCCTCTCTCTCTGTGTGTCCCTCTGAGGTCTCTCTCTCTGAGGTCCCTTTGTGTCCCCATGTCCCTCTGTTCCCGTGTCCCTCTGAGATCCATCTGAGTCCCTCTATCCCCATGCCCCTCTGTGTCCCTGTGTCCCTCTGAGGTCCCTCTGTGTCCCCAGGCCGGGCAGGAGGCAGCAGACCTGGCCATCCTGCTCAAGGACCTGGAGACGTCCTGCAGCGACATCCGCCAGTTCTGCAAGAAGATCCGGCGCCGCATGCCGGGCACGGACGCGCCGGGGATTCCGGCAGCCCTGGGCTTCGGGCCACAGGTGAGGGGACAGGGACAGCCCTCAGCCACCCCTCAGGCACAAGCTGGGAGCTGTGGGATGCACTGGGCTGGCAGCAAACTCCCCAGGGAAGCTGGGCAGCAGCTCAGGGGAGAGGGAGGTGGTGTGAGCTGAGCTGGGATCATGGAGTCAGGGACTGGTTTAGGTTGGGAAATCCCTCAGAGGTCCCTGAGTCCAGCCATGCCCCAGCACTGCCAAGGCCATCTCTGACCGTGTCCCCAGGTGGATGTTAAATCCCCCCAGGGCTGGGGACAACCCTTCCCTGGAGGAGTTTTCCCAATATCCAACCTGGCACAGCCTGAGGCCATTCCTCTCCTCCTGTCCCTGTTCCCTGGGATAAGATCCCAAATCCACCCCCCCGGCTGTCCCCTCCTATCAGGAGCTGTGCAGAGCCACAAGGTCCCCCTGAGCCTCCTTTGCTCCAGGCTGAGCCCCTTCCCAGCTCCCTCAGCTGCTCCTGGAGCTCTTTCCCTGGACACGATGGAGGTGGCACCTGGATTTTGTGTTCCCATCTCAGATGGAGACCTGGATTCACACCCAAGACCCATTCCCTCCATCTTCCCGTTATTTCCCCCGATCCTGGTGACAGTTCCAGGGCGGGTGTGGACTCCGGGAGCCCAGGTGTCCGTGCCATCCCCAGTGACCCCTCTGTGCCCCGCAGGTGTCGGACACGCTGCTGGAGTGCCGCAAGCACCTGACGTGGGTGGTGGCCGTGCTGCAGGAGGTGGCGGCGGCCGGGGCGCAGCTGATCGCGCCGCTGGCCGAGAACGAGGGGCTGCCCGCGCCGCGCCTCGAGGAGCTGGCCTTCAAAGTCAGCGAGCAGGTGGGCATCCTGCAGCATCCCCAACGGGGCGTCCTTCACCATTCCCAGCTGGGCATCCTGCAGCATCCCCAGCTGGGCATCATCCAGCATCCCCAACTGGGCATCCTTCACCATTCCCAGCTGGGCATCCTTCACCACTCCCAACTGGGCATCCTTCACCACTCCCAGCTGGGCATCCTCCAGCATTCCCAACTGGGCATCCTCCAGCATTCCCAACTGGGCATCCTTCACCACGCCCAGCTGGCATCCTCCAGCATTCCCAACTGGGCATCCTCCAGCATCCCCAACTGGGCATCCTCCAGCATTCCCAACGGGGCATCCTCCAGCATCCCCAGCTGGGCATCATCCAGCATTCCCAGCTGGGCATCCTCCAGCATCCCCAACTGGGCATCCTCCAGCATCCCCAGCTGGGATCTTCCAGCATTCCCAACTGGGCATCCTTCACCATTCCCAACTGGGCATCCTCCAGCATCCCCAGCTGGGCATCCTCCAGCATCCCCAACTGGGCATCCTTCACCATTCCCAACTGGGCATCCTTCACCACTCCCAGCTGGGCATCCTCCAGCATTCCCAGCTGGGCATCTTCCAGCATTCCCAACTGGGCATCCTTCACCATTCCCAGCTGGGCATCCTCCAGCATCCCCGACTGGGCATCCTCCAGCATTCCCAGCTGGGCATCCTCCAGCATCCCCGACTGGGATGCCCTTCCCACCATTCCCGACTGGGCATCCTCCAGCATTCCCAGCTGGGCATCCTCCAGCATTCCCAGGGAGAACATTATTCCCACTAGTCCCAGCTGGGACGTCCTTCCCACCAGTTGCAGGTGGAAAATCCTTCACAATTCCCAGCTGGGATATCCTTCGCACCATTCCCAGATGGAACATACTTCCCACCACTCCCAGCTGGGAGACCCTTCCCACCATTCCCAGGAGGGACACCCTTCCCACTATTCCCAGGGGGGACATCCTTCTCAGCATTCCCAGGTGGGGCATCCTTCACCATTCCCAGGGGGGACATCCCTCCCACCATTCCCAGGTGGGGCATCCTTCACCATTCCCAGCTAGAACATCCTTCAACATTCCCAGGCTGGGCATCCTTCACCATTCCTAGGTGGGACATCCTTCCCACCACTCCCAGGTGGGACATTTAAACATCACAGGGACACCCTTAAACATCAGAGGGACATTTTAAACATCAGGGAGAGATCCTTAAACACCAGAGGGACATCCTTAAAAAGCAGAGGAACATCTTAAACGTCAGTGGGACATTTTAAAAATCAGAGGGACACCCTTAAACATCAGGGAGACATCCTTAAATGTCAGAGGGACATCTTGAACACCAGATGCACATCCTTAAAAATCAGAGGAACATCCTTAACCATCAGAGGAACACCTTAAACATCAGAGGAACATCTTAAACATCAGAGAGACATCCTTAAATGTCAGGGAGAGATCCTTAAACACCAGAGAGACATCCTTAACCATCAGAGGAACATCTTAAACATCAGAGGAGTACCCTTAATCATCAGAGGAACATCCTTAACCATCAGAGGGAAGCACCAGTTGTGGGATGTGGGCTGGGGGCTGTGAGCCCAGCCCAGGGCCAGCAGCCAGCTCCTTCCTGTCCTTCCCAGATTTACGGCTCCCAGGGCATCAATCCCTACGAGTGCCTGCGCCAGTCCTGCAGCATCCTCATGGCCACCATGAACAAGATGGCCACGGCCATGCAGGAGGGCGAGTACGACGCCGACCGCCCGCAGAGCAAGGTGGGCTGGGCTCTGTTCTGGTCACCAGCAGGCTCTGGGTGACCAGCACAGGGAGCTGGGCAGCTGGGCTGTCTTGGATTCTTCCTAAAATCCTGATTGTCCCACTGGTCCAGCCCACGCCACCGGCAGAGCTCCGGGCGGCCGCGCTGCGGGCAGAGATCACGGATGCTGAGGGGCTGGGGCTGAAGCTGGAGGACAGGGAGACAGTCATCAAGGAGCTGAAGAAGTCCCTCAAGATCAAGGTGAGGTGTTCCTCACTGGTCCCTGCCTTCCTGGCTCCTCTTCACCCATCCCTGCTCTCCCTCTCCCATCCCTGCCATCCCTCACCCATCCCTGCCTGTCCCTCACCCATCCCTGCCTGTCCCTCACCCATCCCTGCTTTTCCCTCACACATCCCTGCCTGTCCCTCACCATCCCTGCCTGTCCCTCACCCATCCCTGCTCTCCCTCACCCATCCCTGTCTGTGCCTCGCCCATCCCTTCCTGTCCCTCACCATTCCTGCCTCTCCCTCACCCATCCCCACCTTCCTGGCTGCTGTGGGATTCACCTCCACACTCCTGCTGGCTTCCTGCCTATGGAGATGCTGATCCCAAGCCCCATCCAGATCTCCTGGGGATGTTTTTCCCATGGGCAGGGAGGTGCTGCCATCCAGATCTTGCCCCCACCATGTTCTGGGGTGCTCAGGGTGGGAGCTGTTCTGGGCTCCACCCGTGGGTGCTGGTGATCTGGGGGCTCTGAGGAGCTGTTCTGGGCTCCACCCGTGGGTGCTGGTGATTTAGGGGCTCTGAGGAGCTGTTCTGGGTTCCACCCGTGGGTGCTGGTGATCTGAGGGCTCTGGGGAGCTGTTCTGGGCTCCACCCATGGGTGCTGGTGATGTGGGGGCTCCCCCAGCTCCCTGATTCCCTCCCTGGCTCTCCAGGGTGAGGAGCTCAGCGAGGCCAACGTGAGGCTCAGCCTGCTGGAGAAGAAGCTGGACAGCGCGTCCAAGGACGCGGACGACCGCGTGGAGAAGATCCAGACCAAGCTGGACGAGACCCAGACACTGCTCAAAAAGAAAGAGAAGTGAGTTTGGAATGGGGCTGTGGGTGTGGAGCTGGTGGAGCTCATCCAGAGGAAGCCACAGAATTCCAGAGCCCACCAGAAATCCAAGAGCTGGGTTCCCTCTGCTTGGAGCCAGGCTGGGAGAGCTGGGAATGTTCACTTGGAGAAGAGAAGGACCCAGGCAGAGCTCAGAGCCTCCTCCAGGCCCTGAAGGGGCTCCAGGAGAGCTGGAGAGGGACTGGGGACAAGGGATGGAGGGACAGGATCAGGAGTCCTGGCCAAGCAGCATCCCTGGCCTCACACCTCCCTCCCCCCGTGTGCTCTTCCCAGGGAGTTTGAGGAGACCATGGACGCCCTCCAGGCTGACATCGACCAGCTGGAGTCGGAGAAGGTGGAGCTGAAGCAGCGCCTGAACAACCAGTCCAAGAGGACGATCGAGGGGCTGCGGGGGGCTCCGCCCTCGGGCGTGGCCTCCATCGTGTCCGGCATCGCCGGGGGTGAGTGACAGGGCGGGGCCGGGGTGTCCTCCTGCCACAGGAATTTGGGAATGGTGCTGCCACGGAGCCACAGCCTCTCCCACACTCCAGCCCTGGCTCCCAGGAATGCTGCTGGGATTCTCATTCCCAAAGGAGCAGGAGCAGCCTGGGAGGTCCTTGCCGAGCCCCAGGCTCTGGGGGAGCATTGCAGGGGCCCTGCTTGGGTCACTCCCAGCTGCTGGGAATGGGCTCTGTCCCAGATGAGGCTGTGGGAGCCCAGAGCTGCTCCAGGCACAGCTCCTCTCCCACCCAACCCGGGGCTTTAATCCTGATTTTTCTTGTCTCTCCTGGCCCCTCTCCCTGTGCTGCAGAGGAACAGCAGCGAGGTACGGACACACCCTGCATGCAGCCCCAGTGCATGGGGGGGAAATGAAATCCCAGGACCCCCAAACCCTGGGACTCAGCTCCCTTTGGGAGCCAGGGAAGGATCCAGGTCCTGCTCAGAGGCTGCCAGCCCTGGTGGCTCCAGGGGGCCTGGGAAGGGAGGGATGAGCATGGAACTGTGGTGGATGTGGAGAGGGGTGACCACAGCTGGAGAGCCTTGGGAAGGGGCACTGGGAGCTGCTGGGACTTCTCCAGGGAGGTGCCACGTGTTGGTGACAGTGCCCTGTGGCACCGTCAGGGGTGGCAGCACCGATGGCAGTGCCCTGTGTTGGTGTCAGGGATGGCAGTGCTGATAGCAGTGCCCTGTGCTGGTGACAGGGGTGGCAGTGCTAATGGCAGTGCTGATGGCAGTGTCCCTGTGCTGATGGCAGAGGTGGCAGTGCTGATGGCAGTGCAGTTGTCAGGGGTGGCAGTGCTGATGGCAGTGTCCCTGTGTTGGTGACGGGGGTGGCAGTGCTGTTGTCAGGGGTGGCAGTGCTGATGGCAGTGCTGATGGCAGTGCTGATGTCAGGGGTGGCAGTGCTGATGGCAGTGTCCTGGGTTGGTGACAGGGGTGGCAGCGCTGATGGCAGTGCTGATGGCAGTGCTGATGGCAGTGCCCTGTGCTGATGGCAGTGCCCTATGCTGATGGCAGTGTCCCCGTGCAGGTGTTGGTGCCGGGCAGGTGCCGGGAGGTGGCTCTGGCCCTGTGCAGGTGAAGGACTCTCCCCTCCTGCTGCAGCAGATCGACGCCCTGCAGCTCTCCCTGAAACACCTCAAGAATGAGAACAACCTGCTCAAGGTTGGGGGAATGGAATCCTGTGGAATGGGGTCAGGGTGGGATGGGATTCCTGTGGGATGGGATCAGGGTGGGAGAGGATCCTTGTGGGATGTGATCCATGTGGGATGGGATCTCCATGGGATGGGATCCATGTGGGGTGTGATCCATGTGGGATGGCATCCATGTGGGATATGGGATCCATGTGAGATGGGATTCTTGTGGGATGGGATTCCTGTGGGGTGTGATCCATGTGGGGTGTGATCCATGTGGGGTGTGATCCATGTGGAGTGGGATCCCTGTGGGATGGGATTCCCGTGGGACATGATCCCTGTGGGATGTGATCTGGGTGCGATGTGATCCCTGCGGGATGTGATCCCTGTGGGATTTGATCCCCATGGGATGTGATCCCTGTGGGATTTGATCCCCATGGGATGTTATCCCTGTGGGATATGGGATGAGCTGGAGAACAGGCTCTCATCTGGGGCTGAGAGCAGGGTCAGCACTGGGAGCTGCTGGTGGAACTGGGGGTGCTGCTGGTGTCCCTGCCAGCCCTGTCCCCTCGGTGCAGATGCCACCGGCACAACCTGATTGATTGATTGATTGATTGTTTGATTGATTAATGAACACCCCACCCGTGGGGCACAGCAGCAGATAACCCAATTAACCAACTATTCTAATGGATATTAATTGTAACGGGTGGGATGGAGCAGCTCATTAAATCCAACCAGCCCCACATGCGAGGAACCCCCATGGGGCCCATCCCTGCTCCCACCCTTGCTGTCCTTAGCAGCGTTTCACCCATTTCCCACCTCTCCCCGGTGTTTTCCCGTGGTGCCAGGGTGCCCAGATGAAGCTGGAGCTGGCCAGCCTGGCGCCGCTGCAGGTGCCGCGCGTGGCCGTGGCGCGGGAGCGGCCGCCCGAGGCGCTGCCCACGCAGAGCCTCTACCGCAAGACCACGCAGCTGCTGGAGACCCTCTACCAGCTCAGCGCCAACGCCAAGGTGCTGGACATGAGGCAGAGCAAATCCAGTAGGTTCTACAAAAGTGTTCCTTGGGATCTGGGGGGGTTGTGGCACCTCTGTGCTGTCCCTGTGCCCGCAGGACTGGCAGCCATGTGCCGACCGCAGCAGGGCTCGCTGCGGGGTGGGCTCTGCTCTGCCAGCAGCTCTGGGGTGTTTGGCTTGAGGGACAGTCCCTGTCCCCCTCAAGGCCATTGCTGTGCTGGGGACATGGCTCAGTGTCCAGGGGATGAGCTGCCCTGGGGTGGCTGAGCCCCAAGCCATGAAATCCCCCTGGTACTAATCCAAGGGGGTCAAACCTTCCCCAAAACACACCTGGTACCAACCTGAGATCAAAACCCCCCAAAACCCACCTGGTACCAGCCTGAGGAGATCAAAACCCCCCAAAACCCACCTGGTACCAACCTGAGGGGGTCAAACCCTCCAAAACCCACCCGGTACCAGCCTGAGGAGATCAAAGCCCCTAAAATGCACCGGGTACCAACCTGAGGAGATCCAACCCCCCAAAATGCATCTGGTACCAACCTGAGGGGGTCAAACCCTCGAAGACCCACCCAGTGCCAACCTGAGGAAATCAAACCCCCTGAAATCCCCTAGTAAAAGCCTGAGGAGCTCAAGTCCCCCCAAAACACACCTGGTACCAACCTGAGGGGGTCAAACCTCCCAAAACCCACCCAGTGCCAGCCTGAGGAGATCAAACCCCCCAAAATGCACCTGGTACCAACCTGAGGAGGAGATCAAATCCCCCAAAACCCACCCAGAACCAACCTGAGGAGGTCCAACTCCCCAAAACCCACCCAGTGCCAACCTGAGGAAATCAAACCCCCTGAAACCCACCTGGTACCAACCTGAGGAGGTCAAACCCCCTGAAATCCCCTTGTACCAACCTGAGGAGGAGATCAAATCCCCCAAAACCTACCTGGTACCAGCCTGAGGGAGTCAAACCCCCCAAAACCCACCCAGAACCAACCTGAGGAGGTCAAACACCCCAAAACTTACCTGGTACCAACCTGAGAAGATCAAACCCCCCAAAAACCACCCAGTACCAACTTGAGGAGGTCAAACCCCCCCAAAACCCAGCTGGTACCCACCTGAGGAAGTCCAGCCCCCCAGAACCCACGGGGTGCCAGCCTGAGGGGGTCAAACCCCCCAGAACCCAGGGGGTGCCAGCCTGAGGGGTCACAGTGCTCAGCTGTGTCCGTGTCCCCCTGCCCATCCCTCCCTTCCCGCTGTTTGCAGCGAGGAGCTCCTCGGCGCGGCTGCTGGAGCAGACGGCCCGGCTCTGCGCCCTCAAGAACTCCATCGACGCCCTGAAGGTGAGGAAGGGTCTTCTCCAGCATGGGGGGACCTGGTGGCACCCCCAGGCTGGGGCTGGTGGCACCTGGTGGCAGTGAGGGGACAAGGTGCTGCCGCCCATTCCCATTCCCGTTCCCCTCCCAAAACGGGGGTTTGACCCCTCTGATTCCTGCCCAGGGTGGGTGAGGAGGGTCCCCCTGGGGTGGGTTTTGGGGTGACCTTGCTGTGCCCCCAGGACGACACGCTGCGGGAGATGGTTCAGCAGCAGCCGGGCGCCGGCGTCTCCACCACCTTTGGCACCTTCCCGTCCTCCTCCTTCCTGAAGGTGAGACCCCAATCCTGAGGGACCCCCCAGCTCTGAGAGCCCCAATCCTGAGGGACCCCAATCCCAAAGGAGTCCCCTAATCTCGAGGGATCCCCATTCCTGAGGGAACCCTGATTCCGAGAGACACCAGTCACAAAAATCCCCAATTCTGAGGGATCCCAAGGAACCCCCCCAATTCTGAGGGACTCCAATCTTGAGGGACCCCCAATCCTGAGGGAACCCTGATTCCAAGAGATGCCAGTCACAAAAACTCTCATTCCTGAGGGGCCCCCAATTCCAAGTCTTGAGAGACCCCAGTCCCAAGGAACCCCCAGTCCTGAGGGACGCCAATTCCAAGAGACACCAGTCACAAAAAAACCTATTCCTGAGGGACCCCAACCCTGAGGGACCCCAATCACAAGGGATCCCCTGTACCTGAGGGACCCCAATCTCAAGGAACCCCCAATCCTGAGGGACCCCATTCTCAAGGGATCCCCAGGACCTGAGGGATGCCAATCCCAAGAAACTCCCATTCCTGATGAGCCCCAATCCATCCCTGTTCCTGATCCCCAGTTTCGAGGGACCCCCTGTTCTGACAAACTCCAATCCCGAGGGATCTCCCACTCCCAGGGATGGGCCGGCTGAGGATCCCCTGCCCCACCCCAGCAGCACCCCCAGGTCCCACGGCCTTGGGGACACTGAGCGTGTGGCTGTCCCCGCAGGCCAAGCAGGAGCAGGCGCAGGGCCCGGCGCTGTGCGGGCGGGTGACGATCCCGTGCGCCCCGGGGCACGGCCAGGCGCACCGGGTGCTGCTCACCCCGGACCTGCTCCAGCACCTCCGCCAGCACTTCGTGGCCTGACCGCCCCCGAGGGACCCCGGCCCGCTGTCCCCTCCCTCGGGACCCTCCGTTCCCCCCAGCCCGGCCCCGCTCGCGGTGGGAGCCGGAGCCGCTTCCCGGGATCCCCCGCGCTGCTCTCGGACACTACGGAACCCCCCGGGACCCCCGGGACCCCGCGCTCCTGGCATCCAATAAAACTTCCCTGGACGCGCTGCCTGCGCCTGGCACCGGGCACCGGGCGGGGACACTGCGGGGGACACGGGAGGGGACACGGGAAGGGACACGAGGGGCTTCGGGAGGGACACGGGGGAGCATAAAAGGGGACCGGGGGTCACAGGAGGGATCCGAGAGGGGCACTGGGAGTCCCGGGAGGGGACTGAGGACCCCGGGAGGGTCACAGGGAGCGCCAGGATGGAACCACGGCGACATTTGGGGATCCTGAGGTGGCACCGGGAGACATTTGGGGGTCCCGGGCGGGACCGCGGGGACACTTGGAGGGCACTGAGGGTCCCAGGAGGGGACCGGGAGAGCTCTGGGCGCCCCAGGAGCGGCACCGCGGGGCCATTGGGGGTTCGGGGGTGGCACCGCGGGGCCATTGGGAGTCCGGGGGCGGCACCGCGGGGACATTGGGGGCCCGGGGGCGGCACCGCAGGGATATTGGGGGGGGGGGGGGGGGGGGGGGTTAGGGTCCCGCCACGTGCGGCCGCGCGCGCACCGACCAGCGCGGGAAGGGGCGGGGCCGGGGCTCACGCGCGCAGGGCTCCCATTGGCCGGCGCGCAGGAAAAGGCGGGAGGGAACGCCCCCTCCCGGCTCTGATTGGCAGTTGCCGCCGAGGGGGCGGGGTTAGTCCATCCTCTGCCTGATTGGCTGCGGGGCGGGCCCATCGAGGGCGGCCTGCGGTGATTGGTGGAGGGCGCGGCGCAGTGGGCGCTGATTGGTGGAAAGGGGAGGAGACGGGGTTCCGGCGGGGACAGCGCGTCAGTTCCGGACGGCGGCGGCGGCAGGAGGACGATGGTGAGTGAGGGGACGGGCCCGGGCCGCATCCGCAGCCATCGGGAGTTGGGAGGGACTCAGGAGCCCCCTCGAGCCGCATCGGGACGGGCCGGGACCGGCAGGAGGCCGGGGGAGCCGCATCGGGCCGGGGCGGCGGGCGCGGGGATGGGCGGGAGCGCGGCCCCGGTGCCGCCCTCGGTGAGCGGAGCCCTCGGTGCCGCAGGTGCTGCTGCACGTGCTGTTCGAACATGCGGCCGGGTACGCGCTGTTCGCCGTGCGGGAGGTGGAGGAGATCGGCATGCTGCTACCGCAGGTACCGCACCGGCAACGGCGGGAGCGGGGACGGGGAGGAACGGGAGGGGAACGGCGTGGGAAAGGACGGGAACGGGGATCGGGGAGGTGGGGGCACGAGGGGACACACCGGGAGCGGGGATGGAGAGAGGTGGAAGGAGCGGGGAGGCGGGGGGGGAACAGGCGGGGGGGGTCGCGGTACCGGGGCCGTTCCCCGTGACCGGAGCCCCCGCCTCCCCCCGGTTGTCCCCGGTTGCAGGTGGAGGAGAGCGTCCTCACGCTGGGCAAGTTCCATAACGTGGTGAAGCTCGTGGCGTTCTCGCCGTTCCGCTCGGCGCAGAGCGCGCTGGAGAACATGAACGCCGTGTCCGAGGGTGAGCGCGGCGGGGCCGGGGACACCGGGACCCCCCTCCCGCGGGCACCGCGCTGAGCCCCCCC